>NC_040241.1:12678972-13303972 GCF_001444195.1 Xiphophorus couchianus | reverse complement strand
CCAAATGTCAACCAGCTCAGACAGATGGTGCACAGAGCTGGTCAGCAGAGGCCAACATTGGTCAGCAGTGACGAGGAGAGGGAGGGCAACGCAGTTTTTGTTTTTGTGCAGAACGCTTGATGTTGACGGGAGCATCAGGAGAGAGTTGTTGCCCAGGTGGGAAGGTAAAATCATGTCAGGCTTGTTTGTGTGGCAGGTGCTCTGGGACTCTGTGGGTTGCTGTCGAGCTGTCGCTGTGACAGAGGAATGTCAAGAGTGGATAAACAGCTTAAAGAGGGCTTTTGATATCAGATAAGAACAGAATGCGCTGCCTGTTTTTGTTATCCATATTTTGGTTTTCACGTAGTTTTTGACCTTCCACAGAATAAAGTATTTTCATGAAATAGAACAGATTTCCCTCTGCAATCTTCCTGCATGAGGGGATGAGGGGATGGACGGATGGATGATAAAAAATATTCGCATTGGAAGATTTATAATACTTTTAATATATTCAGATCAGTTGATTAATTATATCTCATATGAGTTCTTGTGATTATACCCTTGAATCTAACTAAAATAGTAGCTATTAGGGATGGGCAATATAGACTTTATCATGATATTTTGTAAAATTTATCGTGACAATTATACCAACTAACCAACCTTCGCACGGTAACTGCATTTAATGCAATTTTTTAATTAATTGATTTTTTTTATGCTATCATGAAACCAACAGTGGGTTTCTAAAAAATACAATCCTGTCAAAACATATAGCTTTTTGATTTTCAAAATTTACAACAATAATTGTAAGTTATTGTTGTCACAACAAATAAAAATTTTCATCATGAGAAGTCTTTATTAATACCGGTAATTATAAATAGTATGAAAAATGTTGATAATACCTGTTAGATTCAAATAAGATTTATTTCACTTCAGATACAGAACGTAAACAAATGTCTCATTTTCACACAGCAGTACAGTTTGGTGTGATTTTGTCTGTTTCCATGGTAAAAGCAGTCCATATATTCATATAACAGACGCAAAATGCATCATTTCTGGGTCCACGTTTATTGTGGACTAGATAATGGAGTTACAATCCTCACACAACACAGTCCAGTGACAGAGGGACAGAAAAACGTCCCAGGTTGCGACAATCATATTACTACAATATGATATGACATACAGTATGATGCAATGCAAGAACACATTTTCAAAGATCAATAAACTTTAAATTCTAGTGAATATATAATACGACAACATGAAGACATTTTGAATATCCAAAATAAACAAAGACACAGAAAGTCTCTCCAAACAAAATTGTCCTTCAAAAAAAGGACCATTGTGAAAAACTGAAGTCTCATCATTGAGTTTTTGGTAGAAAGAGAAAGAGAAAAACAATAAATCATGCAAATAGAACTTACTGAGGTTGTTTTAACTTATCATGCTATTAATTGATTTATTGCTTATTGCAACAGGCGTAGGTAGAGGGGGGTAATAATTGACTCATAGTCGGCACAAAATGTTCCAGAACATTTGGCTCTATTTTTACCCAAAGAGGTTGTGTACAAAAACACCAAAAACAAAAGCATGAAATGGAGGAGAGGCAAAACAACCATCTCCCCTTTAAGTTGTATAGCCTTTACCTTCATCTAAGCAATATCATTACTGAAAAAAGCCTGAAGTACAGTGTAGTTCTTAAAGATGTAAACAAAAACAGTCAGGTATGAAATTATCTAATGGCAAAGGGTCCAAAATGATTACCGTCCTTTGATGAAAATACCATAGTTAAAATCTAAAACTAGCAGTATTTTTTTAGGGTGCACCTTCTTTTATGCTTAAAATGAAATACCGCAAACATGCAGGAAAATGTTGCATAGCCAATGTGGGTATTTAGGTACCATTTTTGCATAATAAATCCAGTAAATCGTTGTGAAATTATTCAAACTGGAGGGCTCAGATTTAAAATGATTTCCATTAACCAAGAATTTTCTTTCTGATAGAAAATAAAACATTTTCAAATGCAATCCGTGAAAAAAAAAAAAGATAATTTCTGGGGAGGAAAAAGAGATAACTTATTTTTTTAATGATGTATTTATTTAAATATCATGTTGAAAACTCTTTCTCTGTAATTAAAGGAATAATCTTCTTGTTTTCATTAGAGCAATAATACCAGTCTTACAATTGCCAATCATCTTTCTGCAATGTCTTTGCGAGGATCTCTTCCAACCTCAATAACCCTAATCTTTGGCCTCCACAAATCAGACTGAAGTTTGGACTCTTTGAAAAACTGAATGGTTACCTAAATCTGACAGTAATTTGGCCTGAATCATTTGGGGCTTCACTTTAGAGTAGGAAAAATACAAAAAAAACATCAACTCCACATTTGGTCATAAAATAAAATGTGTGCAATTTTTTTTTAAAAACTCATTTTTATGAGCAGTTTGAAATTCAGCTTTATTGTCAATTTGTTTACGCACTATTGCCTCGCGGCTAAAATAAAACTCCAGTATCATAATTTTTTATCTTTAAGCTATTCTGACATATAATTGAGCACCTAAAATATAGCCTCTATTTTAAAATTTTGAAGCATGACAAATGTCTTCACCTAGACTGTTAGCTGTTGCAGAGAAATCCCTTCCTTACACCTACAGGATTTCTTTTTGTTCTGCACACTCGCAAAAAGTGAAATTCCCTTACCTCTTCCCTTGTCTCATCAACGTGAAATAGTGCATGAACACCACAGTTGGCTTTTCTTTTTTTACATGGAGGATTACTCTGGTTCTCCAGTTCAAATGGAAAACATGCAATATTCTCAGACTGTGTCTAGTAGAATGAGTAGAGGGCTTTAAAGGTATGTGAGCAGGTAGAAAGATGGATAAGTGATATACGCCTCGGCACAAAACGTGTATAGGCTGAGAGAAAGCAATTTCCTGCTGTCAGAGACGTTGCTGCGGCTCGAGTTGAGTCACACATCGACGGTTCTATGAAGGTATTGTCCCATTAATAAAGGCAAAATAAAGAAAAGCTAAAAGTTCAGTCTGTGCAAAACTTTAAGTTTCATTACTAAAATTACATCTCTCCTTTCCCTTCTTTCGCTATTTGGCTTCTGTACCATTTATTGTCTGAACTAAAGTATCCCTACCTTAGCAGGGGTTTCTACAGTAATGAAAGGCTATAACATAATGTTGGAACACAGAGGGAGAGCCGATTCAAAATACCCCTTTTCCCTTCTGAGCGTCGAGCTTCCCTTTGATCATCAAATTGTTCTCCTGAAAATCCTTCTTGAATTATCTGGGCCACTGAAGTGGAAAGTGAATTTTCTGGCGAGGCCAAAGCTTCTTATAGAGGAAGGGGAAAAGAAGCAGGAAAACTAATAAAAAAAAGATGTGAAAATTTAACAAATTGAATCAGAGAACAAAAAAAGCAAAGAAAAAGAATATGATCACCACTTGTATGTGCAAAAGAGGAAAGTTTATCAAGCTCTTTATTCTGCACAACTGAACATTAATAACGCCTTTCATTTCAGAAAAAAGCCCACAGGAGAAAAAATATCACAGAGTCCGTGTTTCCTCCTTGTTGGCTTTATTGCTCAACTTAGGGATTACACACGTTTTTGGTATTTTACTTCAGCACAGCCAAATAAATGTAACGTTAATAAAGGCTCAAAAAAAAAAAAAAGCAAGGCCATTCCCTTGGACGTGAACGGTGGAGCAAAGCTTTGCCCCTTTCCAAATGTTTTATAAAATCTTATTTAGCTGTGATTGGGAGGTTATTGGGCTTTTCTGTTCAAGATTTAATCACAATCTCAAACATTAGCAGCAACCATTCTACAGGTCAGCGCTGGCGAACCTGCAGCTCTCAAGTCGCATCCTGCTCTTTGACGGCTCCTGTGTGGCTCTTTTTTTAAATTGGTGTTTAGAAAAGTTGATACTGTGACAATACTGAACTGTCTCTGTTTGAAGAAAGCCCTGGAATCTGGAACAAACTTCCGGAAAACTGCAAAACAGCTGAAACACTGACTTACTCAAAACCTACCTGCTTTTGCTATTGAAACATAATAAATGACACAGTAATAAACATTCTGATGTGTAATAATGCCACTAGACAAAATTTTGTGCTTCAATTGTTGACTGTGTTTTATGACTTTGTAGTTTTTTTTTGTATGTATAAATATTAATAAATATAAAGAGGAGAAATTAACATTTCTACCTAAATGGGAAGAATATTTTTTTACAGAAAAAATGGGAGATTAGATTTCATTGTTTCACTCGAAGCATCATTTCACCACTATCCATCCAAACACGCACAAAGGCTCAACAATTCGTAAGCATATAATGAACTGCTTTACCTTACGATTATGAATTGTAATCATTCATAATCATGAGTAATTATAAATGATAATCATGCATGTGTGCAGCTAATAGCTGAAACTTATTTTAAGACTGACCACTCACCAGTCTCACAAATGTTCACCTTCTATAAATGTATCTGTATTGAATTCAGAATATCAGCAAGCAAAAATAAAATGCTAACTGAACAATCAGTAAAATGTGAAAATATACAGTACTTTAATAGCTTTGGAAAGAGTACTTGCTTTTCTGCTTTTAAATAAAGATAAAATTTTAGTCGGGGGTTTTTACTTACTCTATTCTTTGCTTAATTTCAAGAACAACACAGATTTCAAAACACAATTTTGCATCAGGCAACACTTGTTTGTACAGTAAACTTTGCAAACTAACCAGTACCTCTAATAGTTGGTACATGTTGGACACACCAAAGCATGCCCCTTGTTTTAAGAGACAATTGCTGAAGACGACCAGGCCTTATTCTCTGAGCATTGCCAAAACAGTTAAAAATTAACTTCCTCTAAAGATACGATCCCCGTAGGCCCCAACTTTGATTATAGGGTCTGACACACTGAGCCCCTCGTCAGTTTTAATGTAAATTGCTTGTTTAATGGCAGCCTGTTTAATTTGCCCAGCTTGATTACAGTTTGCTGTGGTTGCAGTTAAGCACGCATTTTCATATTCATGAATCTTTATACCAATTCATCCTCTTCAGATGCAGCTGAATTCACTGAGAATGTCTTCCCATTTACCAGGAACATTTAACACAGACAGATTTTTCTCATCTGTGAGACTTTCATGCAGGTCAGAGCTCTGAAGCTTCTCTGTTTTGTGGTCTTGTGTGCATGTGTCCCCATGAATGTTGTAATTTATAAAAGAAAAGGAAAAGAAGAGGAAGTTTGGGCTGCTTTGTTTACACGCAGACATCTTGTTATGTGCTGCCTCGTAAATCGGGGGATCAACAAGTCTTAAGTGAAACAGACAGACATATTCCCGCACAAAAACAGCTTGAGGAAAAAAATAAAACATTTTTTTTTTTAAATCACCACTGGGAAGCCGTGCTCGTCCTGTTCAGAATTGAAATGAGTGTGAAGGAAAACCACTTGTACAAGTGGAGACAACACTCAAAATGGAGTCACCAGACATAAAGTTTGCTAAAATAAAAATACATTAAAAAATAATAATAATAATAATAATACATGTCATACATATAGAGCTTGCAATTTTCCCTCACTTTAAAAACCTTCCTGGAGCTCTAAAAATGACCAGGTAAACAAATCCACCACTAAAGCTACATTTTCTACAACCACTTCTAATCCTTCATCAAGGCTGCTGGATAATCATGCTATTAGAGAATCAGTTCTGAATCATACTTGTTTTTTTTTTTTTGGTGTTTTTTCTAAAAATAAGGACAAACTGTATTTTAAAAGTGAGCAGACAGATAAAACCTCTATCCATGTTTGTTTACCAAATGCTGCTTTTAATAGGCTTTGGGTTAATTCTACCCTTTGCCACTTTCTACCCATGAGTTATAAAAGTTAGATATAAAAGTATATAAAAGTTAGAAACCAGATATTTGACTTCTAAGGTCATTTAGGATAACTAAAATTTCTTGTTTGCCAAATCTTAGAATAATGAGATATTTTTACCATCTTTAACTTTGGAAGTCCACCAACTTTTCATTATTGTTGGGTTGAATTGTCTGTTAAAATGTATGATATGGTTCAAAGACTTTGGGTTTCCTTCCACAAGGTTCATACAACAGTTTGCTGGAGTACCGGCCCATTCCTCCTGACAGAACGAAGTCAGATTTGTAGGCTGCTTTACTCTCTCTCACACACCTTTTTAGCCCAGTTCATATATTTCCTGTGAGATCAGGGAATTGTGATTGCCACTCCAAAACATTGACTTTGTTTGGTTACTGGTATCACCACTTGTTAGGAATTGTTGATAATGTAAGATGAAACATAATGTTCATTCTTCATTATGTTATTTATATCATAGCAACCGCACATGATCGAGCCCACACCAAAACAAAGTTAGTAACGAAAACAAGTTATTTTCATGGTTGAGACGGTGTTCTCCTTTTTGCAAGTTTCCAACTTTTTCCTTCAAATATAACAGTAGCCATCATGGTCAAACACACACATTTCAGTTTCATCAGTCTTCAGCACATATCTCCAAAAATGAAGGTATTTTTCCTTGCCAAGATGCTATTTTTCTAATGTAAATACACGACACATTTCACTGTTGACAATGACACTCGAATGGCATTCAGCAGCATCTTAAATGTCTTTTGCTTTTGTTCTAGTGCCTATTAACAATTTTCACACCAAAGCACATTATTTTCTGGAACACAGTTCCTGTCACGTATCATGACCAGACATTTCCATGCTGTTTGTACTGGCCTATAATTGCTGGAAGAGTTGAATGCGGCACCTTCAGCTACCTCAAAGTTGTGCCGATGCATTAACCAGACTAGCAGAGGTCAACAATTCTCCTCTGGATATTTTCCCTATCTTCATTTGATAATGTCACAAAAGGAAGCTGTCTGCTAAAGTTCTTCCTCTCTTTAATTCTGACAGAAAGCAACCTGTCAGATGTTACAAACATTACTGGCTTTCCCAAACTGTTGGAAGGCATAATGTTATTTTCTGTAAACCTACGACTTCGAAGAAGGTAATAAAAAATCTGCAACATTAATTAGGTAGTTAGGAAATGCAAAGTTTTATCATTACTAACAGACCTAAAACAAGAAAAGTTTATTATGATTTAATACCTGATTTAAGACCTTAATTGCCAAAAAGGACTTCTCTATATTTGTGTCATATTGTAATAGGCTCCCTAATTCATAGAGGCTGTCTTGCGCTTGAAATTGCCTCAAGTCATTGTTTATGCTTTTTGTAAATTTAATTTACATCTGGTTGGTAAATATATTGAAATAAAAGTATTTTCATTTTAAAGACAAATATATTTTTATTGGAAAATATAAGAAATCACTAGCTAATTTAATCAAAAGTAAATAAATAAATCACCATCAGTGCCAGCTCTTGCTTATATAATATCATCATTAAAATAAGTAAAGCCTTGCAGACTCAAGTGCTGTATGCTTGGAGACAAATCAGTGGCAATAGGGAAGACTCTATAAATACTTAGAAATATTGTTATTTACTTCGGTTTCATTGCTGCCTTACTGTTTCTCACTGGGTTTGAATGGTAACGGATACTTATTTTCTTTGTAACCAGCACAAAAATGACTTAAATGTTGTATAAACGGCAGTGGATAATGATTAAGAATACCTACAAAGTTCATTTTGTCATCAAAAATGTCTAAAGGTGGCGGAAGGAGGGCGGGAGCTTTCAAATAAAATTTAAATTCGCAAGAAAATAAAAAGAAAAGAAAGAACGTGCAACCTAAATTTAAAACAACCTACGGGAAGTTTAATTTAACCATGAAGTGAAGCCTCCATGAAAACCCTTGAAGAAAACTGTGTTATTGAATTTTAAAAATAGCTCACCAGTGCTTCATCCTCGGAGAGAACCCTCGTCTCATCATGGACAAGCACCACTTTAGCCTTGACTTCATCCAACGATATACTGAGGGGTTTAAAAATGCATCGTATTAGTATTCCATCGGACAGTTTGGTTGATTTCATCAATATGTGTTGAACATTCCTAGGTACTAGTCAGTTGTACTGAAAAAATAGCTTGTTTCAATAGGATTCCACTTAAAGATATTAACCTTGTTTCAATCTAGAGATTTAAAATAGAAACAAACACACTATGCTACAAAAAGAAGACCTGTCCTCACTTTTAAACTGCAGAACCAGAGTTGGCAATTAACTAAGGGTAGATTAACACTTAAAAATACAAATTTCTTAAAAGTTCAATTAACCTATTTACAGCTAATATCGAGAATGCTGCACTCTTCATACCTTTGTCCTGATTTCACAATACAATGCACTACACTGTAAAGTTACACAGACATGTATGCCAACTCTTTTTCCCACGACACTAAACTCTTGTCATTAACCATTTTTCCATGCTTGTGTCTTCCTTCCAGAGGTTACAGCCAAACTGCCCCCTCTGAGCTCAGATAATGACTGCATAGCCAGAATCAATCCCCGGAGCGCGTCAACTAAGGCAGGCAAACATACAAAGCGAATAGTCTGCTCAGCCTACAGAAGATCAATGCTCAGGGTGAGTGCTGGAGAGAAACAATGCCTTTCACCATTGTGAGAATGGCACACAGGCTGCAGAACAACGGCTCTGTAAATCCTGTGTGAAGTAAATTGGCTTTTGGCTCGAATCACGCAGGGCATTTGCACGTATATATAGACCACTGCAGCATAAAAGCAGGTGTTTTGTGATGTGCACCCCTTTAGGAGGCTTCTCTATGAAAGTCAGTAATGAATATTATGGAGCTCGCAGATGCAGGCAGTGATAAATCCATGCAGAGGGGGAGAGGATAAAAAGCACATCCTGTTCGTGGGCCTTTGGGAGGCTCCATCATGGTTCATTTCCTGAAGCAGTTGGTAGACTCTATTTATAGGCCAGCATACTAGTACCAGTTAATCCTGCACTGGGCTGCCAACTGCCTGCCAGCTGGCACAGTGGGCTGTGCCTGTGTGTGCTGCATGGAAAGGTTTTGGGATGAAACGATTGTAAGGCCTACATTCGTGACCAACGAGTCTTTACCCCTCATTTAGGGATTTTACATCTCAGTTGGTTTTGAGACTAAAATTTCCAGAGTTCTCCGCCATATTAGGTCAGTTTAAAAAGATAAACATAAAGAAAGGAGAGACAGTGAAATGAATAAACTGACAGAATCGTGGATGTACAAATGGCAAGAGGGATGACATAACCTTTAGATGATGGGTTAGGGCAAAGTGTTGATATTCAAGACATGTTTGAACTATATTTTCCGCATGCCTTTTCAAACCTGAAAAAAAGTACAACATTCTCATACATTTCTAAAACAGTCCAGGATGCATAGACTCCTTGGCAAAATGGTGAAGTGGTTTAAAAGGATATATATATCTATATAGATCTATATCGATATAGATATATATATATATGTATTTTTTATATTTTTTTTAAGTAAGGTTCTGTGGAGATGTTATAAGTCGGAACCCAATACTTGTAGAAAAGTTCTTTCATAACAAACTTTTAATTATTACTGTCAAGGACAGAGCAGCGTAGTGACTTTCTACTCATGACGTTTTCACAAATCCGACTTCATAACTTGTGAACTATCTTTTTAGGAAGTTTTCAGATGGGCCATTTAAAACAACCTGATCACGATTCGAATGAAATATTTATTCAGTGTTAATTTATATCAAAATGCATTATTGATTCTAATGAGGATGTTTTGCAGAAATTTCTTAATGCGATTTAAAATGTGTTCAAAACTTTATGAAAATCAATGGCTGCGGTCTTTGTCATGAGGCGATTATTGGTGAGTAAATGGACACAAAATGAGATTAGTTCACAGTATAAATGAGAGAATAATTATCTGTGAATCTGCATTAAACATAATTAGCAATTCCAATGAAGCAGATTAAGAAATGAGGAACGTTTAGTTAAGTGTCATCGGGGACAAAGCCAGACAAATAACTTTTCTTTTTGTACAACATAAAAAGCATGCAGCACGCATGCTAATCGAGGAAGCAAATTGCCTGGCAACTGCAAGCATTAGGTATAATTTGTGACATTGCATTTATCAGAGAAGAAACTAAATGAGAGTTGACACTTTGAGTTGGAGAGACGTACAAGACCTAAGCAGTAGCGCAGTGGATAAAAACACAATCTCTGCCTTATTCAGATCAACATCAATACATGTAGTGCATAATGATGGCCAGTTCACAAAGTCCACCAACTGACAGCTTGGTAATGTGTCTGCTTAAACACAGCTCAGAGAGAGACTCAAGAATTCAGACAGAGGGAGATTGAGTGGATAAAGGGGTTCTGAGCTGTGAACAGTGGCCAGAGAGGCAGAATAACATCCAACTGCAAGAATGCACAAACAGGCATAGGAATTGCTGCATGAGGAGATTGTTTTTGCATGCATATGTTTTATAGCACACTTGGTTTACTATTCCAAGTCTTTCCGTTGGAGTAAGCACTATTATTTTATTATTTTTTTACATGCATGTTCTGGAAAAGTGAGGGATATAAGGGTCTGGACTGTTGTAAAGAAAAACGGTGTAGAGGACAGTCGAGGTAAATTTTAAAAAGGCCTTTGAGTTCTTTTAGGTCAGCAATGGGTTTGGTGTTGGTTTGGCTTTGGTACTCTCACATGGATACCATTTTGGCCCAGTAACTTTCTTGCTGTGAAATCATGAACACTGATTGTAACTAAATAAATTGATGTCTGCAATGCTTTACTTGTAGCTCCTGGTTCTTTTGTGACCCTTCTGGATGAGTGACAAGTGATTAATGAGCTTTTAGTGTAATTTTGGTCGGCCGGCCACTCTTAGGAAGTTTCTCACCGGTGTTCTAATGTAAGAAAGCCCTAGATATGGAGATGTGACAGTTTCTAGACTAATCCTTCACAATAACCTTGCTTCTCATTAATTTTTAAATGTATTTAGATTGCATTGCTTTTTGAGATCTTTTAGCCAACCTCACGTTGTCACATAGGTTTGTCCATCTAAGTGACTTATTATTATGCGACTCTATAGGTCAGATAGTAACTAAAACTGTTAAATTTACTCTACTGAACATAAGTTCAAACACATTTAATTCATAATTTAACAAGACATGCACCGTTTAAAAAAAAATAAAATTTGCTAGCCATGTCATAAAGATGCAAGTAAAACTATAAGGGAAAAAAAAAAGTTTTTTTATAGCTTGAAAAGTAAAAACTATCCCAACTGGATTTTAGTGAAACATAAAAATTGATTTGTATGAAACAGGTTTCTGTCCAGGTAGTTAATAGGATATATTATAGCATACTGTCTAATTTATTTAATCAACACAAAAAGTAGGATGTGCAAGATACATAGAGTTCAAAACGATAAAGATTTAATAGAAGAAGATTACAGTTCCTCAGAGATGGCTGGTGGATGATAGACTTGGCAAAGAGCAGCCGCCCTACATCAAATTTGTTTCCAGGCTTTAAAAACCTTTGGACTCTCTTTGATTAGCATATAACTCACCTGCCATCTTTATTGCTGTCCAGTAGTTGGAAAAGGTGAGATACGGTGCTATTCTGATGCCTAAAACCTGCAAAAGAAAATTATATATTAGAGGCTTTACACAGCTGATAATATTTAAGAAACAACTTTTTATTATTTCTAACCACCAATTGCTGATAATTGTATTTATCAGTCCCAATAAAAACCTTGAAGCGTGAACCTAAAAGGAAAAAAAAGAAGTGAACTAAAAAGTATGAGCAGCAAGGGTAGAGAGAGGGAAAAAAATCAGGCAATGAGTCAGTCATGCTGTGCAGGAACATTTGCTTTCCCTGTAGGAAAAAAAAAAGCGCGTCAGAGTCCAGAATGCAATCAGGAGGCTTTGTGCTGCAACGGCTGCTATGACAGTGATTTCCCTCTTCTCCTCCGTTCACATTCACAGGCAAATGAAAAGGAGAAGCAAAAAGAAACTTCCTGAACCCTCTTATCCGCAAAGCATGTGACCCCAGCCGATTCAGTTTTGTGAATCGCACTCACTGGAGAGGAAGGCGAGGAGGAAGTTCTCTGGCGTTTGGTGCTGAGCATCTCCAGAATCATTTACAGAACAGAAAAGGTAAAAGGGGCAAACTGATTGGCCCCTACGTCTGGGGAAAAGCACTTTACATAATGCTAATTGCACATCCGCGGCAATTACCTTTCCGTACTAATTACGGAAAAGCTAATTGTGAAATTAGCATTTCTTTTTCTCACCGTGTACAGAGCAAAGAGCTTATGCAGAGTGTGTGCAAAAAGAAAATAAAAAATCAAATAAAAAATTAAAGAGTTACAACAAGTTTCATGAATCTCCGGCCAAACCAACATTGATGAGGCAACTTACTGTTTTTTTTTTTTTATTTGACAGAAAAACTATTCCACCCATTTGTTACAAGCAGGATTAGTTTGATATTTTTAATTTAAAAAAAAGTCCGTTCATCCAAAATGGCACAGCAAGAGATCATGTTTCTCCAATTTTATCTTAGTTGTTCCCGGCTGAACCTAGGAAACTGTTTTCTTTCTCCCCAAATGATCAAATACAACTTCAAGATCTTTCAGTTAACAGCCTCTTCGCTTCAGTTTCACTCATAAAAAATGACATCTGGCCCAGTATTACTGTGGTTAGCAGTGTCACTTTCCTGGGGGGTCTATTTGCTGAGCCGTTGCTGCCAGTAGCTACATGTTCTCTCTTTAAAGATCAGTGGTGTCCGAACTTCTGCCAAGATTACTAAGTTAAAAGTAACCAGGAGCCATGCTTTTATATGTATGTATATATATATATATATATATATATATATATATTTATGTATATATATATATATATATTTTACAGTTAAAAGCACAAACCATCTTAGTGTGAATTATTTTTAGTTTATATAGTCAGAAGTAAATGAAATATGAGATATTTCAGTAAAGCAAAGTATAAAAGAACAAACTATTATAAATTTCAAAAAAATGGACTCATACAGCAATAAAAAAAAAGCTGTAGCGTTTCTTGGGTAATTCTTTTTTCCATGTTGTTGTTTTTAGTCCATCTCCCGCAGTAAAAACAAGAACTTTCTTCGAAAACCAGTGCTGAATTGATGCAAAGCTGTGTCTAATTCTGTTTTTGAGTAAAATGTGGCAGGGTGATTGTGGTCCTTCATCCAGTCTCTTTCCTGGATCAAACTTCAGAAAGAAAATATTGTTGTCACTAATTATAAGCAGCATACTGACTTTCATCAACTTGATTGTACTAAGGGATGAAAAGGTTCTCTGTTTGGCTTTGTTTTGGTTCTAGAAGAGAAACAGACATTGTGTTACAACAAGGATCAAACTTTAAAATTCAATTGATGTTAATTATATATTTCTGTCCATATAAGAGTTTTGATTTCCGTAATAAGAGAACTTATTTTACATTTGTTGTAAACCAGTGAACCAATTCCCCATTTTTGTCTGGTGCAGACGCCCCTTCTCCTTTGTAAGATCATATTCAACTTATAGTTACCGTAGATTGTGTTTTGTTATCTTGAAACTATCTCTATAGTTACACTCTTATTAGCGTGGGCTGCTGGAGGACATTTGGGCCAATTGTCCTTACAGTTCTTCTTTTTCCAATTATTCTCCATTTAAACATTATCTCCAGTTATTGCTGCAAAAAACTTTGTTATCTCTTAGGTTTTTTATCTCCACAGAACCTCCACTGGGTCCAGCGTTTCTGTATTAAGCAGGTCAACTTCATGGAAAAGGGCCTCAGTTGAGCTATTGCTGCCATCTGCTATGTTAACCTCTTTTTTTTTTTATCCCAAAGATTTTACTACTAGCTCAGTGCTTATCAGCTTAGTTGTGTTTCTCTTCTGGACAAAAAAACCCTAAGTGTTACTGCTGGTATTAAGTCTGTGCAATAGAGTTGGGGATGTGTGCTTTATAATCAATTTGTATCTGGATTAACTGCCTGTGATCCAGTGCAATACATGACCATAAAACACTGACGTCATATAATTTGACACATATAATTTCACCATTCAATCTCCAATTATCTGGGCTTCTTTACAGAGAACATCTTACGTATAGCATCGTATGTTCAACTGATTTTGATTCAAGCTTAATGTACTTTGGAGTAAATAGCATAGAACATAATTGGTTGGGAATTGGACTGAATTTTAAGGCTATTTTTAAATTAATTGGATTCTACATAAATGAACACAATTTGGACCTGCGGCACCTCAGGTGACATGTGTTGTCATTTTGCTTGATATCAATTAACCTAGCTAAAATGAGTTGACAAATCTAGGATGGGATTTAGAGAAATCACTTTAAAAGATGTAAGATTTTGCAGAACATCTTGACCTGAAACAATATGGCTCTTCAGTTTCTGCAACTCTAATCATGAGTCTATTAAACAGGTAAAAGGGAAAAACTACACTTGATAATATTATCCCTCAACACATACAGCATCTGCAAGATTAGTGGCCCGTTCTTTATTTGAATTGCTCTCCATTTGCAACCTAACGCTCGATATTTTCAACCCGTGCTCCGGTAGCCGCCTCGTAAAAAAATGAAGGGAGCGAGATGGTCTCATTCCTCTAACTGCAAAGTTGTGGCTACGAAAAACAACTTTAAGGAGGATAGATGAAGAAGTGGGGGAGAGGAGTGTAGCGGAAAACAAGAATGATGGAGAAGCATCTGGTGGAGGAGGGGGCAGATGAAAGGTAAGAGGATGATAGGGGAGAAAAGAGGAAAATAAAGAAGAGTTGGAGAGTGGTGTGGGGGGAAAAAAGAGGAGGAGGCAGTTGAAGACATTGGGATCTTTAGGCCAATGGCACATATATAGGAGACTATGTTTACTAATGGACACCATCAGTCATCCACCCATGTTGCCCTGGTGATATCGGAGCACTCTCGTAAAATAAGAGAGACACATCGAGAACAGAGAAAATGGAACATATCAGCGGGAGTCTGCAGATCTATGGCTAGCCTACAGACAATGTTATCCACTCAGAGCTTTTTTTGTCATTGTAGGCTCTGCGCTCCCAGGCAAAGAAAACACACATTTTGCTGTCTTTTATACACTGGAAGCAATATTTGAGAGAGGAAAATTACATCTTTCTATGGAAAAAAGGCAAAGAAATGGAAACAGATCAAAAGGCTGCATGTTCTGTTCTGAGCTTTTTACTTTACTGAAAACAGGAGACGACATAAGCAAGAAGAAGCCTGAAAATGAGTGTTTCAACTTAAATGTCATGTCTGGCATTGAGGGGCTTACCGCAGGAGGATGACTCAGGCCGTACATCTTATTCACAGTGGGAAAATAAGACTGTTACAAATAAACAACCAAGCAATTTGAAATTTCTTAAACAGTTTTTCATGATTGTGTTTAACCAATATGCAATATTAGAATGGCATGATGCCGATAATATTGCACTAACATTGCTAAATACTGTGGTGACAGTATTGGCTGTAAAATTGTTTTTCCTCTCTTTTTGATCTGTGCTTCCTATTCTGTGATGTCGTCCTTTGGTTCTGGTGTAAACATCTCCTGCCATGACAAATATCTAGTCCAACTGGTTGAATATTACATTAGCATGTAAAATGTAAGTTCATAACACTTGAAATACATTGTTGGAGTGCAGCCAACAATTACCAAACCTATCCGTTGGATATAAATTTTGCACAGACTGATATTGCAATCATGACATACTTGTGACATATTGTGCAGCTGCTTTCAGAACACTTTCCGGACTGAGGGAATCCAGATACTTTGGTTATCGTCTGTTCTTCAATTTGTTTGGATCAGGATAGAATGTGTTGCTTTTCCAGATGTTCTAGGCGTCTTTATATTGACAAAATGTTTCTATGCAAGTCCTTTTTAATACTAAAGATCTGTCAGTAATCAGGCCTGGGTGTGGCTAGTAAACCTGAAGTCAGCTGTTCAAAAAATGTGGCTGACCCCACTTTATTTTTGATTGAGCAAAAACAAGAAATCTGTAAGATGGCAAATAAATCAAATGTGTTTCTTTACAAACGCACTTAAGTTCCAAAAATACAACCATTTAAAAATGAAAAAATGAAACACTGCAAATACATGATTGTTTTGCAGGCTCTAAATGCCTGTACTGCATGCAATGAAAAAGGTTAGATTGCTGTTCTGTCAGCTCAAATACCCCCAGCTCTCCATTGTTCTATTTTTTCCAATGTACCGCACACATCACGCTGCAAGAAACTAATTTTCTTCGAGGGTACAAATAACCTGGTCCTTTCAAACATCTCAATAACTGCACATGAAGCCCTGGAGAGAAGTCTGATCGACAGCAGCAGTGAAACCACAGAGGTTTAGCTCTACTTGCACTCTCAGCTGCTTGTTCGTCTGGCTTTTCATTCCCATTTTGACGCAGGCTATTACGGTCATAAAGAGAGAGACAACACGTTCACGGAACAATCCGTGTTCTGACATTCCTGTATAGAACCGTAGGTGTATTTGCAGGCAACTGTTATGTATGGGCTGTATAGAAAGTGCTGTGTGACAAAAAGACAAATGAGATATAGAGTTGAGCTTTTTTGCAACTTTGCAAGACAGAAAGAGGTTTGTGTAGCTCTACGAGTGATCCAGTATAATTAAAACTTGCGATAACTTTCTTCTCTTTACAGTAATAAAGCTACTCGTAAAAGTTGCCTTGTGCTATTGCGATGCATATTTTCTTCTTAGTTGGCTCCAAAAAGATGCTCAGGGACATGTAATTTTTTTCAAATTACAGAAAAAAAACAACATCACGAGTGTTGTAAATTTAAAAGCTTACTTTATCTGCACTCTCTACTAGAAAGAAAGTATGCATTATAGAATAGGCAGTAAAGAGCTTTTGTTTAACTACAGGCAGAATGATACTAACCCACGGATTAAAGGTTAGAGTAATATGCATGGTTTAATCTTGAGGGGAATAAATGTTTTCACTGGCTAAAACTTGCTCTTCTCTTCCTACCAGCTATTAACATTAATGTCTGATTCGGAGTAGTGTTTGCTCTTTGCGTCGATCTATGTTCTAATTGAAATGTAAGTTTAAAGGCAAAAATCTGTTGCACTCTTAGTTACTACACTGTTTATGAACAGATTATTTATATTTGGGATATAACAAAATATTTGACTCACAAAAAGATACGACACACAGTTTTGCATTCTCAAGAACAAGAATATCACTTGCAGTATTACTGGGAAAACTTTGATTTCTTTCATATAGAGAACAAATGCCTCATTTCCAGTTGGCACTACGGCACCGGTTGTACACTATTTTATGGAATGGCATAATCCTCCGTCACTTGATGTTACTTTTTCTTTTAATCTCTTCCTTTCACAGTCACATCTGATTTAATGCTGCCTGTTTTTATCAGTCATTAATGAACATTTACAGCTGAGTAGCTTGCAAAATTATACCAAGTAATTTTCTAAAACAAAAAAAACACAAGTCTGAACTGCTAATCCTCACCTCTCAAATAGTCGTATAGTTTAAATTTGGCAGCTCATGAACTGAATGTAAATAAAAGAATAAAACTGACCAACCTGGTGCTTAGGCAACCATCATCCTTGTAAATATAAATATGACTGAGGATATGGGAAAAATATACAGCACTATGACTGACAGTGCCTATATTAGCTTATATGACACCAGATCCAAAAATAGCACCAAAACTTTAGTTAAAGGAGATCTGGACTGGAAAAGCATCGGTATCTGCAGATATTTCATTCAGATTTTGGAGTCTTGATGATAAATGAATAAAAATAAACTCGAGCATTTCCAGTAGAAAGACATTTGACATTAGAAATCTCTGTTAATCCTCCAGACGGATGGGCAACTCGAACAAGACAAGCCATCTCTAGCACAGAAATTAAAACTGATGCCTGTTACACCCTGAAGATGAGCTGTAATGGAAGTAAAGGATGACAGACTCAGGAACGATGTGTTGGGGGAGGTCTGTCATGGTCAGGAAAGGTCAGCCTGCACAGTGGGAAGCATGATGGATGTGTGCTGCCCAAAGGAACCGACAATATAATGAGCATGCTTTGCACTCAAAACTTCTTTAGATCAGAAAATAAGCTGCCAATAGAGCATGACAGAGATTTCCAATCTATTCTATTTTTCCCTGAAGGTTTTCTGACATGCTGAAATGAAAACAGAAGGATACAGGATTGTTCTCCAATTTATGTTAAAAAGTCCATGCTCTAAATGGTACAAGTATGAATCTTGTGTATTTCTGTCTCTGACATCTAAAAATTGGAGACTGAATGCATCCTCTGTCCACATTTAATGAATGTAAATCTTTCATTTCATGAGATGATAGAACCCAGTTCCTATCCTCACAACTTTCTGTACCAACACATGCACAAGTCAGAGCGTCGCTTAAATGCCAAGCCAGCTTGTGCTTGCAGCGATAAGGGATTTTTCCTGTGACTCATATGCAACGTCTCTCTGAAGGTTTGAGGTATGTAAAAAGGAGAGCAGAGGGAATACAGTTTGCAGCTGCTCAGCAATCTTTCTCCAAGTCAATTAATTTCCACTGCAGAGGAATCTGCACTTAACCTTTCCATTTCTTTTCCCCCTCTGATGTTGAACAACCTGAGCCGAGCTGCTCAGCCTATTTACTGTTGCTCCAGTAAGGCTGAGCAGACACGAAATGGAAGCTGCCCTGTAGCCAAAACGACGGCCCAACTGTGTAAACTGGAACAACTCTGCGAAATGAGCAAACGTCTTGAAGTGGGTCCTAAATATAGATGGAGCCTTACCTTTATCCCCAGCTTTCAAAGCCTTTAATGTTTGTTCTTTGAGTCGGTCAGCTTCATGTTTCCTCTTTCTGTGCTCCTCTAACTTGATCTGCAGATCTTCAGCAGCCCGCTGAAGCTCTCTGAGCTGCGCCTGCAAAGGGACAACAGGGCAAACATGATTACACCAAACCTTCATTGTTATGATTTAAGCGCTTTGTGATTTCTGCATTTTTGTGCCAGAACACCAAGGCTCTTCACCAACATGAACAGCCCTTTAGTCATACTATATTTTGGGTCAACAGCATAAAACTGGAGCAAGCAGAGCCATGTATTCTGCATGTAAGCCTTAAACTTTTTTAATGGAGTAGACATGTGGATAATGGCCATTTTCCTTGTACTTTTCCACTCGTCCTGTGCTCCTTCCGGTGCATTTATCAGAACAGGAGATTGATTCACAGCCGATATACTCAGACCGCAGAGCTAATTTTTCAGACTGAATGAGGTCGTTCAAAATGGGATTCCTTGTAAGCTGTTTACGACAGACACACACACACACATTGCACCTACATAGAATCCATACATTCGCCCCTATTTTAAGTCATTTCCCAATTCATGTTCCGTGTTCAAAGAAAGCAGTTCAATCAAACCTCAAAGATATTTATTTCTTCGTAAATTTGTGGCACATATGAGTTTACTTTTGTCCTTAGTCTTAAAGTCTGAATGTCAAAAAACATTGGTTTGGCAATGAATCCAACTGAACTCTTTAAACTGCCTTGGTCCTTTTGCTTTTTCACATTTTGCATTGCTAGCACCACAAATGTCAGGGTATTTAATTGTGCTTTAATGTAATAGACCATCAAAGTAGTGAGTTGTTGTGAAGTTAAAAATTCAAACCTGCCCCTCCTGAGTCAATGCTTTGAACCATAACTGCATCAAAAGCTGGTTAAAAAAAGTCTTTTGGGTTAATTGCCTACCATGTTTACACATGTAGAGACAGATTTTGTTTTCTTTTTTATAAACAAAAAATTAGCTTGCATGTTTGATAACATGAATTTTTATTTTAAATTCAACTTCACGTCTACTCTGAGTCCCTTCCCTGTCCCTGATAAAGAAATGAATCCCAACAGCATGGTGTCAACAATACCTTTCATGGTGGGAATGGTGTGTTCATAGCCATCTGCAGCTTTAGTTTTCTACCATTCCATAAATTCCATGTTGCATAAATCCCTGATTTATAGAGCGCAAGAGTAACAGTGCTGTGGTCAGATTCTCCCACCTGAGCTGCAGATTTCTGCTGCTACTCCAGAGTAACCATGGACAGCTAATGTTTCAGTGCTCTCTTTTCCCAGATAGTGTAGGTAAAAGGTAATTTCTTAGCAAGTTAGTTGCTGTGCTAAACACTTTCCATTTATTTATGAGGAATTGAATCATAATTTAGTGGATTTTATTCAGGAATATAAATGTAAAGATGACAGAGTAGTACTACATGCCAAAATCTTGAAAATCATGACTTGCTTTCTGTCAATTTCACAATTATTTTCTACTTCACATTGGTCTATCACATAACATTTGACCAAAATGTACATACAAATTTCAAAGCGTTGGAGAGCAAGATCTCTGGTTTGGGAACCTCAAAATCTAAAATTGTTTTTTTGCAGATGAAGTGGGTCTAAAAGGCGTCTTGCTCCCTCTTAGTCAGGGGTCAGTGGCTATTTCAAGTCGAGGAGTCCAGGCATTTTGACATCTTGCTTGTGAGTGAGGGAGGGTCAAAGTACAGTAAGAGATGAATGGGGCTTTGATAACCACCCGTTCAAAAAATGTAAAGCTAACAAAAATAAGATGAACCTAAATTCTTTGGTTTTTACTCTAAAAATTGGTGATTATTTTCAACTTTCAAAAGTTAAAGATAGTTAGCCAGTGCAAAAGTTATGCTACAACCTCTTTTCTCCTCGTATTAGTTTGCATTTATTTCTACATCCACCTCTTAACCACAAAGTCTGTTTAATTGCCAGAAACACATTCAACAGTGGCTGTTTTTGCATCATAGACTCATTAAATCAGCTCCGTCAGACTGACAGCTGATAACACCCAAGCAAAACCTATCATCACACTCTGTAACGGAGCAATTTGCATCAAAGAGGACCAGCTTCCTTTGTGCAAAGGGGTGTCCGTGAGTGTGTTTGTGTGTCGACTCTGCCTTCCATTCTCTCCTCAGAGACGCTGGTGATGCACTGATGGATTCTGGGGGTTTCAGCCAGGGATGACTACCTTTCTAGGCCAAGCCGTTTGCTTGGGTACCTTCAGTCTGCAGCAGTGATTTATGGGCTCTATTACCAGAGCACAAGAAGATTTCTACTTGTGAGGAAAACAACTAAAATGTTAGAAATTAATTTTAAAAGAAAATGTCTAATAAAAGTTAGATTCCAAAAGCTCTGCACAATAAGTAATCTTATTGAAAATCTACACTTTTGCTAAAACATAAAACTAATCTGCCCTTTTCTCTGAAAATTTGAGGAGTTCAGAAAACAGATCAGAGCTATTCCCATCATATTTCATGCTTGAAGATGTTCAGCGTGGAATGTACAAATGTAATCAAAAATTTACTAAATAAACATGTCAGCTTGTATTTATTTATAGGTTATGTACAAATACTGAATAAAGGGATGGAATTTCATAAAATGTTTTGATAGCAGAAGATTTGTCTTTAAGCCTCGAGCCCACAGCAGGAGTTCATATTTGAGTCATTGTATAAGGTTCCCAACACCACGGCCTTGAACTCACCCTGCAATGTCAGGAGAGACGATGATCACAAAGTGTGGAAATGCTGGAAGCACTGGGTGACACTTTAGCCCCGATCTGCCATTCAGCTGGCAGAAAAAAGGGAACATTCGGGGGCTAGGATATGGGTAAGACCACAAAGCATGCATGTTGGGAAGAAATAAAAACAAAACAAAGAAATTCAGCTGACAGAAGAAAAAAAAAAAATCAAAGATTGTGACTGGTTAATGCGGCAGATAAAAGCTTTATTCAATCAAATCACCTTTGTTGAGCAAGTCTTTTTTCCCCGTCAATGTTTCATCATAAACAAATGTTTAGAGAAAGAGATTTCTGAAATGCTCTTCAAAAAAAAAAACTGTTCTGTGAAGTGCTTAAAAATGCCTTGAAACTAGCTGATTTCTAAACAGCTAATTTTAATGCAAAAGGGTTGAGCGCAGCCCTGACAAAGTCACAGAGCTGTAAAATGCGCTGTAGCGACGAAGAGTCCTTCAGTGTCCAAAGAACATATTCTAAAGTGGCTGGGCCTGAATGCCGGCCAACGCTTTGTACTGTTAATTTCAAGAGTCATGTAAAAAAGTAAAAAGCAAAAAATAGAAAAAGAAAATTCAACCCTCAAACTGTAGCAGACAATTTAACGTTTACGCTCAGACAACCAATAAAAATCCTTTTGATAATCCTAAACGGCAATGATGCATTGATTACTGGTGTATCTCAATAAACAACAATGTTACTCTATTTTTAAAAAATGTTACATTTACATAGATTTATTAGACACAGAGATATTTCAAGTGCTAAGTTCTGTTAATTTTGATGACTATTGCTCACAGCAAATAAAACTTAAAAATTACATAAGACCAACATATATTTTTTGTACAGATTTTTCAGCTGAAAAGGATGTCCTTGTACTTGACAGTAGATATACTCAGTCATTGATTTGTGCTTCTTTTGCTTGAATCACTGTGTTGTTGTAGTGTGGCGTGGAGATGGTCAGCTCGTGGCTCTGCTGAGACGCCCAGGTTTCTTTAAGAGCTGCCTTGATCATGTCTGCACGATTGGTTGTTGTGTGTTTAGCCTTCTTATTAACAGAACTTTAAAGATCCTCTACGAAATTTAGGTCACTTGAGTCTTCTGCCCAATTAAGCACACCTGTATAATTGTCTTTAAACAAAGTCTTTGTACTACTGGTAGTTCGGTCAGATCTTTAGTTTGAACCTCACTTTTGGATTCTGTGTCTCGCTGTTCTTGACTCAGTCTCTGGAACCATGATAAACCATAAATACAAAACCTTACTTGCAGTTGACAAGAGAGACTTTTAGCAATGGGCAACAGTTCTGCCTCATCTCCTCTTAGCTCAAGAAAAGTGATTCTGACATTATCACTCCTTGAAGCATGAACTACAGCTGCTGTATTCGTCTTTTTAATCTCCTTCCTGAACTCATGAACCTTTTTTAACCACACTTTTTCCTTCTCTACAACTTTCCAATAATATGCTAAGATGCAGCAGTGTGACCAGCCAGCTACTTATAGAAAGACATAAATGGAAACAAGTGATCGGACATAATATTAGGGATGCACACATATGAACATCAGATATCAATATCCAATTTTTAATATTGCTGTTATGACTGATAAGCCTCCCACAATCCTTTGCTCTATCACTAACTTGTGTCATTTACTTTCATGACATGACCATCTGGGGATGAAACTTCAGTGCTTAATGTCGTTGAGTGGTCAAGTAAATATCAGATTATTGTCACAATATCCTTACATCCAGCTGCTCATCAAGGTGGCTCTTGATATTTGACATTTTTGTGGGGAAAAAATAACAAAAATATATTCATCCAACCATCATTTTTTTCTTAAAATATCACTAGTGATAAAATTTTGAACAGGCAAGTTTGTCATGTTGCTGATTTTCACACCTGTGCATAACCTGTTGTAGAATGATGAGCTCTTGGAGACAAAGTTGTGAAAACCGCAATGGAGCGTGCATCGTTTCGTCGAATAGTCTATAATGAAAAGATGCCATGATCCGGAACATGCACAAAAAAACAGTATTCAAGGAAGAAAGAATAACCTCCAGAAAAAAAAAGGAAAAGTAAGGTTTGTGTTATCAACTGGCTCTGACTGTACAACAGGCGTATGTAGCAGCAGGTGCTGTGAACATGCATACTAAAACAGCACCGCAGAGCACAAGCTGCTCACTCCGAAGAGAAATCCTCCGGATCCAGCACATCTGAAACAAAATTAACCTCGACGTCCCTTATTCCTCGAGCGTGTTAGCCAGCTAGCCAGGTGATAACAGTGCAGTTGCAATGTGGCAACGCACACTAGTGAGGGGAAAAGTTAATTCGATGTGCAGAAGATAACAACAACAAACAGAATCTTCACAAGGATGCAGCAAATTAAGAGCAGACTGCAGGGTTTTTTACCATTTTAGACGACACTGTTTTTTTGCCCCCTTTGTCATTGTGTTGCTCCTATGAAAATGTGCACAAACTTACTGGTTTCAAATTAAGATGCTAAAATTAGTGCGGGAAATGCAAATTTTGTCCTCGTTAAATTATGTTTTTAACTTAACACAATGCTTTGGGGAACAGATCTGATATTTTTCTCAGGTTGATTTTAAACTTCATTTGCGTCTCTCTCATCGGCTAAATTAAGCATTATCGTTAAATTTGACACATTTTCTCTATTTGCAATTCCAGTAAGTTAACATATTAAAATGCACCTGTAAGAATTCAGTGACCAATTTCCACTCTCCCATTTTTGCAAAGACCTGACATGGCAGGTCCAATTTAGATTTCTGTTTATATACGATCATGTAGGAAGATATAAGAAGAGCATGCAAATATTTTCCTCTTGCTTTCCTATCTATGCAGTCATTACGGATCTAGAAAAGCACCATGCTCTCTACAAGCCAGGGCTTTACAATTTCAAAACAAAGAAATACTTATTTGAATGATGTTAACATTTAAAGTTAACCCTTAGGATCCCATAACAGTGATTAGCAGTGTAAAAACAGTAGTCTATCTGTATGCTTTAGAAAATGCATATACTTATCTTAACTCAGATTTATAAAAGATTGCCAACATTGCCAATTACAGAATGTTCTTCAACAAAAATTAAAGAACAGAAATCTTGTGAAAGATTTCTGTATATTATCTCTTTCACATTAGAAAGCCTTCTTGTTATCTGCTAAAAGTTATGCTCTCTCTCGCTTTCCAACAGCTGCATGAACCAAAGACATTTCATAGAGTACATTGCTTTCTTTTAATAGCTTCTTTCACCTTTTGTGCTTTTTCTATTTAACCACCTTAATGTACTTAAAGTCAACTTACTTTAAGTCTTGTTCATTCTTAAAAGCACCAAGGATTGGTGATGTTACCTCAACCCAATAGCTCCTGATCATGGCAGATTTAAAGCTTTATTTTAATATTACTAAAATGCTTCTTTGGGTTAGAAGTATTACTAACATTAGGAAATATGTGAAGGTAGTTAAACATCAGTGCACTGGCAAGGGGTCTTTTCAACATACAGATATGGAGCTCAGCATTAAAAATAAATGGTCAAAATATCACTGGAAACAAGCAAAATGCTGTTCAACAGTTTTAAGAAAGGTGCAAATAAGTTTAAATATGCAATTTATTTAAATTAAATAATAAAATAAAACCTACTGACTGTGTCTCAGTAGGTCTTGTTTAGTTTTTCTACATGTTTTTAGTATCTTCTAAGAGGAGCCCACTTCTCTGACTTTGAATGAACAAAAATTTAAATCTAAATCTGCCAGGGTATGAAGAATCCTGAGAGTGGAAAACAATTGGATTTCACCACTGTTTCACATTAGCAAGTCCATCTGAAAATGGTCCAATTTTGGTAAACCGCAGTATCTTTATGCACAACAGTCAAAACAAACTGCAACAAAAAGAAAACCTGGGAGATGCAATTACCGTTGCAATATCAATGTTTGCAATATCGTGCTCGCAAAAGAAAGCTTGGAGGCAGTTTTTGATCAGAAATGATATTTCAAAAAAAGCATGATTTCAAACGCTCCAAGCCAAATGCATAATATTCAGCCAGTTAGAGAGACTGTGTGTTTCTGATGCCCACATTAAATGTATATTTTTATCAGTTGAGGTGCTGAAACTCACAAAAAACATAGTTGTGGTAAAAGATCACCACCATTTTCTATTACTTTTTCAAATTACCTGTTTTTCCCTCCAGAGCAGCACCCCCTCCTCAATCAGCTGCTGCTTGAGTCTCAAACCCTCATCCAAGGTCTTCATCTGACCCTCCACGTACGCCCGCTCTTTCTGTCCCAGATTCCTAGAGGAAAAGCCAAGAGAGGAGGCGCATAGAACCATCATTATTGAGGAAAACCACAGCCACCCAGGCTTCGGTCAGCCAAGTCGGCGCAATCCAATTTTTTAAAAGGGCCTGCGGTGCAGTAGAAATCCAAATGGGGTGGGGTTAAAAAAAACAGATGTAAATAAGATGCTATGTGGTGGAGTTAAATCATTTTAGAAGTCTGGCTAACAGAATGTGAGCGGAGACCTTGTGGAAACATAATGAGATCGACTGCTTCCAAGTGGTACTTTTTTTTTAGGCTGGCAGAAAATAAATGAAACAAATAGAGAAGTGTCAACAAAAGAAGTGGGTTAGTGTGCATTTACGCAGCAGCTTACATTCCTGCATATCACAATGGTAAAACATGACACGAAGCGCAGCTAAACACACACTTCCTGATTATGACAAAGCATATCTAGAATTTATGAGAGTTAAACTGCAGAAATAAATCTAAAATAAATAAAAGATTCGAGTCAAACTGGGCTTTAAAATCCATTAATTCCACGTATATCAATCACTAGAGCAAGTCTGAAACTGCACATTTTTTTCTTATCATAGAGATACAATGCCCCCTGGTGGCACAATGATTAGGTTACTATTGCTGCTCAGGTGTGGTTGTAAGCCAATCATGCAGTTTCTGAGATAAAATCCTCCTATTAAAAGAATTTTATCACTGTAATTACAAAAAGAAAAAGAAATTGCTCCAGATGTCCTGTTCCAATTAATCCAAAATCCCATTTACCATCTGATTTACTTTGAAGAAAAAAAAAAAAACTGGGTAATTTAACAGGTACTGAATCTCAGTTTTGATCCAACTTACCAGCAAGTGTTCTGGCAGCGAGCGTGGCTGTTGTATTCATCTGAAGCGTCGCAGCAATCTGCCGAGAGACGCAGGAGAACCCCGTCCAAACCACATAAAAACAAAAACAAACACAAAACAGAATAGCAGCACACAGTGTGAACAGAATGTCACTGCTCTAAATTAAGGAATCACAATCAAAGAGCAAACACGAGGGAAAAAAGCAGAATACCATACTAGATTATACTGAAGGACAATTAGAAACACTTCAGATGTTTCAAAGGTTTCTCTTAGTGAATACATCAACATTATGAGAAGTCGATATTTACAGCTTGAAAAATATTTACTTCCTTATAACATCTCTATTTTGTTCTTCTATTCTAGTTAATAACCTCTATGTGAGCAGTACTCAAGCTTTTCGTAATAAATACCACCATAGCAAGATTTCTTTAGCAAAACACAACAAAGAAAATTAACAAAAGGGTCTCAAAAGACTTTTTCATTGATCTGGATTTTAAAATCCGATATGGCTCAATTGCAAACAAATTTCTACATCCAAGTTCTAATACCAGTATTAAATGAAAGACAACATTTGTAGCCATCTCCTGGTGTGATGCAGTTCATCTTTGTCTGTTCTAGAAGTTCTTTAAATGTTCTCCACCGCACTTCTCTTTTTTCTGTTCGAGCAAGGGTCCTTTTGATTCTTCTTTGCCTGTCAATGCTAAAAAATACTCAGTACCTGGACAAAAGGGAGAAGGAGTGATCCAAAGTATATTTTTTTTAAACCAAAGGAAATGCTGCATTTAAATTGGAAATCAAGGTAACGGAGTCAGGAGGATGGACAGACTGGCACAGAATCCTAAGAGTCTGAAATTTCAGAGCACCTAAAGCTACCTAAACAGAGTACCATGTAATTAAACACCTGTAGTACCACTGTCCGGGCAAACTCTGTTCTTCAGCTGCAAAAATGTATGCACATGAAATTAGATGGTGTGTAAATTGTGTCTTTATCCATCCATGTTTTCAACTGTCTGTTCATTTTGAAGATGGGGACTGCCTGAGCCACTGACTTTTCATCTTTAAAGATGAAGATTAAGTCTTTTTGCCTACATCACATATCTCTCGAATTCACAGAGGGTCTCTTGACATCAACCACTGATAATATCCACTGAAGCAAATGCTCTGATCTGGCTTTTGCTCAGATGTTTCACCAGTAATGTGGGCACAGTGTGAAATTTCGCATTTATCCAGAACCCCATCTGTGGCCAGCAGAATGAAAAGTTTTAAGACCGTAAAAAAATAATAAAATTAAAAAAATAGCAGGGAATACGACAACCCATCTGAATTTCAAATGGGATGAGGAAAAGTGGTGATGTGTTTGGTTTTTAAGTGGGTATGGTGAGACAAATGGGAGGAGAATAAGAGACAAGTGGAACATTTTGTTCTTTTGATAGTTGCATGTGGTCTAATTCTGCTTCTACGTTTATATATGCGCTCCATGAGATTAACTAGAACAGAGAGTTACTGAAGAACAAAAGCAGAAAAGAAAGGTGGCATTAAAAAAAACAAAACATCCATTGCGGTAAAGTTTTAGGTTTTCAGCAGGAATAAAGAACAGTTTTGAAGGGAGAAAAAAAATAAAGCTGGAATTAACAGGATTAAAGAACTTCATGGTTACATTTTGCTTCCTACTTAACAGTAAACAAGATACAGCTGCTTGTCCAAGTCGGCAGAACGCACAAAGGAAAAACAAACTGAATTTTGAAGTTAAAAGAGTACTTCAATTTTTTAGATTTAAACATCTATTTCCCCGGAGAACGTTTACTTCAATACTCATCTAAATATACATTCAACTACAGTCAAAACCAGACGCTTACATAAAGTGAATAAAAAAGGCCTTTCATAAGCTTTTCACAATGTTTTGCTGGAGCTCTGAACATTCCCACAGTATTATGCTGCTACCTCCATGCTTCACAGTTGGGATAGTGTTCCCAGGCTTACGGGTGTCCCTCTTTTTCCTCCAAACATTCTGATCAAACAAATTCCATCTTAGTTTCATCAGACCAGAGGACATGTTTCCAAAAGGAAAGGTCTTTGTCCCTGTATGTATTTGCAAAACTGCAATCTGGCTTTTTTTATGTTTCATTTAATGACTTCATCTTCACTGAATGGCATTTCAACCTATGTCAGTACAGGATATTCCTCACTGTGTTCCCAGCATCTTAACAAGGTCTTTGGCTTTTATGTATGATGATTGGACATTTTCATCATGTCTATGATTGCATATACTATGCAACTTTTTGAACATATCAATTCAGCGTCTTCAAACAGGAAATTGTTCCCAAGGATGAACTAAACTTGTGCAGGGCCACAATTCTCTTCCTGATATCTTGGCTGATTTCTTTTGACTTTTTAACTGTGTGAAAAAAGAAAGCAGTGTGTCTAAGGTGTAGCCTTAAAATACATCGACAGGTGTGCCTCCAATTGACTCAAATGTGTCCATTAACCTATCAGAAGTTTCCAAAGCTATAACCTCATTATATCGGGTTTCCCTCACTGCTTAAAGAAATAGAAATCATTCTGTATGTAAACATTGATTTTGAAAAAATTCATAAATAAATCTATTTTTTTATTTTTTTATTTTTCACCAATGCAACTCAGCATAAAGTTAAAGCTTACCGCAGATGCCATCATTGACTCTAGATGATGGGATGTAGTGCGGCCTGAAGCCCAGGTTGGTGCAGTAGAACCGACCACGAGGACACGCTGAGGTGCCTGAATAGAGCCAGATTAAAAAGAAATCAAAGGAAGAATACAATGCATAATAATTCTCAAAAACTAGTCGTTTTAATTAAACTAGTTCATTGGAGTATTTAAAAATTCCTAAATGAAATTCAGCTTTTATTGCAGAACATCTAGCTTTTTTTGAGTGCATTTATTCAGTAGATTTATGTTTAGGAACAAGAATAGGCATGGAAGATTGCTGAGTTTATGTCTGGTAAGGGAAAAATTAAGTCATGTTTCTTGAATGCTTTTTGATCTTATAAAAGTACAATAAAAAAAAAAACAAATGAGATTTATTTTAATAAAGGGAATTTTTACACAATTTTAAATTATTTCAGAAAATTCTTAATATTTTCTTACTGAAAAATAGTGCTGAAATTGAAGGTTGTAGTTTTTCTATATTTATGTGTGATATTGCTTCTGCCACAAAAGATTAATTTATTTTTAAAGGACCTATAAACATTTTTATCGAACGTGATAATTGTGTGTCAGTTGCATAACATACAACTGTTTTTTATGGGCTTATGGGTTTCTGTTTCTTTTTTCCTCCAGTTTATGTTTATCATCGTTTTATATTTTTATTTGGAATTCAACAAAGACAACAGTCTGTAGCTGTTTGTACCAGTTTTAAATGGTGTAACATATTTCTGTGGGGGGAAAAAAACAAAAACGTTGACCTATGCTCCTAGTTTGGATGCAAATTCTTAACTAGTTCCAAACTTGTTTTGAATATGAAAACTATTCATGAGAAAATGGACACAGTTATATCTTATCTAAGCGGAGGTCTGATGAAGCACCACCTTTATTATCACTCGTTTTTCCTGGACTGTATCTGATGTAAAACTCCACCAGGCTTGATGATATAGGCACACTCAACATGAGCTCAGTTTGGCATCATTAACCTCCTACTTGTGCTGCTCCCCTGTGTGTAGCGGTGAAAGAGGGTTATTATAGCACTTACACTGATGCTGGTGATGGCGCAGTTTATTAATGGCCCTTTCAGTAGACCACATACCCCATTTACAGGAAACTTTTTAAATTAAGCATTAAACAGTTTTATTTTATTCTTAAATTTACAAAAGTTTAACTGAATGTTTTTCAGCAATGAGGGACACTTACAATATTTCAGCTCATAGAACATTAGACATTTTCTTGGTATTTAGTTCTTCATCATATATTCTCAATAAAAGACACCAGGACTAGAGAAAAGTTTTGTTAGTAGATTAGGCTGTTGAGTCACAATGACCTGACAACAAGTTTGTGGGTAGAAATAAACATGAAACACTTCAAACCAGACGCCTGGTAGTAGCAGTCTGAGCAACCTGCAACTGGTGAATGGTAGATTTTTAAAGACATTCACAGAATGCATTCAATCATTCAGACAAGACAAAGCATAAATTAAAATTTCAATTTCAGGAAGGCACTGGAGCCTGGCTGGCAATATTTCTTAAATGATAGAACATGGCCTTTTTTTTAAGCAAAGAATTATTTCAGTCTATTATTATTATTATTTTGATTTTACTGAGTTAACTGCCAGCCTTAATTGAATCCAGCCATTTTAATTAAATGTGCAGTTTTGAAAGTGAGTAGGAGAAATTGGCATTATGGGAGCTAAAGGAGCAGTTAAAGCAAGATTAGCAATGGCCCTAAAACTGAACCCCATGGAATACCAAACTGGAAAGTTGATTTAGTCAAGAAGATCTAGTTAGTATATATACCCACAACTCTTTAGTGTATGTGACAGTATGTGACATTTTGAATTAATAGGTGGAAATATGGTAATGTTTTTGTTTTGTGTGTGACATTTTTGAAAATCCAAAGAAATTGTTTGAGATTCTCAGTCAAAAAGCACTATGACTGAGTGCACATTTCATAGCGCAGCATAGGGTGTAGTAGTGCAAGTATAGGGACCGGGCCAGTGCCTTTACAGCACACGTACATGCGTCATATTGTGAGTGGCAAGTTTGCCTTGGAAACCAACACAATTATGCTTGGAATCTGGGTTTTTCCTAATGAAAGAAATACTAGAGTTCACATCTAATTAATTATTTGATTAATCATTTTATCATACATTAATCTATAATTATTTTTGTACAAATAGTAGTGATCATTACAAAAAAATATCTGCATATCAAAATATGACAAAAACAACCCTTAGGAAATGCAGTTTAATTTCATTCAAGCTTAGAAATATGAACTAAAATGCATATAGTTCAACTAATTTGTCAACAAAATAAAAATAAAATAATCAGTAATTTAAGTACTAACCTGTTTTAGTATAAAAATTAGTTTTTTATACTAAAAAAACTAATTTTTTAGTATAAAAAATTAGGGCAACTAATAGAAGTGTCAAATTCATAATGATCTCAATAAGGTTAATTGTGTTTCGTTTAGCCTTCATAAACAACCAAACCAATTAAAGATAATAACCATCTGAACTAAACCGAATATTGCAAAACAGCTTTAATGTTGCTGTTGAAAAGAGCTGAACACTTTATTTCTAAACAGTAGAACAAAAACATAATATTGTTCAAAGTCAAACGTCTGTGCCTGCAGCTAGTGATTACACAGTCCTGAAATCTGAATGATGATTCATCTATTGTTAATCCATGTTTACCTGGTTCATCAGATCCATCTGCGCAGTCGCAGTAGTCGTCGTTCACCTGCTCGAAAGGAATCATTTTGGATCCGTCTATGCACAGAAATGACTTCCTCTCCCTGTAGAACCTTTTATCTGTTAAATCAAGAGAAAACATGGCCATGAGCTACACAGAAATACACAAAGACAAAATAAGAGTCATTTTATGAATTGATGTAAGTAAATGGTTGTGATTCTCTGAAATCTACATGTTTGTTCCTCCAGCTGCAACCTATACATCTAAATGTTTTACAGATCTATACAGTCTGCGGTGAAGTCAGCTATATATGAACTAGTTGTGACTATGAATGAAGACTTATTGATAGCATAAATACGACGTGAGCGACTTGGCTTTAGCTAAAACGGTGAGCTGAACTCACAGGACGATGATATTCCTCGGATTTTCCGCGACTCCACAAACGCAGCCCAGAGAAAAGCTGCGATGATAATGTGGAAACGCATCTCAGAGGACAAAAATGAGCACTGCCCTCTGTCAGCCACGTCTCATTAAAGTCCCGCTCAAGGATATTTCAAACTCAGGATGCAAGACCAGTGTTTAGACCGTTCATGTTCCAGCTTCCTGAAACATTCCACAACGTGACACTTCCCAAGCTTTCTATTGGTTCGAGGCTGAGGGTTGGACCAATCACGAGTTAGAAGCGTCGCACGCAGGAGACACTGGAGAAACATTTGTTTGTATTTAACGTTTGAAAAAATGTTAGACTCCGTATGCTAGTAACATACTGCAAAGTAGGTAATAATAATTTAAATTGTAATTTGGAATTTTATCTTTTTTTTATATATATATATATTTTTTTTTAACACATACGTTTCATTGAACACCTTTATAAAATGTCAGCTGAGCGTTTCACTATGCATGCTGGTTGTTTTCAACCCTTATTAAGTAATCACAAATAAAAATGTAAGTTATTGCTTTTAGAAAACGAGATTATTTAGGCAAAAAGGTTCAAATGTTTTTTCACGGAAGTAGTGGAATATTTCATCTTTTTACGCTACCTTGCATACTTTTTCACCTCTTGAAGTTTTTTACATTTTGTCACATTGGACTCACAATTTGACAGTATGTTATTGATACTTTTATATATTAGGACAATACATCATAATCGTGCATAATTGTAAGTGGAAGGACAATACTATATTGCTTTCCTATATTTCTACAAATTAAAGTGTGGTTTTTACGGCTGTTTTTGTGGCTGTTTTTACGAAATTTGTGCATTTCATTTCAGCACCATTTACTAATCCAGATGTTTTGTGATCAGAGGTTTGTTAGAGAACATAGTGAACAAGCATCATAAAGACTAACTAATACAGTCAACAGATTAGGGAGGACGTTGTGGAGATGCTTAGATCGGTTTTATGTCAGAAAACTATATGCTAAGCTTTTGAAATCTCACAGAACATTATTTCAGAGGGGAAATAACCTTAAGTATTAAGCGAGAGCTACAGTGGGAGGGTAGATATTCATATATTTTTATGTGCCATTGAACACCCCATCCTATCCAACTGAGAATACGTGGGAAGACTTTCGGTGTATGATCATAGATGGTCTCCATTGAATTTTACAAAGCTTTTACTTGACAAAGCAACTCAGCATCCACCAAAATGCTTGCAGCTGTAATTGCTGTGAAATCTGGTTATACAGGAGCGGAATGCAAATGCATGCCATACATTTCCAGGTTTTATGTATGTAAAATGTAACTTATAAAATGTTCCTTGTGCTTAGCAATAACGTAATACTGTGTGTGATGTGAAAAGATCAGTGAAAGTTTAAAGGATGTGAACATTGTAGAAAGAAACATTTTACATACAAGCTTTTGTTAGTCATCTGGATAGATGGATAGATTCAGAAACATATAAAACAAAATCCCTTTATTACAATGAAACAATTTCATACAAACTTTACACAATTGCAAGCAAACTCAGTTGTACGATTTCACTTACATTGTTCAGCAGGAAAACAGAAACTGGACAAAAATCATCTATCGTGTGATATTGTTTTAGGGCTATTATTTATCATTGTTCAGTCGTGTGTAGAGACCTGTTGTACTGCACAGGGAATCCTTACTCTGGATGTAAGAAAAGTCTCTGATCATTCCTGGGAAAGAATGTGAGTCCAATGGTGGACGCAGGGTCAACAGTGGCATCAGTCCTGATGTCACATACGGGGACATGAACCCACCCAGACCACCGCTGGCAGAGGAGTAGGCCAGACGCAGGGGGCTCATACCAAGGTGAGGACTAAGTCCATAGAGGCTGTCCCCACCGGGAGCCGGGTGGACGTGGAGAGGGGAGAAGGCGGACTTGGTCCCTGAAGAACCGAGAGCTCCTGGCAGTCCGGCTGCAGGCTTGAACACTGAGCTCTGCAGACAAGATGGAGACAAACTGCCAGTGTCAGTTTTTTTCTCCTTAGAGTTCAGGACCAGCTCGATGGATTTCACAATGTCCCCTTTACATGTTCTCACCATGGACTCCAGGGCGTCTCGCTTCTTATGGGGGAAGATCTTGGCCATGATGTCAGCAGGGTCACGGTCCAGATTCGGGAAGTCTTTGGGTTTCTCTGACTCGCTGCCGGACTCTGGATCAGAGGACGAAAGTGACCTCTGTGGACTCTGAGTGTTATCTGAGAGCTGATCAGATGGCGGTGATGGACTTCCACTATCACTGGCGAGTGAAGAGTTGTTGTCCTTGCTGGGAGACAGATCCTTTCTGTCACTTGGAGAGGGCACCCGTGCATTCAGGGACGTAAAAAGTGGCTGACCCAGAAATCCACTGCAAATGCTGTATTTGCTCACTTTGTCATCTGAAACACAGAGGAGAAAAGAGGAGTTTAATAAGTGGAGTGTACGCTACTGCTACTGGGGCCTTGAATTTAGGACACTTTGACAAATGTGCTAAATGTATACAAAACTAAATAAGACCAGTTTACTTTAAAGTTATAACAGAAACATTTCAATTCTTATTTAATGCCTCCTCTTGCTCATATCTAAGTGTGCATGAGCAGATCTCGTGCACACTAATTCCATAGCTACTTTAACGGTGAACGAAAAATAAAAGTTTTAGAGTTCCTCTCTGACTCATTCACCTCTGCACCCAAAATAATAATTGTGATAGTGCTCTCAAATAAAATTTTGCGTAAGGCCTCGAACATCCTTGAACCGGCACCGCTGTGCCATTCTGTCCTTGTGCGCAAAATTCTTAATTCAATAATATATACTTTACGCAACTTTTACCCTTTGCTTGGTAAACTATTCCTATGGTAGTAACCAAAAAATATACAATCTGTGTAGTACGAAGTTATAAATAATAATAATTACTTCAGGTTATGCTTAATAATTCAAAATATCCGCGTACAACCCACCCTCTTTATGGTTCTGAGCGCCAAAAACGTCAAAACATGGAGCTGGTGGCGTGTTGCTGCTCGCCGCTGGCACTCCGCGCCCTACCGCCGGCCCCTGACTGATCCCCGCCTGCCCTCCGATGCCTGGGCCAGGATACATAAGTCGAATCTCCCGCGCTTCGTTCTCCTCCTGAGCCTGCTGCCTCCTGAGTGCCACCTGCGCCGCCATCACCCGCTGCCGCTCCGCGATCAGGGTGCACTTTGCGCACACGCAGTCTCTCCAGCGGCAGAAGCGCTTGTGGCCCTTCAGCGCCGAGACTACGCCGTGGTTTCTACACCGGGCGCACTTCGGGGTCCTCAGGTAGCCCCTCTCCAGCGCAGGGTTGCAGGCACGGAGAAAAAGAGGTGGATGACCCAGGAGGGAAGGGGCCATCGGGAGTCCTCCAAGCGACCCGGTGGGGTGTCCGGCCATAGAGAGCTGTCTGATCCTGCTCTCCATCCAAAATGAAAGACTTGAACTTCTCCAAAACGGATGAGCAGTTGTTAGAAGGCCTTTCTGTGGGACTGAATACTCTATTGTGCGCTGGCACTCTGAGACAGCGCTCCTTAAAAGTCCCTTCACCAGGTGGTTTGACATGAAACCCAACACCCTCGTCACACCCCTTTCCGCTCAAGACTCCTAATACCCTATCATGTGTATTTGCGTCCGTGATTAGTGAGGGTCTAATCTGATGCAACTCAACCATTCATGTAGACCTGCCATGAAAAGATGTAAGTTTTTTTTTAAATATTCAAAAATGTCCTAAGCTGGAAAAATATTGATTTGCATTGGAGTTTTGCTTATGATGGCTACATTCTATATGCCAGTGTGTTACAAACCAAGTGTAAAATAAATGAGAGGGGCGGGGGAAAAACATGTTGCCTGAGGTTACATTCATTCTGTTTCCTTAGTTTTCACTATTAGGATTTTTTAACACAACAATAGCTCCAACAGCCTCAAAAGCAGCATGTAATTATCGACCTGGTTATTCTGTTGAACAAATTAGTTTGACAAAAGAGCCATCTGCCAACAAACAGTCAGTGTGATTCAGGGGATACCTAATCACACCTTGTCACTTTTCTTCCACTTCTCTGCATTCAGAGCAGGATCCAGATCCAATTACACACGCAGGACTGGCTTTAGTTTTCCTTAGCACAGTCGTCGCTAAGGAAAACTAAAAGAAAAACTGCCGGAACAATTTCTGTAAATGTTTGCAGTCTTTCAATTTGCTGTAATTTTAACTTGGGCTTTTTTTTAGATGTACATAAACAGATATTTTTAGGTGGCGAGAGAACTATCAAAGGAATCATTTGTAGGACTTAAAAAAATGGTGTGCAACTTTTAATTTATTATCAATTTTCTATTATCCACACATGGTCAGAATTATACAGGCCAAATTATATAAGACCACACAACTTTTTATTATAGATGAGTTCCCTGCCCTTTACCAATATGCACATCCACACCATGCTGTTTTATAATCATTAGAACAATTTTGCCATAATTCTGTCTGGATATTTGACCACTCCTCTTTGCAGAATAGGTATTTTATTTAAGGGATTTAATTAAATGGGTTGTTTTTTGATCTGAGCCATTTCAACAATATTGAGGTCAAGGCCTCATCAGAGGTTTTTATGTTTGCTTGCTTCATCTATTTTAAAACAAATTTTATTGTCATGTTAGAACATCCATTAGTGCCATCTGACCAAAACTGTTACCTCTGAATCTGTTAAAATGTTCAGTAACAGTCCAGAAACAACCAAAGTTAAACTCTGTTATAAACTGGAAACTACTGAGAGTACCAAATCCACAGCTGGATGGTTGAATTCGAAACCTAAAAATTAAAACTGGTTTTCAAACCATGGCATGAGCCTGCAAACCAGTCAGTTTAAATAAACTCCATAATTTCTGATAGAAAGAATGTTGCAAAACTATGTGGTTTCTATGTTTCTTACCAAGTACCATTTATCCAATGTTTACTGTGTCTATATCTTAATCCTGCTTGAATCAAAGACAATTCACAGAGAATTTAAACTTGTGTGCCCACTTCTTGTTCAAGAAAGGCATTGAATTTGCATGTTTATATATATTCATTCCAGTTTAAAAAGAAATTATAGTTCAAACATGATGAGTGGATATAAATCTCTGACATCTTTTTCAGTAGCTTTGTGGGTTTTTCCAAGCAGTTCTGATACCCATCAGTAATTTTATTTGAAATGCTCCACTTATTTAGTCAGCCAGTCTGAGCCTTTAGTGCAATCAGACACAAGAATGGTAGATAAAATGTTATAACGATGCTATCTGAAGCTGCCTCTTAATCATCTTGAATGAGACATAAAGGCTTCTCTTGGCCTCCCTGTAGTTTTGACTTCATATTCCTTGTGAATAATGGATGTGAATTAAAGAAGACGTTAAAGGAAGTACAGAGTTTCTTTGTGGTGTTACGCAGAGATAATGATTCCCTCAGGGGCATCTCTGAGGAAAAATCTGCTCCAAAAGATGCAAGGGGGAAATTTTATTTCTTGTAAGCAGTTGCTGTTCCGTTGTGCTTGTTGGTGTGTCTGATAAGAACCACTGTCTGGTTCTGAAGCCCAAGCTCATGAGAAAATAGCCATACATTCTTCAACTCTTCTTGACACATTAACCTCTACCGTTATTCTCTTATGACTGATGGCTCTTATCAGACAAATAGATCCTTTGCTACATACACAGCAATGTGTGCACAAACAAGAAAAACTCCCTGGCATTTACTGTTAAAAGGACAAAAAAGTAAACAAATTATCAGATGTTGATTTATATAGAGCTTGTTTTTTGAGAACAAGTCTGCTTTTTTCAGGAAGATGTTCTCCTTCGCCCTAATGGATAGGGGCTGGTGCAGCCTCACTGAAGCTGTAAGAACAGGAAGATAATCTAAAATTCATCTATCACCCAGAGTGCACAGCCCTATAAACACAAATAAATCCCAGTGATGCAGATGCTCTTTGGACGCACATGCTCTTTTTATCATTTCATCTGCTGTGAAGGGGAATTTGATGTTTAGATTTGTGGCTGGCAAGTTTATCCAGACTCTATAAGCTGATCCCACCTGGCTTTATTTAATATAGAACATTCTAGCGGCTATAGCCAGAGTAAAATTGAGTCACTGAAAAGAAGAGATCCAGTAAATACTGTGTCTTTGTCTGGTTAGTTTAAATCTCTTCAAGATGTAAAAGTTTTTATTTGAAAAGACTGCTCCTTCAAAAAAATGACCCTAGTAAATAAATAGGAATAAATGGCATTTCACAGAGTAGAAAGCCTACCAAAACTACACAAAGAGTGCATCAAAGAATCATCCAGGAGGTCATAAAATATCAGAAAAAGCCCACCAAACATGCAGTTCTGACTTGCTTCAGTTAAAGTCAGTGATCATGGTTCAACAACAAGAAAGAGACTGGACCTCCATGGGAGAGTGCCAGGACCACTGCTGACCAAATTAACATATGGATCTATCAAACATTTGGAGTAAAACAAAACAACAAAAGTTACTCAACATTTTGGGAAAATATTCAGTGAAGGTCTTTGGCATAGCACTATCACAATATTTGACACTGACAGTCAAACATGGAGGTGGAGGTATGATGTTCTAGGGCTGCATTGAAAAATATCTGCTAATAAGAACAAAACATCAATATAATATAAAAGAATACTTGGAAGTTATTGCAAACAGTCAATGGCAGTGGTATCCACCAAAGTAGGCAGAAAGATTGTAGGGGCAATTATTTTTTCACATTTGGTTTGATTCTTCCCCTTAATACCTTAAACTACCCTTTAAGAACTGCACTTTGAATTTAGTCAGGTTATCTTGGTTTGATACCGATGTCTGTTTTATGGTCTATTCTATTCCATTTGCACACAAAAATATTCCACCAGAAGCAGGGAAGGAAAAACAAGGTGACTCACAGTCTCACTTGCACACTCTATATTGCACAACTTTGAAACCAAAACTCAATCCCTGCCAAACACTTAGTCTAATAAAACCCCAAAACAATCTCATGGTCCTTCAGGAAAACCACATTAAAAACAATCCTGCAAATATCTCTGAAAACAAAAGATCCACCTATACCACCCATAGCCACCAGGGGGACAATTTCACCAAATGGGAACTCGCACCTAAAAGATCCATCATGGTCATGGGAGACTTACACCTCAAAAAGACTACCAAGACCCATTCATCTAGAAATGCAGGTTGCCTGATGCCCTGGAGAACAATTTAAACATACCGTGCACATCATTAAGAAAACCAAAACCACCAATAAAGTTCAAAAGGTCTTCCTGTCCTTTGCCCTCAACAACAAGGACTACAGAGACAAAACAGAGCTGGATTATCAAAAAACACACTGGGAACACCGACATTGTCATCTTGAGTTATTTCTTGTCATTAAGGCAAGCTACACGTGTGGTGATGATGTTAAAAAACAGACTTGAGTATCTTCTTCAGTGGCAGTGATGCTTGAAAACTACAAAACTGAGAAAAGAATAGTGCCATAAATCCAAATTCTTATCCAGAGACTTCAATAACAATCAGTAATATTATTTGTTTTTAATTTAGAGAAACATTTAAAAAGCTAAGAAATGTGACGAACGACTTTGATTTGCAAATACAGTGTTGTATTAACTGCTTACACCTTTTCTAAATGATGGGAAGTCTCAGGTAGCATTCTGGGAAGATTCACTGGTCTATTCTGAGACACTGAACAATGATTATTGGACAGGCTTTTTTGACGATGTTGTTATAATCACAATAAAGTATTATATGCAAATTTTTAAATGGGAATTTGGTACTGTAGATGTCCCTTACATGTTAGATGGATATTACTCTGCATGGACTCTACTTCATCTGTCATGGCTTCCTGTACACATCAGATTGTTTTGTCAGTGTCTATATTGACGATTTATAAACACTCAGAAATTATTTTAAGAGAGATTTATCTTCCTACACAGAACTGTTTTCTGACAGAGGCTATCATCTGTCGGGATACATATAGAAGCACCGTTGCCCCTCCCTACAACTCCAGATACCCGTATTGGTCGTACGAATGGATGCGTTTGAATTGGCAAACTTGTTGGAAAAACCTTGAGTCCGGTTTCAGTTTTTGACAGATTATCTAGTTTTAGTCAGAATTTTTCAGCCTCATCTCAACACAAGAGTGGAAAGATGAGAAGCGATAAGTTAGGGCAGATATGGCTAGACAGTGTCTTAATTGTGCTCTTAACAGATCTGTTCATGTCAGATGCGGTGTTTCATCACAGCCCTGTGCCTCCCAGGACAGGCTTCATCACAGCAGCTTCTTATCTGAAGGGAAGGTGGCTGCTAATCTAGAAACAAATCTCACAAAACCTGATTATGTGTCCCTCTGACAGTAGGATGGAGGAAGGAGAATGAAGAGGCAAGAGGGTGAGGCAGAAAGAAAGAGAAATCAACCTAAAATTGCAACTTGCCATCTGAACTGAAATTTTTTTTTTATCTTACAAGGAATAAATTGTTTCATTTTTACTCAATAAAGCAATCTGAATTTGACAGTGGCCTGTGTGGATTCTAAGCTTTTTAAGACAGCACCTTTGTTAGACAAACTGCAGCTCTCAGGTTACCACAAATTCCCCTCTCTCAGTATGCAAAGGGTCTCGACCTTTTATGTGTTTGCTCTCTCATCTGTCACTTCACACCCTTGTTGTTTAAGTGCCACACAGTAGCCTCCACTTCACAGCCAACAACCTTGCGGCCACCAAAGATGGCCCGGGCTGTTTAAACTGTTTGGAACGTTTGAAAATGGTAATTTTCTTCTTACACCAATGCAATATTTTCTGTTTAGCTCTTTACATCAACGACACTTTGTTGTGTTAAGATTTATGCACCGGGTGACATGAGTTGCCTCAAAGGAATTCAGTAAAGAAAACTTTGCTTTTAGAGACGCTTTTTAAGACTGTTCCCCATGCTTTTTCTTTTTATTAGTTTGTGCCAGGGGATGTTGACTGGTGTTTTTGGACTTTATATATCTCTGTTTATATTGCCTGGGGCATAAATTACAAAGTTATGCCATTGCATCCTTGCAGAGACACTGTGACACATTTTTCTCCAGAGATAAGACCAAAAGCATGCTTCAAGGTGCAAAAAAATAAATAAAAAATTGTTCACTTATATATGCAGGATTTCTTCTGAATAAAAATATTTGAGCAAAAGGAAGTAAAGTACATTGCAAGTATGTTTTTGTAAATCCAGAGCTTTTTTAATATTATTTTACCCATTATTTTAACTGAAAAAGACTAGCAAGGTATATTGAATACATTTACAAGAAACGATTTCAAATTTAAAAAAAAGATCATAATATTTATTGATAAAACAAATGGACTGAGGATTATGGTGTGAAATACTGGCAGTTTGTTCCTTCAGTGCTGCTCCTAATAAATATTTATCTAATGACTTTGAGGTCAAAATCCTAATCAAAGAGTTAGGTAGTACAGAATATTACGGCTTTATTCTTATCGGTTTACTTGCTTTTATATCTCTGATTCCAGTTAATAAGAAATAATATTGGTGAACAAACAGCATCATGAAGATCAAGGAATGCAGCAGACCGGTCAGGGGTGAAGCTCTGGAGAAGTTTAAAGCAGTGTTAGGCTATTAAAGGATAACCCAAATGTTGAACATCTCACAGAGTACTGTTCAATGGAAAGAGAGTGGAACTATACATCCACCAAGACATGGCTGTCAACCTAAACTAGAGATACACAGCTTAGGTCTTCTCTTTAGTCGTGCACTTTGTAAATTTGGCCTTGATGGAAACAACCAAAAGCCATTTAGAGGATAAAGCAAACATTGTTTATGGAAATAGGTGAGAATGGTGAGATTATGAGAATGAAGTGAGCCTTTAGTTCACGTGAGTGACACATGCAAACTGCGGTTTTGAAAAAAAAAAAAAAATTTAACAATGCACATTGCTCTGAGCACACTATTCCATCTAATAAAACATGGTTGTAAAAGTATGATGCTGTGGGAATTTTTTTAAAGTAGGGACAAGGAGGCTTTTTAAAGTTCATGTGAAGATAGGTGGCGCTACAATCCTGAAAGAAAACATTTGAAAAGAAGAATAAAAAATAAAAATAAAATATTCAACCTCTAGATGTAAAAGAGTTGAAAAGACTTGCAGCTGTAATTGCAGGAAAAAGGCGGCGCTGCTATGTCATAAATTGGCAAAGAAGTGTCAATTTCTGGCATGTCATAAAGCAATCAAAGCTCTTGAGCCAAAAAAAAAAAAATTTAAATTAAAAACAAAAAGTTCAGTTTAATCATGCTTCTAAAGGGGAGCAATTTTGAAGACAAAAGCAGAGAAATTAGAAACAGGAATTGTTGAATAGACATTACAATGGGAACAATCCATCACACTTATAAAAACAAACAATAACATGAGGATGTGCTTAAGTACAGATAATCCAAATAGTTGGATGTATGGTTGCACACACACACACCTGTGCACCCCAACAGAGTACAACACATTTCTTCCAATTCGCTTCCTTTCTCTCGGAGTTTGTAGACCGCTATCTCCCATCTTCAGCTCCCCTATTGAAATATCTTCATTTACTCTGACTCTCCTCCTGTCACACCTTTATTGGTGGTCTGAATCTGGTAGGTATCCATCAGGGCCCCTCACTTAGCCCAGCGATGCCTCAGTGGCCGTGAACAATGGTGGGCTAAAGACAGTCAAGTTTGCTTGTGTTTGGGTGTGTGTGTGGGCGTGGGTGGGTAGGTGGGTTGAGTGTGCACCCATGTCTGTTTTAAATCATGCATATTACATCTGCATCAACAGGGTGCATGTACAGTACTAGGAAATGCAGGCTCACTTTTACATAGGGGTTAGCTGTGGAAATGCTTATATATGCTTTAAAATGTTTTATGCCCTAATGAGTTCACCTTGGAGGGCGTTGGGGAAAGATTAGGGCCTTGAAAGGCTGTGGATGGATGCCGGTGAATGCAACCTTCTCTGTCTAAACTGGTTAGGGCTGAACGCAGAAAGGTCCTTGTTCTGCGTTTACTCTGGATACACTCTCTATTTTCTTTCAGTGAAGCTTCTTCTCTCAATGATACACTTACAAGGGGAGCTTTGCAGCTTAACAATGCATAACTCAGTGGCAGAGGAGCACAACCCTCTGTCAAGGATTTAAAGCTTCGGGTTACTAAATACACCTTTCCTCATGCAAACTCAGCTGGAGTTTGTATCAATGAGGAAGTTAATGTAGGTATAATATGTGAGAAAGGACTTTCACCCACGGCTTCAGAATGAGAAATATGCACTTTAAAACCCATTTTATGCATTCTTTTCAGTCACGCTATAATTACAGTAACAAAGTAATTTTCCCAGTGCTTTCTTGTCCCTAAACTAATAGGATATGGGATTTGGAATAATTCCCAATTAGACCCCTAGAGCTTTGTTTACTCGGTCTTAAGTGCAAATGTCTCCTGTCACCATAATGGGATAATTGTTTATTGTTTGCAGAAGAGATTTTATTTTCAGTTCTGAAAGTCTTGTAGCACACTTGAGAACACATTAGGAAGATTCATACGGCACAAAAGTTGAGATCTGCTCACTAGAAAAGTTAATAAATTAATAACACTAAAATTATAGTGTATTGCATATCCTAGTTTGAAATGTGACATATTTCATTGACCTGTGTCTCTCATACATAACAAGTTTTAAAGGCTTTGTGAGAGTTTAAAAAGTGACCCCGTACCATGACAAGTCACAGTCAGTTTGGTAAGATATAGAATTTAAGATAATTTGGGGGGAATATATGCAGTACAGACCAAAAGTTTGGACACACCTTTTAATTCAATGAGGTTCCTTTATTTTCATGACTATTGACATTGTAGATTCACACTGAAGGCATCAAAACTATGAATAACACATGTGGATATATGCACTAAACAAAAAAGTGTAAAACAACAGAAAATACCCCTTATATTCTAGTTTCTTCAAAGTAGCAACCTTTTGCTGTGATTACTGCTTTGCACACACTCTGCATTTTCTTGATGAGCTTCAAGAGGTCGTCACCTGAAATGGTTTTCACTTCATAGGTGTGCCCTGTCAGGTTAATAAGTGGGATTTCTTGCCTTATAAATAGTCATGAAAATAAAGAAAACCCATTGAATTAGAAAGGTGTGTCCAAACCTTTGGTCTGTACTGTGTATATATATATATATATATTCTATTTAAACAATTGTTTTAATCTTCTGCGTGACATGTACAACTAGACTTAAAAACAACTTAAAAAAAAAAAAACTTGAATAAAGTGGTTGCATATGTGTTCACAGCCATAATTCTAGTGCCTTTTGTTTTAATTTCATCATCCATCCTTCTTTGGCAGGAGTCAGCGTGCTACACCTTGTCATGTGAATATTTATTCCACTCTTCATTGCAAAGGCTCACCTGTCAAGCTGTGGAAACATCTTTTGTCCACGGCCCACCTCAGGTGTGCTTGGATTCAAGGCGATAGAGAAAAACCAAGCTCCATTTTTATTTTCAGCTTTCAATCGGACAGCTGAAAATGTCTGACCAAAACTGTCTGGCCTTTAGAGGCGTTTACATTTTTATCTTCTTTGACAAAAAATACACCCATCTCTCCAGTTTATCACAGGGTCAGCAAAGAATCATGTATGTAAATATGTAGATTTCATTTATAGTCCCTTTCACAGATAAAAAAATATCACAAGGTGCTTCACCTTGTGATATAAAAATACATACAGCAGAAGTGTAACATGTTTTATGAAGAAAATAAAAGAATCACTGAAAGGTTAAGAAATATGTTTGCAATGTTGCAAGCCTAAAAATGCAACATGAAAAAGAAATTGCCCATGATCATTAAGTAAATATGCACTTTAAGCTCCTAACAAGAGAGTTTTACGGCAGTTAAGGGAAACTAGATTACTGTGAGTAAATCCAGTCATGAACAGGACAGAATAGGCTAAATCCATAAGATAGAAATATATTTTCTAGGTACTATACTTTATTGTGATTCAGTACAACAACAAAGTTATTGGAGACATATCTAGACACATTGAATATGAGTTTCCCAAAGGAAACAGTGTTGGTTGATTGGGGCAGCACAGCTGGAGTACCAGGTCACACGGAAACAATCTTTTAGATCATAGTAACCATTAAAGACATGTTGGAAACTGCTGACAACAAAATGGGAAAAGTAAGAAAAAACAGGAGGTGAAGCAAAGAGAAAGCCGAGTTTGCTATCAGATAAATGAAGAGCACAAGAAGAGACATCAGTGTTGTACATCTTTGGCAGGGTGTTATGGGAAAATACTTCAGCCCTTCAGTAACAGACAATAACGGCTTGGAAATTGTTAAACATTGTCGCAGATAGAGAGCGGTATCTGAAAGTCAGATCAGACGTGAGCTGCTGCTAAGATTAAAGGTAGCACGAAGTGATCAGCGAGTTAAGGGCCAATAAGAGGTTAGACTGTGTGAATGCTGTGCCCAAAATGTTGAATGCCTACTTAAATCTCATTTAAATCCATCTGCTAACGCATGAGGCTTTTGAGGATTTAACTGGAATATAGAAACACTGATAAAAAAAGAACACATTTTCCAAAGAGGCAGCAGAACCAGACTTGCTTTCAACCCATATACCCACCTAGCCAGTTCTGCTATCTTTGCCTCCCTCATACCTGCACTTTTGCGGTTCACACAAACTAGACTTGACACAAAGGAAACAACTGAGACATCATAAATGCTTAAGAGATAAACAGGAAGATCACAGTAGTTTTTTTTGAAAATTTTCATCAGTTATTTATTTTTTCTCTGTGTACATGTATGCTATGTTTTGCAGTACTCATGACCTCACTTGGCATTCGGTCAAGCGGAGGTGCAGGAAGGCACGTTTACTGGGATTCAAACTGTCACAGTCAGAGAAAGACAAGAAGTGACCCACGAGAATTTCCACTTTATTGTCAATAAAGTGACTTACAATCTAAACTTGATGTAATTGTTTTCCAGTTTTTGGTTGTTTCAGATATAACTTTTCTAGGTATAAAAACAACTGAGATAAATTGAGAGCAATGGAAGAAGCCAGTGGAGAGCAATGCAGTGAGAAAGACGTAAAAACTAATGAAGATTTGGAAGCGGCAGAGGAACCAGAAGGGCTAATCAGAGGTAAGTTGAGGCAGCTGGGAAGAGAGCAGGCAGAGGAAAATCAGGATATCTGGAACAGGTGGGAAGCTAATTATACTAGTAAGCTGGGAAAAGAGAAAGAAACAAAGCTGAGAAAGGTAAACCGTAGCAAAAGGTATTTTCCCTTTAGTTCTAACAAAAACAGTAAACAAATGAACACTAATCTAAAAAAACAAAAAACCTCAGTCTAAATGTACAAATGAAAAAGCAGAAAAGAACTGGCACAGAACTTAAACCAGATCTAAGTTATCAAAATCAGGAACATAAATAAAACTAAAAGTCCCAACCCTTACAGATCATGACAAAAAGAGTCACAGTCCATTTCTTAAATACCTAACAAGTTATTCTAGATGTCCAAATAAAATATTTTCTTTGTTAACAAAATGGAGAAAACACAGAAGAGTGGTGAACTTTCCTCAAAGTGCTTTCAACTCATTCAGGAGAACACAAAAAAAACAACCTAGAACAACGTCTAAAACACTACAGCAAAGGAAACGTTGCTGCAACGAACACATAACATGCTAACTGAAATGTTAGCATGTAATGTATTAATTACCTTCAGATTGTCATGAGATGGCTTTATAACTCTTTCCAGATTGATGCACAGCAACAATTGACAATCTAAGGTCTGTGTAAGTGCACTCTTGTATTTTGCAGACCAGAAACCTGATAAAAGACCTGCTTTCATTTGTTCACCCTGAATAAATCAAGTCCATTTGACAGTATTAAAAGTAGAGCAAAAATGAAGCATGTAAACATGAGGCAAAAATAAAACAAGAGTCAAATTTCCAGCAATTCTGTTTGATTAATTTTTTGTGTATTTGAAGCAGAACATCCAGCAACATGCTTATACACGGTCTTGCACCTGGTTATGGTTCAAAACCACTGAGGGAACTGCAGCCAGTGAAGTACAGAGACAGAAGACCAGATAACAATATTCACTGCAGTCTATTCAACACTATAGACTGCAAAATGCTGGCTGCACAGAGATTAATGTGTGATAACAGGAAAAAAAAAAATACAAAATATAGTGCTGACCACAGGTGTGAACAAAGCCCCATATTCAAAAATATTTTCAAGCTGGGGAACTGCGCAGAGCTTTAGAAAACTTTTTGAAGATCCAATTCGCTCCCATCCACAAAACAGAAGATAAATGGGACCTTTTATCAGTTCAGATGTGTAATTGTACAACTGAAGTCCCAACATCAATGTGAGATTCAGAGTCTAAGAGCTGCGACCACAACTTCACAGGCTTAAAAGAAATTATCAGATGAAAAACACACTGAATTGCAAAAACGGCTTATCGCTTCCATCGTTCACATTTTGGTTCAGATCTTCCTCTTGAAGCTTCGGATCGTGTGAGAAAGTCTTCCAGCTTTATGTGAAGGCATAATGCTGTTTATGCTCTACAGGAAGCTTTGAAAAATGAACCTCTTTTAATAACATGAAAAGCACTGAAGTCAGCCATTTATTTAGTCAGACTCAGTATAGAGAGTTCTAATAGACATCTTTATGAAAATATGAAAATGCTGTCTGTTTTCATTAAGACAAGATACGATTCTTCTACATTAGCTTTATGGAAAATTGATTTTATTTTTCTCCATCACTATCATGAGAAGATAAGACACAGAACCGTAAAATTGTGCTTGGATGATAGGTGTAACTTTGAATAGCAGCAACCCAATATATTTTCTGATTATTTCAGCTAATTATTGTTTTACCACTTGTTATCAAGGAGGTTATTGAGTATATTGCTCTAGGGTTAGGGTTAGGGTAATAGAGCAATATACTCAATAAACTGCATATAGAACATTTTAATTTCCTCTATGTAGTCAATCGATCTTTATATCTGGGGTGATATGAGGCAGTAGTAGAATATCCAATGACTTGAGAATCAGAAACGGCAACTTTCATCTCAATGCACACACACTGCAGCATAATAAAAGTGACATGCATTTTTGATACACTTTGAGTGGACTTGATATTTCACAAAATTCATTCCATTTCATTCTTATAAGGCACAAAGCATTTGCCTCCATACAGATTTCTTTTGGTTTTCCTTTTTGCATAATTCAGATCATCAATACACAATTATTCTGCATAGCCTAATTGTGCTTAAGGTCATAAAATGATAGCCAGACATTCTTCTTTAGGATCTAAGGCTAAGGGAACAGCGTTCATGGTTTCATCAAATACATGTAGCTGTTGCTGGGTCTGATACAGCAAAGTAACCCCAGACCTTCACACTTCCACTACCATGTTTGGCTATGTTTATGGCACTGGTATTCTTTCACTCTAAGGATTGATGGGACAAAAGTGGAAAGACTTTGTCTTTTTGTTTTGGTTCAGAATACCAGCTCTGAACCAAAACAAAAAGACAAAGTCTTTCCACTTTTGTCCTATCATTCCTTACAATATTTCCCCAAAACACATAGGAGATCTCATAATTTTTCTAAGATGAGATGGGCTTTTGTGTTCTATTTGGTCAACTGTGGTTTTCACCTTTGAACTCTATGCTTGATTGCAATTTTTTGTCCATTCTCTCCCGTTATTGAATCTTGAACATTGGCCTTAATTGTGAGTTGGGCCTGCAGTGCTTTTGATATTGTCCTGGGTTCTTTTGTGACTTCTTGTAGTAATATTGTCAGCCTAGTTTCACTGCTCACATACATACATGGTTTGTTTTTGATTCAATGAGTGAACAAGAAGCATGTTTCCTGATCTGGGGCATTTAAAGGAAGAAGACAAAGAACATCTCAAAGGGCGACTGATGTCACCCTACACCATCAGAGCCACAGACTGAAACAAAAACACTGCATTTATCTGCTTCCCATCCTGCCCACCCTCATCCTTTAATACACACTCTTTGAGCAGTGGTGGTCCATTTTACCCAGGAAAATTTATTTTAATGTATTTTATGTAGTAGTAATGTGATTTCTAATCTTGCCTTTTGAGAAATTACGTTTATTACTGGGTCAAGGGGAAGTAATTTTAGTTTTGAGTATTTTTAATACAAAGTGGTGTGACAAAAACAGCTGAGGTTGTCTATTTTAATTTGTGTTACTGGATTTGCTTCCAAATCTAAAGTAACACATACAGTATGTCTCACTTTTCCGTGAGGATCCACTTTGGTCTTCTCTGACATGGAGGCCATACAAGAAGTCCACCCCTCGATGGGAACCAGCTGAAACATCTCATTTCAAACAAAACATTGTAAAATCATGTTCTGGACCTTGTCCTGATGGGATCGATTTTGTTTCCTACAGCGACCCAGGAGTTTCAACACCCTTCCCCAACAATGGAGACACGTTATAAGGGGAAACAACACCTCTCTCAATAACAGCATGGCACTTCCTCAACCAGCAACGAGAAGAAAGGCTTAAACCATGAACACAGTGATTCTGAAGGCCTCTGAAACCCAACTGCCCCTCCAGCAAAGAATGGTGATGGGCGGCCTTACTACAACAAAAGCTTAACATGTAAAAAACCATAAAAAGAGCTGTTTGTTAGAAGATGCCAACTGAGAAAATCACAGGGGAATTTTCAGATAATTGTACATAACATGTAGAAAACAGTTAAATTTGTCAGTTTAACTTCTAAATTCACAGTGACACCTTTCATCTGAGCGACAAGCACTTTCACACAACAAAATGCCTGCTGTGCCTGAATCAGCCCTGGATCTTAAGATTCCCTGACACATTTATGACAGGCACTATGCTTTGTAAAGGGATTCACACTTATTCACGCCTACTCACATCATGATCACAAACTTCAATGTATTTTATTGACGTTTGATATGAAAAACAAACAAATTTAAGGTAAAAACGGTGAGGTAAGTTCATCAAGAAGGCCAGCTCTATGACAGGACGCCTCCTTGATAAAATGCAGGACAGGACAAAAAGTAAAGTAAAGTAAAGTAAAGTAAAGTAAAGTAAAGTAAAGTAAAGTCACATGAGAAGGGAAAACACAACAACTGTAATAAACAACTATGTGATGGTCTGTGTAGGTATTTTATGAAGAATCACACAAATGTAAGTAATTTTCCACTCTGTCTGACAAAATCTCCTCAGAAGTATCTATGTTATCTGTAGATACAGACTGGATAGTGGAAAAAGACTAACTAAAGTAAAACATCAGTATTGCTGTCCGAAAACATGTCAACAAACATCTGAGCAATCACCACACAGAGGATATAACAGTAAAAGTCACAGAGGCACTAACTAATGAAAATATGCAAATAATTAAATACTGTAATCCAAAGAATTGCAATGATTTGTATTCAAACAGGGAACCAAGTTTTCATCATCAATGGACACAATTACAAGTATCTTATTTGAGACTTATCCATTTTTTTTTACAGAAATACAACAAGTATTGGCTTAAGAGTAAAAGATTCGCCAATATGCTATGTTCTTACAATAAAAATTCCCTAAAACTCAGCTGTGAAATGCATCCGATTATCAGATTTTGCAACGCACATCAGGGTTTTTTTAAATGGTTTGAGGTGATGTGCAAAAGCCAGAATGCAGCACATTCCACGGTTTAAATAGAGTCAACAGAGTCATGCGATAACAACAATAATACCATCCTTGTCTCATTTAGAGATTCCAGTGTTCTTTAAAAGATGCATCCATTTATTTGGAAACCTTTGTACGTAAAATCTCTTGCAAAAATGAAAAAAATGTTATTTAATTTTTTACTCATATCAGTTCATTAAAAATATGTCAGGGTTTGGATTTTATAGCTATCCAGCAGCTTTATCAGTAGCGTCACAGTTAGTGAAATGGAGATTGCTGAACAGCAGCTGTTGCATGTCGAGTGACTGTATTGTGAAAACATCTGAGTCTCTGAGGTCCAAACTCAGGAACTTTGACAAAAGCTCACTGAAAAGTGTCAGTCAGAAGACAGCTAGAAAAAAAGATTTCAAACTCACTGGACATAACATGGAGCTTATAGTTAAATCCATTATTAATGGAAAAAGTACGGCACTTTACTAAAACCGTCAAGATCGGTCCATCTTCACAAACTGGTGAGTCAACCAGTCTCACCAGTTCTCCAGTTCTCTGAACAAAAGAGAAGCAAAAAAAAAAAAAAAAAGCCCATATGAAATTTCACCTGGAACTACCCAAAATCAAACAGGAAACACTTTAGAGGCAAGTTTACTGCTCTGATGAGAGAAAATTATTATTTTTTTGCCATCAGATTAATCACCAGATATACTGTATGTCATCTTCATCATCAGATACATGCATGTGGTGATGCACCAAAACCATACACCACCTAAAAAGCTTGTAAAGATACAGGAAAACTGAAAACAAGTTTATTCTGGTAGTATTTTGTGGAAGAGGTCTTGTTTATCACTGTACTTTATGTGCTTGTTAAAATTCATGCCTGACCCTATTTCGATTCCATCGCGTTCTGCTTGGTCTGTCGTCTTTAGGCCCCAAATCAGTCTAGCTGAGTCCATGATTTACGGACCACAAATAACTGACTTCTATCTTTTCCGTCTTAAGCTTGGGGACATTTTGACACATTTCTATGGATTCTTCAACTCACAGATTCGGGGGCGGTATATCTGAGTAGTTACTCAGAAATATGAAGTTCTATATCATCAGCGTACATACCGCAAAAATAAATGCAGAAAACCACAGTGCTACCAAATCCTGGAAGACAATCTTATTCAGCATACATCAAAATAATGTTTCAAAAACAGCAAGATAAATGTTTTGATGTCGCCAAGTCAACTGGGCTCAAAGTTGAGTTGTTCGTGCTGATCCCCAAACAACCTAAGATTCTGAGCCGTTTCTTAAAGGAAAATGGAGAATATTTACCCTTTTTATATTTTTTAGTTAATTCATTTTATTTTGTAAAATTAGTTTTTTTACTTTGACATTTAGTTGCTACAGTAAAAATCTAATTATATTAAACATGATTTCATTTTCAAAACAACTAAAGGGAGAAACATCCAAGAGCGGTGACAATACTTTTTAAAGGGCGACCTTTAAGCAATGTGCATTTATCAGTTTAAAACGTAAATGTGTGCGCGCAGGATGTTGTATATTCTGTTGAATAGATTATACCAAACACAGCTGAACTATAATTGTCATCCATCTCAATACTTGCAGTGTCATAACTTGGCAGGAAGTGTACAAATGATTTATAGATTCCTAAAGGGAGAACCGCTCGAGAGACCCAATCTCATGAATAATTTATAGCTGCGGGAAAAAGAATGAAGACAGATCAAACTTTATATGAGTTAATGTGTAAGTACGCTCATCAGCCTAAGTTTTTGTGTTGGTGTGTGGACAAAAGCGCATCAATTTTTGTGTCAGAATAGGGCAAATCACTCATCATCACTGTTTCCCTCCTTGCCTCCACACAGCAGAACAAATTAATGCAGCCTGAGAGCTGTTAAGAGACAACCTGGATATAAGTCATGCAAAAAATAAAAAATAAAAGTTTATCCATAGGCAGATTTTATTTTCCACTCACTTTTCTTCATGCCTATATTCTTTCCACTTGGTGGTTCTCTTTACTACACCCTCTGTGATTTAATCACCATTCCTTATACTGGTTCAAGCAACTATTCAGGAGCTCTATTTTCTAGTTGAATGACCCAGAAAAACTAACGTTTGTAATACTCACTTTTTTCCCCCTTGTGCTCAGCGAATGGTCAGTATTGTTTGGACCCGGGGAGTCCCGCCCAGTTGTGTGTATCTCCTGCTGTGCATTTAAAGAGGTGGGTGGAGCGGGATTTAAACAGGTGGAAAGAAACTTCTGGAGCAGGACGGGCCAGATCTGCAAGAACCGATCTGGTTTCCTTTCAGTCAAACCAAGGACACAAAGATCCCCCTCTTAAAAATGGCTTAAGTTTTCTTGCACAAAACATGCTTTTATTGAGTTCAGGAATTAAAAATAGATGATGAACAGAATGTCAATTTAGGGCAGCAAAATAAAATTGGAAAAATACAGGACAAAAGAAGTGTCAGGATTTAAAGCTATTCGGAGCATCTAGTATCTGAAAAATATTTGTTTAAGAAACTGTAAAAAAGCAACAGCGACCTGAAACAGAATCCGTTGTTTGGTGCTAAAATTATAGTTTAATCCATTTGAGTTTTTTTCTAATTCCACAAAACCAGTGCAGCTGACTTTGTGAACAGCTGATAACAGCTTAATTAAAGATTTAAATTAGACATTTTTAGCTGCTTTAAAACTCCTAATAACTTTGCTATGTTATTAGCAAAATTATGTTATTAGCTTTGTTATAAGTAAATGCAAAACTTGGTTATTTTTTGACCTTATAAATGTTTTTCACCCCAATGATTTTTAACTCAGTCCTAAACTAATTTACCTGTGTTGTTTCAAAGAAAATGTTTCAATTTTCTAATGTTTCAAGCATGCCAAGCAAGCCTGATTTTCAATGTCTTCGTTATGGCTAAATTTAGAAGGGACATGTTGACTGACAAAAATCACATTTTTAACATGTTTTTCTTGGCCGAAAGGGGACTTAGGCATAAATTTAAGTTCATAAGCTACATGTAAAAAGTCTTAAGGGGCACATACAGAAGAGAAACTAACTATTGCTAATTAATAACTCATTTTGAATCAGTTATTGATCAAATTGCAAACTTTTTGGACAGTGGGAAGGAACCAACTGGGATATCCAGAGAAAATCATATTCAGGGTCTAGAAACGCTGTGCTACAACAATAACCACCACATCCACATATGAGAAAAAAGGATTTTATCCCATTCATAATGACAGTGGTTAAGTTAATATGAAACTAAATTATTATTAACTAATTAGAGGTTAAAACTTTAAACAATCACTCTACAACGCATCCAGGAACTTTGATGACTTTGTCACCTTAGCAAATCTTCTTCTTCCCATCATGTTAGAAAAAATGAGCAAGGCCTTGGGCAACAGCAGTGATTCCATCAGGCTTCACTGCAACTGGTTTCAGATAAGGACCACCACCCACATTTGTGTGCAGGTAATTATTTGGTTTTCTGCAAGCAGGTGCTGATGGAAGTAGGGGTGATCAAACTCCTGCACATCCCCAGATTCATATCAGGGGCATGGAAACACACAAACACCAGCCCCTCAACAGCAGCCCCCATGGTTTTTGCCATCCATGCATTTATTACACACTGCATGTCAAATTAAAGCCAAAGGGCTGACTGAAAATACTGTTCTCAGCTCAGAGTTGTGACTTTTACCGGCATGAGACATGAGTTGTCTTTTTAAAACGGGAAAAGGAAACAAGGGAAAAGTTAGATATTAACAAGGGTTCACAGTGGATCATGTTTAACCAATATTATCGCAATATTATAATATAAAATTCAGTTAATCTCTGTTTCTAAAATGGGTAGAATAAAACTTTAGAGTCAAACCGTCTAAAACATATTACATTTCATAGGGTAATAATAGCTATTGTTTTGACATTTTTTCTCTTTTCAAACTCAAATTTCAGCATTCAATACATATTGAAATACCATGTCGTAAAGAAAATCTGAAAACTATTATGCATTTACAATTAAACCTCTTTTACTCTGGTTCCCCTGAAGCAAAATCCAGTGTAAGTGTAAGACGAGTGCTTCCTGAAAATAATGAACGTTATGGACAACCCAGAGCAGCTTCCTCGTGAGACTGCAATGCAACAACAGACTGTCTTCAGCCAGAGACGTTTTCACATCTGCTGAAAAACAGACTGCTACAGCAAATTGTGCCTACTACAGCCTTCAACGTCTTATGACTCTTTGAAGAGGCTTTGAGATGCTACATTTAATCTGTCTAAGGGATTTAAAAAGTTTTAATTTAATCTAATTAATCTGAGTTGGAATTCTTCTGCTTTCTTTTGAGTCCAAACAGGAAGCCATTTTTTAAATCGCAGTTGTACAACCCAAGTAATAGGAGCCAAGATGGTGAGTTGATACAGTCATGCTGGTAGTCAACTTAATCCTTGATATGTCTTCTCGTTATGTTTTAATTTTCACTAACCCTGATATACGTTGAGCACAATAGTTTCATTTGGTGGTGTTTACTCAAAATTGGAAAAGTACTCTACTATCCATAGCTGCTTTTGTTGGCAACTAGATATAAAGCAACAATTATTCCAAATACTTAATATCACTGCAGCTCTTACAGCTGCTTAATTATTAAGCTTACGATTATGTTTATGCTTTGAATTTAAATAAACATTCATCCAAACTTAGCAGAATACAAACTTGGAATTTGAAGCAATCCGTGTCTATTCCAACGATTTGCTAATCCGGTAAATCTGGCGTTCTGGCTTGTTGGCAGGAATACGCACATACATGAAGAAATCCATCCCCGCCTTAATCAACTCTAATCTCCTTTCTAGCTGTTGCTTCATTTGCATGGAGGTTTGAAATAATCGGTGATAAGGAACATTTTCACTCTGTTAATCAGATAGTCCAGGTGATTTGCTCCACTGCATCGTGCTGCACGGCGTTCACTTGTGAGACATTCGCATCAGATCTCTCTCCCCTCCAAAAGTCTAATGTTGAGTGGCATGGAGCGAGAAAAGTACTTGAACGACCTAAAGAGCTAGGGTCAAAACGGCCATCCTAAAAAATAAATGGAAAGAAAAAGTTTTTTCTTAAGATTTTTTAACAAAACAACACTTTCAGTAATAACATCTCCTAAGGTAACAAAGTGAATGAAAAATTTGAAATATGAAAGGCATGAAAGAAAAAAAATACAGGCATCAGAAATTTGATTCAGGGTAGCTTTGAGTATTTATTGGCATTTGAAAATGACTGCAGCAGGGCAGCGAGCCTCCATCTTGCCTGCAGTCGTTAATTAGATCTAATCAACACCGCAGGGAAAAGTTACCGTCAAGAGTAATTAGCCAAAATGGAGCTTGTGTAATGGGAAACAAATGAACAACAACAGATAACCGTAGCAGTATGACTCCTTCAGTCTCAGCAGGAGAGTTTCAGAGCAGCACTTTTCAGAGTTAGCGCTCCACTTCTTCACTGGCTTCTGAAATATAAATCTTATATTTATAGGTAGCCGTTTTTTTGTTTGGGATATCGGTCACATTCGCTGGTTGGATAATTTCCCATGAAAGCACCATGCAGGTTTCCCCTTCAACCCAAAGTCACCAGAGGTCATGAGAAACGTTGACTTAATCCTTTCCTTGTCCTCACACTACTTCTAAGAGTCAGAACAAGGAGCAAAAAGGGAAAAAAAGGGAACCTTTGTTTCTCCCACAGCAGTGTGAACAAAAGAGGTTGAGATTGGGAAAAAAAGCATACAAGCACCACCTGCAATTAAGAGCTTAAAGTTTGTCCTGCCAGAACAAAAGAAAACCCTCAGTGATGGAAGAGAACAGAGGAAACATTAAGATTAGGTGGGAAGTACTACAAGAGGTATATATATAGAGAGAGATATAGATATACATATAAAAAAGACCTTGTGAGAAGGACGACGTTTGTCACAGAATATTACTTACACAATACCGGAGAATAGTCACCTTACACCTCATGAGTAATTGTGGAGGATTTGCTAACTAGTGGCTACTGATGACAATTAGGAACTTAAATGTCGTGAGTTGGAGTGGAGCACCAAAGTCTCACACTATGAACAAACCCGTGTTTGTTTGTTCGTATGTTGCATTAAGCTAGTAATTCAGGCACACCTGCTGTGAAGGAGCTGGTGTGACTAAAGCAAAGCTCAAAACCTCTGACTGAAAATAGAAATGTTATAGGAAAGCTTTATTTTTTTTTCTTTTGCATATTTTGTTAGAATTGAATGTTTATCTGCTTAATTTTTTGACGAATTGTTTCAATTCAGCCAAATTGGAGAGGCTTACAGCAAGAACGCTGTGTTTAAAGTCACATCACTGCATCTGAGGTGATGTTGGGTCTAGACTTTGACTAGGTCACTCAAAATATATATTTTTTGGGATTCAGATGTAGATCTGATGATGGGCTTTAAACCATTGTCTCACTTCATACATCCGTTATGCTTGAGTTTAACGTCAAGCACACTAGAGTTATGAACTGGGACGATGTACCCCGCCTCTCGCCCGGAACGTAGCTGGAGATAGGCACCAGCAACCCTCCCGACCCCATTAGGGACAAAGGGTGAACAGAAAATGGATGGATGGATGGATGGATGGATGGACGATGGCCACATATTCTTCATCGAGATTTTAGGCATGAAAATAGGATTCTGTTAGATTTTTTAAAATACTAGAAATATATTTTTTGAATACAGAGTTCATCATTACCATAAAGTAAACCCAGTCAATTAGGTTCTAATGCAGCAAATCAGCCACAGACCATCATATTGGCTTTTCCATGTCTGACTGTTGCTATGATGTTTTGGTTGTCTCAAATTTTATGTTAATTGTATGCAAGATGCAAATCATTTCCTTTTTGCCCCATTTTGCCCCTTCTTACCTCTTAACCCTTATTCTCTTTTCTTATTGAGTCACTGACCATAACAGTGGCAAATTTGATTTGCAGATGTTGTTCAGGGTTATGGTCCAATCAGTAAGTTGCTTGGAAAAGATTTTGCAGCTGTTGTTGGATGTTATTGACTAATTTTTGTTAGACTGGTGGATGGCAGATCACTTGACATAGAAATGTGCTTCTTGATCCCAAAATACTCAAGTTTGGCAAAAATAAAAGTTGAAAACAAATTTGTAACAGGTAAAAATTGTCGATTTTTTAAATTGGTCTGATGTTGAAAAAGGCACTGAATATGCCAACTTCATTCCAACAAAACTGGGTCAAATGAGCCAAGCACAAATTAAAATCAATCAAAGACAATGATGAGTGTAATTAACACCTCTTCAATCAAGCATGCGTGTTTGAATTATAGCTTCATACTTTACATTTACTGCTGAACTCTGAGAGACTTTGGTTGGTGGTAAAGATGAGCTCTTAAAAGATTGATTTTGAATAAGAATTACAGCAAAACCTTTTGACTTTTTAATAAAACATGTATTTCACTTTGTGAAAATTATTTCTAAAACACAATAACAAAGCCACATAATTCAAACACAGCATAAATGGTGGCATATTTGTCAGAAGAACATAATTATGGGTTGAGCTGTAGAGTTGAGTGTCCAGTCCCAAAGAACATGCTGTTGACACTTGTTTGGTGCGATTTGTTGGATTGGATGATTGAAATTTAGTTTTGGTATTTTGGCTATTTGACTATTCTTTCATTTGATCATCCTAAGTTGTGCCTGGGAGAGCCATACAGGCACAACAGCTTGGCATTCTCTCCCCATCCTGGTCACACACTGCTGTGGGACAGCATTAAATTTTCCCAACCTGCATTCGTCTCATAAAGGATCACTTGATAACAATTTTTGTGCTCTCAAATTTTGTGATACAAAAATAATCCTTCAATTACCTTACAGTCAAGAAATTAAGCATTTTTAAGATTGTACAGACTCCCAAACATTCAGGCTTTAAGTCTGGTCTCGGTAGCAGTTGTAATCCACTTCCCGCATATACAAACGGTCCACAACCACCATAACAGGCTTAAAAGGTAATCTAATGTGTGTTTTAAAAAGCTATGTTGCAACTCTGTCATCCTGTTCTTTCAGTGCAGGCGAAGGCCTTCCAGAGGCGTATCTGGAGGGCCAAACTCATGGGGTGGCACCGCTTGGCGCCTGGTGCTGGATCATTTGCAAACCCACAGCGGGGCCATGCTGGTATCCCTAGATGCTGGGGCCTCCTGCAGTGGGTGGTGGCAGCGGAGGTATCAGCAGAAGTTGTAGGATGTAGGCCAAGCCAGGCATGTAATCCTTCCCTCAACAGCAGCAACGCAAGCAAGAAAATAAATATTAGAAGGTCGAACCTATGAAAAGAGGAGATAGGGGAGAGGCTACGAAGGAAAGTAGCTTCTTTGTAGCAGCTACTTTCCACTACAGTGGTATACTTCTACCACAGTGTAGATTAGTGTGATTTGTGTTATGGAGTTGTGTGGATTTAAAATGATGTAAAGCAAAAACCTGCTTTTTCAATGTGGGCTTGCACAGATCCCTTCATTTGAGTGAATGGAAGGTAAGCCCCATCTTTATTTGTGATGACGCGTTAACACTGCTCTCATTTGTTCTCTCACACCAGCCTCTTGCAAAGTGCTTCGGGTCACTTTTTCCTAATTTGGATCAATTATCCCATTTCCCCTCAACACTGTTTCTCTTTCAGCATAAAGTCCTGGCTGTTTGTCAGCGCCGTGTCATGGGTTGGCTCGCTTCACCGTTCACGTTCGCTCTTGTCTCTGTGACTGAATGCTCGCTTTCTCTACTGTCTGAGCCTCATTTGAAATGCAAATATTGCCCAACCCCTGAGCCCCAATAATATTGACTTTCACTCACTCTCCAGGCACTCTGGGATATATTTAGCCGTGAATTGTTTTCTGTTTGTGTTTCTTAGAGTAAGTGCTTACTGTATGTGGGGATTTTATTTGACTGCACATGAGTTTTTGGAGGCCTCAAACACTGCGCTGCTCATTTCTAAATGAGCAAATGTGAAAAATGTTCACAAAATCTGATTTAAATTTAAGATTTACTTTTTGTTTTAATCAATAGCTAAGTTGTCCTCTTCAGAACTTGACATAAGTAGACATGAAAAACTATTATTGCAAGTAAATGCTGCTAATGTTTATGGTTTAATTTTTAAATTACCCTCTACAGGTTTTTAATGGTCAAGTGTTTATGATTTGCCTCTTACGTAATAATTCTGTATAAGATTTGTGACATAAAATGCACTGAAGTTTCATGTAGGAAGTTCACTTACATTAATTTCAGTTCTTTTACATGGACCAATTTACTATCATGTCTTAAGGCACTTTAGCAAAACAAAACAAGAAAGAAAAAAAACAAAAAACAAATCAATGTAATCCAATCATTCAGACAGACAGTAAGTCATGTACACACATATGGGTTGAATCTACTGTAGCTATCAGAAAATGGGGTAAAGTTGAGATTATAACTCAATTTAATTTGAAAAGTTTTCTATCCAAAGAAACGCAGCAAATTGGACCAACTTATTGACATGCAGCAGTTAGGATGCAAAGTACCTGCATTGCTTGTCCACATGGTGGAGCAATGCATCTAAGGTTTCTGTCTAAATATTCCAGAGAGCATTACAGGCCTTTTTATTACAGTCTGTATGCTTGAGTCCAGTGAAAATTCAGGACAAACAAAGAGGCAGTAAGGGGAAATGGTTAAGTGTCTTTCTATGCAGTTTGTGTACAAGTATCTTTTTTCAGCTGTATTTCTGGTTGTCTTTTTTTAACTTAGCATTCATGCACTCTGTCAACAGTTTATTATTAACTGAAGTTATTGAGCAAGTTCTGTTGTTAGATTCCAGGAGTTTATATGGCTGTACTCACAATATGCTTTGTGTAAAAATGTTTAAAAAGACATCTCCTCCAGTAATATTGTTCCGTTTTCAAACTTAAATCAAACAACTTATTTAAATGTTCCATCTTTTACTGATCAGTCCTTCTTTTTTGCCAGAGCATCTTGTGCTACAGCGCCCTCTGTTGCTTTTGTAGGAATTACTGCACTTTGAGAACTGTGTGCTTATTTATCTTTGAGTGGTGAGAAAAATGCAACATACCAAATAGCAGTAAAGAGACATAAGTTTTTAAGTACATCTTTCATTCATCTGGTTATTTGAAGAAATCCTCATGATATAAGTGTGAACCACATCTTCATACGTTTTGAACAATAAACATGTTTTACTTCAAAGCTGTTCATTCAGATATGGTTATATTTTAATGTAAATATAAATAAACCTAAGCTCTTTAACAGCATATTCAAATATTATGTTTAAATGAACATGGTTTGATTTTTGCAGGATTTTTCTTAGTGATGATGCAATATTTTTAGTTATATTTTGAGTTCTGTCAACAGTAAAAAAGGGAGTGACTAGGGAAAATATTCACGCCTTTTAGACTTTCATGCAGTTATGTTACATTAAACATACAATACATTGCATTTATATATGTGACATATTAACCCAACACAGAACATACTGTATGGAAAATGACACATGAAGAATCATAAAGAAGTGTGCCACACATGTGGAGAGAGTCTCTAAAAAGCGCTTCTGAATTTTAGTCAAAAGTCCAACTTTAGGTCTAAACTTTGACTGGACCATTATAATGCATCATGCTTTGATTTATACCATTTCATTGCAGCTCTGATCATATATTTATGGTTGCTATCCTGCTGGAAGATTAACATCCGACCCACTCTCCAGTGTTATGCAGCCTTTAACCGGTTGTGTTCCAGGATTGTCCTATATTTGGCTTCATCTGCATTCCCATGAACTATTACCTACCTCAGTATCTCAGCTGAAGAATAGCTTCCCCGTAGCATGATGCTGCTGCCCGCCATGTTTCACTGTTGAATAGTGTGTTCACTGTGATTTGCAGCGTTAGTTTTCCTCCACACACAGAGTTTAGTATACAGGCCAACACATTTATATTTATCTTTCCCTGGCCAGAGCAACTTCAGCCTGCTTTCCATCTCCCAAACATTGCTTGGACAAACAGGAATCCTTATGGCCTTCTTTCAACAATTACTCCCTTCTTGCTACTCTTCTATGAAAGCTGTATTTGTAAAGTGTTTGATAAAAGGTAAAATGAACCATGAAAGAACAGAGAAATGTTTATTTTTAGAGAGAAAAGGACATCATTCTGTTCTTGTAGTGTTTTTTGGGGGAGATCTTGCAGCTTGTTGCGATCACATGTTTTGCATTATCTGCATTTTCTTTACTTTTTTTTTTAAAAGACAGTTGACATATTTTCATATCTTTCTCCCTGACCTTCCTGCTGTGTTCCTTGATCTTCATAAGGCTGTTTGCTCACTAACAAAGCCTCTGTGGCCTTTATAGAACAGCTGGATTTATAAGGAGATTAAATTGCACACAGACTAACTCAATTTACTAACAAGGTGCCTAGTTTCATTTCTTTTGTATTATTGTAAAGGAAGCTGAATGCAAGTGAAAACCAGAGTTTTATTTGCAACCCTTGAAAACCGCACATAACTTTTACATCATAATTTTGCTGGTCTGTCAAATAAAATATCATAAAAATATAGCTGTATTATGAAAAAAAGTTTTTAAAAGTTAGGAAACATTAAGTAGACTTTTAATGTGCCTTTTATAGAAATTTAGGATTGAGGTTGTACAAGCATCAGATTTAGTTTTTTTAATGGGATGTCATAATTATTAACTGAGATATGATGCAAGAATTATTAATCAATATATATATATATTTAATCAATATAATTGGTGACTGTTTTATCAGCATCAAAGTGTAAAACCAACCCCTGAGACACAAAGATGAATGCTCTAGTAACATGCTGATAAGAAACACTATGGTGAAAGTGGTCAAACAGGTGTGGTCTTTCTATCAATAAAACCTTTATTGCATGTCAACTAACTTCATTATGCACCCTTCAGAACCAACTGTATTACGGCACCTGCACACACTGATTAGCTTAATCAAACTCAAAGTACCGTCTTACTGAAAGCAGTAAAAAGGGATTATGAAGAAGAGACAACTACAATCAGACGCTGCCTCGCATTCTACAAATTATCCACTTTTTTATTGCCAATTGTTACATAACCATTAGCATGTTAGCTTATTGTAACTTGGTTGTGTTTGAGTTAGCTTAGCTCATAGTTTTGGAAACAGCTGTAGGCGGTAGCTTATATACTCTTCTGGAAAATATGTAACCTTTTTCTCTTCCTTTCTGGCATTAAAGCAGAAATCATTAAATATGTTTATTTACTATGAGCCAAGTGACTGGCAGCACAAAGAAACAGGTCGGGCAGGGGTAGCTTTGTATTGCGAAGTGTATTTATTGCTCTATGCTTCGTGCAGGATGAGAACAAGTACAGGAGCCACATTGAAAGAGCTTCTTACTATTGGAGGAGCAGGAAGTGCTAGACGTTCTGAAACTGCAACTTTTTAAAACCTGTGCAGGTAGATAACAGCTGGCTCTCATAGAGAACACCTGTCAAGCTTCTAGTACTCACATTTTCTTCACAGCTTTTTGGCTCAAATTATTTTAAATGTAAATATAATCTCCCTTTTATTAGGTGTGAACATTGAAATCAGCCTTTTTGTCCATAATCTAACATTCTAGCTCTTGTGGCCACAGCTTTTCCTCTCAGGAATGCAGATACAATATAGGGCCCCATTGTCCAGAGACGTGAGCGGAATGACAATATCATTAGGGACAATATGGGTAATGTTGCTGTTTTTTCTGGCATGCTTAATCTCATTTAACTGAATATCTAATGGCGCTTCCTCCATGAAAAGCCTAATAGAAATGGCACTATGCGTAGCATGTTTGCCGGTTGTTTATGAGACTGCTTAAGATTATTTATTCTCTCAGATAATAATATTTGACTCTTATGGTACTAATTCAGTCATACCATAGTACATTTTGGAAACTGCCAAAGTATTTCTTTGTAAATAAATATGCTCAAGTTTATTTATCATAAAGATTAAAACCTTGTGAATGACAGATTGCAAAAATTTTGAACATTTATATTGGAGCATCATATATTCTTGGAGTATTTGAGATAATGCAACAATTCTGTAGTCTACTACAAAACATATATGGTCTCAGAAAGTCTAAAAATGAGCTTTTTGGCCTACATGCAAAATGCTTTTCACAGGTGAAAATACCTTGATCAACCATCAGCTCTTAACAATTTTGTTGGAATCAGGATTTTAACTATACAGTCAAAGATCCAGTAGAAAGATTTGTATCAAAGCACATTTATGTGATATTACCAGATGCTCGCCAACCAATATGACTCATTGCAAGCTGTATTTTTCAGTCTGTAGCTGATGGACAAATATTGCTGAAGGCTTGCCTCTGTATTTAAAAATCAAGAGAGCTTAATACCATCGCAGTTCAGACACTTCAAATTTCCATTTTATAATAACAATATCCAACAGTCACGTATCATTTTTCCACCATTCCATCTCTTTTATGGCGGCCTCTCATTTAAAACCCCTAAAAGAGAAAACATTTGTTATTTTTATGTAAGAAAAAGTTTTTTAAAAAGCCACCACTGTCAGTGGACCATGAGATTCCTGACTGACCAGCAGCCGCAGGTGAGGTTGGGGAGCAGCAGTACCAGTGCTGCTCCCCACTCCACTTTACACAAAATGACTGCACCTCAGAGTCATCAGCAAACTGGTCATTGTCCAAGATCACTGATTTGATCTCAGGCAATGATGACAGGAGGTGGATCAGCTGGTCCACCGGTGCAGTCAGAACCACCAGAAGATTGTGGACAGGACTGTTGACCTCTGGCGAACAACCACCGCACTACCTCCCCTCATCATCCTCAACAACACTGTGTCACTGTGTCTACTGTGGATCACTTCCAGTTCCTAGGAGTCATCCATATCAGTCTTTGCATACAGATACGGTACTGTTCGTTAAATGGCCCGACAGAGACTGTAGTTCCTGCTGCAACTCAAGAAGTACAACCCACAAATGGAGCTGCTGGTCATCTTATGCCTGTCTGTCCTCTGTTCGTCCATCACTATGAGGTTTGGCTCACTCACAAAACACGACAGGATCAAACTGCAATAAACAATTAAGTCACCAAGAGGATAATGTGGGCTAATCTTCCCTCAGTCCAGAACTTGAACAAGTCTATGGTCAAAAAAAAGGAAGCTAAGATCTGTGCAAACTCCACACATCCTGGACACAACGTGTTTGGACTTTTACCTTCAGGTTGACACTATGGAGTACAACATGCATTTCTTACTATCTGTTCAAAACAATGAACAACCTAAAGCCAAGGAAGTCAGCTACTGTAAGCTGATTCTGATATTCTACACAACTTTGTACGTTTTGTGGTGGGAAGTTGAAGTAACTCCAGATGGTTTATTTTAAGCAACTGAATGTTTGAAGTGAAAACAGGCATCAGTGTTTAAAGTACAAACAGGTTAACACGGAGAGGAAAGTACCCAAACTAGTTACTCTGTCTAGTGTCAAAGTTGTTTGCTAACAGCTTTCTGTCCCCAAACAGCCATACTCGGATACCTCTCACTCTATTATGATCTGATTAATCTAAATAAATAGAAACCATCCAGCATCATGCACTACATAATGCTGTTTTTGTGCGCAATACAACACCAGAGAATCTCAGGCTGTCACTATCAATCAGTCATTTTCATGCATGACACAAACTCACCGGACAAAGAAAAGCCTGAGTGAGGGACAGAGAGGGACTCAGCTGAGTGACTGCCACTGGCAGCCAAACAAACAGCCCGCGCTTTTGTCTTTTTCCCCCCTCCCGCAGAACAGTGTAACAGTGTTCAACTGTGCCAGATTCACAGAAGGGAGGGGCCCTGTGCTCATTTATGAGCCCTTCCTCGAGGTCGCGCAGCAATCACCCTACATTTCAATGGCCACATCAGCAGACAGATAATCAGTGAGATAAAGGACAGCATCCTCCATGCCAGCTCGGTGAGGGTGAGAGCGGAGGGTGGGAGTTGACAGCGACATGGGGATGGGGTGGGTATAAATGAGGGCCAGTGGGCATTCTCAGTCACACGGTTGTCCCCAGTGCCTTGTAACCAGCAGAGACGCTTGCAGCCATGGCTTTCAATGGGACCTGGAAGATTGACCGCAATGAGAACTACGACAAGTTCATGGAGCAGCTGGGTGAGTCGGTCAAATCAGGCGCAACCTGAAGGCACTTTAGGCTGCATAACTGTTCTGTTCATTTTTTATTTTTAATGCTGTAGCCTGTGTGAGGGTTAAGACGATAAGATGCACTGAACGTTCAACAGGTTTTCTACTTGACTTATTTTGAATTTAAAAACATGCATTTTGAACATCCTCCAGGTGTCAACGTGGTGAAACGCAAGCTGGGTGAGCACGACAACCTGAAGCTCACTTTTGAGCAAAACGGGGACAAGTTTCACATCAAAGAGTCCAGCACGTTCCGCACCAAAGAGATCGACTTCACCCTGGGCGTTCAGTTTGACTACTCTACGGCTGATGGAACCGACCTCGTAGTGAGTGCCAACAAATGGCTTAAATGCAACTAAATCAACAGGAAAATAATCATAAAAAAACATAACAGGCTTAAAATCCTTATAGAGGTTTAAATTTAATCTCTTTCTGTTGTCTTCTATTTTTTTTACCAGGGCACATGGGTGCTAGAGGGTGATACGCTGAAAGGGACTTTCAACAGGAAAGATAACAACAAGCTCCTGATCACCACAAGATCACTGGTTGGAGGAGAGCTTGTGCAGGTCAGTGCCACTCATGAATCTGAAGTGAAAGATGGAGCCGCACTGCTGCATTTGCAAACTAAACTGCTGTTTATTTTCCTCAAGAAAACCGGATTTTCTTTTCATACATACAGCAGATCTCCAAATTTCATGCTTGCACAGGGCCCACCATAATGGGGGTCATTTAAAAGTTTTCCCACGGCTCCCCTTTGCACTTGTTTGCAAGTTGTCAAGAATCGACCTACTTTTAAATTAGATGCACCGCTTTCTGAAAACCGAAAAAGTTGCATTCAAGAATTTCTGCTGAAGTTTTTGCTTAAAATATTTAATAAATGGTATCTTTGAAGGTTGCCAGAGCCAAGCAATCTTATCCTCTCTTTCTTGAGAAAGAAACCTTGAAGTGTTGTGTTTTAGATACTCCCATCATAGCAAACCACTAAGTCTGGAAAAACAACTTTATCATCTGCTTATAGAAAATGGGAAGATCGGCTTGTGTATAAAACTTTTTTATACAACAGTTTTTATACAGCTGTCTGTATAACATAAATTTCATGACTGCAATTTTTGCCATGCAATATCTCTATTCACCTGAACTTTATCTCTATTATCTGCAGAGTTACAGCTATGAAGGCGTGGAAGCAAAACGAATTTTCAAGAAGCAGTAACCAGGATCCAGCTGTTTATACTTCTACTTTTATGTAGCTCACACAACTTTCTTTTCATCTTAACGTTAGAGAACAACCAACCCTAAGGTGTATTCTCAACTCATTCATTTTATCTACCTGAAAATGTTTTTATATATATGTACAAATGCTTTTTGGGATGAATCATTGTAAAGGTGCTGTACTGCCAATACTTGAGTGAAACAATAAACAGAAAGGTGTTGCCCCCTGACTGACAACTGATGACCTTGACAGACACATTTTGTACTCCGTGTCCAGTTCTCAGGCCAGGTCAGGAAGTCTAAATAAAGGGAGCTAAAAGAGCTGTTCCAACTGCAAAGCGTCCCTTTCTTTATTCTCAATTATGTCAATTACTGTGAATAACATCCAGCTGAGCTCAGAAGAAAACACAACTAGGACAGAATCTCAGCGCCAGTTTGAAGTCTTAGACGAAACAATAAAAGATTTATGGTTCTTCATGGCCTAAAGCAACCCAAGCTGGATGTGCTGGTTTCATTTGACAACAGAAATGTTCAATAAATCTTTACACATGCCACTTTTTTTCCATTAACTGAGAAACTTTTGTGGCCTTTCAAAAATAAAGCTAGCCAATGAACCCTGGTAACGCTTGACGTCATCAAGATAAAAGGAAGATAAAAAACCAGAGGATGGTGATGAAACTATCGTGTTTACATACAACATAAGGCTGTTGAGATATCTTTCATACAACTTAACCGACATACTGTTCAAAACCTTAAAAGACAAGAAAGTTAATCTGCCATTAGGTTGAAGGAAAAACAGCCCAATCTGCTGTAATGTTTACTCACCGCATTGCAATGTTTGCCTTTTTAGCTCTTTGCTTTAAATTTGAGGTAATCCGTGTGGATTGCATCATAGGGGAGTGACCTAAACTTGCAAGTCCCATGCCAATTATGATAGCGAGCTGTTATTGTTACTAAGCACAAAGATCACATCTTCATAATTACACTTTTATGAGCATCTCAGTGTTTTTATGTTTATGATAAGGAGGATAGAGGAACTAATATTGCATTATTACCACACTCCAGAGTCTGATTTGAGGTGACTCACCCAGTGAGTAGAATGACTGTGGTGTGATGTTATTGAGATATCATGTGTTTGTCTGTAAGGAAAAAAGTGCTCTTTTAAAACTGAGGGCTTTTTTATCACATGAAGTTTTAGTGGTGATACATGAAACAATGCTGCTCATTCTGTGGGTTAAAAAAAAAGCAACAACTATGTTTTCTTTTGGTCATGAGAAAGCAAAAATAAAATGACTCAATATGCAATAAGCACTGTTGACCACAAGAGGGCAAAGTGTGCTCATTTCATATCAATTTTGCGATTCAAACACAGAATATAGCGTCATGGTGAAAAGATTTAGTAGTGACACACTTACGCTTCTCTGAGGATTGTTCAGATTAGTTTTGGGCGGCTAAGTAGTCAGATTGAAAAGAGCGTAACATATTTATCTTATGACATATTTTGTCTTGACTGAGTGTCCAGTGTCTCCTCACGCAGACTGTCTGTGCCACCAGTGCAGGGCTTGGTCAACATTAGCAGGAATTTGAACACGGATCTTTTCCACCATGATTTTGATACAAAAAGGGAAGATCCTTGATGGGTTTTTTTCTCTGGCTTTGAAAAACCTCAAGGCTCGATACCCAGCATGCCAAATGGACCGGCAGAACTTATAAAGAAGAGATTTGAGAACAATGAGTTCTGACTCTTACCAGAAATCTGTAGTGTTTGTCAATAAAGCCTTTAAAAATGCTCTATATATTTGAACAGTGCTTCGAACTAGTCAGAACACAAAGAAATTGATACATAAATGAAAGGGTTGAGCAATGAAATCACAAAATGTGCTTCTCATTCAAAACGTCCGATAATGACAGTTGTCGGACGTTTTGGGTGAATTATTGCATCAAGAAAACATGGCGTGGAGATCAGCCTGTGGTCCAGGTGGATTTGCAGCTTTCTGCATCACTGGCTTTAGTGTCTCTCCTCCCTTTAATGCTACATCAAGGGTACTGCCTTCATCTTAACATAACATTGCTTTACTAAAAATACTTTCTGTTGCCCTTGTGCAGTTTGGTGAGAAACTGGATTTTTTTTTTTTTTTAATAAGCTTTAATGTAGGAGTCTCTGAGCTTACATTTTTCAGTTCAATAACTGAAATTGGGTTTTTCATTTACATTTTAATTTATTAACATCATCATCCAAATACATCTGACAACTGACAGGCTGTAATGGTACGATCATCCCTACGTACAGCATCGATCCATCACAGCTCGTGCTCTGAGTGCCAACATCAATCATGGCGGGTGAGTCTGCCACATGTTGAGCTGACCGGGCAGAGGGAGTGATCAATTATAGGAGGCACCTTAACATTGTCTGAAACTCTCTTGCTAAAAAAAAAAAAAATTACACTTAGTTAGTCTAAATGTTTCAGGAACTGGATATATGTGAGCAGTTTGACGCCTCTATAATGCTTTTCTTGTCGCCGTAATTAGTGCGTCACCATTGTTGGTGTTGCACTTCGTAGATGGAGTCTGTAATTCCCTAAGATAACCAATGAGGGGCGCTGCTGGACTCCTGAATTTCCATTGAACAGATTCTCTGGATTTATGATGTCATTCTGAGTCAAGCTATCATGTGACACTCACCATGTTTACACAGACACACACACACACACACACACACACACACTCACTGTATGCTTGCTGGATATCAGTGTAGATTATTAATAAAATATCTTTGTGTAATTATCTGGAATCTGGTGAAGCAGACTGGAGCAGCATGGAATCTGTGGGAAAAGGGAAAGTCGTGGGAGACTTTAGTGTTTTGATTGCTGAGGAACTGAGGGCCCTTAGGCCCACTGCAGGGAGCTGGAAGCTGCGGCTGAGTGCGGAGCGGGAGGCAAACAACAGAAGGTGGACGGAGAAAAAGACAGAACAAGGCGTAAATTTAGAGGGCAACCTTTTTCTCCTTCACTCATTTTCAGTTTGTTTAACAAAGGCAGAGAAACCGTCAGTGTGGGAGGGAGAGTCAGAGGTTGCCCGGCGCCACATTTTGACCAATCCGCGTTCAGATAATGACTGCGCAGAGATGCATCCAAGCTGTGAAACGATGACTTAGAAGTTAGTCAGTGATGAGTACAGTGTCCAAGCCCCGTCAAGTCTCGTGCATTTTAGCTCTAAGTCTCTGGAGCTACTCTGTGGCACAGATTATCAGCTTCTGTTTGACTATGTAACAATGGCAGAAACTTGTTACAGTGAGAACTGCTGGCTGAAGCATGCAGATAATACCAACAAGCAAAGAAAACAAGGGTGCAAAATACTAAAACAGTATTAAAACAAAACTATTATCTAAGTAGGAGAAGTTATTTTATTCTCTTGCAAAGCAGCAGAAGGCTATTTATTCTATACAGTATGTGAAAAATGACATAAATTCCGAGTCTGCTTTGGTGTTTTTTCTAATCTATTAGATTTTAAGGACATTTTATCTCCATAACATCTTCAGGTGACCACACAGAGGCAATCCAAAACTGAAATTTTCTTATGTTACGCTTGACATCACTGTGATGCTGAAAATGAAATCATTTCAGTTTGTGCCAAATCTGACCGGTATTTGGCACTTATGATTTCATGCATTTTGAGGAAAAATTTAGTACTATCAAAAGAAACTATAGCATTATGCTATTATTCTACCTCACCTGTGTTTCACTTTTTGTTTGTTCTTTGAATTCAGATTTAAATTTATTCATTTTAAACAAGGACAGTATATGACAATATCCAAATGCTAAATATTTGTAAATGATCCAGATTTTAGAGAAAAGCTCATTTTCATCTGCCTGTATCTTGGCAGGTCCATGTTGATACACATATTGCAGGTAAGAGGTGTTTTTACAGCCCAAGTCCACACCTCAGACTCATTTTGTGCTCCTCAAACCATCACCACACTGCTTTTTAGTTTCAGGAAGGGTGAGTTATCCTACTATAAGAGGCCACAGTGATCAGAGGACACAATTTCCGTGACAGAGTGAAGCTTGGATGTCAGATTACCATCCAAGTGAGTTGTAGGACACAAGGTTACTCCGAAAAGCACTGCCCAAAGTTTCACGCTCCCTCAGCTGACTTGCCTTCGCACCTCGTGTCATTTGTTCCTGAGGCAAGTGGTGGACACACATTCCCATTGACGGTGCTTTCAGTAATGCGCAGCAGTCAGTATGGGGATCCTGATTAGTGACAACTTTCAACCAGCTTTAACATCTTCAACAATTTGAGCTGTATTAGCATATTCTTTGGATATGACTCCATGGGTCAAGCCTCTTCTACTAGCCAAGGCCGCTCACAGAGTCCATTGCTTCCTCCTTTGACCACTTTGACTTGGACTCAGAATTTTCTGTTGGAGCAGCAATTTTAAAAACCCTTAAACACTCAACCATCACAGTTTTGGCTCTTGGCAAGCTTAAGACATTAACATGGCTAAGTTTATTTCTTCACTGTTAATTCACGTGTCAGATTGAACGAGTCAGTGTGACCGTTTGTATTTCTTTGTGCTGTTCAACAGGTGACACAAGTGATTTGTGACTAGCATGAACAAATTGCAACATATGATTCATATATATACAGTACAGACCAAAAGTTTGGACACACCTTTTAATTCAATGAGTTTCCTTTATTTTCATGACTATTGACATTGTAGATTCACACTGAAGGCATCAAAACTATGAATAACACATGTGGAAATATGCACTAAACAAAAAAGTGTAAAACAACTGAAAATACCCCTTATATTCTAGTTTCTTCAAAGCAGCAACATTTTGCTGTGATTACTGCTTTGCACACACTCTGCATTTTCTTGATGAGCTTCAAGAGGTCGTCACCTGAAATGGTTTTCACTTCATAGGTCAACCTGCCCTGTCAGGTTAATAAGTGGGATTTCTTGCCTTATAAATAGTCATGAAAATAAAGAAAACCCATTGAATTAGAAGGTGTGTCCAAACTTTTGGTCTGTACTGTATATATATATATATATATTTGCAGTGATCCAATATTTATCAGTAAATACTGGTACAGGAAATACACAAACAACCCAGACAGCAATTTTGACCAATAAGTGCTGCTTTTCCGTTTCTCCTTGGTATGTGCCTTTTGTTTGACATTCCTCTTGGAAGATAAGACACTTTAAAGGCATCGCAAACAAATCTTTAATGAACTCCTTAAAGGGGAGGAACGTCGCTCTAATGTGTTGCAAGTTGGGTTTTATGATTGCATGCATCCACATGAATATTCCTCTCTCTTCACAAGACACTTTTATCCACCACTTTTCTCCTCCGTGACAACGTGTGACCGCCCCTCAGATGTGTGCTAGTGTGTGTGCGCCATGTGAGAAGCTGCTATATGCTGCCTGACAGATGAGAGCTGAGACAGTATGGAGGGAAAGTAAATTGGCTTTGGCCTCTGTCTCAGGTGTAGCCAGCTCCTGGGTTTGCCAGGCTATTCTTATAGAGGGCAGGGAGAGGTCTCCAGCTCCCCCGGTACAAAAACCACTTTATAGTATCCCACATCATGTTTTGATGGCCCCCAAGGAGTGGAGGGTGGGGGTGTTATCCGATGACAAGTGTGAAAGAGGGAAAATGGAAATGGCACCATGTGCAGGTGGATTTCTAAATGGTCAAACGGTGTCCTCTAATTTTCTCTAGCAGGCCTTCTTCTCTTTTGTGTTCATTTATTTCTGTTTGCAGTCTGAACAGTAACATCTTTTACTAGAGACCACATCAGATATATTGAATCAGTAGTTTTACAAATTTGTATTCAGGGGTTTTGTGAGTGATTTGAACATAATAGTGTTTTAGGAGGGAAGTTGGGAATAAACAAGACACTAATTCTGCAAGAAAAATTGAAGCTGGGCATGTATTGTTGTATTTTTGGCTGGCATGTCAGACAAAGGTTTTCCCATTATCTCTAATGTCCACCGATAAAAGAAATATCAGCAACAAGCAAAAGAGAAAAAAAGCTTCTTCTTTTTTTTTGCCATACTAGGAACTTTTGTTTAAATATTATCTAAACAGACAACAAAAATGCATAATCAATCATTACAAACATTAAGCTTTCTTTCAGTTTTAATTGTGACAAGCTTTTGTCACTTCATTAAAACGTGATTCATTAAAATGTATCACGTTTCATTTTGTTTGGTTTGAATTTGGAGTCATTCATCCAGCTGTGAGATTTTTATTTCTTCTTTTACTACACAGTTCTTTAAGTGTGTGACATTTTGCCCTTTTAGTCTCATTTTTTTAATGGAGAACCTTTCCACTACTACACTATAATGTGCTATTTTTGTACTTTTCAGTAGCAAAAGCGCCTGATTAAGGGGCAACAGTTACTTTGTAACATTACGTTGTGCGTCTTATCAAATACATCTAAATGTATTTTTTTTTTAAATTCACTACGTGAACAAAAACAAGTCGGAATATTAAAAACAATTTTCACACTTGCTTGATTTTAATTCATTTTGTGATGTCATCAATAAATAATCAAATCAAAATAAGTACTTTTGTATTGAGTGGGTTTTTTTTGTACAATCCTGAAGGGAAAATCCACCCAGCAGTGTTTTTTTTATTTCGGTCTACATTTGTTAGAGGGGAAATAAAACTATCTTGAAGTGAAAACATTCACGATGCCTTCAACTATGTATATCCTCTATTTTAACAAAGAGTCTGATAATTCTTTTTTTTACCTAATTTTATGATAAATAAATATTAGTCACGACAGCAACTTTAATCTCAATCTTTAATGGCAGATTTACCCAAATGTCTTCATTTAACATATTCATAAAAACGGCTCCATTTGATCACCTTTTTTTTGTGTGTGTGTGTTTCAAACCAACAAATTTCTGCAACTCACTGAGGTCAAATTCCTCCTCACAGTGGCTAAAGTACATAAATATCAACAGCACTGTAAGCATTAAGAAAAAGAACAAACATGCCGTGAACATGCACAACACACAGTTACACACACTGAACCAAGCAAAGAAATATCTTTCATTAACAGAGGGGTCGTCTCATCAACCTCCAGGAAATTTATGTACCATAAGGCTGGAAAAACATGAAAAGATCTATTTGTTCTCCGACTTTCACAGTGAATTATAGGAGTATTCACATATCAAACACAGACTGTTCCAATCAGACAGCTACAAACCAAAAGAAGCAAATGATTATACAATTGAACTTACAATAATACTTACAGTGAATCATACAATAGGCATCTTCTATGATCTTTTAAAAGAAAAAAAAAAAAAACACTTTTTTTTATAAATACTTGTTCTAATAAATTTGGCTCCACACTTGGTTTAAAATTGTAAAAGCAAGAAAAAAAGAAAAGGTCTTCATGTACTCAGGTGATATGGTCCACCGTTATATGATGCATATTATTATTCAACATGAAGAAACACTGAGAAATGTACATGACTCAACTCGTCCTAGATTATCTTAAATATCTGGGTTTAAAGATTACAGGGAGTATTGTTTACTTCTTACAGCATTTCAGTGTTTTTTTTTTTCTTTAGCGCCACATCTGTATCAGAAAAGTACAAGAATCGAGTACAAGCGCTTGATATTTGTACAAATGGGACGAGGATCATAATTTTGTCATTAAAAATGTCACAGAAACATGATCAGTTCATGATATGTTGCACAGCATATGTTATTGCAGAAAGACACCAGATTCGAAATTATCCCCCCCCCCCCACTCATCTCGATCATTAATATGCAAATACAAACTCGACAAAAGCTGGTTGAATCACGCAGGCTTCCTAAAAATAGACAAAAGAGACAAATCGCTTAAAGTGAAAATTCTTTCAGATGCTGAAGGACTCTTTGGAGTGACACCAAGAGGGACATGCAGCAAAAATAATATCTTACTTCATAAGAAATATCAGACCGAGGACTACAAAGCAGTGAGACATTGAATTCTAAATAGCACACCAGTGTAAGAAAAGAAAAAAAAGCCTTTGGTCTTTTTGTTTCTCTGTACTTATCTGTTGTCCTCTTGCTACAAAATGAAGGAGCAGATTTCTAATAATAGTGGAGTTGAGTTTGCCAGTCATCGTCGTCTCTGGGGTCACTTTTTTACTTTCACCGGCGATGGCTTTAATCCTGTCGATGCCTCCACTGGCACATCTGATTATGACAGCCTACAGCGCAAAAAAAAAAAAGGAGACTTCTGATTTAACTTGGCTCAATGAAAAAAAAAAAAGAAAAAGGAAAAATTAGCAAATCAAAATCTACAGATTGTTGTTTAGAAAAGACAAGGAGGCAAACTGATATGACTGCTTTGGTATGGAAGGACAACTTGTAATTTTATAAATGGCACAAAACACCAAAAAAAGGCAAAAATCAAGGTATGACAATTTCTCATACACAACATGAACCGATCAAAACATTTCAACATTGTCTTGATTACAAAAATACTTTTTTGTACTTCTTTAAAATATCTAAAAATGTACAGCATTGTTGTTTTTCATTTTTTATTTTTTTTGCAAAGTCATGCTTCGACATGTATTTATTATAATAACATTGATATGAATGATATACAGAATAGTAATAATTCTAGTATTATAACAACATTACTCAAAAGCACTTTGGCCACACTTCCATGGATCTCCTCCTGTGGTCTTTCCATACGCAACACCATCGGAAAACATGGACCATTTCCATCGCCCGAGTCAGAGGAGGTGTAGCCAAAGCGCTGCCTCTAAAAGCTCGAGTATGTAACAGTATAAAAAAATCTAATAGAGTTGCAAAGACTTCGGGAAGAGGTTCGGGACGGGTGCTTGATGTGCGATGGAGGCTGGGGTCTGGTATGTCCTGAAGCCCATAAGGCTGCTGCTGCCTAAGGGAGAAAAATACAAAAGGAAGAAAAAGAAGATAAGACTGTACAGGATCCTGCACATTGCAGCTTAAACACTAATGGAAACACAAGGGGACCATGCAGAGCTGAATGACACACACAGATTCTAAAAAAACCCATGAAATCTTGTATAAAGACACATGCCCTCAAGTCCCGTCTTGGATTCCCCCTCAATCTCTAATATTCGTAATATCTGCAAAACCACACAAACTTTCATCTGAAAAATAGTCACAGTATAAAGATAGAAACATTTCTATAAAATCTAGGCAGTGATTTGGAGAAAATACTCACACCCCTTGAATCGCTGTCCTGCTCCAAACACAGTCTTCAACGTACTTTATTGGGATTTTTTTTTCTAAAACAAAATAGCTTAGACTGCATGTAGAGCCTCCGTGAACGTCGTTTTTTCAGCCTTGCCACAATTTCTCAATGGCATTTAGGTCTAAACTTTGACTAGGCCATTCTGCTATATGTAAATTATCCTATTGTGGCTCTGCCTGTATGTTTAGGATGGTGTATCTTCTAACAGATTTTCTACCAGGATTGTCCAGTCTTTGCCTCCATCCACCTCCCTTCCGTGTCTCTGCTGAAAATCAGCTTCCCCACAACATGAAGATGCCACCATCATGTCTGCCTATGGGCACATTGTGCTTTTTTCTGCCACAAACTTTTTCTTTCTGTGTAGCCCAAAAGTCTGAGCAGACATCCTGAAAGAGAATGTACTTTCCTCTAACTATGACTGCATCTGGTTCTGAAAAAAAATGTTTTATACACAAAAAACCTGCTCATTTTTAACACAGTGTTAAAAATGTCTTAGTGGTTAGGTTTGAGCCAGCAGATGTATGCGGAGGTGTGTCACTTTTTATCTTTTTCACACACACACACACACAAAATCTTACACAGTGTGACAGAGCAGACACAAACTGCTTTGGTGGACACTTTGGTGGGTAGGTGGGATCTACACCTTGCTGCCTAGCTGTCCTCTCCTGTTGGAATCAGCGGAGGAAAAAACTCACCGACAGTGCGCTGCTGCAGGATCTGGAAGCAGGTCATTCCTCCTAATTTCTAAAAGGAAAAGAGGCAAACAGCAAAGCCCGTCACAGCCGGCCACGGCCACCATCACACATCAGGAACCTAAGGATGCAAAGAAAACCCAACATGTCCAATTAGTCACCCGAGGACGAGACATATGACTTTTGAGTGCAGATGTTTGACACACACAAAGAAATCAGAAGGAGATTTTTAACTTGACGGATGACCAGCTGGTAGAAAATTCAATGCATATTTCATTCCCAAGCGTTACCATGGTGCACCTACAAAAAATAATTTTTTTGTATAGAAGTCATTACTGCAGGAAGCATGCTGAGTACTTCAGTAAAGAGTTTAAATAGAATATAGAAGGACATATATTAAAGAAGCTATTTAAAAAGAAAATTTATTTTCAACAAAATGTGTAGACATGTCTGTGATTCACTGAGGCTCCAGGAGAGCAAGACTTTCAGCAAATAACAGGAAGGTTCTCCTCTGTTCTATCCTGTTGTGGATAAAACCTGTCTGTGATCCTGCTGATTATGAAAATGTTGGCAAACTCAGAAATAAGTCAGAGTTAAAGAAAAGATTGTCTAGGGAACAAAGAGGCTGCTGTTTTTGTAATTCCAGCTGCACCAGCTGTACCAGTTGATATTGTAAGACCATAAACAGCTTGAAATGTGAACAACATAATCAGTTTATTGTTTTAAAACAAATTGTAAAGCAGCTGTCCACTGCAGAGGGCAAAATCAATATTTGGCAGTGCAAAAACCAGAACCTCAAAGTTGGTCAGAAAATTCAGATTTCTATTTGTGGTAGGGTTCATTTAAAGGTGGGAAAAAACAACAACTTGTTTGGTCGTACTTTAAACCACTTGTACCAGTTATGACACTTTGGTCTGACTAAATAGATCTTCCTGATTAAAAAATGTCCAAAGTAAGACTCAAAAAGTATTAAATGTACCAGAACCTTTGTTTGATATGCAAAGTTTGATAAATAGACTAAAGGAATTTGGCTTTTTTGCTAGAGGAGTTTTACTCGACATCCTGGATACACTCAACTGTTTTCCCAGAAAATGAAATCTCTCCTCTGATTAGTATACTGATGTTGACCTTTAATGTCACTGGCCCCTCCTTTTGTTTTTCTACAAATCTTTCAAGCCCAAACTTGAACTGTGACACACAGGATGTCTCAAGTACTTATGTCAAGCTTCTCCAAGACTATCTGTACCTTCCACAACATCCCACCACCAGCGGATCGTAAAGAAAGGTCAGACTTCCTCGCCAGATGCACCTCTAAAAATAGACCTCTCTCTGAGACTCTGGTAACTTGAGTTCAGAGGAGTTTTGGGCCACTTTCTGGAACAATAAACAACTAGAACGTCATCCGTAATCTTATGAGAAAGAAAGAGACTGGCAGACTGACACAGTCAGAAAGAACAGACTTGGAAACTGCTTCTTGAGAACAATGTTTTTTGTTTTAAGGGAGTAAGGATGCTTGAACTAACTGATGCCCCATTGCGAGTTCAATCAGGGATGAGGGAATCGATGCGTTATACAGCCGCTTGGCTAACCTGACGGGACGCTTGCTTCCACATCACCCTATTTGTTCTGGCTGAGACGCCAAGGTTAAAGACTGGGTTGATCATTGAACATGTCTGCACAGATTAAGGACAGGTTTAGTGAATTTTAGGCTTAATATGTTACATCCAATATCTTGGTTCTGCTGCATAATGTGAGATAGGTAAACAAGCAGTGTTTGAGAGAGAAGGGGTGTGATTGGGTTTCTCATGAATGCATGAGCTGTTTCTTTTTTGTAACATAGCGAATTTTCTCGCTTGTTATCACCGATTGTCGGTTGTGTGCTGTGACTAAATGTACAGAGAACTTGTTAAATCATCTAATAAGAGCGAAATTCCAACAAGTAACTGATTTGTTGACACAATACACAATATCTACAGTATATCTCTTGCTATAACCCCTTATAGTCCATACATACATAGTCTTGTACATCTGTAAATAAATATTTCTATCTCGTAGAGCACTTCTGGATAGATGCAAACTACATCTCGTTGCTTGTACTTGTGACAGTGCAATGACAATAAAGTTGAATTCTATTCTATTCTATTTCAACCATGGTAATGGAAACAATTGTCTTGATTCTTTTGTTAGACATAGCATAGTTTTAGATTTATGTCAAAAAAAGCATTCAAGCATGAGGTTTCGGTAGCTTGTTAAGCCGGGCTACGCATAAGTCTGTTAACACAATGCCAAAGCACAAAAAACATCAGCAAGTGAAGTTAAAGTTTAAAAAGATTGTGAACAGAAATATTCAGAAAAGGTCTGAACAAATATGGCTTACAAGGGTTACCCAGTAGAAACACCTTTCTAACAAAAAAAAGTGTGACGCTGGAGGACATATTTAGTACGTTTCCTCACTCTGTTTCTTTCTCCTATTGCTCTCCATCTGAGCATTACTTGAAGTTATTGCTGCCATTAGCTTTATGTTCTCATTTTGTCATTTCAAAGAAGTTACATCAAGCCAGATGTTTCTGTTTAGCAAAAAAGTCTTCCTGGAAGGGGAACCCAGCTGAGCTATTGCTAACAATAACATTACTTTCATGTTCTATCGATGACACGTATAGTCACCTTTCTCTCACTTTGTCTTTGTTCTAGATAAAGCCACTGGAGGGGATATTGCTGTTTTTCACCCAATTGATATCAGAGTTTATTTACGTTGCTATAAAACCACTAAAGGAGCTACAAACTTAACTTTTAAAATTTTCTTTAACATAGAAAATTCTTCTGGATCAGTGGTACTGTGCTTTTCTTGTTGGTCTGCTCTGTTTTCTCAAACCCAAACTTGGTTGTGGCAGATGGACTCTCATACTAAACCTGGTTCTGCTGGAGGTTTCTTTTCTGTTAAAAGGGAGTTTTCCTTTCCCAAGGAAAAACCGTCTGTCCTGAGCTGTGTTTACATCCCAACAATTGCTGCTGGGGAGGTGGGTGGTGGTGAATGCAGCTGCTGACATGCAGCTCCTGAGACCTGATGCAGCTACAGTGTATGCCTGTGTGTGTTTGTGTGACTGTGTGTCAGCAGGGGATGGAGGAATAAAGTCCCACTTCCTTATTAGAAAGGGCCCCAGCTGGCCCAAAGCTCCCCTTCAATTGGAGTTAGTCCAACTTCGCACAGGAACCACTGGTTTTGTCAGGCTATTGGCCAAAAACCTCCTCAGGGCAGACAGCCAGACAACACACACACACACACATATATATATATATATTGGTCTCTCACAGGGTCACAGACAAGCCTGCATGATAGGGGTTCGCACTCCCCCCTAGCATGTCTTGTCAGATGGAAAATACGGATTACCTTTCCCTGCAGTTCACCATGCATTAACGTCCACTGTTAGGTTGTCTTTGGAGCGAGCTCTTTGCCAGAGCATGAATGTCAAATACAATTCAGCTTCATGAGCTTTCAGATGAATGAAGCGACTCTGAGTATCCAAGGGGGTATTACAACACAAAGCTAAAAACTTAATCAGCTTCGAAAAGTCAGTGGCTTTCTGTTTGAACTTGCAAGCAGTAGTAAATGTACTTCTCAGAAAGGCTCTTCCCTCTAGAGGCCAGGTGATTAGGACAGCTCACGGTTAAAGATCCCACACACCAGCGCGGTTCCAGCTGCCTGCATTCTCTGTCTGTGAGTCGCCCCCACTTAGTGAGACGCCAAGACAACCGCTGACCCACAACAAGCCTCTCCAGACTGCTGACTTCTAGGCAAGCTTCACCTTCCTTTCTGAAACACCAACATTCAACATTTGTAATTAATTACAGGCTTTTGCTTTTCCAAGACAACTCCCACAACATTACACAGCAGTACAACAAACAACGCAGTGCCTTACATAAGTATTTACGCCACTTGAGCGTTTTCACATTTTGTGACCTTTTAACCACTAATTTAAATGTATTGTGTTAGGATTTTATGCAAAAGGTAGCTCATATGTGCAGAGCAGAAGGAAAATAAAGCATGGTTTATAGCTAAATATTTTTGGACGGTATACAGCGCCGTTTATCCTCCTGTCAAGCCGTACACAAAAACAACGAATTGTTTGCAAAGCTGCAACATATCAGGGTCAAACCGAGCAGGAAGGTTAACTAAACAACGAGCTCTCTGGTGGTAGAAACATAAACCTCATTCAGCTTCAGTATGACAGCATGATGACAGGGGATGTATTGTTATGTTATTTACTAGGTGTGTAAAATAATCCACAGACCATCTAGTTCTACAATAATCTTTCTAGCCTTTATCCAATTTTTTGGATTTACCCAGACAAAATGTTCTATCAGGGTAAATTTTAAATTTAAACAAAGTGAAGAAAAAAATTGGAATGAATCTCCATTAAAAAGCACATATCTGCAATTTCCGTCTCCACTTTGATACAATAGTAGTGGGGTAAAAAAAAGATAGTTTGTTTCCAGGGAATTTTCTCTCCACTTCTTTCCTTAGTGGAAAGAAATTTCAAAGATCTGACGTATCTGGGGGTTTAAAGGAAAAAAAAAAAAACAGTTTCTGCCTGCTGCTTCGGGACAATGGCTTTGTATTGCAAAGGACATAATTGTTGTTTCCCCCTAACTGAGCAGTTATTGGCACCTCTTTTAAGGATGTGTCAAAAGTCTTAGGAGAATTTCATCCAAGATTACATTATGAATACAAAAAAAAATCTTGCCTTGATTCTCACAACATTCATTCAGTTGGAGAAAAATTGTGCGTTGAGAAGAAAAATGCAACTGAAAAATTGTTGTAATTTTCTACATTGCTTTTAAAAACTTAATCAAGAGTATATGGTTATTTAATTTGTATTAATGTGCTATGTACATGAAATGACACAGAAGCCCCTTTTTAAGAACCGGTCTTCAAATTGTGAAAGCCAAGCAATCATGGCATTAAACATTAAAGTTAGGCAATTGTGTAACTACTGCATAGAAATTGTGGCAATCCTAAACTTAAACATGTCACAGTCTGTGAGAAATAAAATGTTTAAAACAACTGTAATGGTAACAAACGAGGCTGGACAAAGGTCAAAGTTTATATATACTTCACAAACAGTGAGGAGAATGATAAGGGAGGGAAAACAATCCTAAAAACCCATAATTAGAGAACTGAAGAAAGGAAAATTATCTTAGGATTACAGAATCTTCAGAATTCTTACATGCTGTCATGAGGGGGATTTTTCCTATATATGTTTTAGTCATATCACCCTAAAAATTAACTTTATGCTAACAAACATTCCAGGTACATTTGATATAAAACATTATAAAAGGTGTCAAAAAGCTCCTCATAGCCACAGCTAAGCAGGGTGGAGGATCTGTGGGGTCACTGGCTTGTTTCTCTTTCAAAGGTTTTGGTAACTACCAGGACATTTTTAATTGTCCTGGGGTGCCCATTAGTATGACCGATGCTGTAGATCTAAATCCTGAATAAAAATCCAGCAGCACAAACAAAAGGCAAACAAACAAAGTCCTTATTTCATAATTGGAATATGTGTTTCTCCTCCATGCTACACAGTCGGGGTTGCTGCCCGGTGAATGTTTCTGCAGCAAATGTTTGTAATTATCACAATAATCTTGACTGGATATTCTGGCTCTCCATCACCCTTCTCTGCAGGCCGGATGTAGGGAAGTTGAATCACCGACGGGGTTAATATCCACTGGGGCACAGTGACTGGTCAAACGACTTCCTCCTGGTTTGATAGGAGTAATTATTTCCTCCAAGCCCCTCCCTTTTCCACTCCCTTCCCTCAATGGAGATTAAATCCAAAACATCACGAAAGCTTTTATTCTTTAGGCAACACCTTTATAGCTCTTAGAAATAAACAGATAATGAAAAAAGGGTAAGAAGGAGACAGGGGAGACTAGCGCCAATCAACAGCTTGATGAATGTTAGCCTCCTTACTCCTGCCACCTCCCATCGACTCCCTAAGGGGGGGACCGAGGAGAACATGTCTCTTCCTGTCTCGAGACACTGGAGGGAGGTGACAGAGAGACTGGCGCCGTGTGCGTGCACACATATACACAAACTATCTGGGGGGATTTGCAATGTTTTGCTTTCTGGTTTCTTGTTTTCTTTTTTTTTTCTTCCTTCTTTTCCTGCAAACACAAAAGCGGAGTGCAGACGCAGCCGATGCTGCTGACTTATCTAAGTACTTGTTGGAAATGCTCCTAGAACCACGCACCGATCCCCTAAACTAATTTGGATGTAATTTACTTTAAATAAAGCCCCACAATAAATGTTTTTAATAAAGACTCGTAAAAATGGAGCTTCCAGCAGCTCCCAAGTACCAAAGCACTTGACGGAGAGTACGGAGCGTTTACGACCATTCTGATCGCGTCCTCCGTCTCTCTATATCTGCTCAGTCCCTTTTATAATTCTCCAAAGAGTAGTTTGTTAGAATCGGAAACGCCGACGTGAGGTTCTAAATTAAAAAATGTATTTCATCCTGACAGGGTTTGATAAAGTGACGAATAAGTCCTAATATCTGCTGTTTGGTCGCAACAAAATTCAGTGTTTATTATGGTTATTGCAGCCATATTGTGGGCATGGTAATCTTTCCCTCACACAGAGGTGAGATAAATTTTAAATGCCCTTACACTGGGCATGCCAATGTTGCAACAATATCTCAGGATCTCCTGCTAGCAAAATATTCAATACATATAGCATCGATGAATAACCAGTGAATTATGAATGAATGTACTTTGTTTGCTGCAATCAAATCAAAAACAACAGAAAGCAAATAATCTAGATTGATATTAATAATAGGGAAATGCATATTCAAACTAATATGAATATTTTTCTTTGAGAAAAAGTAGACCTAGGGGTTGGTACAAATGTGTAAAATTAATACATTTTCAATTTATATGTAGAGTGCACCTATTAAGACAAATAGAAAAAGTTTCATGCAAAAAAAATACTTCCAACTATTTAAAAAAAAAATTTTTAACTTTAAAACGGGTCAATTTGACCCAGAACATAACAGGAGGGTTAAATAACAACAAGTGGTTGACTTCATAAATCTTTTAAGTCCTATTATTTTTAAAGCTTTACATTAGCAGGTTCTTCCTTATTTTTTTTTTTTGCTATTTTAAATATTGTCACTGAAAATTTCTTTTGAAATACTGTGATATAATTTTGACTCCATATTGCCCATTTTGTAGAAACACCTTTCTGACACTGAAAATAGCTTGGAGGCTTCTTTACTCAGTAAACACTTACACACCAAAGAGTGTTGTTGTCAGCCCAACCTGGTGTTGTTAAGAGATCTGATTTTTCTGATTCAAAACAGGCCGTTAATGGTCAGGGTCAATCAAGCTAAAAATCATCCGATTCTCATCCAGTCGATGTCTCAGTGCATCTGTGGTAAGAATACTTCCAAGATTCCCAAGGAACTGATCTAAACAGGAAGGAGAAAGCCAGAACCACCACCTTGATAATTCAACATTTCCCACAGATTCCGTCTTAGTCATTAACTTTTTTCAAATCTACCAAACACAGACCAAAGTTGGAAATTCCCCGTTCTGTTTGATCATCTGTGACTGGGTGAGAAGCAACTAAACTATAACAACCATCAACTCCGGAGAGGAAAAAGTGAAGCGGGGAAAAAAAAGACATAATGTTTACTATTTTCACCAAGTGGAGCTGCAATACAAATGTGAAAAACACCCTTCTGAAAGTGTTCAGTCCTACTAAAGCAGAACACTTGAGTAAAGGTACTAAGTGACTTTCACAACCAGTCTGTACTTATGCTCCCAATCAAAGGAGAGTCTATTAGCATTTTAGTCATATTTGCTGATCCCTTTTCAGTCTGCTTAATCAAACCATCTGCGCTGACACTCTCATTGCAAATTCTGTTTGACTCGCTGCTTTTGATGCCCAAGATCAACCATAACATCAATGAGAAGAGTCGACCCTGTGCAACCATGTGACCTGAGCGAGAGAGAGGCAATGAGGGGTGTGTGTGTGTGCGTGTGAAAATAATGGAGTTCCCCTTCAGATTGCGCCTTTCATCTCTGACGATGATGCGTGAGTAGTGGCTGAAGTTTGATTGACCCACCGGCCGTTACACTCCCATGTTCTCTGCTGGCGACTCACATGTTTGTGTTTGAAGTCAACCAGCAGATATGAGACCAATTAGCCGGTTAGTTTAGGGAGTTGGCAGGATGGACATTTTTCATCTGAGGTCTAAGTGCAAAAATACGAAAAAAAAAAAAACAACAAAACTGAGTTGTAGTAACATTCTGAGAAATTCTTCGTGTCTGTTTAGGAATGTTTCACCACCTGTTTAAACAAAGTGTCATAACATTTACTGTAGAGCTCCTTACAATGTACATTTCTTCATTGCATCAGGGTAAAGCAGGGTCAGACAATGTGTGTGAATGCTATTACTTACACATACTTCAGCAGAACTGTCTGGACTTCCATCCCTGAGGAGTCCCATCTGCAGGAGGGAGCCAACGAATCTAAACACACACAATCTCACATTAACGTAAGTCTTGAAATTAACTTTATTGTGGCGCTCAGACACCAGTTGTTAGTGTATGAAAAGCTTCCAACTGTTTGTCATGAAGCAATTTTACAATTGATATGTATATTTCATTTATAATGGGGAACCTGGTAATATGTGTAAAAGTCATTTTGACTAACCAATTGTTTGTAAAGCTGAGTTCAATTTCACCAGCCACGCCTAATTCTGATTGCTTAAACAGAACCTGTCTGACGGCATGAAGTAGGCTAAACTATCCTAGCAAAACATCTAAAGAAATTCATGAACGAATTAGGAGCAAGGCATTAAGATTTATTAGTCTGGAATAATAACATAGCTAAGGGTTTGGGACTCCAGCAAATCACAGCCAGAGCCATAATCCATAAATGTAGAAAATATGACAGAGGCATAAACCTGAGAAGTGGCTGTTTGGACAAAAAAATACTTTAAGAGAACCTCAGTGACTCATCAAGCAGGTTAAAGAATAACCCAGAACCACATCTAAAACACTCTTTGTTTCAGCTGAGGCCAGTGTTCAAGATTTAATTATAAGAAAGAGAGAATGGGGGAAAAAATGGCGTCCATGTGAGAGTCCTAAAGCCAAAACCACTGCTGACCAAAAAGAGCATAAAGGCCCGCGTCTCACCTGTACCAAAAATTGACTGATGGGGAAAATATTCTAAGAATAACAAGAAAGAAAGTGGAGCCTTTTGAAGGCGAGTGTCTTATCTGACACAGGAGAGATGATTTCAGCATGCCAGCCTCTGCATAGAGGCAGAGAGTCTGTTGCTGCAGACGCCACCAGGGGAGGCACGCCTAGTTATTAGGTTTAAGGGGCAATTACCTTTTCACCTACTGCAAGGCCATGTTGCTTTGCATGGCATCTTTCCGTTAATAAATGAGAAAATACTCTAAAAACAATCTTGTACTCAGGCTTTTTTCCTTACAATAAAACTGATCTGAAACATTTAAATGTGACAAGAAAAAAGCCCCCCAAAAAATCTGTAAGAAGGTAAATACTTCTTCACATACTGAAACTGGATGATACACACCCACCTGATTTTATTTCATGTCAGGATTCATTGTTCTGCTTTTGTGCTCCGTTACTTTTGCTCCAGTTAGGTTGCTGACTCCATCCGGCCTAAAAACACCTCTTAGCATCCAATAACCCTGATGACATCAGCTGATTAGCAGTGGAGCCAGGAAGGTGAGCTCATGTTAACATGATTTATATTTGATTCTTCTGCCCGGTGTGTGTGCGTGTGTGTGCGTGTGGGTGGGCATGTGTGTGTGTGTGGGTGCGCCTGCCCTTTCTGACTTTATATCAGCACCTACCCCTGGTCAGAGGAAGCTCTAACAAGCCTATCACTGACCACAACCCCCTACTGAAATCACAGAGCCAGATTCTCTTTGTGTCAGCATGTGTGCACATCCACGGCACGCATATGGAAAAATGCCAGCTAGGCAGATTCAGAGTGGGCTCATTTTAAATTCTGACTTCATCTGAGCTTCAGTGAGTGTCTTTCTCAAGGTGGGCAGGGCCTTATGCCTAAAAGACACAAGTGTCCGCATTATGAATGGAAATATATTCTATATGCCCTCTCTACCAGATTTGAACAACACTGCATGACCCAATTAAAACATTTCAAGCAATACTTCAAATACTAAGAGATCAGATCAAGCCTGCAGACCAGTCTGACACTGAGGTTGCATTAGTGGGTCAACCTGAACCTAAACAGGATTCATGAGAAGAATTTCAAAAGATCAATATTAAAACTCTCATGTGAGCTCACAGTTTGAGCTGAGTGGATTTCAAGACCTTGATGAACTGGACCAAACAGGGTTTAATTAAAGAGGGAGATTAAGGTAAAAAATAATGATGCAAACATAAATAAAAAACGGATTTTTGGCTTTTTCACATGTATCGTATGTATTCTCTTCAGTTGTATATGTGACTTTTTAAACCTATTAAAACATTTCATAGTTTAGGATTTATTCTTATTTTGTATATGAGTCTGAATAAAAAAAAACTTTCATTGCAGTTGAGTTTATGCTTTGTAAAAAGCATCTTTTGATTATTTTGACAAAACAATCTGCAAATATACCCTGATAAGAGCTTTTAAGACTTTTTCTTTATATATATATATATATATATATATATTTATTTATTTAAATGTTGAAATTATTTCAGGAATTCATAGTTAAATCAATTCCTGAAAGTTCAAAAGGTCTAGTTTTCTAAAGGAAGTCTAAAAATGAGTTCTTCATTTTTCCAAATCTCTAAAAAAAAATGAAATTACTTCTCTACCAGACTCACACTCAGTTTAATTAAATTGTTGTTCTCGTTAGAAGACCAAAGCTAGGCCATTATCCAACAAATGCTGTTATTAAATAAATATTAATATTTTCCATAATGTAATAATATGAACTGTCACCATCACTCATAAAATAAACCCTGAGATCTGATTGGTTAACCTAATGTAAGCGAGGACCAATCACCTTGTCTATAGCTGTGTTAGCCACATCCACTTGCTCTGGCAATCAAAACTAACAGATAAAAATAAATCCAAGGCTATGAAATAATTAAATAAATAGTTTGCAAAATTTAATGATCGTTTTACTCAAGTAATTATGTACATTTAAATTATTGGAATTCTTGGAATATTTATTTTTATTCATCTACTAATTTATTTGAAATAGTTTTTTCCAATTTTATTTAAGTTACAAGACATAAATACTGGACTGTGGCATTTTTGGCCATCTCTGGGGATGCAGCCTCACTGTTCTTAAAAACCCACTTGAATACAAAAATATTGACCTAAATGTTGATGAAGATTTTAGATGTATTAGAATGTCCATTATTCAACATGAGGATGTATGAATCCCACTAAGAAAAATATACCATTTTGAGCAAAATTAAGTTTTTTTTTTCTCCCCCAAAATAAGCTAATATTTCTGCAATGCTTCCATTAACAAAACGACTAAGTGACGAGCGTCTGTGAAATGGAACAGCGAGTGTTTTTTGGTCTCAGCAGTAGGTGAGGGAGCAGTGGTGATGATGGTGATAGCAAACGTTTGGGATGGGATTTTCAGATTACCTGAGCGTGGAGCGAGGAGGGATAGGTGAAAGCGGGTGGAAGGGCCGGCGACAGCTCTGCCGGGTACAGCGGGTATGACGCCCACACATCTGGGCTGCTGGGATATAGAGCAGGCACTGTGAGCTCATCTGTGGAAAGAAAAAGAGGAGGAGTGGAGTGAGGAAAGTGATAACGTGGATGGGTGGGTGGATAGAGAGACAGGGTGGAGGTGGTGGTGATGGTGGTGATTGTGGAGGTGCGCACTAGGGGGAGTTTTTAGTTTGTGAAGGTGATTCCTCTTATTTCATTACCTTGAACACTCAGTGAGTCCACACATCATACATTTGTCCCAGTACTGTTAAGTGAAACCTTAACAACTTAAAACATGAACTGCAAGCCTGTAAAGCTTTGGATTCCTCCTTGTGTTGGAGTAGCTGGCATTGTCATGTGTACATACACTGCTGTTTGAATAAAAACAAACAGCAAATGTATAACGAAACAAAGTGTGGTCAATCAGAGGACAGTTCCAAAGCTGTCTCTGCATTGCTGCCATTTTCCATAAGCCTCCACAATCAAAAGTCAGATCTAGGAACGATGATCCACACAACTTAACTTTGTTCTAGCTATAACTTTAAAAATCATTCAAGTTTTCTTGTTGTTTTCCTCAGTATTAAGGTTAACTTTAACTCGCAAGCCAAGCTCATTGCTAATGCACTTCTAAATACTTTTGCACCCTGGTAAACGATGTAGAGTATTATGGGTGCAAAAGAATTTATTAGGTTCAAAATTCAAAAAATAAAAGAAAACAATAAAGCTATTGATACATTTATGCTTGAGGCAGCCATGTTGGATTTTTGGGATTTTTGGGTCAGTTTCAGGCTGCCATGTAACCTCAGACTTTCTAAATGAGAAAATCAGAAATTGAAGCTCAAACAGATAAAAGCAGCGTGTTAAAATGGGTGAATGGAAAGAAGTTGAATACTCATATTCCTTGTCAGTACATTACAACTTCTTACACTAATCTACTAAAGTTTTGCTTATTTTAACATTTGTTTTATTTATTTTTTAGTTTGGGACTCTTCTAACATATCGTAGGTACCACAAGTACACTAGCTATTGAAAATAAGCATATTTTGTCTTTGTATCTTTAGGTTCTCCCTCAAAGCCTGTTCTTTTGTTTATGTTTTTTTTTTTTTGATGGCTAAGCCCACGGTGGACAATGACTTTGTTAGCACCAGAAAACCTGATAACTACTTTGGAAGCATAAAAAAAAGTAAAAATATCAAGGCGATCTGAAGTGAAGTATTAGGAGTATTGCAGATTACTTTTACATAGTTTATCACTTTGAGCTTCATCACAATATTCAACAGCATGTAATGTCACATTTAAACATACAGCACACTCCACTGTCAGTGGAACAACTGAGAAAAATGTGAATAAAGCCCTCAAGTAAATTGTTATTATGGATCCTCTGTGATCCCAAAATCAGCTAGAGATTTTTTAAACCATCTTTGACTCTCCTCTGCACTGCATGTGATTTCAAGGCAAGCATTGGTCCAGCCTTGTAACTGTTCCAGTTTTAAGTTTAAATGCTTTGACTGTAGATTTACGCAAGTTAAGTTGATCAGATACTTTCTTGTAGTCAATGCACCTAACCCTGATTATTAAATATATACAGTGACCCATTGCCTATTTGTAATTCAGTTTTTGCAGACTTTTCTGTGGAATGTATCTCCAAATTATTCGATTCTGTGTCAGAGCTAAGACAGTTTGCACTGTGCATATCAATGCATATTGAGGCATATTTGAACAATTAAAATCGGCAGCAATAAGCTTTGTGAGGGAATCTCGAAGATTTGCAGATTTTACGTGTTCGCTGGCGGCTGTGGCCTTTAGCCAACTACCATATATTTATATTTTCCTATGGGGAATGGCGTGTACTCTTGTCTTTCCCATTTTGAAGAGAGGCTAAGATAAAAGTACAACATCCTATCTTTACCCCAATGAAACAAAAATCCAAAAGGTTCCATGAAACTGTGATTGACCTAAAAAGGCACGCATCCATGAAAACAATGCTTCAGTAACATACATTTTAAAGAACATTGGAGCTGTGCCACCGGTTGTGGTGACAGTATTTCTGTGAATATTTTTTCTTAATGTGTTCCACTCCCATCCTCCATTGAACAAATTAAGGATTGATATTTTTCTAAAGGTTTTCTGTGTGAGTTGGTGCTATGTAATATATATATATAGATATGTATATATATATTAAGGCTTTTTAGATATCATTACTAAAGTTGACACACAATAAACTAGCATTTGTAATTATTTCCTGGACTCAAATTTACCTTTAGCGAGCTTATAGTTAGCATTAACTTGATTAGTTTAAGCAACAGATCTAATAAATGTAATTTAAGCTGGCGAAATTAATGGTTATCAGCAAATGCTATTGTATACCCCTGTTTGAACACAAAGACCTGTTATTCTACAAATTACTAAACTCTGCAGCTTAAATCAGGCACCTTTTAGACTCTAAATTGGATACAAATAAGAACAAAAAGCTTTACAGGCGGAGCAACAGTAGCTGGAAGAAATTGCAAATGAGAGGAAATCACCTCAAACATAATTTACTCGTAAAGCTGAGTGCAAGGTGACTGTGAAAAAAGGTGCACAAGTGAGGAAACAGTGCTGTGTGGTGTACAGGGAGTGGACACTTAAAAACGTAAAAATCAGACAACGTGGGGTAACTCATTGGAGAACCATCAGACAAACATAATTTTAAGGAGCATTTATCTGTACTTCTCTATCAAAGAATGATCAAGAAAAAAATGGCTGATTAAAAAATCTCTTATCAGGAAGTGTATGAAATTTCTCTCCTGGTGATTATGTCATGGTTTCATTAATCGTTTCCGTCCATTTTCCTCTGAGGCAACCAGTAACACCCCCTTCTCTGGCAAAGAAAAGATCCAAGATAAGAGCGGTTTGGTCATTCAGGAAGAATGCACTATTACAGCTGGTCTATGTTTAACTATCAATGAATAATTTCTGCAAAACCCTTTAACCTCTCGGAAAAATGTTTAACTGACTGGGAACTGCGTGAGCACATTCCAAACACACCTGGTACTTTCAGGTCCAACAGTTAACAATGAACATGCACGGTTAATAAGTATTTAATCTATGAGAGTATCAATCTTTTACCAGGTGAGCTAAAATAAGCAGGTTTTCAGTAAACATTTTACATGAAGGGATTTTTTTGTTACATTTTTGTTAAAACATAACCAACCCAAATGTTCTGTTGGAGAAAGAAAAAACAGGCACAGCATTCTATATACTTTTTGTCAAACAGAGCACATAAATATGTCCGATAATAAAAAAAAAGTCCTAAAGGGAAACAGCTGCCCAGTCGAGCTCAGCCAAAGGAAGCAGCAGCACAAAGTAAGACATACTCAAGGACAGGCAGATGAGTGATCGGAGCACTTACATGGATCTCTGCTAATGAACTGAGGGCCGGGGCTCTGCTGAGAGGGAGGGGGGTTGGGCGTGCCGACCAGCTTGTTTTTAGCCATCTTGGTGTTGGCCTTGGCAAACTCCAGCCGCAGAGTTTGGGGAATCTCTGGATCAAAACGGACACCCTGAGATCAACCGGAGAGATGCGTCAGGGACAATCTTTGTTTTAGTAACACAGTAGAAAGGATCGTTGAACTGTACAAAGTGTTTCAGTATTTTGACAAAGCTTTTAAAAAAACAAACAGTAAATTAAGTTTATTTGTAAAGCACATTTCAAGAACATGCCAGTTCAAAGTGCATTGTGAAAACATACAAAACATTGTAAACACTTCATATAGCCACCACTTGTGAAAACCAATAACAGGCATTGCTAAAATCAGCAATAAACATCAAATATGTTGGTCAATGTTCCATATATTGTGGTTCAAAAGCAACTTTAAAAAAAGGTTGCATATTTAATTTGTGAGTTGGAAAATGTTTAAGAGTGACTGTAAGGCATTATCCATTGGCCATGTCTAGGCCATGTCTATTTCATTAGACATGGCCTACTGATGTATAGTTTAAAGCTACAAAAGCGAGACGTTAAACCATCAGTTTTAAAAGTGGCAAAAAATTAACATCAAAATGTGAGCATCAAAATGTGAGCTGTGTATAAGGGCTGAAAACGAGACATTTTCTCCAAGCCAATGTGTCAAAATGTCTTTCCTGTTGAAGTCTATCTAACGGCGCTTTATCCAGTTGCTATCAGGAAAAGTACAGTGCATACACCCCTTTAAAATGCCTGTTTTCAATGTATGAATAAAATAAGGCCATGGTAAATAATTTCTAATCTTATTTCCAAATGGTAAGTGAAACGTACCATGCACAATTCAAACAAAAAGCAAACAAAATGTAGCAATAACCTAGCTACGTTAAGTGAGCACACCCTGAAGCTAATACTTTGGTGAATCATCTTCATACTCAATTTCCACAGTCAGTTTTCTTAAGAGTCCATCAGCATCCCTCATCTTGTCTAGACAATATTTGTCCACTCTAACTTGTAAGAGCTCTAAAATCCTACCAGATTGTGAGGACGTCTTTTTTTCTGTAAGGCTCAACTCAGTGTTTTGAAAAACTAGACACAGAAATGAAAAGGGAAATTTTGGAAAATCTAACTTGTCATTGAAAACTAGTCAAAACATTTTTCCAAGCGCTTGATTTAGCAGCGGGTGCAAAGGTTTCCATGCAAAAAATGTTAAAGTCTGTGTGAGTTAGCTTATAAATTTGAACTTTCATCGTGTTTCAGTTGTTTTGCAAGTGCCAATAGGCTGTTTACAAAGTTCTCGAACACCTTTTTGTTTCCCTTGAAGGTTGCTCACAGCAACTTTGTTGAGAGAGATTTGGGCTCACCACATAATGATTCCTAATGATGTTAAGAGCAGGATTACTTTGCTTTCACAACCACCCTTCAAAACAGGATGCTTAAATTATTTTGCTTGGCACTCAGGTTATGTGATAATTGGGGAGGAGATTACAAGACAAAAAACTTTGCTGACTAGTATTTAGTGCAGCAATAAATCAGAACAATACAGACAGCAACAGAAAATATTGGAAATTATAATGTGCTGTTTACACATTTGCCAGACTCTGGTTCCTGGAACTGCCACGGTCTACTGTTTTTAATACTTTAAAGAATTTCACAAGAAAATATGCAGCTTAAAATATGTCTCTTTTTATAAATCACTGGTATTTCTCCAACTACCCTGCATTTATACATTATTTTTTAATTATTATATAGAGAGCACTCTTGGCTCTGAGATTCTCTTTTTAGCTGCTTTTAGTTGTTTTTAACTCCATAGAAGTTTCTCTTGGCTCAATGCTTCTGTGTAAGGAAGTGTGGCCTTCTTGGATGAACTCATTGCCAAAGCTTTAGCTGTTATTAAATTTATTTTTCTTTTTAATAGAAAGTTCTAGTGATTCAGTGCTACTGTGTCTCATTCCCAGACTAATTCAATAATATATTATAAGCAATGCTTATAAGAATATCTCTTTATGATCTCTTTATTTTTCTCTTCCACAGAAGGCAGTCCTGAACCAGAACCTCTGTTTATTTTGTCGCTCGTCCCTTAACTCTTAACCTCTGACCTCTTATAGCTGTTTGTAATGACCTGGGTTCTAACAGAGGTTTCTTTCTGTTAAAAATGGACGGATTTCACTCCACCGTCACCATATACTTGATCAGATTGCTGCAAACATGTTGATTGCTGAACTACATTTGAAAGAATTTGATTTGTCCAAACTGTATTTCGACCTAATTTGAGTCTATATTATAGGATGTAACTTTGACTTGTTGGTCCTGTAAATTGCTTTGAGATTATGTTTGTTCTAAAGTATAATTAGATACATAAACTTATGCAAATTAACTAAAAATGCAGCTTGGAATGTGATGTCTGATGTAAGCTGCTCACTGTGGATTATTGAGAAATTTATAATCCATGCCTGATGACACAATCCTGGCTAACACATGGTGTCATTTAAAAGTCAGGCAGATAAGCCACAAGAACCTTAATATGCTTCCTACTGAACCCTGGAACTGTAATTTAATATCACGACATCAGATGCCTCATTTGTCATGACACAGTCAGTGCTAAAGCTTAAAAGGAGCCACAGGTTTTGGCAAATGCTTGACATGCCACTGCTAAAGCCCTTCTGACATACCACTGCTCATGACAAATCAAATATAAAGGGTGTTTTTAACGCCACATGACCAGTTGGCCAAATCATTTCCCCTCACAGTTACTTGTGCTTGAGAAAACACAAGGAATGTGGCACAATCCAAGATCCTCCTCATCCAAATCGCAGTGAAGACGTGTTTACTTTGCCTGCAAGCAACCAAATGGCAGGAAATTTTAGAGGCCACAGTAAATGTCATCAAATTAACCATATTTATTTGCCCGCACAAGATGCAGAGAAGCAACAAAGGTCAAATCAGCTGTGCAGAAAAGCAGTCGAGGTGCGAAGTTCTCTGCAGCAAAGGAGCAAGGAATTGCCGGGGATGGGCTTCTCATCTCGTCCCTGCAGGCTTGGGCAAAGCTGAGCTGCAACAAGCGAGTGAAGGCTCTTCTCATGAAAGAGGGGGGAATTAACTGGGATTGCCTTGGCTCAGGGCGGCTCGCAGCTTCTACCGGTAGTAGCTGCAAAGGTGTAATAAGCTGCAAAGTTATAATGAGGGGCCCCAGTTCTCCAATGTTTGAACCAAACTGTGTATCCACCTTGAAGAGCTTCTTAGCTTCTTCTTCTTCTCCACCACCATCTTTGGTTAATGCTAATGTTTTTGTAATTTGGAGGAAATAAAACATAGCTCCTGATAGGAAACAAATCCCTCACTTTCTCTGGAGGTTTCTCACTCTTCCGCATATCTAAATATGCAGATAGATGTTTTCAAAAAAAAAGAAAACTTATCTCCATATGACCTCTCGGGAACATAACTCTGCCTCCAAAAAAATAAAACAATTCTTATTCCCACTTAGAGATTCACCAGAAACGTTGTGAGTGCTGCTGGCTCATAATAAGATGATAATTTTTCTCCTTTCTTCCTTTCTGCTCTGTCTTTGATACGTACCAACGCATCTAACATCTGAAAGGCAGCACACTCTGCTGTCACAGTCCCACTACAGTTACGGAGATAAAAGTGATCTTTTTCCGTCACGAAGAAATCAACAAATCTACTAAATATATAAATAACAATAGGAAAGTAAAGGTTGTGAAAGCTGGAGTTCATTACTGCCTTGGTTTTTACAAAGCTGGATAAAAACTCTGTGAATATGGGCTCTGTTGTTTTTTTATATATATTTGAGCCTGCCTCACCAAGGCTTCTCCTGAGCTACAGACTGAAATAAGAGAGATTAAAATTAAACCCTAGATCAATATCCTCTATTTATACACACAAGAAGACTTAATTTTCTCCAAAACTTGCAGCATTCACAGGCAAAGCTCAAAGAGGCAGCTTTATTTCCATAAATAGAAAGCCTTCAGATGCTCCATAGTAGGCATAATGTGAATGTATCTTTATCACCATATATTGTGTGCAATATCATTGTTGTAAGGAACTGTTATTTATTTTTTTTTTATAAAGCTTGTGGTTTTCAGGTGCAGATACAGAGATCAGAATTTTGTGGCCAATTACCAATCTCCAATTTTTGTAAAGTTTTGGTGAACCCACACGAGCTTTAGTCGATTCTGGTTTCTTTTTAAATACTATAATGTAAGAAGGCATTGAAACAGCATTTACAAATGGAGTCACATTCATCAATCCGTTTTCTAACACCCTTGTCGGGAGGGGTGCTGGTTCCTATCTCCAGCTAACGTTCAAGGCGAGAGACTGGGTCACCCTGGACAGATCGCCAGTCTGTCGCAGGGCAACACAGAGACAGACAGAAAACACAACCATGCACACACACTCACACCTAGGGAGAATTTAGAGAGACCAAGTTTTTTGGATTGTGGGAGGAAGCCGGAGTACCCGGAGAGAACCCACGTATGCACAGGGAGAACATGCAAACTCTGTGCAGAAAGACCCCGGGTCGGGAATCGAACCCAGGACCTTCTTGCTGCAAGGGAAACAGTGCTATCAACTGCACCACTGTGCTGCCCCCATGGAGTCACATCATTCAGTAATATGCTCAAGAGTGTTCTTGTCAGTGATTTTTTTTCTTACAGCATGTCCAGCGCATTCAACAATCAGAAAAAAGTTTGCACTTTTGAGCTTCTGACCCGCTGATCATCAGTCACAGCCAGTAAGGATGAAAATCAGCCAATTCTGATTTCTTATCTGCAACTTACAGTAGTAAATTTGTACTTTTTCTGCTATGTACCTAAAACATAGCAGAAAACTTTATTCACTTTTACTGAATAAATTATGTAAAAGTGGTAGGGCTTCCTCAGTGTTGTCAGTGAGTTCCGGTCATTATTTTTTTTTAAATTAAAAAGCTATTTTTTTCTATGAAAATAGTGAGGAAAATTTGGTGCATCTTAACGAGATTAATAGAAATGCACCTATTTATGTTATAAAAAATACATTTCAAACTTCCCTAATCTTAAAATTCCTTAATCTACAAATATTGATTCAGTTTATATTTGCCCCATCTCAGTGCTAATGTAAGGACTATCAGCAGCACATGGCTAGCTGCTAACCTTAGCTGCTAATATTGCTGAGGTTAGCAGCTAATGGTTAGCCATTTACTATATTATCAGCCCACAAAATGTTTTATTCTGTTCTGCCACTATTTCTTCATTCTTCAAAAATGCTAAATAAGTTCACCATGTTCAAAGTGTTGAAGGTTTCATCAATGTTTTGGAACATAGTGCTATCAGCAGGTCAAGGCTACCTTAACATAACAGGACAACAGCAAACAACATTACCATCAACAACCATCTCTGCCTTTCTTCGTATCCAGTAGAAAAGGCTTCATAATCTGAAATTTTGCTATAAAGAACAGCAGTTCAACTTATGTTTATCAATGTCAGTTTTGTATGCATGTGAAATAGCAAATACCAACCTTAGCATTGTTGTGGCTAACGCATAGCTGTCACAATATTTTCAAGGTTCTTACTAGTAACTTATCTTGTCTGTCACCATTTGTGATTGTAACAAAATACCCAAAATGTTAGCAAATAATACATTTGAAAGTGGTGGAGTCCACTTCAATGTTTTTGTAGCTGTGTACTATCAGCCAGTGGACAGGAAATAATAAGCTGTCAATATGATAAAGCAAGACACAAACTACTTCCTTTTGCAAATGAAAATAAATATACGGTATGTCTTGCGCTCAGTTTTATAACAGAGACTATTAACATTATTGTAGACCTGCTTCACATGCTGATAGCAACTGGATATATTTTGTCCAGACAAACATCATTAAGATGAAAAATATTATAGCACAACATCTGTTTTTTTTTTTTACTTAGCCATCATATACTTGCATCAGATTTTTTTTTTTTTTGCATTTGAAGGGTCATGAAGGAATGTGTGTACTTCCCCTCAATTAAAGCTGCAAAAAAAAGAAGAGGAGGAAGAAGCAGAAACATGCTTTGCGCTGAGCCGGTGCTCGAGTGGTGAGGGCATGGCACTTACGTTCAAGGCATTCTTAGCAGCCTCTGCCTCTGATCGGCTGTCAAAGCTGACAAACCCCACTGGCTGGGGAGAGAAAGAAGACAGAACAAAAAGAAAGAAACATTGTTTAGGGCAGAAATCTGAGTCTGCATTTCTGTCTGAATGACAAAAACATGTTCTTTTTTTATACACTGTGTACATTTTTTCATTTTTTATCAGAGTCAACTCCTTCCTTCCGCGTCTCTTTCTCTCTTGCCCTGTTTATGAAACTGTGGTGACATGAGGAGAGATAGAGAAGAAGGGGGAGTAAAAAATGCTGTTTGGTTTGCACAAAGAGAGAGTTCAACGTACGGGCTCTCCTTTGCCCAAATACGGGCAATGTGAGGAGCGAGAAAGTGCATGTAAGAGTTGCTGTAAAAGACCCTGAGAAGGGAGGGAGAAGAAGCTAAAAAGAGATAGAGATGAGAAGAAAAAAAGAAGACAAATGAGTACAGAGTTTAGAGGTGAGAGGTGAAAATAGAAGAAAGTGAGGCCAAAGCTTTTAAAAGCTCCTCTCCTCAAGCAGGTCTGCTTCGTGACATTTGTTTTAGAGTGTTAACTTCGGAGACCTGTCGCAATAATGGGAGGGGCACGAATGGAAAAAAAGCAAAAGGAGAGCAAGACTATGCAGGTGTGAATCCCAAAAAAAGGTTTGTTGTTCCATGTTTGTGTGGTTAGAGAGCCTCCAAACACATTGCTCCCTTGGGTTCACACCGCCGTCTGTGATCTGGAAAAGCCGTCGAGGGTTATGGGAATTTGGAATAAGTGGAGCGAGAAGCAGGAGGGAGAGGAGGGGGAGAAGAGGAGAAAAAGACGAAACACACACATAAAAGAAAGGACTTAGTAAAGACGTCAGGAGGAGGAAGCGTAGCAGGAATATAAATAGAAAGGGTCTGAGGTCTGGCTGCTGTTGCTATATATGGAGATGGCTGCGAGTTCTCTGGCTGGTGGAGAGAGAGGGCCGATCGATTGATTTATGTCGCCATCGCCATTGCCATTAGTGAGGAAAAGCAAAACAAAGCAGGGGCACTCCTGGACAGTACTTTGTGACTCCTGACTGAACGTGCGCATTAGCTGACATTTGTCTTGTTGAGGATGGCATTTATGGAGGGGGGGGAGAAGGTAAGCGATGCCCCTTTTCAGTCAGTTCAAGGGCTAGTTTGGAGACAAGCATTTCAGCAAAGGTCCTTTTTTTGTATCACATCCCTCCTTGCCTCCCTCCCCCCAAAAAATTAGCTATTAACTCACAGTTTAGATTTTAAAGTCGCAGACATTTTCTTTAAAACATCTGCCAAGTGTAAATACAATAAAATGGGAATTCATGGAGGTTTTGTACTGTTAGCTGACTCTTCGCAATGCAGACGCAGCCATAACATCCGTAAGTGGTGGTGAGTGGAGATGTTTAAGACTTTTAAAAGCACTTGTATTAGTGCAGTTGCAAGGGCCATTTAGGAACTGTTATTTGCACCATGTTTTACATGATGGCTGGTTTATAAAGGAAACAAACAGGGTTTTGTTCACTCCAGCACTTTGACCTTAAATTTCAGGGTTACAGTAAAGGAAAACAGCAAACTAATTTATTTGGAAAAAGTGTTGAAATATCTTGCAGCTTCACTCTTCTGTTCAGGTTTGTCTAACACCTCTTTTCTTATACTTTGCTTCACAAAATGCCTGATTTTATTGTAATATTTGTAATTGCTCTTTCAAAATATTTATGCGGAACTTGATTCATATCTGAATGCTGTTAGGATTTGTTGTCAAGACACTGAAAGACAAATTTGGCCTTGTGTTGTTGCCTTGTGAACAACATCTCACAACAAAAAATATTTCAGTTTGTTATGGTTTGTTATGGTCATCCATATCTCTGTAGGACTGCTGTCAACAAGAACCACAGGTGGTGGTACATAGCACCACTTAGTACTGGTACTTAGTGGTACCAGTTTGTTATTAATCTGTGTTTATTGAGGTAAACACAAGGTTAATTAATAGCTAAAAGAAGGAGCTTTTCAAGCCCATTTGTCTTTGCTTCAGGCAGAAACTACTTAATAGAGAAGAGCAATGGAGAATACTTAAAAGTATAAACTACAGCCGACATCGGTGAACCATTATCTACCCATAATGTGTGGAACAAGGATCTGAGAATGAAATCAAACCCAAATTAACTGTGTTCCAGACAGTTGGAGTCAGAAAGTCCGTGGAATATGCTAAGTGCTGTGAGAAGCTAATTACTGGGTACTGACAGTGTTTTGTTGTATTTTATGTATAAATCATTATAGAAACAAGCTCATGAGCAGACTATGGAGTACTGCACTTGTAAAAGACTTTCCTAAGTACAAATAAACTGTTTATTAGTGCAACTATTACAATAAACCAATTTGGAAACATCTGTAAATATCTGTATAATTCTCAGGAAAATTGTATTTTATTGTCTTTTTCAGAGCTTTTGGCACTTTGTCACAGCCTGTCACAAAAATGTTCCAGTTTCTTTAGTTGAGTCTTCAACTAAAAAGCACTAATAAAGTGTGAAAGCACCAATAAACTATGTCCTGTACTCCACTACTGCTGAATCTTGTGAGTGTTTTTCATATCCTGAAACTACTAGTAAAATTAAGAAATGTGTTATTGCAGTATATGCTCCCCAATAAGCCCAAGGTTTGAGCAGAACATGTCTTAGCAGGAGACAGTGTGATGTGAAAATATAGGTTGCTTGACTCTGCCTATGCGCACCTGCCAGACTAGCTAATTTTCAGTCCTGTTCCTCTGGAGAAAAACTCTGACCTCGTGTTAAAATGCTCTTTTTGACACCCTCCACCCCTACGAGCAGTATCAGACTGGCAAAGGCAACTGGGTGAAACGTGTTTCCCCCTCCCAACAGGAAACCTCTCTTACACGTTAAAGAGGTACTTTCCGACAAAACAGAGGGGTTATCCTTCCCTGTCAGCAAGCCGATCCCACCAAGACGGAAAAAAGGAGATGCAGTGAATTGCAAGCTTCTGACAGATGGGATGTTTTGTTAGGCAGCAGCAGAAATTCATGCAGTGGATTCTTTGGATGAGAAGACATTAAACATACCTGCTTAGAAGTGAGCTTTATCAAGGATCCTTCGTAACCCTGAGAAAAAAAACAGAATTATGACGTAGGAAAAGACTGCCTTACAATAGTATTCATACCCTTATGTAAATGTACCTTTAATGTATTTTATTCTTATTTTATGTAATAAATCAAAACAAAAGGCTGTTAAAGGATAAAAAAAAAAGTTGTCAAAATCTGAAAAGTGTGCATTTGTATTTAGCATTTTTAACTCAGATTCCCCTAAATACAGATATATGCCTTTATAAGCTGCCTACTTAGTAAATAGAGTCAATTTCGAGAAATAGATTTCTTTGTGGAAATTGATCACAAAATAAAGTCAGACGTTTTTAGAGAATATTAGTGGATAGACATATAGTCCACCGGAATGAAAGTAGAGTAAGGATATATCAGAGTCAGGTTATTTCCCAAGCCTGCTTACTGGCAATGGCTGCCCAACTAAACTGACAGGCCAGGCAAGGAGAACATTAATGAGATAAGGAGATGCCAAAGGAAACTCTGGAGGAGCTGCAGAGCTCCATAATTCAGCTCTAAATCATAAACACATATATGGGCTTAACAGAAGAGTGCCAAGAAGATGGTTGGAAAAATCCATATGAAGTTCCATTTAAAGTTTGTCAAAAACCATAAAGGGAAAAGCAACATCTGGTCAAATAAGGCCAGAGTTTAAGCTTTTGGCCAACAGGCAAAGGAAGCCGGTCAGAGTTGATGCAAATATCGATTTTAGATGAGAAGAAACTAAAACTGGGTTGGAGGTTCACCTTGAAGCACATAACAACCCCAAACTAGGTCCAGATCAAAATCCAACCGAGAAACTTGAAAACTGCTCTTCACAGATAGCCTCAGTCCAATCTAACTGAGCTGAAAATATCTGGCATAGAAAAACATCGATCTCTAGATGTGAAAGTAGAGGAGCAACCCAAAAAAATTGCAGTTATTATTATAACCAAAGATCTCTCTCTCTCTCTCTCTCTATATATATATATGTATATATATATAGTATGTGTGTGTCACAAAAAAGAACGTTGAAGATTGTGCTTACAACATAACAAAATATTGAAAAGTTTTAGCGATGTGATGACCTCTGAGAGGCACAGGCATTTTATAACATTTGCTTTACATGGTAAGGTTGCTTTCTGGAGCTCTTAGAAAAAGACCATATGGATTGGATTGTTGTGTCTTATCTAATTATTCAAGGCTTCCAGCTCTTAACACTCATGATGTAAACCTTTTTACTCAGGGTACATACCCAACGCATTGTCTAATAGAGGGATTACATGGATTGCAATTATTCAATCACTTGAACAGCACTGCTCTTGAACCATTAAGGTGCATTATTCTTGGGCGACGGGCCAAAAAGCCAGCAACATCCAGGTTCGTTCAACTGGATTAGAAATCCCTGCCAGCGCAAGAAAGTGGAGCTTCCGAGGCGAAGCAAACAGCTTTGTTTTTGGATTGCAGGCGTTGAGCCACTTTTTCCATGATGAACACGCGATCGAGATGTGATTGAAGCCTGGCGTTAGGAGCACAGACACTTGAACCTCGAGGGAGAGTTTCCATTGCCGTTTATTTCATCACCATTAATGGAGGTCTCATTGACTGCTGGAAAAAAAGGAAAGCAGCTAAGAATAGCTGCTGCAGCCCATCGGTTTAAAACATACAAACATACCTTAAATGGTCTGAAGAGGAGATATAGCTCCCGTGGTTTGATATCCAGCGGTAGCCCACTGACGAATAGTGTTCGGACCTGAAGAGGACAAGAGAGAGGGATTATGTATTTTTCATTAACCTCTGTGGTTATAAATAGCCTCAATGGCTCTCTGACGGTGACATAGGAGATTATGAGGAACAGGACAATGAAGTTAAACAGTTACACTCAAAGATAGAGATACATTACTGTTCTGCAAACGCACTCCTTTCTGCACCATTGTGCTCTCCTGTGTAATCTGCAAATGGCCAATCCCCCTTGGCAGTTTTATCCTCTGGTTTACATTTGAACTTTTCAACTTGCAGCATGGGTTGGCATTTCTTGAGAATTATAGCGTACTGTATATGTTGAGTATGTTGGGTGGGAGGAAAACCCAAACTGAGAGTGAGAGATGGGGCATAAGTGCAGCGGACAAACTCATGATGACTTCGATCAGGCATTTAGGCGTAGAAGACATCGTGTTATGGAAACTGATGAGGAGAATACACAAGAAGGCTTATTTAAACAAGGTTTAATTAATAAAAAAAAAGAAACACTATGTAATGCTTTCAGGCTTTACTGCATCAAATACTATTTTCAGAGAAACAGTTCACAACCTCTGTGATGGAAAACTTCAAAGATGGAAAATGAAGCAGAAAAAATTATTAATAAGTTGAACTCATCAGGTTTGAGAGCATTTGGGCTCCTTAAAACATGGATCTGAAGACAAACATAAGAGAGAGTAGAGCATAACTAACTTAACTAGTAACTGGGCTCTGACTGGGTGGCTGTGTCTTTACTCCCTTACATTGTATGTATAAAGTGCAAAACCTCCTACTTTTTTCAATGTAAATACATCATATCTATGTCTCTAAACTTTTATCTGATCTTTGTTGCACCTTACATAAAATGCCTCGCAGAACATGCTGTATGTTGATGCGTTTATAAAAAAAAAAGAAAATGTTTACTTATGTGATTAATTTAAAGAAAAGAACAATATAAATCTGAATATTCATGATTTGTCAGAGCTAATAAATTAGAAAATGTCAGAAAACGTCAGAGTGGCCACTAAACTACTCAACTGGAAAAATTGACTAGTTCACCATTTGTCAACTTGACAACAAAAAGCAAAAAACTCCACTCTTCTACTGCGTATGATGTCAGTTATTGCTGTGTCTATTTACATTAATAGAAAATGTTTATTAAAAAAGGCATTTCTTGGGGGTGCTGTTGTGGCGCAGGGGTTAAGCACAACCCACATATGGTGACCTTAGTCCTCTTCACGGCTGTCACAGGTTCGATTCCTGGCCTAGCGACCTTTGCCTCATGTCTTCCCTTTCTCTCATGACCCACTTTCCTGTCAATTCGCTATCAAATAAAGGCCACTAGAGCCAATATATATATATATATATATATATATATATATATATATATAAACAATTGATTAAGAAAGAAAAAAGGCATTTCTCTTTGTTTAATTGGTTGGAATCACAAGATTCCACCTTTACCAGCCATTTAAGGAGGATGGTTTAAAACACAAAGTACCTTGTTTGTTTAGACCACAAAAACATGTCCAACACTCACATAAGGGTTATTAAATTTAGAACTGCAAAATTAAATGGAATATTTAAAAAATAAATAAATTAAAAAAAATCTTAGCTATATGTTAACAGACATAAAAGATTTATTAATACTTTCAAAAGCCAGAAAAAGTTCAAATGGACACTTTTGTTCCAATTATTTAATGAGGAATTTCTAAGTTTGCTCTTTATTCTCTCATCAAAGTCAGTATGCAACTCTTTTATTTTTCCAGCCTGGTCAATCGCACAATGGAAAACCAAGCCTCCTTGTCTAAAAAAGGCTGGTGTGAACAACAGCAGTAGCAACAGCTCTGTCCACACATTCAGACCCATTAGACCCGAGCTGGGGTTTGGTAAACACAGACATAGCAGCACTACGGAGCACAGGTGCCGAGGAGTTGTTTCATGCTGCTGAGAGCAGATCTGGTTACAGATTTGTAGGCAGCGTAACAGAAAATTCTTTAGTTACATGCGTCTGTGAATCTGTCTATGCTTAATAAAGGGTCAGCCCAGGACAGAGATGTTAACACACATCCAAACATTGAATGCGCCATTCACTGAAGCAACAGCTTTAAATCCCCATCAAAAGATTCAAAATGTAAAGTAGCCTTTCTCCAGTTGTATTTTTATATACATATTTAATACAAACAATTTTTTTAGAAAATAGCTAAATATGCAATTTAGCTATAGTTTAACTAAAAAGCTCCACCTTAATATCAACAAGGCTTTCAGAAAATTTTAATTTTGTACACAAAGAAGATTCAAAGCTCCCAGATTCATTAGATTAAAAACTCAGGGGACAAAAGGAGCTGCTGAACTAACATCTCACCTCATTCCCAAATGTAACCTGATCCACACCCCCAAAGCCAGAGGCTGATCAACACATAAACAAACGCAGCTTAGCAACTGGGGGAGCAAAAGCATGGTCAGCGTCACCAAGCTCATTCAAACATAAAGTAGAAAAAAAATTTTCCCCTGTGGTAACTCTCTCATCACAGTGGTGAGTTGGAACCTGTATTGTCCTCACTTCACCTCATCTCAGGCAGATATGTTTAAATTAACTCTTGGGATGCTCTCCTTGCATTAAAAAGTCAGCAGAATAAAATCAATCAGGCTCAATGCAAACACAAAAACAAGTGGAAAAACTACACCTATAAAATGGTGTTGTGGATGAGTCACCTTTACTTTTCCATCCATCCATTTATTGTTCTACTCATCTGAGATCAGGTCAGTTGTGTAACAGGTCAGGTTAGGGCAACACAATATTTAAAAAACATGCAACAATATTGGTGGATGTTGCGATAAAAGTGACTCGCAACATTTCTTTCCTGAAAAAGTTGCTTCTTATGGCACCTGCTGTTTTGGCCTTGAGGCAACTTGTAGTTCGTTAATGACTTGAACACCTTACCACCTCTTAAAACCTTTCAGTCCTGCATCAAAGAACTGGTGTCAGCAAATACACAGACACAGAAAACCTGAATGCTTAATACTTTAGAAGTCTTTATAGAATAACACGAGTATAACAAGTTGATATTAGCAAGTAAATTAGTCGAGCATCTGCGTAGGTTACTTGTCGACGAGGGTTCTTTGAGCTAGCTGAGCAGCAGTGCATAGCAACAAGTGGAGGAGGAGCCGCATTTAGATACTTTCTGCTCCAAGTAGCAAGAGAAAACTCCAGTAACTTTCTGTATCTTTTTGATGAAAACAGGTTACAGTGGAGGAACAGCATGATTGTTCTTGAAATACCTTGATACCAGTATTGTTATTGGAAACTTACAAGAATAAAAATTAAGCTACATAGATTTGTGTCATTGCCAAATTTTAGCAACAATTATTCCTGTTGGAGCAAAAAAAGACCCATAAATAGATAGAAAACTCATCACACAGTTTTAATAAGACTAGACTAAATTAAGTGTCGTTATCTTAAAGAAAAAGATGACAATTTTCACTTTAGCAAGAAGTTGGCATATAGCATAATAAAACTTATCTATCCAGTGATCTATCTTGTCAAATATCATCTCTAATTGAACATCTTATCTTTAGTCAGAGACATTTGAAAACTAGACAAGTTAAGACACACAACAAGGAGTACGCCACAGTCTTGGAACAATGGGACATTCTTGGCTGCTTCGGACCTCATTCCTGAGACTTCCTGACGTCAGCTATTGTGATATATGATCCTTTCTTTCCCTGCGTGTCCGGTGTGGAGCTGACTGCACACGTTGGTGATAGAATGTGGCAACAGCTCTTCACAGCGTACATCTGCTGTTGATTACTGCTAGTGTATTATGCCGCTAACAGAGTTGTAAAGGTGACTGCCATCATTGTGAAATTTCATAATCCATTAAACCAAAGTGAAGGTCAGACCAGAGGCTAAGCAGTTATAAAAAAAAAAAAACACAAAGTCAAACCTTCTGCTACTGTTTTACTGGTTTCCTCGTGAGTCACATACCTACATTACCATAGTGCTGAGGAACCAGGTCCAAGCCTTTGAATTGTTGACCATTTATGGCGTGTTCACACATGCACAGAGTAATGCGCAAGCAGGCTTCGATCAGAAACAGCAGCCTTTACCTTCAATAAGCCAGCTGAGTGCTTCGCAGCCGGCGTACCGGGGCAGTTCCTTGGCAACGCCTCAGCGGAGCAAGGCAGAGTGCGTAGCCCCGGGGCCAAAAACATCACATCCTATTAAGGTCACTTCTGCAGCAAGTCCTGGGGGGATCCATGCACCTCTAATCAGAGATCCCTGACTCCACAAGCACCGGATGAGGTCATCACCTTATTGGCTCTCCATCTACGCACCTTTCAGATTTTCTGGTGCCACCCTATTTGTTTAGACCTAGAAAGGGTGCTGTTCAATCAACAACACACAAATGAAAGACAAGCAGGAGGGAAAAATCAAATTATCAAAACTTTACTAAAATTTGGGCGTAGCAACTAGAATATATTTCTCCATTTCTAAGTGTTTTCATTACATTCTCCAATGAAAGTTTTGTGCTAACAAATTAGCCAGTCACCTGGCAGTCAAGGTTATGGCATTAAGGCATCCAGAAGTGGCAAAGATGACTTGTAGACATTCAAACTGAGATTTGGGATGATGAAGAAACTGGATTTAAGTGAATCTGAATGCAACAATTTGGATGTCAGTGTTTAAGAAACCTGATCAACTGGGACAGACAATATTCCAAAAAAGAGAAAATATGCAGGGAGCAGCAGCTGTGTGGGTGAAAATGTTTTGCTAAAGTCACAGATCAGAGGAGAATAGGCTAATAGACTGGTTCAATAAGATAGAAAGGCAACAGTAGCTCAAATAGCCTCTGGTTGAAGCAAAGATATCATCAGTATGTCACCTCTGAACACGTTGAACCTTGAAGAAGGTGGGCTGCAGCCAGAGTAGACCACAATGAGGCCAGCTATCATGAGCTAAAAACAGGAAACTGAGGCTGAAGTTCACAGAGGACCAAAACAGATTAAAAACTACATTGTCCAGTGTGCCTAAATTTCAAATGCAACATTCAGATGGTAGGATCAGAGTTCAATGTATGCAACATGAAAGCATGGATCCAGTAGTTGATCCAACAGTTTAGGCTGGAGGGGGCGGTGCAAACACTCTGCAACCTTTAGTACCAATTAAGTTGTTTTTTTTTTAATGCCACACCATAAAACAATAAAAAATTTAAACAGCATTTAGAACAACTTAACTTTCCACTTATTGATAACTAAAGTGTCAAGAAGCCAAGAAAACCCTTCAAAACTTGTTTTCAGGTCAAGGTTTCTCAGCAAGGAAACTTCATTTGATCATTTGATGAGCCAACATGAAGAAGATTCATTTCAACCATCAAACAACAGAAGTTATTAATGTGTCATTTCTATTCAGCTTGCACTGTAGGTTTTGTTGAATCTGCTACACCCTTTGTGTGAAAAGCCTCATTATAGTCTGCTGCACAGTGCAACTCCCTCGTATATTTGGGTTGACTGCGATGGATTGCTATTTTGACCGTCCTGTCTGCCTGTAATGAGTGACACGACCTTGTTGCAATGTGAGAAGATTGCGACACATTTCCGTCTCCATCCTTGAATGAAGGTATCGGACAAACAAATTAATAAAACTGGGATTTCGTCCAAACTAAATGGCTTTGGACACATCTTTTACCCCTAAAAATAAAAGCGACAACTTGACCATTTTTTTAAATAAGAAAAACATTTATTCTTTCTGAATTTATATATTTACATTTGAATGCCTATGTATTTTATAGCAGTTTAACTGAAGTAAAATTACTTGTTTCCATTGCCAAACATGACCAATAAAGCTGATTATGAGATAGTATGGGTAGGTTTCAGTTTTCAGTTTTATTATTTGTTTTATGTGGTTCCTGTAGTTTAGGCAAGTTTTCACAAGACCTTAGCGGTAGTTTTTCTGTTGTTTACTATGTGCTGTGCAGCTGTGTAAAATCGGAGGTTTGTGGCCAAATTCTTAATTACAATTTTGCTAAGCTTTACCAATATCAATTTTAGATTAATTTTTAAGCTAAAAAATACAATCAAGATCATTCAAAAGTAGTTAATAAGCCATAATTTATATTTGACCAGAAGAAAGGTCACATAAAGCAGGGTTTAACTAATATTTCAAAAATGTCCAAAATATAAGTGTTTACATTTTAGGCTGTCCTTAGCATCTTATGTCCCCAAGAATGGTTAGCATTAAAAATGGTAAACATCAAACCTATTGTGAATTCTTACACAATTGTAGGTTTTACAATGACTATTAGATTTCAAAAATGTACACAACCCTTTGAATCAAGCTGTTTAACATTCAGCCTTTCTGATTCTGAGTCTCATCACTAAAAATAGCTAATTTTAGGAGTTCTTCTTTCAGTAACAACTTTCACACTGAAGAGAATTTTTGTCACCACAATCATGCAGTATTTAGCAATGATGCAGTCAATGATTTGAAAAATATCTTTTATTATTTTAACCTGCAAGACAAGGATCAGGGCTGAAAGACAGCTGGTTGTAGTCACCAGTCAATCTGTAGTTTGTTTCCCCTGAACTATTCCCTTCGTCAAAGAAGTCTTCAACAAACTGACATCTCGCTCCTGTTACGATTTTCCTGCAGAGCAATTTGCTGAAGTGTAGAACTAATGTTAGCATGTACACGAGCTTTTAGGCCACAACATATTTCAGTGCAGCTCCAGTTATTAGTGAGCAGTTTAATAAACCTAGTGCTTTGCTTTCAGAGTTGTTAAATTTAATGACTTGTGTTGGATGAACTAATCTGTGCACAGTGCAGAGCAAGCAAATAGACAGAGATACATAGACAGAAATTTGCAGCAGCTAATACACTGTTTCACTGTGAACATTATTACTCACTTTATGATAGAAAACCCTAAGTCATTAGATGAAGAAAATAAACAGTCATGCATGCAAAAACAGGCTATAGCACTCTCTGTATTAACACCACGAATTAAGGTAATTAGCCAATATTTATCACAGTTCTGTGCAATATCTATATTACACACAACAATATTGCCATGCCTATAAATTTAAATATAAAGTGCAGTTCTAATAGACAGCACTGATTTTAAAAAATCCTTACATGTGTCTCTGGGCATCACCTTTCCAAATCTCACACTGACTTATGTTATAAAAAATGAAATAGACAAAATCCATTAAACTTTCAGATACACTGCTATCAAAGACTGCCCAGCTGTGTCATGCTACACGCCTCCCTCTGCCGTTGTCACGGCTCAGTGTTGGCATCACTCTTCATCATCCTCATAGCTTTGTTTCTTCATCTTCCACGTCAAAGGGCGTGAGGAGTGAGCGACTGCAGGCCCGAGAGGTGTCAAACAACCATAAATGGATGAGCCTGTCTGTCTGCTAATGATCAGGGTTCGTCGGGTCAAGTTTCAAATTCTGGGTCAGAGATCACAGGTTAGACTTGGGGTTGTTTTTGTAGGGCAAAAGGTTAACTGTGAGACTGAGTGCACCCCAGGCGTCACGCCTGAACTCAAAGTGGAGAATGCCTTCTGTTTTTTTCCCCGTCTTTCTAAGTCCTACAAATGCTTTTGACGAACAATTACGACTCAGTGAGACTCTGTAAATGTTCCAACAGGTTGACCTTTAAAAGACATTTAAAACAAATGACCTAGTAGGCTTGCACTCTGCTCTTCTTTTGCTTTATTCTTTCTGCCTCCACAAGAATTTTTCTTGTTTAGAATCTGACCTAGAAACAAAAATCTGTTCTCTGAATTTCCACAAAACAGCTTCTTGGCATCATGTGAAAGGGGAAACATGCATTTTTTTTTTTCCACACATTGTCAGCCCCACATCGGTTTGACTCCTTCATTGTCGGCTTAAGAGCTCATCAAAATTACTCTGAAGCGACATGATCTCTTCTTCCTTTTTGACATGTAATGAGTCTCTTCGAATGGACTTAAAATTCCTAAGGGCTCATTAATTTGAACTAATCTCCGCTTCAGCGTTCGTCAGCCTCTCCTTTTGTTGCTGGTCGACCAAGTGAACACCTAAAATCGCTTATTGTGTTGTGGATGGATGAGTTGAGGATAAGCGAGGACAAAAAAACAAAAAATAAACACAAAAAACAAACACCAGATCCTGAGTCATCAAAGTGGGTGAAAACAAGTCACCATTTGTCAAATCTTTATCATCATCCATCACAGTCTGTTAACCAGAGCTGTTAGTTTCTGACTTAGGCACGTTACACTGTTACTGATTCACTATCAGTACCAGAGGTTTGTTTGTGTTTTGATTTACATTTATTTGCAGAAATCACAAGAAAGCCTTTAATTATAACTTATATATTAGTTTGTAATTTTTAATCATTCACCATATGCCATAACACTGCTAAAATAAACATGGTTATCTATGACCTAAAAATCGAGCTTTTTAATAGAACAGAAAAAATAGGGTTAGAAAACACAGCCACCTGCAAAAAGCTAAAATATTTGAATACCTCACGAAAATTTCTATTCTTCTATTCTATTCTATTTTAATAGTTAAAATGCATAATATACCTAAACATGCATTAAAACACAGAGTGGAAAACCATTTTGCACTAACACAGGAGCTAATATCCATGGTCTTTCTTGCCTCTGTTCTTGAGAGTACAGATATTCACTGGAGAAGAAAATGATTGGCGCTCATGGATTGACTACTTCTCAAATGACAACCAATAGCGTGTCAGGTAGTACCTCGGTGCTTCAGCTTAGCAAGCTGCATTTTAGATATGCTTGATGAAAATATTCACAAATAGGCAGATATTATGCAAATATGAAGTTACTTTCCGCAGAAAACTCCACAAGTAGTGATTGCAATTTGGCAGGGGTCCACTGTATGTATTTGACTTTTCTGTAAGCAAAGAAAATGTGCACTATCCTTATTTCAGCCAGCTGGCCTACAGTGTGCACCGACACAGTGAGTAGCTTCATCTTCCATTCTATTAAACCAACCTGAAACCACAGGAATAGTATGACGGAAAATGTTAGTGTGTTTCTTTTTATTATTGGGCTATTTCAGACCAAGAAGAAAGAAGGTCATCATAAACTCAAATAGATCTGCTGACAAATCTAATTGAGCAGAAATTCATCTTTAAACAATTTTTTTTCTGTCAAACCCCTAAATAAATAAGACTTAGAGCTGTATAGCTTTAAATTGAAATGCAACTATTACATTCAGAACTGAATGTAATAACTGATCAATGTTGAGAAATGCTTGAATTACTACATACCAGTTCTAGAAATATAACATATAGAATCCATCTGTCTTTGATGCTCTTCAAAATGGTAAAGACAAGGAAACATGCAATACAAGTAAGTCAGATTCAAGGCCAAAAATGTTCACAAGAAAAAAATTGCTTGCCTAAACTTATCAAACTCTGCAATCCGAGTAATAACTATCATCTTCAAAACAGCAAGATGACGCAAATGCAATAAAAAGGCTCAAGCATTTTAAGGCTAACTACTAATATTTGCCAATAACTCTTAAGGTGCTGGAGCTAATGTAGGGCTTTGGTTGGACTTCAAATTTAATACGCTGGCAAGATCATGTGATCAGAAAAAGAGGAGGGAGAGTTGTCGGTTATCGGTACGGCGTTTCCTTCCGGTTGGGGTCTCTCCTCAACTTCCACAAGAAAAAATCAGCCCCTGATCTCAGACATCTTTCACCCTACAGCCCGATAAAGGATATGGGGTACGTCCACCGGGACATAAATAGGGGCAAGCAGGATGGAAACGACGGGAGTAGATAGCTCGGCAAATTATAAACGGTGCCAGGGTGGAGCGAGGGAAAGTGGGAGGAAACGGCAAGAGAACAAGATAAAGGCAGAGAGAGGGGAGAAAAAGGGTGGGACAAAGGAAAGACAGGAGGGAAGGAAACAGAGGGCAAGGGAGATAAAAGCAGCAGCAGAGGATGGATGAATGGATGGAAGAAATTACATGAAATAGCGAGTCTGCGAAAGAGTAATGAACATAAAAAAGATCTCAATAGCAGGTGTGAAGACTGAGAGCATACACTCCATGCTGTGAGGCGGATAATTATAGCTCGTGAGTGAGTAATATTTAGTAAAGCTGACAGTATGACAAAGGACGGTAAAATGTCTCACACATCTAGGGAAAAAGTTCGCACTTCCTCCATCACAGGGCAGTTTCATCATATCATTAACTACAAAAGAAGCTGAGATCTGACAGCCGAGGTCTTTTAGGGGAAGCAGCACCAAATATATTGGAGATATATATATATATATATATATATATTAGTCTGAGAAGAAAAAGTGGGAGACAAGTAACAGTACTATAAATATATATGTACGTTTTTTTTATTCTCACATCTGTCCTGACGACTCTCTGCTTTCTTGTTGTCTTTTCAAATACCTCTTGTCAAAACTGCTGACAAATGGCTAAGATAAGATGACAATTCCCCTCAGGCTTTTATAAATAAACTCCATCCTCTCAGACTGTCAGACAGAGCAAGGTTTTATGGTTTCTGTATGGCAGTAAAGGTGGCTTGTTGATGTCTATATTACCCTCACCTCACTCAGGGTTTTATTCTACTTATTTATTTTTGTAATATTGTGCCTTTGTGTCTTCTTTGAATTGTCGCAGGCTCGATCTACTGTAGATCTTTTGTCTGGTCAGATTCTCCGTCCATTCGCACCCCATCACGCCAACCCCTCCCTCAGGTAACGTTTCATGTCACAGAGAGTTAACGTATCATCGTGCCCTTTTCATAGATACATGCACACGCACACGGATCACACGCATCCCCAACGCCCATGGACCTTCTCCAGCAGCGAGACTCAGCCCGCCCCACAACCTAAGAACAAAAAAAAAAAAGGTCACGCTTGCTGCCCACATGACCTGCTATGTTGAAGAGGATACCTGAAGCAGGCCAAGCACAACTCAATTACACCCCGGGGGGAGGCGCACCACGTTTGCTGAACTCGTTCGTGCCGTATTCCCTCTGACTATGAGAACATTCAACAGGTATTAAGGGGGTTCAAGGATCTTACTTAGTAGGACTTTTACATCCGTGATCTTTTCTGCCCAGAAACTGAAGCTTGGCACATCAACCCCATAATCGGGTTTCAACTTAAGCAGACATAAGACACAGAGAGGCGAACTTACAACAAAAAGGTGAAAGGTCAAGCCGACAGTTGACTGGCAGAGATCAGATGCACGTCATTTACCCCATTTGCCTTTTCCATCCTTCTCTGTTTCTCCACTGATTGTCAGAATACAGTGAAAGAGGCCAAGAAGAAGTCATAATGTCCTTTCTGTTCCAACAAGCCATCCAGAATTTAACGATGTTTAATGAAATCCAGTCAAACTCCTTAAATCAGCCAATCAGATACTGATTTCCAGGTATTCTTTTTAAGTTCATTGTTGTTTTGGTTTTTGTTAAATACAAAGTTTCTGCTTTGTATTTAACAAATACAAAGCATATTTCATATTTCAAACATATTTCAAACTTTTTTGAAATATGTAAAGCCACCGCTACCATAAAAAAAACATAATGCAGGTTCTTTGATATAGGGAGTAGTTAGGGAGTAGAACCAGCAGAAAATGAAGGAATTACAAGATTAACACCATTAATCTTTCATCAAAGCATATGAACCTAACTTTTATCTAATGTTTAATAAACTTAAAACAGACCAGAGCTCAGCAAGCTGTTCACTGAAGTATAACTTGATGAAAAAAGCTTTTACCAACATAAGTTGTAAAAAAAAAATATTTTTACCTACTTATTTGGAAAAACTACCATAAACGAAGGTCTTGTGTTACCTTTGCTAATTAGTAAGATATCAATTAAAGACAAAAACCCACAAAAATAATGTAAAAATGTGCTCCTAATTAGATAATGGCTTATATATCAATATACATAAGGCTTAAAAACATTACACCTTCAAAACTGCAAAAAATAAATAAATAAATAAAAAAGGATCAGGTCTGAACTGCTTTTAGAAGTCGGTCAAAGTATAAAAAGTTTTCTTCCATTGTATAAAATTTTAACAAAGTGCTGCCACTCCCCCACATGCTGCTGCTACCTGGCAGTAAAGTGGTATTGATAAGAAGCAAAAGGAATAACACCTATTGAACATTTTTTTTAAACTACACCAGGTAAACAACAGGCTTCTTAACATCACCACTTATTTAAATAGTCTGACTAGTTATCAAGCCAAAATGAGTCTGTTGTTATTCCAGCTCTCTATTAAGAGAAAAACAACAAAAAAGAGATAATATCCTAAAAATCACACAATACTGTTAATGTACCTACAACAAGAGCTGCACCAATTTCCAGTTTTGCTTGAGATATGATTGGTTACCAATTTTCTGAATTATGAATTATAGTAAGACAAAGAAATCTGCTATAAGTATTTTTACTTTGACAAAAGGACGCTTAGTAGTGATAGATAAAACTGGTTGATTCCAATTTCTTGCCCATGGATTGGTGCATTATAACTACAACTAGAAGTAATGTCACATTTTTTTAAGCTGAATTCGGTAGGTCAGTTTTCTGTAAATAAACAAAAAGGTATTCACGGTTGTTGGAAGTTTTTGCATTAACTGAAAACTGGGTATTGGAATTGATTTGAGGGTATTTTACCATTAGAGTATCATACAGGCATCAGTCCCACCATTTAATATTATCTATGAATAGGTTTTTGGCTGCCAAGTGAATGACGTCTCCGCTTTATTTACTTCAATTTCTCTGCTTGCCCTTTGTCTTTAAATGTCACCTTTCTGTTAACATTAAAGTGTGTTGAAGTCTCAGTGTGCATAAATATCGGTCCACATTAAAATAAGCGAACATGCATGCCATATCTTTCTATCAAGCCCTTGTCATATCAGATTAATACAAGTCTCCTTTAGGGTCCAACCCAGATTTCTTGTCCAAAAAAGGTCTGGAAACCGGCCGCGGTCGAAACATATCTCTGACAGTTACAAGCATGTCACCTCAACTTCATCAGCAGCCGAGTGCTGCTAAACGTGAAAGCATCCAGAACACCTGATAATCGCGCTTATCGCAGCAGCTCTCCAGATTAGATGCTGCAGGGACTGGAACCCCTCACCCCCACGCCTCCTCCTCCATACCTCGCCAGCAGCCAGACCATGTTTGGTGAGCGCCGGTGCACGCAAGATAAACGTTAAGCATCGTCGACGGCGTGCGAGGTTGAGCAACGAGCTCGCAGCAGTGCTTTGCTGGTGCGAATCAGTGATCCATTGAGGCGCAGGCTGTGCAAGAGAGGGGAGGGAGGGCGTGATGTTGTTCAGCATGTGAGAGTCACACCAGCCAGGCTGTTGAACTTTGCCTCTCATAAGGTTACAGTTTATAGTTGGGCAGTTAGGATTCAAGGAAAGGGAAATTTAAGAAATGATGCAGAGAAAGCCCAACTCACATTACTCTTTGCCTTAGTGTACAAACATCTATATTTGTCTGCACACTTGTGAACAAGTGGAAAAAAACAACGACTCAAACCTCTTTCCTTCCCCCCCGCAGCTCAAACAACACAAATCATTAGAGCAAAGACAAAGTGGGCCTGTCCAACCTTATGTTAATTCGTCCAAGTGAATGTAAGTCTCGGCCAGTCTGGATGAGATCCAAACATTTCTACAACATTAGATTCCTCTGGCCATTACTCTCCCCGTCTGTGTGTCTGCCTTTCACACAGACAGCTCTCGTCTGGTGGTGCAGCCCGTCGACAGCACGGAATTTCAATTTCGAAAGAGTCCAGATATTTATCAAACAAACGGGATGAGGCGGAAAAAAACAAATATTTTCATCAGAAATATTGCAATAAGGACTCTGTTATTCAGTCGGGAATATCTCATATTATATCAGAAAGCAAATTATCACAGGTCAAGGTCATAATATCTGATAGTATGCGGTCAAAATTTTAATTACAACTACAAAAAGCAGCTAAATTTCAAAAAATAATGTTTCAGCTCTAAGTCAAGCTATGAGATGCTAAAATGAGTATAGAAAGAGCTAATGAGCAGGAATCAAATATAGGTTTTAAAGGTCATGCTTGGAGCCAAAATGCACAAAATTCTGATGTAATTTAGTTTTAAGAGCTTTTTATCACTCTTGTTTTAATTTTATTTTCTAGAAACAAAAAAACATCAAGTTTTGTCAATTTAGTCTGTTAAAGTTGGAGATAGACCAATTGACTGGTGGACAAATTAATCTGGTCTATTTCTATTACACTGGATACTCCTGAGACCTGAGAGTCATTCTACCTGCTGGAGATCCGAACTGGCCGATTTTTCTTGATCTGCTCTAATTGTCACTTCTTTTTTTTTTTTTACCTTATTCTTCAAATGCACTTAGACTACAACTCCCATCAATTTTGGTCAAAAATTGATGGGAAAGGTTTCTATAGATGTAAACATCATAACATCTATAAACATCAACAAACAGCAAGCTCTTTAACACACTTTTTCAAGTCTACTACAAACCAAAATAAGTTTAATGTTATAGGCTTTGATGTGCAAATGGGAAATTCTTGCTGCTCCTTCAATTTCTTTTAATTCGACATTATGACCTCTATCAAGGAAACTGCGGCCTATTTTTATTGTTACACTGCTTTTATATGTTACAATTTTAAAAATCCAGATCAGTCAAAATCTAAATTTGGTATTGGTCAGAAAAAGCCTGATCGCTGCATCTTTATACAAAACTGACGATAAGATAGGTACATCTCTATGTTTCACTTGACACTATACATTTCTTAATGGGCTTTGATTGATGAAGCTTTTCTACCACAGCAGTGGTGGGGGGGTTTTCCAGTGCAAGAACAACACACACCCAAAAGAAATTTGAATTTTATGTCAAATTTAGACAAGGATATAACAAAACCTTTATTCTTGTCTATTACAACTACAAGTGTACCCTTTGTAAAAAATAAATAAATAAATAAAAATAAGTACCTCCCCATTCACAGTGGCTACACATAGTATAATCTTTGGTGTGTGGTTTTCTATAGTTAAGATTCAAATAGTTATAGGACCTGGTACCAGATCATTTGTCAAACACAGGCACTGATTCCCATCTTTAAAAAAATACAGAATATATTCCCAAACATTATATTATATAAGAGTTCAAACTGAAAGAGAAAACTAATAAAATAAATAGACAGCAATTAACATAAGAATTAGCATTGGTACTGGCAATTAAAAAATACATAATTGGCAGATGTCCAATTAAATGGACAAGCTGTCAATATTTTCAGGACTAAACTGCCACTGACTCAAGGCAATAAGCTGTTTGCTTAAATACACACATTTGTTTGGTATATTTGAATTTGACTGTATTCGGGATAGAACTGAACTGACTATACTGTAATGGATTGTACTGGAAGGAATTCAATTGATTACAATTGAATTTGGACCAACTTGGATTGTGAATAATCAGCCCCGAATTGACCTGCTTGTCTTGTAAAGTGACATCAGTTGTAAGCTGGTGCTATACAAATAAACTAAGCAGAATTGAGTATGTTGCGAATTAAAAAATGGCTGTGACTTCAACTAGCAGAGACAGAACCGCGTTCCAGAAGATGATCTGTCAAACAGTCCAATTTATGAGGTCAGAAAGACTCAGACTGAACTTCTCAATTTCTTATCCTTTACCTCATCCGAGAAGTGCTACATAAACTCCCTGCATCTATAGAAACCTTTCCGAGCTCGGGACCAAATATGGCATTACATCAGTCCGGGCATGTTTGGCTATTCAGTTACAAAGTGACGAGCCTTAATCAGATTTACTCCGAGGGAAATATCTAACATAATCTGATACACCTTTCTTGCAAGCTCGAAAATAACAATCTATGTCCTTTGAATGGAGACACATCTGTGTCAAAGCAAAGACATACACAACAAACCCAATCAGAGATAGTGTTGAAACAGACTGCGCAGTGTCTACAGAAACTGGACCACCATCTTATCTTTATTAGAAAAGACTATCTCACATTTTTTCCTAACAAACCGTTCTGTTGTGCTTAGATGGAGGAGGTAACTGTAATGCAACAAAGAGTTATTGCCTGCATGTTGCAGCAGCAGTTGTTTGAACTTCAATGACTCCTCTGTGCTTCTCTGAACTCTGATTCACTTTGGCTCAGAATCTCTTTTATAGTTGTGTTTAGCGCTCCAAACTTCCTGTTTGGCTATTTATTTCCCCCCTTCTGTTATTGTTATTATTATTACTATTGCAAAATGTTTACATAAACATTGTCTCAGTAATCTAGGGGTAAAAATGTGAGTCATTTGTTAAAACAAACACATATAAAAACATATAAAATAAGCACAGCTCTAAAGCGTTATCGAATTAAGTTAGTTTTTTTCATGTCTAAAACATTAAAAACCTAAAACCATCAGCAGTAAGAGGTTTAAAATTGGTCAGTTTTTTTACATTTTGCAGCCATACTAGCATGTCTCCACCTCAGAGGTGTTGTATTTATTCATTACAAAACAAATATAGACGAAGAAACACATCTAAAATAAATACACCTAAAGTTTTGATGATTTTGGATTAAAGTATTTTTTTAAGCATTTAATTTTTATCTCATTGTTAGCCTGACGTAAAAGCACTAATTACTAAATGCAGGAAGTGAGATTGCAAGATTATGTGTAAATGGTACAGGCAATTAGATATTCTCACTAGAAACTAACAACGAGAAACGGTGGGATTTGTTTTTATTTTAAAATACTTAAAATACTTTTGCTTTCTTTAGAGTGGTTAAAAACAAAAACAAAAAATGTCCTTTTTTGCCGTCAATATAGAATAAAATAAACAAAATACGGGAGTTGAAAACTCATCATTACTATATATGGACAGTGACGTCATGAACTGAAGCAAAAACTTTGCAAGGACAGGTTGAGGTGTGGACACAGAGCAGAACATGGGAAAACTGCGCCTTTCAGTTCTTCTCTGCTAGTCACTTCTGGAGCTCATCTTTTTATTTGTGAAAATAAAGTCCCACCAAGTTTACACGTCTACTTTAACACCAAATAATCAGTTGTTTCTCTTTCTGTTTTCTGTAAAGAAAAGAAGAACAACGAAGGAAGACTACTCGCATCAGGAGGTCTGGTGAAACTTTTTACGAGGTATAGAAACTCCGAGCGAAGCGAAGCATCTCAGGTTTTCGGACAATCGGGCTAAAAAGTGGAAACTCCCAGCGGAGCAGCACGAACCTGATTATTAAGCGTTAAAAAGCAGCAGCTGCTGAGCTCCAGGTACGCCGGCATACATACCTCCTCTTCGTGGTTGGTGAATTCACTCTGCTCGTTTTCCTTCTCTATTTTGTTGTTATTCATTCTGAGTCGGACTCTTTGTTGTTTTTTCCTCACTCGGAAGGGTCGTCTTCTTTTCTTGCGCCGCTTTGCTCGTCTTCTTCCTCCACAAATTAAATTAAAAAGCACCCTCCGACTGGACCCGAGCCTTTAGTTCTCCCCTTTAGTTCGGAGACATTAATGACTTCCCTCGTTTTATATTTAATCAAAGGAGCCAATAAAGGGGGTCAGCTGTGAGCGGCGGGTGTGACTCAGCTCTCGGATATTCCCTCAGCATTCCCTGGAAAGCTTCTCCGCAGGGCTCCTCTTGTTGCTGTTCCCCCCTAAAATGAAATACAGTTTAATGTTGAGCGGAGCGCGCCGCAGGCAAACTTCTCTCCCCATCCCACCGTCCGTCCCTCCGCGCGGAAGGAGGCGAGGGAGGACGAGAGGGAGGGGTTTCTGGGTGGGGTAGAGGGCTGGAGGATGCGCCGCAGCGGCGTTTATGGCGATTTATCCACCGCTGGAAGAGCTACAGCGGCAGGGGGAGAAACTAAATCTGCCTCCATCACCTTTTGGACCAGCTGGATGTTATTTTAGTGACTGAAACATTCCTGAAATATTCTCCTAAGGCGCTGGCTTATGTGGTTATTTTGTTTTTGTTTATTTTTTTTTATCTGACTGCCTGTACAAGTTGTCGAGTCGAGGGGGGATGTGGACAAAAGGGCCAACAGATTCTTGCTTCTGTTGTCTCCTTGCGAATGTTGCGAACTACTTTTGAACTTGAGATTTTCTCTCATGTTTCAGCCACAAGTCAAACTTCAGTGGGTTTTACTGACGACCACTGCAATGGTTATAAAGTAGTGCAACACTGTGCACAACCCCGAAAGAGTTAAATTAACACCAATTGAGATAAGGACCAAATAGTGTTGATATAGTGTTGATTTAACTCTGCAGAATTTGCTGTGTGAATAGGAAGAAAGTGGCAACATGTTTACAAAATATTTTGTACAAATAAAAATATGAAAAAAAACCCATCATAAATCAATACTTGTTCAAAAAGGTGATAGGATGTATTATTAAACGGACATAGTAAGAAACAATTAAAATATTATAGTTTTCTCTATTCAGTGGTATTAAGTAATATTTATCTTTTCACATTGATGGAATTCAGCACTATATAAGTAAACACCGATTTGAGTTGGCTCATAAAATGATATTGAAGCACACAAGTCTCAAAGTTTGACTGAAATAGTTATGGTGGCCTGGATTTTGCCCAAGATTCTCGGGTTTGACACATGATCTAAACCGCAATGTTGCAGCTCTGGCTGTGTGTTTATGAAGAACACGCAGCCATATTAAGCCTCTCATATAAAAAGGAGAAGATCAAACTGATTAATTTATGATCTCCTCTTGGTTACCTTCAAAACTTTACTCACTCTCTGATTTCCTGTATCTAAGGAAAGTAAAGACCAATCAACATTTGGTCTTTATTTTCATTTTTGCAAGCACCTGGCATGCTGAGGTGAGTTACTCTTCATCACTGGAGACATCATAGTGTTGCGTTAGCTTTAGTAATGTTATTATTGGGCCACTGCTGCAGTATCTGAGATACAGTTGTGTCAAGCGGTTAGCTGTGTCACCTGTGTGGTATGCATGTCATGTGTGAGCGGTAGCGATCAAGACACACATTTAATTAATTTTAAATCGGTAGTAGTCTGATATGTCTGCTGGTCAAAATAGGAAAGTACAGTATCAGAGTTGTTGTAAGGTGATGTCACAGCCTCAAAGCATAATGACAAATACAAATACAATAGGGTGACAGCGATGTTAAGTTAAAGATAATGTTAAATTAACCAGATAAACTTTAGCATATTGTGGTTTCCCCCTAACGTACTCCAGTAATCCAAATAAAAACGCATGTAAAATATATAAAAAAATACATAATAATACATTTTTTAGGGCTATTTCCACATTTCAACATATTTGCCCAGAAGTATGAAGATGGCTGTATGACTAAAGGTTATTTTGACTATGACTTTTGCTGTTATGATCCTTGTCTGTTCAAGCAGGTTCATGCTAGGAGCTTGTAAGAGTTTCAACTTTACGTTCAGGAAATTGGAGTGCGCAAAACTGCAGTTTACTGATTCTTAGTTGTTTTTGTACTGTAGGCATGACTTTCTCAAGAAAAGTAATCAAACTTTATGCAAACTCCACAATAGCCTGTTTAAAGAGTGACTTTTTTTTTTTTTACTACACCCCTAGTGTGGTGATTGTCTAACCTTTAACTAGGCTGCATGACAGCGTTCATCATAAATATGGCATCACGAGACAAGTTGTCACCCAGTAGCACATGTGCTACCTCAGCGTCTTTGAAATTCAGTATTCAGCATAATCCATCATCAGTAAAGAAGAAAACATCAGTAGACACAAACAACTGTCAGCCTAATTGTTTAATGCATTTCATGTGTGTATATCATCCCAAACCGCTAAATTGCGGCTCGTTTCTTGTCAGGCATTGCTAATCTCCTCTATTTCTTTTTAAATGTACTGTATGCATTTCAGGTTGGTCATGCAAGCAAGACCTGGAGACCTGCGAGGTGTTTAGATAGCCTTACTCGTAGTAATCCCACAATGTGAGCTCACCTAAGTCTGTTTGATTTATGATTTCTGAGTGCAGAAGCAGCCAGGCTCTAGGAGCTGTGGAAGTGATGTCTCAACCCTCGGCAGAGATGAGAGAACACTGTAAAGTTTACAGGCGCGCCTGTTATTGTCTACACAGCAAAAGGCGCAAACAAAACAGCCTTTAACAGCAGCCATCAGGTGACAAGGCACCTTCAAACACTCCCCAATATCAAAACATTTATTTTGAGCAGCTGCCTCGCTCTGTATTCTGCAAGTTAAAGTTCGAGAGCTGACAGAAGTTCTTGACTATACGTTTAGGTGACATTTATTACACGGGACAGACGCTCGCTTCGTTTGACAGCCGGCACTGAAAAACAGAAAAAAAATCAGATTTTTTGGGTTGTTTTTTTTTGCTGCACTTGCACCTCAAAAGGAACAAGGATGGAGGAAAAAGTAGTTGCCGTGGATCAGTCTTGGATATTTCTCCTCTTTGCTCCTCCCCAATCATGTCTATATCAATTACACCTCATCTGAAGCATGCACAATGAAGAAGGGGCATGGCAGAGTCTTTTTATGCTGATGAGAGGCAGTTGGGGATGATGGGAAGGAGGGAGGCTGTCGGAGTCTTCGAAGCAGATAAAAATGGAAATCTTCCCCCGTTTGCCGTTCACCACCGCGTTATCAAAGCTTCCTGCTGGAGTCTGGGGAGCAACGCGGGGAGGAGAGGTGAGAGGGGGCTTGGGGGGGAGGAGAGAGTGGGGGAGATGTCCCAGCTGTGTTTGACAGGTCTCAGAGCTGAGCTGTGTGGTCTGATGCTCAGAGAGAGAGGGTGGTCCCCCCCAAGCCCCTGTAAAAACACACACACACAGGGAAAGGGGGCGGAGAAAGAGGAGCAGCTAGAAGAGAGTTTGGTCACGGTGTCCTGGGTAACATGTCAGCAAGCTTTGACGAGGCCCAGCCTTACATGAAGATATCTGTGCGTTATCTGCAGTAGCTGAGCAGAGCGCAGCGTCAGTCAGGGTGCTTTCTTATTTTAGACATGACAGGGAAACAAAGGAAACCATGCATATTTTCAAAATGTGTAGTACCGCTACAAAGTTTAAACCACCTTTAATTAAATTACACTGTCTTTTTCAGGAGTCAAACCTTCTTCAAATCTTTCAAAGTACCAAGTACTATAGTTTTATTTGCTTTTTATACATTGATTTGACACTCAAATTTAGAACTAATGACTGAGGTCATAAAATCAGTAGAATAGGAAATCTTCTTACAACACTAAGTTTTGCGTTATGTGGAGTTCCACCTCAGCAGACAAACTTGACCTGGCAACCCCAAGCTCAAAAAAAACAAACTGTTAGATTTGCTAACTGTTGTGATCATTGACCAGATTAACTACTATTAGCTACATAAAATATGACAAGAATGTATTTCTCTGCAACACTTTTGCTAACACAAGTTGTACAGTACTGTATGTGCAACCAATTTCATGAGGTACAAATGGTCAGAAATGAACATGAGTAGTAAAACGGGAAAAATATCAATGTATTAAAGTGTGTGGAAGTCCTGCTGGATTTGGACGTTAGTGTTGGAGACTAATGTCTTACTTTCCAAAAGGCCAGTTAGAAATACATGAACAATTTCAGATTCTACAGATCAAGATACCATTTGCTTTTGTACATGTATTGGAGTGTCTGTCAAGTATAGTTTAGTTTCAGGGCCCCATTTTTTTCAGTTAACTGTAAATAAATAGTTCAACAAGGACGCAGATATGGAAGATTGAGACACAAAACCGCATTTTCCAATACTATGATCTGAATCACTGACTCACAGCTGAAAGGCCAGCTTGATATGAGCACAGAAACAAGAATCTATCATGACACATTGCCAATGTATTGACCTGCGGTGGATCCCTGAGGTTGGACGCCTGCTGTTCTTAAAGTTCACTCAGTTGGCAGTCAGATGAATCAGAAATATCTGGTCTATGCGTTATTTTTTCTTTGTTACATGCCCAAGAGACTTAGTACTGTTCTTTAAAGAACTAACCACATCATTTATGATCATAAAGGGAAAAAAACACATGGGAGTGGGAAACTTGTCCATCCAGAGGTCAGCTGTAAAACAGGCAGGTCTGGCTGAGAACATGACAGCAGCTCAGCTTTTGGCAGAGAAACACTCCTTACCCTTTAGAAGAAATGTGTGGTAAGTGTCTCTCATTGGTTTTTGAGCCAGGCCATTCCATTCCTTTGACTTACTAAATTTCAGTGTTCCTCTCTTTATGCCGTAGTGCCCTTTGATCTTCCCGTAAGATCACTAATGAGCGACTTATGGTCAGATTGACCTGCTCTAATTGCCCTTTGGAGGTTTGGTATTTCAGCGGGGAGTTTTCACAGCCAAATCTTTGTATGACAAAAAAAGTAACGACAAACATTTGCTTAAAATATTTAAGTTGCACACCTCTATGTCTCTCTGTAGATGCAGGTCGTTTACATTCAATATAACAAGACTCTGCCAACAAGCCAGTGGATGCTTTTCAGGGCATTTGTGATATGATATCTTCATTTCACCCTCTTTTTTTACCTACAAAAAATTCTAATCTGCTAATTCAGCCTTTCTTTAAGATTCTTGTTTAGATTGTCCAAACTAGTGCATACAACATGGAAGTGAGGCCCACTGACAATTCCAATAAGCTCTGTATACATGCAAACCTGCAAGACTGTTGAAACAAAGGGAAAATAAAAGATGTCCAGTCTGTGGTTTTGCTATGACAGGAACAAAAGATGACAAGAGAAAAGGAAAAAAAGAAAGAGAGATGTAGATATCTTGAGGATTCAGACAGCTAAACCCTCCCTGCACCACTGTGCTAAATTTAACATTTTTTTAAAAGTCCCTAACCTACTAGAACCAAATTTGGACTACACGGTGTTGTAGTTGTTAAGACTGATTCCTTACAGGAAGAAGAGTTTAAATTAAATGACTTAATGGAGTTCACATGCACACATTCTCTTCGGGTACACCCTGCCTTCCTACCACAGTCAAAGTACGTGCATGTTAGGTTAATTTGTCAAACAAATTGCCCTAAGGGGAAAACGTGTGCATGTCCACCTGTCCAGAGTTGGGTGAACACTGCGTTTCCCCCATTGACCTGTGGAGATGACAATGAATTATGAGTCGCTAGAACCAAATTTCATAAGTACAGTTGTACCTGACTAAAAGATACATATCCAAGCTCATGGTGCACATATTGATATTCAAACTTTAGGGGATCTGTATATCTGCGCTAATTTTTACTGCCTTTAATTAACCAAGATATTTCAGGGTGGATCAAAGTGATTTAAAATCCCCAGGCCATGTAACTGGTGTGACTTAAAACACAGGTTTAAAAAAATGCACTGCAGCAAACTAGACGCTCTAATGTAGCTAAAATATCTTCTTGTTAATGCTTTGTTAATGCTCTGTTCACTGCCATTCCCATCAGGTTTCTGCCAGAAAATTATTCCTCAAGAACAAGTCAACAACCAGAACTTTGGGTCCAGCTAGAAATATGGATTTAATTGTAGTGCCTAGAGATGTTAGTTGCAGAAGGCTAAAAAGAAATCTGCTGTTTTCAGGAAACCCTAATGCGTAACATTGCATCACCAATTCCACATGACTTCATCCTTGACAACACAAATTTGACAAACACCAAGTTAAAGTCATATAAAATTACAGTGCATATCCAGATACTCATATATGGAAAGAGCCACAGTGCTTTTGTTGTTCAGAAACACAAATAAGAGGCAACAGTTGAGCTGCCATTAGATTGTACATTAAGATTTTATGGTCCAGTGAACGGTGAGGGTTAAGCGGTGGCCAAAGGCATTGTTAAGCATGTCTCCGAGGCTTGAATTCCCAAACGTTGACCCACACACCTATGCAAAGCAATATAACGTTCTTTTTGACTGCCTGAGAGTGGCCTTAAAATGTCTGAAAGCAGGTTAAAGGGAGGATATGTAAAGTTATATGTCCTTCCGTGTTGCACAGAGAAGCCAATAAAAGGTTAAAGTAAAACCAGTTCCCTGGAGTCTTTGTCCTTCTCAGCACCTTTAATGCTCACTGAATCATTTGCATTTGAAAGAACATGTTTGCTTTTTGCAGCTTAGTTTAGAAACATAGTTAGAAATGTTATATTAACCTTTACCTACAGCATCATAAATCTTCTATTGCTATTTTTCATCAGCTTTTGAATATCCTTTTGTTAAAATTAATTCCTTTATGGTATTACATCACATTATGATCATGTCACATTAAATTCATCATACTTTCCACATCATTTACAAGTCTTTCAATCTTCTGATGGCAGAAGATTAAATTTTTTGTTGTTGGGTTTGTTTGTTTTTTAGCAAATGCTGGGTCAGTTTAATTAGCTTCACTTATTTTATTAGTTATTTTTAAAATACTTTGAAAATGTGTTCTATTTTTGAATACAGCACTGCTGTTTGTTATATTCATTTTTATTTGTGTGTGTCACTAAAATTAATCAGGTTTTTTATTTATTTTTGCAATTTTATTAGTTTGGAAGTGACTGATGCTAACTTGCAGATATGTCAGCAAGATAGCTTCCAATATAAAATTAAAAAATATATATAAGTATCCTAGGAAAAATTATATGCTGTAGTAATAGTTGGGTAATAATAAAACTGAAAATAACAGTAAAAAAACACAACATACTGTTCTAATATCATAATACTAAAAGAACACTATGTCTTTCTAATAGTCATGCATCAGCATTAACTGACTAACTTTTTAAAGCATTGTTCAGATAGAAAGAACATTATATTTTTGATGCGGGGATGTTTTGAAATAATATAATCAAAGTATGTTGACAGTAATAAAGAGAATAATTAGTATGTATATCACTCTCACAACCTCTTCATTTCCTTGATAATTAGGTGAAAATTTAAAATATCCCCTAATTATCGGTTTCAATGGAAGATTGCCATTATTTATTGAAATTACCTAATTCCATCCATCCATCCATTTTCTGTTCACCCTTGTCCCTAATGGGGTCGGGAGGGTTGCTGGTGTCTATCTCCAGCTACGTTCCGGGCGAGAGGCGGGGTACACCCTGGACAGGTCGCCAGTCTGTCGCAGGGCAACACAGAGACATACAGGACAAACAACCATGCACACACACACTCACACCTAGGGAGAATTTAGAGAAACCAATTGACCTTACAGTCATGTTTTTGGACTGTGGGAGGAAGCCGGAGTACCCGGAGAGAACCCACGCATGCACAGGGAGAACATGCAAACTCCATGCAGAAAGACCCCGGCCGGGAATCGAACCCAGGACCTTCTTGCTGCAAGGCAACAGTGCTACCAACTGCGCCACTGTGCAGCCCTGAAAAAATTACCTAATTATCACCTGTTATAGAATGTAGATATGGGATATGTCCATTTCTTTCATATAGTTTTTACATATGTTTGCAGCTTTTGAATTAACATGAATATTAAAAAGTGGCATCGCTCAGATTACACTGCGTCTAATTTTACAACACGATTTCAAGTGAAAACTGCAAATGTGAAACCGACAGTGGGCTTGCAGAAAAAAATTTAGGAATCATTCCCTCTGGAAAATATGGAGAAGTTTTACCTTCAAAGTAGTAACTTTAGTTAAATCTTTTCCTGTAGAGCCATGCTGATTAAAAAGGTATAACATCCAGTGGTTTCTGGGTTCCTGTTGTCATGTGATTAATTATTTCTGTGGGACTGCAATGGAAATCACTGTGGCCTATAGGTCACATTTCAGTTTTAAAAGGTGGAGTGGACCTGGATGTAAAGGTCAGCTGTCAGAAAGCCTTTATCCTCCCAAAGCAACTGGTGGCCTGTGAGCAGGACGGGCTGCAGAGGAGAGTGAGCTGCTCAAAGCGCCACAATGGTGCAACATAGAGAAGAGAAAACGGTTTCTATGGTGAGACATTGTGGTTAAAATGCTAAAAGCTCCAAGTATATCATATCACCGACCCAGGAGCTGAAACCCATTGAACTTCTTACCCGTTTTGTGATGATGCAACCACAAACTTCCATGTATTTCATTTAGATTTTATGTTGGACACCAACACAAACCTGAAGTAGAAGAAAAGCAATGAACGTTTCTTAACTATTTTCTCAAATAATGATGCACAAAAAAATCGTAGTGGACCCCCTTCACTCTGGTACCTCTAAATAAAACTCATTGCTGTCGGCTGCCTTGAGAAGTCATGTGATTAGTAAATTAATTCCAGATGTGAATGATTTAATCTGAGTTTAAATGCAGCTTTGTTCTGTGAAGGACTCAGAGGTTTTTGAGAAAACATTTCTGAAAAAAAAAGAAAACATCACGAAGACAAAGGAACACGGCTGACATGTTGGCGATAAGGTGTTTGAAACAGGATTATCGCAAGACAGGCAATCTAGCCAGAACAAAACCTGTATACTATAAAACTTAAGTCCTGTTAGCAGAACAAATACTTAAACATAAACCCAGAGCTAATAATGAACTGGTTTAAATCAAACCATCTGAGTTACAATGGCCTAGTCAAAGTCCAGACCTAAATCTAGTTAAAAATGTGGCAAGAAGTGGAAAGACATGTTTACAGATGCTTTCAGATCAACCTGGCTGAGCTTGAGCTAGGATTTATTGATTAAGGAGCCTGAACTGAAATGCTTCACTCTTAAGATTTCCTTTCTTCCATCTTCCTTCCACTGTGCAATTATGCACAACCTTATGTAGGTCTATATGTTGGCTGTAATATGCCACTACTTAAAAAAAATGCTCAAGAGAGCTGAGCTCAATTGCGAGGCGCTGTATCTCTGCTTGTAAAAGGAAAATATTGATGTTATAAATCCTGACTGGCATAATATATGACCAACTTCTAAGTGATAAGTTCATGGAAAGAAAAGCAACAACAACCCTACCCCAACTCCCACACCCGGATGTAGAGGCGATCTGCCTTTAAAAACCTGTTGAAAGTTGAAAGAAACCTGTAATTCAGTCTTATAACAATATAGCAACGCAGAGAAAGTAGGGTATAAATAGATCCTTCCAAATTTAGAGCAGCTTCTGAACTTCTTCTCAGATTCCTGGCTTGGGTTGGTATCCTCTCAGACATTTTGCCAGTGCAGATTAAAAGGCCACACAAGCACCCCATGATGCCCCTATCACTCTGCACAACCGTGCAACTGTGTGCAGCATCTGTCTTTCTTGTCATGCTAAAGTAAACTGAGGCTTTAGCAACAACCCCCCCGCCACCCGCCTTCCAAATTAAAATGATGAGGAGCCTAGATGTGGCCCCGGCTGCACTCCTCTGCAGAAATAATTAGCTCCCGGTTGGTGAGCACTCCTCGTGGGACTCCAGGGTGACGTGACCAAATGAGTATTGGCAGAGAGCGACACCAGCTGTGGGTCTCCAACGGGGGGTGGGGGACTGTTGTACTGTGGAGCGCTCTGCTCACTGAGCACCACACGATGCCCCTTAAAACCTTTGTTTTTCTTGAGCCCCTGGAAACTCTAACATCCGAACCTTTCCTGTCAGGTGTTGCAGATGGTGACACGCTGCTTTCCTTCAAGCATCCATCCTCATCCAAATGGGTGAGTATGTGGTACAGATGGGAGCACCACCCCAGGGAGCTTAACTCAAAAACGCAAGTCACAACCACGCCCGTGTCAATTATATATATATATATATTTTAAAAAAGCCGTGCAGAACTCCCAGTGGTACCCACAGCACCAATTTGGAGGGGGACAAATTGCCATCAAATTCACAAAAAACACAGCAGCTCTTTGTGCCAGCTGCAGAAGCTATTTTTGGATCAGAACTTCAGATAGAGATCTTTTTTAGCTAAAAAAAATAAATAAAATACACCTGTGGTCTATATTTGGTGGCATTAAAAATACCCACATATTCAGTTTGATACTATGCATCACCAGATGAAGCAAAAGATCTTAAAAAGCAGAAAGGATAAAGACTGTTGCTCAACAGTGCCATCTTGTGGTGATAAAGCATAGGCCGTGCAAGAATCGTAATCTCATTTTGAATATTTATTGGAATGTTTTTCAATGACTTTCTTTTGGTGACAGTTATGACTTCAAGTGCAAATACTTTCAAAATTAACGAAAAAATCAAAACTTTAATCCAAAAGTAAAAGAGCAGAGGTGTGGTTTGGTTATTCTTTGGTGATAGAGGCAAAGCAACACACTTAGATGAGAGAAAAGTGCATAAAGTGGGAAATCAAAGTGTCTCTGTGTTTTCAGATCTTACTACCGATCCTGATTGACTGCAGCTTTCCCTGTGATTTCTTTTGACGCCAAAAGACAGTCAGTTTCTCAAAGGCGTGCCGCTTCCTTTCACTGTTTTCTTCAAGTGGTGATAGTTGGGAAGGATCTTCATGAGGAAGTCGAGCTGCAGGGTCTGTGGCTGTAAAATGAAACAATTACTACTTTCAGAGCTTAAACACAAAGCCAACAAGGCCGTCCTCTGCCTGAACTGAAGAGGTACAGACCTGCGGCTTTTCACTTTGCACACGCCTGATGCAGCTTGAGCCGTAAACTACCGTGTTCTCGGGCACGACTTCGCACGTGTTCACCTGGCAGCACGCGCCGACGATGCAGCCGCTGGTCAGTATCACGTTTCTCCCCACATCAGCTGTGGTTAAATAACAAAAAAATGGAAAAAGCATCTCCAGAAAAGCAATAGAAAGTAAGATAATTAGTCTTGTCCATTTACTGTTGTGACAGAATTAAGATTTTGCTGTACTGGCTAATTAAATGTGATTTTTTTATAGTGTTTCAAAGCGGCCAGGTATAGTGTCAGGTTTTTACAGATTTTGCTACCTATCCTGTAAAATAGGTAGCATAGTTGTTGTTTTTTTTAGCTAAAAAAGAAAGTTATGTTCAAGACATAACTTTCAGATAATCTTTATCTGTTGTGTGTGATTTATTTGGGATGTTTGGGCTCATGATCACTAATGAGTGCTGGACAGAAAATAGGTGGCAAAAAAAAAATGTTGAAAGATAACAAGGAAGTCTTGCAAGCAAGTAGAAAGAACGAAGGGAGCAGCTTAAAATTTAAAGTAGCAGAATATATGCACACATATTTTTACCTTCCTATACAAACTTTATGCCTATCCGAGTAGCCTATCAAATAATTTATAGTAAATTATATTTCTTCTTTATATCTGTCAGGTTTTTTTTTACACCATTACATTCCAGTGAGAACTCACATATCTGTTATTGAGCAACTTTTGTAGCTGCTAAGCTACAGACTCAAGTTTGGAATGGCCTCAAAAGTTCAATCGTGGACAACTGACCTTCTTCTCTATGTTTGCTGCATCTCCTACAAACAGCACATGGGACATTTCCTGCCCTTCTGCTTGTCACTCTTGCAAAAAAAGCCAAGATTTATTTACTGTTGCCAAATAGAAGAGGCTGTAAATGCTTTCCAGACTTTTCAGATTTAGATTTGCAATAGACGTTAAAGGTCATGTATATTTCTTCTTCCGCTTCACAACACTGGACTTCTTTGTGTTGGTCTATCACCTGAAACTATGACGTTTGTGATTGTAACGTGACAAAATGTGAAGAGCTCTAAAGGGATGTGAATCCTTTTCAAAGCACTGTATGAGTTTTAGCGATGGTCGACTTGCAGGCCTTGACAAAACAATATGAAAGCAATACTCACCCTTGGACTCAATCACATTGTTATCTCCAATTTTCAAAGCTTGGGAAACTGAGACAGAGTGAAGGATTTTAAACAGGATACATAAACAAATAGACATTTTCAGCTCTCTGGAGACCTCTGGTGGATTACTTCTATATTAGCAGCAGTTGAAAAGGGTTTTTTTGGGGTTATTTCTGCACAATTAACTGGGTCACTAACATATGCCTGATATATTCATTAAAGACTACCAATACCGGAACTGTAAAGGATACCGCACCCCACTTCAAACACATTATTGGTCCCAATGATCATCGTTTTAGGCTCAACTCCCTCCGAGTCTGGCATTATATTCTCAGGATAACTACGGACACAACACAGATTAAAACCCTTGGACGAATTACAGATTAAAATTTAAATCACATTCACACATGCGCCTACCTGTTAATGATAAGAGCTTGCTCCTCTATTAGATTACCCTCCCCAATTATAATGGGCCCTGCCTCGGCTATGATCCGAGCTTTTGGGTGGACGACTGTTCTAGCGCCTGACAGAGCAAAACAATACATTTTGGTACAACTATGATGATTGGAGTATAGACGAAGCAAATATGTGTCAAAATAAAAAAGGCTCACCAATGGCGACATCTCCTCTTATTTCACTCTCAACGCACACAACAGCTCCAGCTGCTATTTTAGCACTAAAAAACAGTTCATACAATAAAATAAAATCTAATAAGCCATCAATGTGGTCGGTAAACACAATTGTAAGGAGAAGTACATCACGGTTACATCCTTACAATAAAGGTTCGGCGGACCATTTGTGTATTTATATGATTTAATATTTTTATTTTTTCCCAGACAGAAATTATTACCAAATTAGTCACTATGCACATATGGGCAGATAAAATCAGTTCATATAAATACCTTTTAAGAGCAATCACTTGCTTCGAGTCTGACATCCTTGCGACAGCAAATTGGCTGGTCGACAGTTGATTATTAATCCTTCAAAAGTCGAGCGCGGAACTATTATGATTGCTAGAAGGGTTGATGCTTCCCTCTATCGTTCTACTGACGTTACTACAAGACAATTTAACTTTTTGTGTGTGCATCGTTATACTGTTTTATTACTATTATATAGATTAATTTCAGTGAGTTAATTAAAAAAGTGGTACATCGATACTGTATTCAATATCTGCACACAGAGTAGTTATATTTCATTTGGTATATTTCTGGCCATATCGATTAGTACAGCTTACAGTTAAAAAAAAACTGCAGTTCACTCTGTCAAAAAATATTAGATTATAACATCAGAACAATGACATTTTTTTTATATACTGTTATGTTGTGTTATGACCTACATAATCACAGAAAAGACTGTTGAATAACAGACGACCAATAAACAGCCATAAAGCGGGTGTTGCCACAAAAAAGGCATTGCTAAAGAATATAAATGTTCACAGAATTCTGTATGTTTGTTCTTATATAACATAATCTTTTTTGTATGTATACTTAATATGAAAAAGACATAAGATATTATGTATGACTACACACTTGCTTGGTTAAAATAACATCATTGTTGGACAATGTCTCCCATCCCACACAGCTGTTGTGGGAAGCTGTTGCAGAACTGGAGCTCCTTCCATGACAAACTGCTATGACAGACAAAGACGTTTCATCACAGACCCTTATATAATACCATGTTTTTGTAATGTATATGTTTTGGTATACATACTAACATACTGTTTGTTTTTCGTTTTTGAAAGAAAACCAAACAAACAGCCAAAGGTTGTGCCAGATTTCTAATAAATGAAAAAGAATAGTTTGTGTCTGAAATGGGAAGCAGGAATCATTCCATTTTAATTGTAACAAAAGTGAAAAGTTATAATGGTAGTGCATGCTTTAAAGCAGGATTGTGAATGATAGTTGCACAGCAAATACAGAAAGGACACAGTGTTTAGTCTAAAATACTAAATTGAAGGAAAACAAATTTTAAAAAATGAAAATCCCTCCTCAATATATATAAGCAGTCCAAAGTTAAGACCATTTGTAGCAAAACAAAAAAGGTCAAGCAACAAATAATCTGGTCCAAAGATATCTGAGGTTCTGGAGGTGAAAGTTAATTTGTAATCAGGTTGCTGGGTATTGCAGACTTCTGCCCAGGTCATTCTTGAAAATGAGATCTAGATCTTAACGGGGTTTTCCTGGTTAAATAAAGAAAATTAAAAAAAAAAGTTTAGATAGTTATTGTTGAGGTGAGGAGTCATGCCATCTTCTGGTGTAAAACGTCATAGCAACCCTCTACCAGGACTGTTTCCTTGTTCTGACGAGCTTTATGGAGATGCTGATCTCACTTTGCAGCAGGATGCCATGACTACTACTTTAATTAGTTAAATAGCCCAGCAAGATTAAATAAAACATCAGTTAACTGCTTGGTGAATGTGTGTAGACCATTTGCACGTCTTTAATTTGGGTTTTATTTATTTTGAGTTATTTCACCAACTTTCCTTGTACATAACAATACATACATTTTTAAAGCCAGATATTGTATAATAAGCAATTCGTTCAGGGTCGTGTAAGTGTAAAACAAAAAGCTCAATCTATTAAGATATCTTTATTTATATTTCATTCCCCAGTTGAGTGTGGCTGAGCTTCCTGCAGGGTGCGACATTTCCTAAAAAAATGGAGGGCAAAAATAAGTCTAATTTATAAAATCATCACTTTTAGAATATTTATGAAAATGCGCAATCAGCGCTATTTGCTATATAAATTCACTTTTTATTGTGACTTTTTGGTGTGTAGAGGTGTGCGCGTGCGCGTGCGTGCGCGTGCGTGCGTACGCGCGTGTTTCCAACCCGCAGCCGCTGGAAGTGAGCCACGACGATGCTTTGATGAAGCGAAACACATTTCACCGTGGAAATCCGGATATGACCTAAGCCGGGACCTTCACAATAAAATCGAGTGAAGTTGTATGATCGGATGAGACAAGGATTGAGCCATCAGGCCACATTGACAAGAACACCAATTGTCAAGCATGATGGTGGTAGCATTATGCTATGGGTGTGTCTGGCTGTCAGTTGTGCTGGTCCACTGCACAAAGTGGAAGGAATAATGAAGAAGAAAAACTACTTTCAATTTCTTCAACTTGACCTGAAACTAACAGTTGGATGATTAAAATGTGGGCATGCATGAAAAGGCCCATCATCAAAAGTGTGTTTAGTTCGAATGAAGCAGGAGCAAGGTTTTGGAAGAGCCTTCTCAGAATTCAGATCCATACAAAGAAAACCAGACAATTTAAATGAACTCTAAATATCTCGCCATAAGGTGATCAAATATTAAGACAGATTATGGAAGAAGCTCGATGATGGCTACAAAAAGCAGTTGAGATACAACGTTTTAAGAAACAATTAACCAATTGTTAGTGGGAAAATTTATATATACTTGAGCTTGTATGTATGTATTTTAACACTGTCGAATAAATTCAAAGTTATGCATCAAGTTGTCTTAAGAAAACTAGATGTTTGCTATACAATCATCCCTCCAAATATATCCTTGAAAAGTTAGGGCAAAATTCACAACCAGGAATGTTGGAGTGTATGAGAAGATTTTCTCTGAGCTAAAAAAAAAAAACCCAACTAATAATAGTATTACATTATTTCATGGTTCAGTATTCATGTCCTTGAAATATATTCATGGGTGTAAATCACACAAAAGGAGTCTTAAAGACATTTTAAGCATTTCTTTTGTAGAAGTATATCAATAAGTGTAAAATTAGGTACTCTTGTAGTTTTTATAAACGTAGCTCACGTTAGATGATTATTTTGAAATGCTGTAGAGGAAACGCTGTGCGTGATTACGTCACACTTACTGGCGGCTGAGTTTTTGAAGAGGAGCGAATGACCGGAAAGTGGATAACCGAGGTGAGCACCTGAATCTGCACACCTGCAACTCGTTAAGCACTGATAGCCATTAACCAGCCACCTTTAATTGACGGCTGACATGTAGTTGAGAATGAAAACAGCTCTTACTATAAAACAACGGAGCTCTCTTCGGAAGCGAGGCGGGACTGAAATCTCGTTTGTAACAACTTTGTGGAAATATGTAACAAACAGATGAGGACGGAAAATGGAGCAGTCGGCAACCCTCAATATAGAGAACCTCAAGGTAAGGTGTTAAAGCCTAGTATTTCATTTAAATGTGTGTGGGGGATTTTTTTTTTAACTGAAAAATTTTCTTTTCCAAAGATTTATTTTTTTTGCTAAGTCTTAAGATAAATGACCATTTTTCACTTGAATACAGTTTGTTTATAACTCGCGTCTATTACATTTATTTACACATAATTACAAAGTCACTGCTTTAGTGTAATTTTCAAATTATATGTAAATAAATTTTCTTCACATTTCTAAATATATCCGTAATGCTTTTATATACTTATTTGAGTTACAAACTCTAGTTTTTCACTTGTCTTTTGCAACAGGTGCACCTTCTGTTTCAGTACGGCCATGACATTTTTTTATTTTTAATCTGATTAAAGATGAATAGCAATTGTCTGCTTCTCTTCCCTCCAGGCAGGAATAAAATTAATAGTAATCAAGGTACCTGGCCAAACATTTCAGGGAGCCTACCTGGACTTCCTCACATATCTCTCTCTTGCAGCACACCCCATAGTGTATGCACTCCCCTCTTCAAGAATCGCAGTAATGTGACAGCCTATGAATATTCCGCCTGCATGCTTTCTCATTATCATTCCACTCTAGTGAGGGGAGGCAGTAACCTCTGGGTACAGTATGTGCATCCCATCCTCCATGCTGCTGCAGTGCAAAGAAAAAGAAGAAAAGGGAGGGACAATAATAAGAAAAGAGATATCTTCTGTGTAAAATCCACACAGCAGAGCCTCTGTTTGACTGAGCTCTCAGGTCCAACTAGCACACACACACACTCTGAGAGCTCTGGGCTTACTGGTTCACGCTTATCAGTCAGGAAATCACCCCAGATGAAAACCAGCTCAGAGCTGATCCTACACTTTGTCTACAAGTTTCTCTCCAGTCATGTTTTATGAACCATGCGGCTTGTTAGACTCTAGGAAGATGATTTAAGAAATAAAAAAAGTTGGACTTAATATTCCCATCCAAAAAAAGGGCTCTCTTGCATTACTTTCCTTGACAATACAGCGTTCAGTATTACACATCCGCTTTGAATTTGGCCAATGAATGCAAATGACGCCTGTGCGTGCTGTCCAAAAGTGGCCCTGCCGGCCTTCCTGAGGATTTCCAGGGGGATTAGTGAGCAGTAGGAGTTTACTGTGAGGAAGTGTTTGTCTGTTTACATCAGCAGTTTGTCTCTCCTCCCCTATGCAATCATCACACTAGAGGGAACTGTCAGTGCTGTAAGTGTCTGAGACTTAACAGCTCTTGACTTTAATACACATAGGTGCACAGAAAAGATTTTTGTGTGTGTGTGCAGAAACTTATTCTTAAAAGCCAGAAGTATTGTTCTGTCTGGATGGAAAAACCTTTCTGATGTTCAGTCTTATTGGTTTCAGGCCTTCTGCTGCGACCTTTTTGTTGTGCTGGACTTATTGGACATCACTCATCTCTGCTGGTCCGACTTGCTTTGAGTCAAAAGAAGTGCACAGCCGGCCATCTTTCCGTCCCTCTATCCATCAATCAGCCATCCACCCAGAAAGGGCACTGCCTGCCAAACGATGAAGCCATTGTGACAAACTTCAGTGATTGTCGCGCCAGCAGAGATGAAGAAGCCTGAGGGGAAAAAGGAAAGGAGAAAAAAAAGAAGAAAAATTGGATTTCGCATGTAAGATGGATGAGTATTGACAGTGGTAACCTCTCCAAGCATGCTTGTCACATCAACAAGATGTGAAAAGAGTAACAATAATGCATAAGTTGCACACAGAGCAACGTAATTGGCTCTTGCAGTTGGTTGCAATCAAGTCGCTTTTATTAGTCTGTCAAAAATGTTAAAAAGCCAACAGAATTTCCAAACAGCTTCTCTTTTGGCAGATCTTGGGGATGATTGTCCGTTTGTTGTGCATAATCATTCGTGTACTTCAAATGTTTTCTTGCTTCCAGCTGAGGCAGCCTTGTGGGAGTCCAGCGGTGCTACTGCATGAGAGTGAGCGGGCCTTTTTGCTGATTAACATCATCAAACATTAATAATGTCCTAATTTCCTTTCATTATTTGGCTTCTTGGTTGTATTCTGCTGCCTCTGCAGTATGTCATCGCTTGATCAAAGCAGCATGCGGACCATCATCGTCTACAATAATTGGTGAAGATGAGGTGCACTGGCAGCGTGACGGGACTGCTGGGTAATTGCTGGCTCACTGGTGGCTTTAGCTGGTTGCAGGTGCAAGTTTTTATTGTCAAAACTCTTGAAAATCTTTCCCTGAAGCAAAATGGGCATGCTCAATCACGAATAGGATTAATGAGGCAGAGTTTTCTAAGATTGGATTGTGCAGAAAGTCCATGTGGCTGTTTTCAGAGCATCACCTGCAGAGATGTTATGGCTTATTCCACCTCAAAGTAGCATGCTGCTGTGTAGGTGTTTGGTTTCTAATAATAGAAAGCATGTGTATGTAACAAGGACTGTGGATGGTAAATCATCCGTGTGGATTCTGACCCATCTGTTCATGATGGTGTGCATATTTTTTGGGAGCTGCAGAGTTATTTCAGCAATTGTATCATACAAAAGCTGTTGAAACAATAACAGTCTTGCACGTTTTCAGATGTGAAGATGGTTATTACCACATTTAATAATGGGTGTAGTAAAATAGCTTTTTATAGATGAATACCTTATTTCTGTAGTATTGCTTTTTTTTCTTATCCGAGATCAAGGTTTTGATCTTCTCTGTGTTAATATCACTAGTTGTTAGAATAAAGATATTCTTTAGTGTCTCACAGTGGGGAGATTCAGATGTAACTGCAGCAATGAAACTTGTATAGATTCATACAATTATAAAAAAGAAAAGTATTAAATGTATAAAACCTACAACAAAGTGTGTCTAATGTGCAGATTGAATATTAGACAAGATTATAACTTAAACATAATGTCCAGTTACCATTGGTGGCTTATGGGAACAATCAACGACTTTATAGGGTGACTGGATAACTTCCTGACTACAAGTACATTTTTAACCTTTCTTATTTTGATACAAAAGACTTTCTTAAACTTAAAGCATAATTTAGCAGTTCGTTTCAAGTGCTTGTTGCAAAGAATACTATATTCTTTCACTGTGCATCTCCTTTGTTATGGCCTTGACACACAGAGCATGATGGACAATGATGAAAGGTAAAGACTGTCCAACATTTGAGATGAATCCAACACATAGACACAATGGCAATATCAGTGGTAGCAACAAATGTTGAACAGTTTTCAACTTTCTTGTGTTTCACTAGCCTGTGTTTGTATATCTACGTGTATGAGCTCAAAATTTCACACGCACAAATTTTGCCAGTAGATGATTTGCCCTGGATGAGGGCAAGTGATTGTCGCCTCATCACAATCGTTCATAGGAAATGAATGGAGATGGAGCGCCGACGCCTACGTGAGGCGAGCCCATTATTGGTCCTTCGGCTGCTTAAGAGTCGTGCTCCTCATGCCTTGGGGAAAGTCACAAAAGATTCATTGATGAGATAAATTGACCATTTTAAATGTTGGTTGTTGTTTTTTTAGATACTTTATTGAAGTGGCGAATGATGCAGAACGTGTATTCCTTCGGATATTGCATCATACCTGCTAACTTAAAGTGTCCCACTGTTGTTGAGCTGAACTTTAACTGGTCCAGCTTCCTTGCATTGCATTTTCTTCATATCGAAAGTATAGTATAATTACCTGTCTAGCATATTACACTTCAAATTTAAAGGAAACTAATGCTTTAAATATGGTGCACTTATCAACCATAATGTACGTACCATTTGGGTAGAAAATCTCTCTTAAACTTGCTGGATCTCATTCAGCACTCTACTTTTTATGGTTGTAATAGACTGCAATGTCTGACATAATGAAGTAACTGATGGCTTTTCTTGATTCAATTATCTGTTATGAACTAAAGTTTTGGCGGCAGATTGATGTATACATTAAAAGTCTGGATAAGAAATCACAGACTCCACTTGCGCTGAGTATGGTGGGTTGTCAAAATTTGCAAGTGATTGAGTTTCCCCTGGCAACAGTGCAGTGAGTGAATAAATCTATGCAGCTGGTCAGTTGACTAAAATATTGTTTTAAAGAATTTTTTCTTTCTTGGCAAATATGCATCAGATCCACATAAAATATGTTGTAGATTATGTTTAAGTTTGAAAATTGTCTGATAATCTTAGCAACACTCCATCTACAAAGAATTGTGGCTGCAAAAAATAACTTTTGTGATGCTAAACCTTGCGACTTTGTGTTAGTGCCTCTGATAATACTCCTGTCCCTTTGCTGTAACTCTGGTTAAATTGGAATCGCTGACATTTCTAGGCCAGTGATGTGGATCATTTGTACTTGCTGCCAAGTCGCAACGTCGATTTGTGAGACATCTGCCACCACTTCCAAATCTGACCAAAAGTGTTCATCCATAGAAACGGCCTCTTAGAGTGAATGAAGCCTGTAGAACAGGTTTGTTTGGTGTGCTATAAATGCAAGATTTATATTTGTTTTATTTATATATATATATATATATATATATATATATACTGCTCAAAAAAATAAAGGGAACACTTAAACAGGTGTTTAACACTTAAAGTGTTCCCTTTATTTTTTGAGCAGTGTATATCTCAAATATAAATTTAGCATTGTTCGTATATGCATTCAACCTTTTGTGTTGCACCTAAATTAAATACAATTAAATGGCTTTTAGAAGTCACTTTTGTTTTTAAACTGAGTCCATCTGTTTGTAATTTAATCTTCTAGAAAATGCAGCTGGTCTGTAGACTTCAGGTTTGTTGGAGAATATTGGTGAACAATCAGCATCATGAAGACCAAGGAACATGGCAGGGAAAACGTTGTAGAGGAGTTTAAATTTTGATTAGTTTATAAAGCAATACTAGAAACTTGGAGCATGTCATGGCACTAGTTTGTCCAAAATCAAAAGGAAACCTGCCAAGATGAGGCCTGCTAAACTAACAGGCCAAGTAAGGAAAACCTTTACTTGAATTGGTCAAGAAGCCCATGGAAACTCAGAATTGTTAGATCAAAATTAGCCAGTTAGAAATAAGGTTTATTAAAAAATCTTTCCAGGTTCTTTGCCAATGTGAAAATTCAAATTTGTGCCAAGAAAACACACAGAAGAAACAAATATGTATAAGCAACAGTTTGCGAAACCTGTTTCAAAGCCACTAGCAAAGTTGTGCTGAGTTTGACCTCTTGGTGAACTACTGCAATAAAGTCGGTATGAGGCAGTAAGTGTTAATACATCATGCTAAAAACTACAGACTTTGCACATTTGGTGTGTACAAGTCGGTCAAAACCTCTTACTGCATCAAATTCTGCAATAAATGCACCCAAAGGGATACCCAACACAGATTTGTGCTGTATCGCAGTTCTCATGCAGGTAGGCTGTCCAAGTACACTCAGTGCTTCAAGTTTGGATAACAGTGTTGTGTGCCATCCTTAAAATGTTAACACCTACATTAAATTCTGCTCATCACTGTATTCCTTCAGATACTAGAAGGTAATGTGATCTATTTATTTTTTCCTGCAGACTCATGCTGTGGCAGCAGCTGTCTTTCTTTTGGGATACGGCACACTCATTCCACAACCTGTATTACCCCTTAAAATTCATAGTGGCTACAGGTTTGACAGTCTTCTGAATTTGATCAAGGGTCTAATATTTGTGGTTAAATTTCAACCTCCTGTTTTGTGTCGGGTAATAAACACATGTAGTGAAAACAGGGTAATATCAAATGCCTTTTCTTTTCTTTTTTTTAATGGCATAGAGCAACACTGAAATATTTCAGAGCATTTTTGATTCAGTGACTTTGTTTTTATTTTTAAAAAAAGCTAAAAATGAAGTAGGATTTATTCTACTGTAAGCTGTGACATACTTAAGTTATTGCTGGTTGGGATTGGTTGACCCTATTCTGCTGACCAGATGCAACATTAATACACAAAAGCTAAGGATTATATGCATTTATTTATTTTTGTTATAGATCTTAAAGCTTCTGGAAATTTATATAAAAAATTTGAAATTCCATTTTGACCACATTAACTAAACTTGGTGTTCCAGAGACTGTGCTAAGTAGATGTTTGTCTTTCTCTTTTTTTTTTTTTTTTTTTTTTTTTTTTACTTCTATAATGAAACACACTCGGTCAATCAGAATAGTGAAGAATCTTACACTTGTCAAAATGCCTGAAAATACATCCGTTTCTATGATACGATGAGCAGCCCAAGGGCTGTTTGCCTATTTCTGGCATCCACCTTTAACCACTACACCACGCACTGCCTGCACAATTCTTTCCAAAATCAGCCTCTCTGTGTTTCTGGTTTTATAATGACTAAAATTCATCAACTGTTCACCCCCACAAGAAATATTGATTTGTTGCAACAATACTTCCAGAGGCTGCTGTTCTGTTTGTTCTCACTTCTGAAACAGATGTTTTGTTGCATCCAAGCCTCACATGGACTGATAGGACTACAGCAAATAAAACATTAACTCTTGATTCTTAAAGAATCTCTGTTAATAAAGTTGGACTTTCTTTGAAAAAAAAAAAGACAGCTTGCGGAGTTAGCGCGGCAACTAATGAGTGCCTGACAGAAAAAAGTCCCTACTATTTAATGATACCAGCCATTAGTGTCTTATGCTAATGACATGCTGAGTGTGAAGAAGAAAAAAAAAAGCATGTGGGCCATGACTTTGAAATTATGCATGAATTACATGTCCAGGGTATCTGGGGGGGGAAACGCTATGCACAGGTGTGTCAATTATAGATGCGTGTGTCAGCAATCAAAAGATTTTACAGCAGCATGATAGATTAATCGCAGCTCCTGTGGGTGTATGAGTAGCATTCGGTTGCTGCTGGACATTTTGCCCTGATTTTAAAATGCCAATTCTTTCTTTTAGCTTCTATATGAAGAGTTAAAAAGGGCCCAATTTTCATCCTTTCAACAGCTGTGTGGAAGAGTTCAGAGCTCAACCAACCTTCCACCCTGTGATTAGGATTTTCACACAGTCAGCCTTCGGTCACAATCTGCTAGAGAACAACTGTTCATCTCTGCCTGAGAAGGTTCATTCTGATTGACATCGGTTTCTGTGATCTCAAAGCTAAGCTTTATTGTAGCTTTTGTTCTGTGGCCTGCAGGCATTTTACAGTTTTTCATTGCTCAGTATGAATTGTTTTGATTAATGTAGATTTAAGGAAAAATGGCATATCTTTGGGATAAGCACATGCTGGGATGTTATTCTGATACAACAGTATCCCAGTATTTTGTCAGAAATGTATATAATGACCTAATGCATGTTTGCAAATCTCTTGGAGAAAAAAGTGACGATTTTGGCAGATATTAGGAAGACTGAACCGAGTGAAGTTGATGTTTGTTTTGATTTGGAAATGTTGGCAGCCTTTTGGTTGGCTTTTCTGGATTTTCTAGGTAGGCCTATATAATGTTTTATAGCACAAGAAAGTAACGGCTCCTTTCAGTTGTATATAAAAATGCTCAATATATCAAACATAAAAGAAACAAACTTCACAATTTGATACTTTGAAATGGTCTTCTGTGTCTTTAAGAAGCTTCTGATCTATTTGACTCTCCATCACATCAATGCTTGTCATTATCCCATTTAAAACCGAGAGCAATGGACTAGAAGTAAGCTCATATGATTAACTCAACAGACTCTGTTTCAGTAGGTGTTTGCTAATTGCTGCTGCCACTAGTCTAGAGGAGCTGAGGGAAGGTGAAGGAGCACTCTGTGAGGCAGAAGCTCGGCTGGAAACTGCAGTGTTTAATTTAGGCTACATGTATTAACATTAGATTCTTTTGACTGTTTTAAACTGCCAGCTCCTAAATCATTTAGTCCAGGGATCCTAAAATTTCCCTTTGAGGGACAAATCTAAAAGTTTGTGTCCCTGGTCCAAAATAATCACACAAATGAATTACTTCCTCCAAAATGCAGTCATGTTCTCTAGAGTCCTGCTAATGACCTCATTATTTGACTCGAGTGTGTTGAAGCAGAAACATCTAAAAGTTGCAGGACACTGTCTCTCGAGGCCTGGATTTGAGGAATCCTGAGTTGGTCTCTTGTAAAACCCTCGCATGGTGTAATGTCACAGTAACTTCAATATAAATGACTAAATACTTACAGCAGATTGGATAGGGTAAAATTTCGCAGCAGCAGTTTCATTGTAGTTTTTAAAGAGAAACCTCTTTAGTATAAAAAGCTCATTATTTGCTACCCGCTCAAGTAGAAAGCCTGCAGTTCTTTCAGCCAACTAAAATCAGTGTCCTGCTAAGGGTGAGGGAGAGACCGTGCTGCCCTGCTCTAGTACTTCCTTTAGCATTGCATTAGGAAGACTTTAAATTGTATGGACAGTATTGTAGGAAATTTAAAAGCATTTTGAAAACTTATTTTGAAACTTTTTAGATTTTTGTGTTAAAAACTGGCCAATTATTTGTTGTGAACCTTCTGATGTGATGCCTGTCTTAGATCAATCTCCCACCTGTACTCATTCCCAGTGGTAACCATCAGCTTCACAAAGCCAGCTTACCGCTCTACCACGGAAAGATTTTCCCATGAGACATTGATTGGCAGGAACTTTCTAAACATTTCAACATGAGCGGAGAAGTAAACAAGTGAGCTGCAGGAAGCTGTCATTCAGAGTAACGTGTTGTTTGCTATTTAAGCACTGAGATGTTAAAATGTCAACAAGCAATTAGCATAGAAAACAAAGATGTGACAGGTTATTAAATCCATACAAATGATCTCTTTTATGGTGGCCAAACTTCATACAAAGGTCACACTTTTATGAGCAGAATAACTTGTACTAATTATGCTTGATTAATATGTAGTTTTTTTTTATTAAAATGTATTAAAAAAAATTTAATTAAAATGTATTAAAAAAAACATTCCCTACAGTGTGCATGTTATCAATAATTTTGATAAATGATGCAGCTTTTTTTTTAAATGGTTCTCCTTTCCAACAATTGATTTGTTTCCCTTTTAGGTGCCAATCTAATACGATTAACATGAAAATAAAAACATTTCTCATTCTGTGGCTTGTTGCAGCTCAAAAGCCATTTAATGAAATTTCAGGCAACAGCAGCCAGCAGCTCAAAATCAGGCCTAACTTTTTTTGTGTTTTTTATTATGTGTCACCGCTTAAAAAATAACAGCCATTCCTCAGTGTGGAGTCAATTTGGTGGTGCTTGAAGGTAATGACTACTTACAACATGTGATTGCCTTTGCAAGGAGTGACCATGTACTTGACAGCCACCTAACAAAAGGCTACTCTGCGTGTTTCTTTTCTAGATTACCCAGGAGCAGTTTATCCTGGCCTCGCAGTCCCTGCACCTCCAGCGTCCGGGCTGTGAAGCTGTATATCCAGTGGGATTGTATGGCTGGAGAAAAAGATGCCTCTATTTCTTCCTGCTGCTGCTCCTGGTCACCATGATAGTAAACCTGGCCCTCACTGTCTGGATTATTAAGGTCATGAATTTTTCAACGGTGAGTTCAGCATGTCCTTCGGAGAAAGGTTTTTGCTTTGGTTTGTAATTTTCAAACATTTCTCACAGACAGCATTGAATTTCTTTTTACATAGGAGTTCTGTTAAGGTTTTCAGTTGTCAGAATTTCACTTTTCTGTTTTGCAGCTAACAACTAGTCAAAGCAGAGCCAAATGCAACTGCATTCTGGAAAATGTGTTGGTGGTTAATGTGGATGCTATTTTAACTATCATGGCTACATTCATGTTACTCAGGGGTGGAAATGGAAGTTTTGTACCAGCCTCTGAAAATTGGTTAGACCACAGTTTTTCAATCTCTTGTGATATTTGTCTTGATGCAAAAAACATGCAATCTAGATGTAGCGAGGATATTTTTTTTCATTATGTCCAAAACACTGTTAAAGCCAAACACAATGATTCTAAACATTGCATATTATGTTTTGGCCAATCTTTGTTTTATAAAGAGTTGAAAACACTTGGCAGCTGGACCTGCCGACATGGAGACTGTTAATCTGAGACAAAACCAAACCCAGCAGCTCCTCTGGGCTCCAGTGACATTTTCAGGGACAATGCACACTATTAACTATTTTGTCAACAATGTCCCAACGGCAGCAGTTTCCTTTCCTGTGACGGGACTTTTCCTGACTAATGTCACTGCCTCTGCTATTTCCATCAATCTGTGCCATGAGTAAAATACCTTTTCAGTGAACATTTCAGATCTTTGGGTCTAATGCCATAAATGTAGAAATTAAAAATTAAATTCCTTCTTTTAGGTGTTGTAGAGTTTGTTTGTTTCATTCTGGCATCTTGGCATTGATTTTGTCTTTATGAACTGAGAATCAAAATGATCTCAAAGGACATTAAGGTGAGATAAATGTACTCTTGCCCATATTGAGTCAGAACTTGATTATGAACAGGAATTTCTTTTTAATTTGGGGCATTTCACAATGTATTAGGAATTTTATTTTTTTCAGCGTTAAAACAGTTTCCTTGCTAATTATCACAAAAGCTTGACTGCAATTGTTGGGGCGGCACAGCCAGCGATTAGGTTTAGGGGGCAATTACTTTTCAGCATGTTGCCTTGAATATGTTTTTCAATCAACAACAACAAAAATTAAAAACTCCAGTTTTTTTTTTTTTTTTCCTCTGGTTATTTTTGGCATTATATAAAAGATTTAGAATTGATTTTAAAAAATTGTGAAGGGGTAAATTATTTTCTCAAGCACTGTTACACTTTTGACATGTTTGAACTAGAGAAAATCCACAGTAAATGTTTCATCATTGGTTGATGTTAGTACAATCCTACTCTAAAAATCCTCAAAACATTCAAATATTTAATGTTTAAAATCAAAATCATAGTCCTATGTGATGATAAAAGTCTGTAAACTTCTAACCAGGGCTGCAATCGAATGGATCTTTAGCATCTGTTCTTCTCTGAAATCTAAATAAAATGGGGACAGTCTCTTAAGGCTTTTCTGGATAATCAAAAACATTCCGTTTTATTCACATTTGTTAAAGTCTACAATGTCCATTTTAGTGTGGTAGATTTTTGTTCTCAATTTGACAATTTAAAGATTTCTTTTTTCTCTCTTGTAATGCCTCTTTGAGCAATGTCCTATTTTCACTCCCATGCTGCCTATGGAGCATTCACATCCACTCCAGTGACTTTAGCATCTGTCTGCTGACATGCAAAGACCCAAACCCTCCTCCTGCACTCCTTTGATTTCTGTTCTGGTGTCTGTCTTCACTCCCTGCTCTCATATATGATAAAGCTCTCCCTGCTGTTGCTCTGCTTCTATATTCTTCTGTCTCTATCCATTTCTGCTGACAGCTCTATATACCCTTTCAGCACATCCCTCAGGGCCAATCTCATCATACACAACCTCACAAAAGCTGTCCTCTCTCAACACTTTGCTTATTGTGCTAGGGCTGGACGTAATCTTGTCCAATTTCAGCTGAATTATCTGTGACCAAAATAATTTCCTGAATTGATGTGATGCAAAACTAACATTTATCTTCAGCTATTTTTGCAGCTTTATATCCCCTTTGACTGGATGTTTAAAAAAAAAAACGGCATGGAGCCAATTTATTTGTAAACCTTTCAGCTGAACAGGGAAAAGTCTGCCTCATCTGTCAGAATAAGCTGAACAGCTGGGTTGCTGAAAATTTGCAACTTTTATGGATGGGTTTTGTGTATACAGTGATGTGAAACAGTGTTTGCCCCCTTCCTTATTTCCTTTTTTTGCATGCTTGTCACACTTCAGTGTTTCAGAACATCAAGCCAATTCAAATGTTAGTCAAAGATAACATAAACACAAAATGCAGTTTTTAAATAATTTTTGTTAATAAGGGAGGAAAATAATCCAAACTTACACTGACCTGTGTAAAAGAGTGATAGCCTGCATGTTAAAATGTGATTTATCACACCTGAGTTCACTTTCAGGCCTGATTACTGCCACACCTGTTCTCAATCGTAGGACCTGTCTGATAAAGTGAATTACACCAAAAGCTTCTAAAGCTTGGCATCATGCTTACATCCATACAAATTCAGGAACAAATGCGAAAGAAAGTAATTGAAATCCATCAGTCTGTAAACCTTAAAAAAGAGACTGCACAAAAATGGCCTGCATGGCATGGTTCCAGGATGAAAACCACTGCAGAGAAAAAAACCCATTAAGACTCGTCTCAATGTTCCCACAACACTTCTTGACGATCCCCAATACGTTTAAGAAAACGGTCTTTGGACTGACGAGACAAAAGCTACACTCTCTACTGTATAAAGTGTGTCCTTTTACATCTGGTGAAAAAAGTAACACTGCTTTTCAGAAAAATATCATCATACCAACAGTAAAATATGATGGTGGTATTGTGAGGGTCTGGGGTTGGTTTACTGGTTCAGGACCTGGAAGTCTTGCTATGATAAATGGAACCATTATTTCTGTTCTCTACTAAAAATCGTGAAGGAGAATGTCTGGCCATCTGTCCAAGACCTCAAGCTGAAATGAACTTTGGTTCTGCAGCAGGACAATGATCCAAAACACAATAGCATGTCTACTTCTGATCAAAGTTCTGATCTGAATCCTGTTGAGATGCTGTGGCGTGAACTTAAACAGGCTGTTCATGGTTGAAAACTTTGAAATGTCGCTGAATTGGAACAATTCTGCTAAGATTAGTTAGCCAGAATTGTAAGTTTAGATTTTTTTCTCTCTTAATAAATGCCTTAATTTAAGAAATATATTTTTGGTTACTTTTGTTGTCTTTGATTTATCTTTACATTGGTTTTATGTTTTTCAAACCCAAATGTGTGGGGAAAAAATTAGGAAATCAGTATTAGGGGAAACACTTTACACCATTATCTTTATATAGTTCTAGCATCCGGTTGTTGCATGTATGAAGACTCTTGCTTATTTGTTTGTATTTTATCTGAATATACAAGTGAAGCTGAAATAAGTTTTAATGAGAGCTGTTAAATTAGGTCACAAAATAATATTAAAAAAAACATTCCTGTTCATTGCTGAGTTCGTGTTAACTGAGAACACTGAGTCTTAATGATCCGTGCTAACTAGAAAACCAGACTGCAAGAAGATCTATAGACTGTGACCTTTCGCCTGTGAATCAAAATTGGCGAATTTGAGCAGACTGTACTGGAGAAAATTGACATTATTTAAGGACATAAAATGCCCATTAAGGTGGTTCTAAATATTCTAAAAATGTCTTTTAATATCCTGGGACAAGACCTGGAAACTTCTTGAACATGGAGACTGCTGGTGGTTTGTCTGGCTTGACCAACATTCACGCTGCTAATTAAGTCCTCTCAATCAAGGATAATGACGAATATCAAGCAGTGGTAGGAAAGTTTGCAGTCTGAATGCTGCCATGGCAGATTTCTGGTTATTGTCTTCTTTTGCCTAACGAGCTGTTCTGCTCTCTATTTCCTCATCATCCTCTCCTGCTTTTCAGAGTCTAACTTTAATAAGTGTATTGAAACCCAAACCCGACTGTCCAGTCATAGTTTCACTGAAAAAAATAATAATTCCCTCAATAAAACTCTTAAAATCGACTGATGCTAAACACTTGTACGTTTATGGATTGTTATCTCTACTAAAGCTGCCAACAATAAAATAAACATGGAAATGTTTGCATCAAACTTAAAAAAAGTGAAAATGTGTCACTCAGTTTGTTCTCAATCATAATGCAGTTGCTTTCTACAAAGCTATGACTGCTTGAATCAAAACGGTACAATCAGCACAGCCCATCCCAGAGTCATTGATTGTGTTTCAGGACGGAATGGGAAACCTGCAGCTGAACCAGGACAGCCTGCACCTGGAGGGAGTCGGCGAGTTTCAGATGCCTCTGTACGTGAGCGAGATCCAGTCCAGAAGGGTAAGTAGCTGTCGTTACTCACCAATGTGAAGATCTCTTTAATCACTTCTCTGAAACAAACATGAAAAGACTTTTCCCAAAGCAGAAGACGGGCATTGATTGTTTGGTGTTTTAGAGTGGATGGATTTTAATTAATCCATGTTCAGCAAAGGCCAAATCAAGTAGCCCTTTGATGTTAGCTTATGTTGGAGACATTCTCCTTACCTTTGTCCACTCACATCCTACCGTCCTCCAGCAGACACCCCTCCTCCCATCACCAGGACACTATAGGAACTATAGAATGGGGGGTGGACATGAAGCTGCTTACTGGATTTCCAATCAAGCCCCTGCAGTAAATCCTTTTGCTTCCAGTTCCTACTCCCCATTTTTTTCTTCTTTGATGCTTAGTAAGAATATCCAGCTCAGTTTCCACATAAAAGTTGATCCACATTTCCTGCTCCCACGCAAATCAGACTCTCTGTTGGATCATCCTCCTTTTCAGTGATTAGACATGGCGCTGCAAGCAATTTCAAGCTCTGGAAGCCGGGGCTTCCCTGCTAATTTGAATTTTAGGGACGTCGATTGGGGAAGTTGCTCAGTCGTGGCTCCAATTTGCCACTGCAGAGTTAGAAATGAGTTAGATTATGCCAGTTTGAGTCAAATGACTTGCTCGTTTATATTTTTTAGTAACGGATGAGAGCGCAGCCTCCACCTAACGTTTAGAGGGCAGTCCCAGTGGTCTACTCCTGTTGCAGAACAACCTGCGGGCATTTTTACTGTCTTATTTTACAAACGATGCTCTGAGTTGCTCTCTCGTCTTCCACCAGCAGGTATTTGCACAAGAAACTCAATGAGTAACTCGGGTCAATCACACCGAAGAGATCAATTCCCTGATTTGTTTTACTGTAGTAATCATCCTCAAAATAGAAAACCAATAGCAAAAGCGGCAGGGAACATAGTTGTGTAGTGTAAAAGAAATGTAAAATACCAAGTTGCAGCCTCCAGATTTTTGAGGTGTCAAAGTTCTGCTGCAGTAAAATATCCCCAGATCATGAGATCATTTCCTCCTTCATGCATAAGTTTGCATGAATTTTCTTTTTTTTTCTTTTCTTAGAATGCTGTTTTGCTTACAGCAAATATTGTATGTCCTTTGTTCTGGTACATCTGTGTGTAATTTTATTTATTTTTTTTTTTAGGTGAGAATAAATGTGGAGTTCTCCTAATTATTTCTGAACATGCATTGTTTTAATTGCAATTTAATTTTTAAACTGTCCTCTCACAACACTTTTTAAGACATTATGTTGTCCTACATTTTAAGTGTTTAGTTTACTTGCATTTTTAAGTATTTGTATAACTGAAATATGAAATCCATGTGTTCAACTGTGTTAGTAGTGCATAAACATGAAGAGGAACAAAACAGGAAACCTGTCCTCTCTGAAAGCCTGTGTTTTTCTAAGGACTAGAGAACAAATGAAACTTTACGATTTGAAATATTAAGATCTTTTAATATACAAAATAAACCAAGTAAGAAACAATTCTTGAAGCTACTCGACTAATAAAGTAAAATGCTACCATTTAGATTTTTCTTTTCTTTTTTTTTTTTTTTTACCAGATTTTCCTTAAACATTTGAGAGCAAAGAGAAAATGAGACTTAGTCTTAGTTGACTAGATTTAGTTACCAATGTCAGAGCAAGTAGTTTTGTCTTTGTTTCGGCCTAGCAATGTTTATGCAAAAGCATTTCACAAAGAAAATTAGATTTCAAGAGCTTTTATGATGGAGTGCCCTGCAAAGGTATTAACACTTGAGGTTTTTCACATTACAACCACAAACTATAATGAATTTTATTAGGATTTTATGTGACTGAACAAAACAAGATGGAGAAAATCTCAAAAACTGTCTTAAAAGAATATGAAAAACTAGACTGAAGTAGCATATTGAAAATCTCTGTATGATTATGCACCACTTTGTGTTGGTCTATCATGTAAAATCCCAAGAAAGTACATGAATGTTTGATTAGGATGCGACAAAATATGAAATACTACTTTGAAAAACACTATTCTGCAGACTGCTGAGGGTGTTCCGTTTGATTTTGTTTCATTGCCGTTCTAGTTTTAGTTAACAGGTTTATACATTTCAGTCAGCACAATAATTTATGTTAAATTGAATGGCTATAAAGTTTTAACTTTTAATTGAGTTGTACCTTATAAACCCTTCTAGTTGAAGCTAAAGGGGAAAATGGAATGTTCTGGTACCATGTTGCAATTAAATACTTATGCTTGAATTTCTCCAGTCAGGAGATTTTATGTATTTTTTAAAACTTTTATTAGGAAGGCAGCAGCAGAGATCCAGGCGCTTTATTTAATATTTTAACTTTTCAGTTGTTCACTATGCACATATAAAATATTTCTGTCTTTAGGTTTGATTTTGTGTTCATTGCCTGGAATAAAAACATATTTTAACATTCATCCCCTTCTCCAACAAATTTTAATTACAATTTAAAACGCAGATGAGTTTATAAATAACTTCATTGTTTTAAAACCAGATTATTGTTTTGAAAAATGGTAAAATGAGGCAACACTTTGCCCAAATAGTTGATCAAGTTTTTGATGTTGAAGTTGCTGGCTCTTATTATTGCCTCTAGAGAGTCTGACTGATCTGAGCATAGCTGCAGGTGTAACTTTTTATCTACTTCAGACATTCTCGCCTTGCTTGTTTGACAGCTGTCAGAGAAGATGGTGAGCTGTATTCCTAATTTTCCTGCTAGAAAAGATAACAAGTCTGTTTAAAATACAGGCTTGTTAAAGTCTCCAAGCTGAAAAGCCTTCATTCTGGAATCGGTTTGAGCTGGCTAATGCAGTTACGTTTCACTGCAAGGAAGAGTTTTATATTAGGCTGCAGAGAAAGTGAGTGACAGAAGTATTGAACATATCAATGCTTGTCTCAGTTTGAATAAATTTAATGAGGTCATTGACATAAAAGTCCCATCAAATGTCAGCCAAAACCAAAGTTATCCACACTTACAAAGAAATCAAAGCAACCTACTCCACAAATGAAGAATCAGTTTATTTATCAGCTTATTTAATAAAAAGTAATGGCCTACATAAAGGCTTGTTATTACAAATGGGACAGAGTGGTACAATTGGGAATGGCAGTAGTTAGTGCTTCATTTCTAAACTTTTTAATATTCCAATCACTAGTATTGGAAACATAATCCCAAAGTAAAAGGAAGAAAATTTCACTATAAAATAGCTGTGACTTAGTGCCACTTGTTAGATTTCTGACAGGATTCAGAAGAATAATCAAACGAGCTGTACAAGAGTGAAAATTCACTCTCATAGAGCATAAAAAAGACCTACACTAGAGATGGCAGGTGAAGTTGGGAGCAATAAGTAATGCACTCTACTGTAATTACCTCTGTGCAGAATCACTGCGCAGGTCTCCACTGCTGAAGATAAAGCATGTTTGGTTTGTTTAAAGTTTGCTGTAGTAGATTTGGACATGCTTTAGAAATACTAGGAGAATGTCGCCTGGTCTTTTGGTAGGAAGAATCTTTAGCTTACAAACACAATGCTAACAGGTCAAACATCATGTTGTGGGCTGTCTTACAACATATGGTAGACGCTATACAGAGAAATGTACTGGGACATTCTTTATAAGAAGCTGAGTGACAATAAATCCCAAAGACATCACTGGGGGAACTTAGGAAACATCCTTCATCATGTACCATGACTTGAAAAGCCAGGTCAGCCATCTGACTTGTATCCAACTAAACAAAATCTATGGAAAGAACTTAAGATTGCAGCGAAATTACCTTCAAAACCTTCCAGAGTCAAAGACAGTTTGTGTGGAAGAACAAGTCAGAATTAAACCTAGGTTCAGCATTTAATTAGTTTCTTCATAAATAAGAGGTTTTGATGTCATCACCACAAAAATGCTTTTTCTGCAAACTATTAAATGCACTTCTGTTCTGAATTATTTCAATTACCTCATAAGAAAAATGTGAAATGTTGAATATTTATTTTACCCACTGTGTGTTTGCAAACCTATTAAGCGTCCTGGATACAAAAGTGATTTAAATTAAGAAATTAAAATGTAAACAATCTTTGTAAAAATAGGAAATGTTTTTTGTTTTGACAGAAAATAATTAAAATACAAATGAATTTCTGCACAAATTAATGCTGTTAAATCCTGAGTGGCAATCTTTCTCCCCTTTGAATCCCTGTGTTTAATTTAATGTTCACTGTCTGAATTAACAGCATCACATGCAACTGCTTTCTTTTAAACTGACTTCTTGAAGTGGCGTGCCACACTTTTGCTTTTGGCTGAGATGTTGTTATTTATATGCGGGGAAGCATCCTTTGCTCAAGTAAATTTTCAGTCTGATTCAGTCACTGTGCACCTACACGCTCCCATTTATGTGCTTTCTCTTTGATCCCAAGTTGACCTTCTGGAACATAAACGGTGACTGAAGATCCGTTTATGTGATCTTAGAGTTTGGAAGAGCAAGTACCTCTCCAACAAACCCCTGAGGAAACCGTTTAATGCCTGTAAACTCTTTAAAGGAGCACCATAAATCAAGAATGCTAATTTCTTTATGATGCTGCACTCCCTTGGTAAAGTTGTTTGTATTGAATCGTGTATTTTCTAGTATTTTTTTAAATTTTGTTTTAAAGAAGCAAGCAGATAATAATCATGAACCAAATGACCTTTGCAAAGTTTTATGCAGCTCAAAGCTGAGATAATGACCCAGTTGAGGCAATAATTAACACCCCTAGGACACCATTAGATGAACCTTTAAGGTTGCCACATAACATTAGCATTTGCTAAACTTTTTCTCACACCTCACATAGCATCAGGTAGCAATATTTGGAACTAAATCTGTGGATAAAGAGGTGAATTTTGTCAAATTATAAGGATGTCAGTGTTTTAAAATCCCTCCACGTTTCCTCTAAAGTCAGAATAACTTATTGTCAGAAAGCTGAGCAGGGTTTCAAATACACCAACATAATTTCTTTATGCTTATTTATGCCATAGGTCAATGCATTTCCTTTTGTTGTGAGCTTTCAGTTACAATATGTAAAATTTCTAACTTTAGTCCAAATCATATTTATGGAAATAAAGAACTCAAAGAATAGAAAAGTACAAAAAGAAATACTCTCCAATAAGAACTTCAAAACTATGAGTAAATTGAACACATCTTTATAAGTTTGTGCTTCAAAATCAAATTAAACATATAGATTTTATTTAAACTATCTTAATGAATGTATTAATATTAATTGGGCCTGTAACAATAAGCAATACATCAATTAATTGTATGATAAATTAAAATACCCATTTTAATGTTTGATTGTTCCCTTTCACAATAAAAGCAAAGGCTTTTCATTGTCATAATAATTGGACTTAATTTAGAACTTAGTTTCTTCAGTCTTTTTTAAACCTACTTTACTGTTTAAGAAAAAAGGCCTCCATCAAATTGAAAGTCTAAGCTTTGGAACTGTATGAGTTCATTCAATATGTAAAGGAAGATTTAAGACAAATAAACAGGAATATAAATGGATTAGATTCATACCAGTTTAATTCCTGAAAATGATCATTTCCTTATCACCACTTGTTTTAGCCCCTGGTTGGAATCCATCAATGTGAGACGCCTTGAATTAAACCTGAAACGAGTGCTGCTTGTCTAATTTAAGCTATATGCTGTGGAAAATATTTTTGTACACTTGCTGAGGAGTTTCCAACTGATTTGTTTTTGCAGCCTTCAGTTTTTCTATTTTTCTTTGCCACCATCGTTTTTATGTCCTGTTGCAATAGACTCTCTGTCTTGTCTCTGTGGTGAAATAGTAACTTTTTTTATGATACTGTGACAGGCTTTTGTGTTTCTGTTTGCGTTGCTGCCTGCAGATGCTTGAAAATCGATAGAGTAGCCTTCACATGTTGTTTGGAAACCAGAGTAAAATTAGTCGCTCTGTCGATGAGATTTCTGTTTTTTACATAAATAATTTTTTGTCTTGACAATATCATCAAATCTCAATGGTATCAAAGATTTTGACTTTCGATACAACAGTCTTTTCAGACAGAGTAATTCAAACAATGTTGCTGAGTTAAGCATATCCATACAGGACCCTCACATTATTAACAAAAGAGCAGACTGCAATGATATTTTTAATTATTGCGCATCTTTTAACATACACAAATATGATTAAACGCCTTTAGTTTCACTAACATGAATATTAAGTCAAAATGTAAATCATTTATTTTTGCCGTCTTACTCTCTATTTCATGAGAATATAGAGAATAACAATCTCTGTATTGTTAGAGATTCTATAAAAGTGGCTAAAAAGGACAATTTTGCAAAACAAAATCTCACAACCTGAAATTATTCCCTGCACTGTGAGCTTCTTTTTGCAGAAATGTCTGGGATAAAACATTTGCCTGGACTCGGAGGCTGATCAGTATTCACACAGTGAAACAGGAATTTGCCATCATTCAAATGTCAAAAAGCCAGAAAATTACTAAATACAAAGCTGCCAGGAAGCAGAACAGGTCTGCAGCTTAAATGTCTTTAGTTAAAAGACGTAGACGCCTACACTTGTCACATCTTTGGCTCCCCCACCAACTTCTTTTATCCTGAAACCTCAAAATCTAAGAAAGTGTGAGATGTTTTTATCGTGCACTCCAAGTGACTTTAAACGTTTGCTTTATAACGTGTTCACTCTAATTGTTACTTTTACTTCCAATAGCCCAAAACGCTGTTAATGCACACCGTATGTTAAGAGCATTTCAAGTACTTTAAAATAAATACATTTTGTGTTGTGTCTCCATTTTATACCCATCCAGGACAGTTTGTTGGTCTTGCGTTCAGAAAAGAATGTAACACTGAATGCCAGAAACCACCAAGGCCAGTTGACCGGTCAGCTTACAGTGGGTGAGTTTCCAGTTTCATCTAATTATTATTCCAGCAGTACCTGACTGAATATTAATATAGTCACGTTCAATAAATTAGAATTAATGTTAAATTGTCCATTTATTTCAGTAACTCAATTCACCAACTGAAACCCCATATTTATTTTTTTTTTTTTGTGATTTTTATTTTTATTTTTTACAGCTAATTAAAACACAATATTAAACTTTTTAGATTAAGATATTGCAGCAAACTGGTAAAACTGAGTTTTAATCCAGAAATGTGGTCGTAATGAAGAGTATGCATTATTCCTGTTTTAAAGGTATTTTTAATCTGACAAACAAGCGTGGTCAAAAGATATATTCTAATTTATTGAATATGGCTATATTTTAATAAGAGATGCATTGATCAGAGTTTTGTGGCCATTTCTTATATCCGATTTTTGTAAAGCTTTAAACGCAGCTAAAAAGAACAGTATTATGGTGTTGACATTTTTTATTTTATTTTGTCTTTTATATTGATGACTAGCTTGGTTTATGTGTCTAGTTCTGCAGAAACAGCACTTTTGTCTGTATTTCCCAGAAAATGTAGATCATTACCTTAACTTTGAGATTTAACAAAAGGTTGCAAACATGTTTAAATTCAGTATATTGTATGACAGTTTTAAAGCTAAAAATTATAAAACAGACCAACAATAGTTTACTCAATTAGTCTGAAGGAACCTCGATATGTGTCTGCATGTTGTAGAAAATTGCTGTTTCCTTTTTAAAGAGCTTCTTGGAACTCTGTGCTTCTGTGACTTTAGTTTTAAACACCTCATTGATAATGAAAGAGCTGACTTATTGACTCCCAGCCACAGTAAATGCTTCCTCACCAAATATTGTGTTCTGCATAATCTGAAAGCGCTTAATAATTCTGCTTTCACTGATTAAAAAAACTGATTCGCTGTTTAAGTTTCAGATTGAGGTTAAACACAGATTTCTTGGTGTCCATTTCTTATTAGTATTTTTAATCAATGTTTATTCAGAAGTCTCCCTTTTAGTTTTGTTGTATTATTCTCCCTTTTTCTTTACAAATAACCCCTAAGCCATTTATTGAAAGGGCAGTAGATTCGTCTTACCATTAAGTTCAACCATCAGTCAGCCTAAATGACCAAATTACCAATTACAGTGATTAATGACCACTGGAGAACAAATGACCTGCTTCTTAACATTAATAGCTATTGATCTTTGTCAGCATAAGTAGAACGTTGATGCTAATTTGATAAGACTGTTGATATGACACATTGTGGTCAAGCTTGACCTTTCTTTAAAAATCATGTTTTCCCTCTGAAAGTCGGTAGATGGTACAACAATGTAGCCATTAGAAATATATTCATCCACATGTGGAAGAATTTAAAACTCTGAAGAACAGGAGACAAGGTGATATGAGCAGAGTTATTTACTGATTTGTGTAATCATTGTAAAACTATATAGTCCATCACCTTCTGTGGGGCCACTGTGAGATGTTTACATTCTTATTATGAACATAGATGTCACAGTAACTATAGATACAGCTTCAAATTAATGCATTTGTCTACTAATTTATTGATTAAAATGTTCCTACAGCTACACAGTTTATCAAGCTTTTGGATTTATTGTGACTACATATTTCAGAATTTTTGTTGGACAAAATCCATTTCCATTGCGTTTCTCTGCTCATTCTGCTGTTTGGTATAAATTACATTTCAGTGGGGTTGGGATCAGTGCTTTGGAGTTTCATATTCTGTTTTAGTCATTTCAAAACAAGTTTTGATTTACTTTTTTTGGACCATTGTCTTGCTGGAAGGGTTTGAAAAAATTTTAAAAAATTAAAATTTTAATTAATGTAAAAGAAATTGTTCAAACTACAAACTTTACTGTTGAAGTACAATCAGTACATAAAAATAAAATTGTAGCTTGCTATCACCCAGAGTTAAAATGTTAATTTTTCTGTGTAGGTCCTGAAGGTGTGGAGGCTCAATGTCAGAGGCTGGAGGTGCGAAGCAGAGATGGTGGCAGACTCCTGTTCTCTGCAGATGAGGAAGAAGTCACAATGACAACAGAAAGGTTTACTGTCACAGGTAAACTTTGAAGCAGTCTCATCTGAATTTCCAACAAGAAGCCCTTATGTGTTTTCATTGAATTAAAAAAGAACTGATTTAGTTGGATTCTTTGAGTAGAAAATTGATGTTTTGGACATGATTCGTTCTTCAAATTTCTCAAACCTGATGAAGCAGTTGACAACATTTTACAGCTACTATAAATGTAAATTTGAAAACTATTTTGGTATATGCACACAAAGATATTTTAAGCATCTTACATCACAGTGCAAGGACTTGTTCTTTACACAGATTCATTTTTTGTGCAATCGAAAGTACACAATGGAGCAAAGTCATTATGTCACTGACAACATGCCTCTGTGGAAACTTCTTCTTGCACTTTAGGGAGACAATTTACCACTACAAATGATCGTTTTTGTCTCGTCATCCCTGCAAAGAGATGCATTTATTATCAGTTTGATATCAGAAACAATGGTATCTTCTGTTTAGGTACAATAAGATCGATTTCTGATGGTTGTGATGTAATTGAACCAGTTGCTGTAAAATACTGCAAAATATCTATGTTTTTAAAGCATAAAATAGAAATACAGAGCAAAGTGCAAATCCCACAGATTTCAGACTTACAACCAGAATACTCTCCACCCTCTGTGACTTCATTTACAGCTCTAACACAACAGGAATATGAGACACAGATCCAATTTTAGTTGCCTCCAGGTTTATGCTCTATATTCAGTGAAACATAATAAAACTGAAAGGTGATAGTCTAAAAAATGTAGTCAGTTTTTGGTATCTTTTGAAAGGCCTACACCTGGTAAAGCAAAGATAAGCTCTGCAAAAACAGTCAAATTTTCTGAATTAAATTCTAAGATCGAACTTTATCGGCAGGTTCTGAAGGTGCCGTGTTTGGACACTCGGTGGAGACTCCGCTGATCCAGGCGCCGACGTCTGAGGATCTGAGGTGAGTTGATGTTTGGTGTCATTAAAGCTTAATGTCATCTGTTAATATCCTGTTAAATTAAAATTAAGATTCTTAAATATTAAAGATTAATGCTCTGTGGCATTTCAAAGTCGATGGCCGGGCTTTGGGGAAAAAAAAAAAAAAAAATCTGTGACAGGAACCATTAGTCACCACTATCATTATCTCAAACACCGTATTGTAGCTTCGGGCATCTACTGGTTACTACAACAACTGGATTTGACCACTATATTAATTTCACAGCCGAAGGGCGAGCTAATTTATTAGTTTTTCTCTATAGCAGACAGGAATTGATTGAAGCGGTGAGAAAACATTGAGAAAGTGTGAAAGGTTGAGCTATGTGCTGCGCTCCTTCTCTCCCCTTGTGCATGTGATCCCCACCGAACTCTGCCTGAGGCTGCGAGCCCCTCGTTGCTCCATTAACGAGCTATCAGGAGTGCAGTTTGTTGTCTACCTTACTGGTCCGGAGAGGAGAGCTGGGATCAAAGTTGACAGAAAAAGCACTGTTCTGGCAGCTAATTCCTCCGGAGTGAGAGGAATACTGATGGTTTTCATTTTCAAGCCATACACACATCCACACACACGGAGAGAGAGAGAGAGATGGGCTCAGCTCGGGGGTGACCATCTGCAAAGTGATTGCAGTCTCAATGAGTGGCAGTAAAACAGGAGATGGCCAACACAAGACTCTTTTATTTGATTTTTTTCTATCACAAACACTATTTATTTCCTTGAAAAATAACTGAAATATTTTCCAAGAATGTAAAAATATACTTGAAGGTGAAAATTACGGTCTTTTTCCAATAATGAATCACTGAAAACACTTTCGAAATCGACTAGCCGTACTGTCTATTATTCTGCTTTTCTTTGAATTAAATGCGTTTCCTGGAATCGTATAGACACACATTTTCCTTTACAGAAGCATTTGAAAAGCAGCGCAAGACAAACTGTATATTAAAGGCTATTAATGACATGAATTTAAGTCTAACGAGGCTTTTGTGCACTGGCCAATTCATTCAGTAATTGAACTGTGCACAAAAGCTGAACAGAATAATTACAACAAGGCCAAACTGCCCTCATTACTTAGGATATAATAGATGTTTTTTTAGAAACAGTAAAAACCGAGTATTAAACCAAAATATAAAATATCTACAAAAAAAAACTCAGGAGGCTATAATTAATTTATATGAATGCACAATGCAAAGCCAACATGCTGTGAAAGCTACTGTAATTTTAATACTATGTAAATAAATGAATAATAAAAATTAATAAGCATAAACTTAATTAATAAAACTGAGGTTAGGAATTCTTATCTGGACACATTTCAATGTTTCTGGGTGATGAATCCACTCACACCTTAGTAATTTGTCACTGGTTCCCCTCACCCAGGATGAGAATGTCCAGATGATTTTAAATGACCAAACAAACGCATCTTTATAGTGACTGGCAGTAAACACCAGCAGATGGGTCCCCAAGTCATCACTGGCTCTGAAACTATAAAATGGGCTTCAAGCAACTTGGATTCTCTGCCTCACTACTTTTCCTCCAGATTCTGGGAAATACAAAATTTATTTTGATATGAAAAGAAGTTGTTAATCCACTGAACATCATGTGATGGTGTTATGAATCTCCCTTAAACCTTTGAATGCATTTTGCTTCACAATCCTCAAGATTGGATTTATTCCAGTTTCTTTTTCTACTTGTTTTCCTTCCACTCAATTTCCCATTAAAGTATTTGGAGACGGCATTCTGTGAACAGCTGTGGTCTTTAGCAATTACCTTTTGTGACTGGCCCTCTTTGTGAATATGATAACCTTATATTATTTACAAGTTCTTTGTGATATAAATATTGTGCATACAAATACTGCAGCAATACATTTGCAATAAATTCTGGAGCCATATTATCTGCTGGATAAGTTTTTAAACAACTATTTCAAAATAGTCCATATTTTTACTACTTTCCTCCTGCTGCTTGATGTCATTTTATTGAGTGGCAGAGTAACAATATTTTTCTGTAGCTGTTTAAAGCATGAAGTCATGCAGAGCAGCATCTCCCCAACCTGTCAATGTGCACTGCCAGTCAGCTGACTCAAAGAAAGCTACCGTAGCTTTTCCTAACTCAGCAGGATTACTTTTTTGCAAAAAAACAAGCTAGCGATGCAAAGAAATCAAAATAACAGTAAACATTGTTAGCATAATACAAATTTTAGCAGCAACAGGAATAAGATTTTTTGTTTTTAAATACTGTATTTCATGCAGGCTTATCATTCGGTTAGAGTCTAACCGTTAGTTTCTTACCACCCTCCTACTCCTTAGTCACTAACAAAGCAAACAGTGATTTAAGCTGTGCTCATTTAGACCAGCTGCTGTTTCCTAGAATAGCTTGGCCCTCAGACTGAGCTGTCCTTAAGTTGCAGAAAGTCTGCAGTCCCTCATACTAATGACAGCAAAGCAAGGCATAAATCACAAACTGGAAAAGGCTTTAGATTGATTACACTTGTACCTCTAATTCGTCAGCATGACAACATCACACAGAACAACTCTTTAAAAGCAAGGAAAAATTCAAATACACACACAAACTCAAAACGTCCTTTGCCACTATTTTTCAATTTTCTCCTGCTGACGTTAGACTTTAAACTGCGAGCTCTGAAGAGTTTGAAAATGCTAGTATATAAGTTAGATTTGGTTCCTGCACATTGCAGATTCTAGGCTTTTCTCTGCTTAAAAGGACGACATGACTGGGTGTTCATTTGAATCTAATACCATCTGTGTTGGCTCACATCCTTGTCATCATATTCCTCATCTTTAAAAGAAAGATCAATCTGTTTGAGATGCGTTTCATTTTCCTGCCAGCCAATGGTAATCGAGGAGAGGATAGAGCAAAGACAAAATCAAAGAAACTCACCTGAGATCTTCCAACTCTTTGAAGCACCTGCTCACCCCCCTCAGCAGTGAATGTGTGTACACTGGCACTCAGCCCAGTCTCTGTTTGTTGCCATCTTAATAACTTTGGTAATCCGGCTGACATTTAATCATGTAGCTCAAAATGTTTTAAAGTTGCTGTACAAATGTTGTTTTCAGTGTTTACTTCAGCCATCTCTTGCAGCTGCACCCTACAAGAGGATAGATGACAGGTGAGGGAAAACAAGAAATACGTGAGCTGCAAAAGGTTTAGAAAAAATGGAATCTGAAAGTATTAAAACTTTTAGGTCAGAAAGAGAGGTTGACTGAGTTATTAAACATTCAGCAGTGGCACAAAACGGGCTTTTATTTTAAATAGTTTCCATACATGAAATCAAGGTAATATAGCTGCACTATATTAAGAGGTTTTATGTCAGTCTGAAAACACACTTTGCTACCAGTCATGAATGTCTCCACTTTCAAGTTTGTGTTGCCAAATTCAACTATGTCTTGAATACAACGATAGCAAGGACACTGCAGACGGCATCGTATAGCTGTGATGTTTTTGTGTGTCTGTTTAAATGGTAACCCACACAGCTCTGTAGGAATGCACAATATATCGGCATTGGCCAATGTTCGTCTTTTTTTATTTATTTATTGGTGTCTGTCCCAAAAAGTAAAAATAGGCTTAGGGTTTTGTTTTTATTTCTGGATGGGAGAGTAAGGGGACTGGCCCTGTGTGTGTGTGTGTGTGTGTGTGTGGTCATGTGATAAGGATGGTAATTTCTTACTATCAGGTTTTCATATTTCATATTTATCAGGTTTTCTGCTAATATGAATCATAAAATAAACCATTTTGCATCATCCATCCATCCATCCATCTTCTTCCGCTTATCCGAGGTCGGGTCGCGGGGGTAGCAGCTTCAGAAGGGAGGCCCAGACTTCCCTCTCCCCAGCCACTTCTTCCAGCTCCTCCGGGGGAATCCCGAGGCGTTCCCAGGCCAGCCGAGAGACATAGTCCCTCCAGCGTGTCCTGGGTCTTCCCCGGGGCCTCCTCCCGGTGGGACGTGCCCGGAACACCTCACCAGGGAGGCGTCAAGGAGGCATCCTGACCAGATGCCCAAGCCACCTCAACTGGCTCCTCTCGATGTGAAGGAGCAGCGGCTCTACTCTGAGTCCCTCCCGGATGACTGAGCTTCTCACCCTATCTCTAAGGGAGAGCCCAGCCACCCTACGGAGAAAACCCATTTCGGCCGCTTGTATCCGCGATCTCGTTCTTTCGGTCATGACCCAAAGCTCATGACCATAGATGAGGGTGGGAACGTAGATCGACCGGTAAATCGAGAGCTTCGCTTTTTGGCTCAGCTCTCTCTTCACCACGACGGACCGGTACAGCGCCCGCTTGACAGCAGACGCTGCGCCAATCCGCCTGTCGATCTCCCGCTCCCTTCTTCCCCCATTCGTGAACAAGATCCCGAGATACTTAAACTCCTCCACTTGGGGCAGGACACCCCCCCTGACCCGGAGAAGGCACTCTACCCTTTTCCGGCTCAAGACCATGGCCTCGGATTTGGAGGCACTGATCCCCATCCCGGCCGCTTCACACTCGGCTGCGAACCGATCCAGCGAGAGCTGCAGATCACGATCTGATGAAGCCAAAAGGACCACATCGTCTGCGAAAAGCAGAGATGAGATCCTGAGGCCACCAAATCGGATCCCCTCAACACCTTGGCTGCGCCTAGAAATTCTGTCCATGAAAGTGATGAACAGAATCGGTGACAAAGGGCAGCCCTGGCGGAGTCCAACTCTCACCGGAAACGAGCCCGACTTACTGCCGGCAATGCGGACCAGACTCTGACACCGGTCATACAGGGACCTGACAGCCCGTATCAAAGGGCCCGGTACCCCATACTCCCGGAGAACCCCCCACAGGGCTCCCCGAGGGACACGGTCGAACGCCTTCTCCAAGTCCACAAAACACATGTAGACTGGTTGGGCGAACTCCCATGCACCCTCCAGGACCCTGCTGAGGGTGTAGAGCTGGTCCAGTGTTCCAGGACGAAAACCACACTGCTCTTCCTGAATCCGAGGTTCGACTATCCAACGGACCCTCCTCTCCAGGACCCCTGAATAGACCTTGCCAGGGAGGCTTAAGAGTGTGACCCCTCTATAATTGGAGCACACCCTCCGGTCCCCCTTTTTGAACAGGGGGACCACCACCCCAGTCTGCCAATCCAGGGGAACTGCCCCCCATGTCCATGCGATATTGCAGAGTCGCGTCAACCAACACAACCCTACAACATCCAGAGCCTTAAGGAACTCCGGGCGGATCTCATCCACCCCCGGGGCCTTGCCACCGAGGAGCTTTTTAACCACCTCGGCGACCTCGCCCCCAGAGATTGGAGAGCCCAACCCAGAGTCCCCAGGCTCCGCTTCCTCAGTGGAAGGCATGTTGGTGGGATTGAGGAGGTCTTCGAAGTACTCTGCCCACCGGCCCACAACGTCCCGAGTAGAGGTCAGCAGCACACCATCCCCACTATAAACAGTGTTGGTGCTGCACCGCTTCCCCCCCCTGAGACGCCGGATGGTGGACCAGAATCGCCTCGAAGCCGTGCGGAAGTCTTTCTCCATGGCCTCTCCAAACTCCTCCCACACCCGAGTTTTTGCCTCAGCAACCGCCCGAGCCGCATGCCGCTTCGCCCGCCGGTACCCATCAGCTGCTTCCGGAGTCCCACAGGCCAAAAAGGCCCGATAGGACTCCTTCTTCAGCCTGACGGCATCCCTCACCGAAGGTGTCCACCAACGGGTTCGAGGGTTGCCGCCGCGACAGGCACCGACAACCTTGCGGCCACAGCTCCGATCGGCCGCCTCGACAATGGAGGCACGGAACACGGTCCACTCAGACTCCATGTCCCCCACCTCCCCCGGGACGTGTTCGAAGTTTTGCCGGAGATGGGAGTTAAAGCTCCGTCTCACAGGGGATTCCGCCAGACGTTCCCAGCAGACCCTCACAACACGTTTGGGCCTGCCAGGTCTGACCGGCTTTCGCCCCCGCCACCGGAGCCAACTCACCACCAGGTAGTGGTCAGTGGACAGCTCCGCACCTCTCTTCACCCGAGTGTCCAAGACATACGGCCGCAGATCCGATGAAACGATGACAAAGTCGATCATCGAACTGCGGCCTAGGGTGTCCTGGTGCCAAGTGCACATATGGACACCCTTATGCTTGAACATGGTGTTCGTTATGGACAATCCATGGCGAGCACAGAAGTCCAGCAACAGAACACCGCTCGAGTTCAGGTCGGGTGGGCCGTTCCTCCCAACCACGCCCCTCCAGGTCTCACTGTCGTTGCCCACGTGAGCGTTGACGTCCCCCAGCAGAACAAGGGAGTCCCCAGGAGGAGCACTCTCCAGTACCCCCTCTAAGGACTCCAAAAAGGGTGGGTAATCTGAACTGTCGTTCGGCCCGTAAGCACAAACGACAGTCAGAACCCGTCCCCCCACCCGTAGGCGGAGGGATGCTACCCTCTCGTTCACCGGGGTAAACCCCAACGTACAGGCGCCGAGATGGGGAGCAACAAGTATGCCCACTCCTGCCCGACGTCTCTCTCCCTGGGCAACTCCAGAGTGGAAGTATGTCCAGCCCCTCTCAAGGAGACTGGTTCCAGAACCAGAGCCATGCGTCGAGGTGAGACCGACTATTTCTAGCCGGAACCTCTCGACCTCACGCACTAGCTCCGGCTCCTTCCCCACCAGAGAGGTGACATTCCACGTCCCAAGAGCCAGTTTCTGCAACCGAGGATCGGACCGCCAGGGTCCCCTCCCTTGGCCGCCACCCATCACACAGTGCACCCGACCCCTTTGGCCCCTCCCACGGGTGGTGGGCCCATGGGAGGGGGGGCCCATGTTTCCTCTTCGGGCTGAGCCCGGCCGGGCTCCATGGGTAAAAGCCCGGCCACCAGACGCTCGCCATCGTGCCCCCCCTCCAGGCCTGGCTCCAGAGTGGGGCCCCGGTGACCCGCGTCCGGGCGAGGGAACACCAAGTCCAAGGTTTTCCTTCATCATTGGGGTCTTCGGGCTGCACTTTGTCTGGTCCCTCACCTAGGACCTGTCTGCCTTGGGTGACCCTACCAGGGGCATGAAGCCCCAGACAGCATAGCTCCTAGGATCATTGGGGCACTCAAACCCCTCCACCACGATAAGGTGGCAGCCCATGGAGGAGTATTTTTTTCATTTTGCATCATGTGTAAACAAAACACACATTGTAAGATAACTGCTGCAATGTATTTTTCCTGTGATTTGAAGCTGGAACAAAAAACCCTTAGAACACCATAAATGTACAGTACCATGGAAATCTTTTCTTTCCTGTGTTGTACCACTTCATCCTTACCAAGAGCTTGTTCTAAATTCAGTTCACACAAGAAAGCTGTGTTTAAAAATTAAATAATTATCTCCATCCATTAGTGGGCTGATCCTTAGTTATAGATGCTGGCACTAAGGAAACGGGATGCTATAATAACTATTCACCATTTAATCCTTCTGAACTAGGTTCACAGTCTAGGACAGGGGTCGGTAACCCAAAATGTTGAAAGAGCCATATTGGACCAGAAAAACAAATCTGTCTGGAGCCGCAAAAAAATTAAAGCCTTACACAAGGCTTATAATGAAGGCAAAACAGGCTTTAAGTGTTTATATTAGCTTATTATCAAAATGACTAAGTTTTATACATAATTAGCATTCATGATTAAATGTTTATTTTCCCTGCTGTGCGTCCTGGAAGGAATGGCGCGCCACGTGACTCTGTTGTACAATGGTGCTTTAAGTTTACCTTCCGTTACAATATTAATGTATTTTATTTTGTTGCATTGATTAAATTAAAGAAATGCAATAAAGAAATCAGATTTTTGATGTCATCTTTATTATGAAGATCGACAGGGAAAGGGTCATATTTTTCCTTTTGGAACTTGGAAAATCTGCTCCCAAATGTTGAATAAATGTGAACAAGCTAATAGGCTCTAGGAGCTTGTTCAACTTTAAGAAGCAAAGTCTTTTTATTTACTCATATGTATTTTATTTACTCATATTTATGTATTTCTATTGGCCAAGAGAAGGACTAATAGTCTTTGTACATGAGTCACATGTTTTACTGCTCTGCTACACACTGTCAGGAAATGCAATTTTAACCAATAACATGTCCTTCAAATAGAGGCATTTCTTTAGATTATGAAATGATAAGAACTTTAAACAAGTTTGCAAAAAAAAAATTCTGTATGTCATCAAATTTAATTGAAGTTTATTTTAATACAGTTCAAGTTTTGTTTAGAGTTCAGATCAGCATTTGGTCTGCAATTATTTTTGTTCTATTCATTTAGTTTCTTTGGTGATGAAGCTCATCTACCCCCTGTGTATTGATAGCTTGAATATTTTAGTTTTGATATATTGGCAAAGTAGAAAAAATGTATAATAATCAGAAATCCCCAATGGTGAAAATGCAAAGTAAAACAGTTGTGACATCTGTCTATTACAGATTTAACACTGTCTCCGGCTAAGTACTTCACACAGCCCCAGTTATAAATTGCAATAAAATGAAAACTGCTCGGTCCACAATAATAGGTCTGTTCCTTCAAATATATCACTTGACTGCAGAAACTCTCCTCCATTTAGGGTGAAAATACATTTTGCAGCTCTTTGATTGATCCAAGCAGTTTTCAGGACGTTGCTGCTGTTTCCACACGAGTTTGACAAGTTCATTACAAAGATAAAGATGACTACAAGGGCTGCGACATTTGTTCACACTGCTCTCCTACTGTTTTGGAATAGTTTAACTTCTCACAGTTTTGGCTAAATACATGTGTATTTTGGCTATGAAATAAAGTTTGTATTTCTTAGAAGACTAAATATTAGTAGCACATCTTGTTTGCTGCCTTACTTGTTATCTGTCAGCAGGAGTAATCATTAGAGTGAGATCATTGGTACTGAAGTGTCTGATCTTTATGTTTGCTCTGGAGATACACTGAACGGCTGGAGCCATTTTATAGTTTCTGCTCCATCTTTGTGCAGAGTTGATTTTTATCTCTTTTGCAAGGCTAAGAAAAGTTATCATCTGCCAAGCTGTACTACTGTTAAATGCACATGAGGAGTTGGATAATGTGTCTTTGTTATTAAATTTGTGGGCTTGATAATGATGTTGAGGATTACTGAAGGGCTGAAATGATAGAAATTCTAATCTCTCTATTACCAATCACCGTGTGAGGTTTAATGCATCCTGTCATCGCTTGAATTGCTTGACGTCCTACTTTCATAGATGACTGACGAAAGAATTGGTCCTAAAAGATAATAAAGGTTCAGATGAGACTCTGTCCTTCAAAATTGAGTTGGAGGTAATCTTTCCTGTGCTGAAAGCAAGTCATGGTTACATTATATTTTGGGATTCAAATTCTCAGAAAATTAGACTTTTTACTAAGATGTGCAAATTGTTGTAAAAGAAATATTTAATCGAGTGAAGGCTAGTACTTAATAGTGGCAAGGTATGTCATTTTGGATTTGACCTTAAGTTCGTGCATTGCTGTGTGACGTTACAAGAGAAGCAATGTTTGTACTGTAGAGATGGTAGGAGGCCAGCGTAGATGTGATGGAGCCTTTAGGATCAAGGGCTGCAAGTAGCCAACATAAATTATCCATTGACTTCAATACAAATGTTACATTGTTTACTGAGGGTAAATGTGTAATTTACCTTTTAAATTAAAATCCATTGTAGACTTGTTTTTCTTTATTTTAACAAAACTGTCATGGGGTGTGGGTGGTGAGAGTGGTGAGGCAGACGCAGCGGACCCAGGTACGATGAATAATGATGATTTAATGAAAATAACTTAGTCCAACAACGAGCAGCAGTCACATACACTGAACACAAAGAGACTAAACATTGACGAGGACCCGACGACGAACAAGGAACACAGGTGGAGTTAAATACACGGGAGGGTAATGACAGAACGAGACACACCTGGGAACAATCAAGGGGAGGACAGGACAACGAAGAGACTTAAGGACACAGAAAACTCTAAATAAACACAGAAAAAACACAGATCCTGACAAAAACATTCTGCAAGCAAGTGAACCTCAAGTTTACCCAGAGCACCTTGGCCAAAGGAAATCATGTCATTCAGTTCTTCAAATTTTGATTCCATGATAATATATGGTTTTTGCCACTATTCACTGGCAGGATTTATGTATAAAAGACAGGAATACTATTCCAGCAAGAAGAGTAAGACACTCAGATTTGTCATTTAAATTTGAAGCACTTGCTCTGCCAATAACCGGATCACTACCCGGAGTTTGTCCGCCATTGTATTTTGGAAAAGAAAGACATACAGAAAGTCCTGATGCAGGTGTTGTCTAGTGCTGACATCGATGGCACACGACTGTGGTCTCATATTGCTGGCTGGGTTTTTGTAAACTCACAGCTGTTAGTGATATCACTGTCATCACCTTACAATTGACCAGAGGGCACTCAAAGGCGGCTCGTCTTTGTGTATGGCTGAAATGTTATGTGAAAAGAGACTGAAGCCTCAGAGTTGAGGGGTGAGCCACCCTTTTGTCTTTACATGGACAGGTTGACAAAGAGCAAAGAGAATTTTATTCATTTCCCTTTACTTTACTCGAAACTGAAAAATGGCACATAGACTATAATGCAGTCTGACATGGAAAGATGGATTCCTAGAAAGCTGAAGGACGATGCATCTCATTCTTTGCATCACGGATTTACAGGCTTTTATTACCGGTACTTAGTTTTAGACGTTACTTTCAGGTACTTTTTATTTGCAGCTTTAGGTTTTTTTTTTATTTAGGGGGAGTGAGGAGGGCTCAGCACTGGTATGTCATTTTTGTCCTTTAGATGTCCACTGATTTCTTATAAGCAAATATCCCACAATATTTCGAACAGAAAATTAGTAAAAAGAAGGGAAAAAAAGCAGCCAGTGACCAAAGAAAACCTTTATCAAGATCTGCAGGAGAAGACCAAGATTTTTATTTAAAAAAATAAAATAAAATAAGAGTCTAGCCCCTTAGAAGAAAAACAGTTGTTTTAAAAATAATTTCATGACTCTGTCTCTGCAACTCCCTGTTCTCATTTTTATCAACCATAATCATCAGCACAATTTTTTTTTTTTTTTTCCCCTCGCAATGTTTGCTGACCTTTTCGTTGATGTAAAGGTCAACTTGAATGCAGGTTGTTTAGGTTTCTTGGATAATGAGAGAATCTGTCATAAACAGTCTTTCTGGCTTAAAATGCCCCATAAGTCATCCTTTATAAGGACTTTTTATATCCAACTTTTGTAGAAGGAGCCAGAAGCCCTGAAACATCCTGTATATAATGAACTCTTCTGTATGAAGGTAATTATTCTTTCTTTCATGTAACCAATGGCCTCATCAGTCAGCCTAATGATCTGAGAGGTATAAGGCATTGTAACATTTCAAAACAAAATAGCTGTCCTACTCTTCTGCAAAGGCACATAATGGAAAATTAAGGTCACCGGGCGCTTTAGCTTAAAAAAACAATATGTGCAGAGCTGTGGTGGCTTGAAAGTATGCAACCTGTATTCTTCCACCAATTTTCTCAAGCTGGTGTATAATTAACAGTCTTGTAATAATAATTAAAAAAAACTTAATAAAACCTCTGTTCCAGAATAACATGCAGTTCCTTAGTAACGGAGTAATGGGATTTTGCAGCAAACTGTGAAGACAATTTTCCTATAAATACATGCATGCTAAAGCAGGTGGCGATGAGCAATTTAGATACAGTGGTGAAAACAAGTAATTGATTCCCTGCTGATATTTCCAGAATGGAGAGGCCTGTAATTTTCATTATAGGGACACATTAACATCTAAAGAAATCTAAACTCTTCTTCAAAATACTGAGAAATCATATTCAAACATTTGAGTTTAAAGAAAGTTATAATGTATAAGAAAATCTCTCGCTTATTAATAAATAAGAAATGGCTTAATCAGGTTTAATGTTAGAGAGGAAAGAATAAGTTCTTTTTAGACGGTGAAGGCAAATATCTGGGTTCAGCCCTGTCCAACCTAAAACAAACGAGTTGTACTTTATTGCAGCTGAGTCCTTGTACTTGCTCTGTAAGAGCAGCTCGTCATGTTGCATTATGTGCAGCTTCTTGTCTCCTAGAACCACATGCATTAAAAAAACAGCATTTTAAGAGCAAAAATTTCCAACATTTGTCAAAGTACCTTTTTTGTGAAAGGCAAATTTTACGCTTCGACACCCGAAAAGGATGTTTCTCTCCAAAGAAAAACATGTTTTTGATTTAGATCACGCATTCTTGCGTTTCAGGTCCTCGACAGTCACTGGTGAGTAATGCTTAGTGAGCATTATATCACTGTGATAAAAATGGAAACATCTCATACTTCTTACTGCATCATCTACACCCCAGGGTTTTGTTTTCTGGCCCTGCCAAGCTACTGTGTCTGGGTGTTAAAGCTACAAGAGTAATTTATTTTATTTTATGCATAGATCTGCTTCGTCACTGTGGGCTGAAAGCTTCTGCTTGGGAGCGCGCAGCTTTGTACAGGATAGTAGTTATAGCCTTTACAAGATAAAACCAATCAAGAGTACAGTCTAATCCTTACTGCTCAGCTCTATCCTTGTTTGTATTTTGCACATTTGATGCCAGAGGTAATGTGTGCAAATTTACTCTGGTAGAGGTGTGGTGCATGACTGGCTGTATGGCAGGGTGCCTTCAGGTTCAGTTTGGCATTTTCAGCATCACAAAGCTGTCCCACCTGGATCGATCACCATGGTAACCAAAGCTGGAAGCCCACTTTGTGGCAGTTTAGTTTCCAGATCAGAGGTGCACATAAGGTGACTTTTTAAAAACAAAAAATTTTATCAAGCCTGTTAAGAACTGAAGTAAATGCCATATTGTAGAAAAAAGCTTTTCTGTTCATATAATACATAAAAATATGATCTCCAGTGACGAAGGCGAATCTTGTCTTTTGTTTCCATAGACCAATATATTGATCTGTAAAAATATACTGATCCGTAGTCTATCTTGGAAGGTCCTACAAAATAATTATAAATATATAAATGCTGTTTATTTTCTAGATGTTTAGATTCTAGGTTTTACAAATGAGTTCAAATGTGTCTTTTAACATAATTTCCTTATAAGACAAAACTATACCTTAAAAGTCTACATACCACTAATGCCATTAATAATCAGGGTAAAAATGTCTAAATTTAACATATGTATTGTAACTCTCGATCAGGTATTGATGCTTTTAAATGATCTCGCTTTAAACCTGTCTGGTTTTATCGGGCAGCATTAGGGTGAAATGTGACCTTAGGGCGCCATAATCACACATGGTGATGTAGAGAGCCTTAGATGACTATAAAGCCGAGACATTTGAAAAAAGAATTAATTCATTTAATGCCTTGTGCTGGACTGTGTTTGAAACAAGCACTCTTGGAAATTGAACACTTTGTCTTCTGGAAGAGTTGGCCCCTGTGTGTGTGTGTGTGTATGTGTGTGTGGAGGCAGCGGGTGATGATTGAACTGCTTTGAATGGAGTGAAAATGTCTCACACACACGCATCACACACAACTAATTTCTAACGATGCGTCTCAGTGCAGAGTGTTGTAAATGAGTCTTTTAATGACTCTGCTGTCCAGGCCATGGATCATCGCTGGAGTCGTGAGAAATTATTAAAATGTGACTCACTCAAACATTATTCTAGCTACCAAAGAAAGGAAAACTGAAAGAGGCAGAAAAACATGGACGTGCTTCAGGGGAGAGGAAATTTGTTTATTTTAAATCTTTCCTCAAATCTCTATGGCCTTTTTTTTTTTTTTTTTTTTTTTTTTTCTTTTATTGATATTCTAAAATGTGGGCCACATTAAGCAGCTGCAGAGATTCAAACAAATTCAACAGGGCTGCTTAAAGCATCCCATTTAAAATTTATTGAAAAGAGATTTAGGCAAGATGTGGGGGAAGAAAATCAATTTGCAACAGTTATGAGTTATGAAAACAGATATTCACATCGATTGGCACTCACACTTATCTGTCTGTGTGTAAACAAACGGCCCATGAAGGAAGATGCATATTGCGTTAGCCTCAGTGAGGCTGAAAGTCAGATCAGCTGCTTGGTCTACAGTATGTGTCTCACAGGGGAACCTGGTTTGGTTTGGATTTGATGTACTGTGGCACATTTACATGAACAGCAGCTATATAGAAAGTAAGGCGTGGTACCAACAACCCGCCATTTTGTTTGCTCAAATTTATTAACCTTTCTCTGCCTTGTATTAAAGTTGATTGTGCTCAACCGCCAATAAAATGTGAATTTACTCAATGATGTGTAAACATGGAAAAGAATTCAAAGTATAGTTTGAATTTCTCCGTTTATTGAATCACATAGACCAATTGATTGAGTTTAGCAACTTAATATCTGGTTGTAACTATCCTTTTAGGTTGGAGTCGCCAACAAGAACCCTGACCATGGAGGCTCCGAGAGGGGTGGAAGTGAGCGCAGCCACGGGGACGCTGAAGATCAGCAGCAGGAAGGATCTGCAGCTGGAAGCCACAGAGGGAGAGGTGAGAGCATCTCCAGTTACAATCCTCTTTGGTTTTCTGTTTTATTTGGATCTTCTTTCTCTGTGGTCAGCATGCAGGGAGCATATCGTCTTCTCCAGCATGTGCTGGAAGAAGTCTAATGCTTTTCCCAAGATCTTAATGTATGGATAAATGGAGAAATAAATTAATCAGAATCAGCTTTATTTGCTATGTTTAAGCACACAAAGAATTTGAATATAAATATAATTGTGTAGATTTGGTGGAACATAAAGATTTCTTTAAGGTTTGTCGTAGAAAATTTTAAATGTAATTCAGAAAAATTATAATCTTTAAAAATATGTAATCTTAAAATAACTGGAAATTATAATTATAACATTTCCATTTATTATTAGATTATAATAAATGCTTAATTTTTTTTGGTCCATTATTTTGTCTGTCCATCCTTACTCAGCCATTTCTGTCCATCTGTGTGACCCTCATTTGTCCATCAAGTCATTCATCTGTCTGTCTTCAGATGGTTCTTTGTTCATCTGTCCGTCCATCCCTCTAAATGTTCGTCCATCCAAACACCTTTCCTGGTGTATACAGGTTCCACATACAAGGCCTGACTTCTCTAAAGAATATGAAAGTAAATTTTTACTGTTTTGTTTCATTAGTGGGGCTCAAATACACAGAGACATTTCAAAATTTGTGTTTTAGGTAAATGAAGTGCTTGTGCCTCCATGTAGATTGTTGGGATTTGCAGATGCACAGTGGAGGACAAGTGTCTCAGCTTAACGTTTCTGTTTGCTCTGTGGTTGTTTTGGTAATTCACAGGCTGATTGTTGCATCTGGTACCGAAACATAGAAGTCAGAACTTTTCTGTATTCTTTAAAAAGCCAACCTGCTAAGAGAAAATTCCAGTATTTTTGTGAGGAAGCAGAATAAAGACAACTGAGTGACAATTAGTGATTAAAGAAACAATCGTGGATGTTTACTTTCAGTGACAATCAGCTAATATAAAACTCAGAATTATTGCTGCTGCAAATGGTTATGTGTAAAAGCAAAGACCTGCTTCCTGCTTTATTCTCATCTAAGCAGTGCTGCTGTCTTTCACATCCAGTTTGCCCTGACGGGTATTGAAGAATCGGTTTCCGGTGGTTGTACATCACATCAGGACACGTCGACTGATTTGTTTGACTTCCAGTGCTTCTGACGTTTTTCTCCTCCAGATTCTCCTTGATGCCGACAGCATTCGGCTGGAAAACCTCCCGCTTGGCCTCTACGCCGCGTCCGCCGGAGAGCCCTTCAGGAAGCAGGCTGTGTACGAGGTGTGCGTCTGCCCCAGCGGCAAGACCTACCTTTCTCCAGCTGAGAGCGTTTCCACCTGCCAGGCCATGAGCAGCATCTGCCTTTGGAGCTGACCTGAGAGCAGCATGTCGTGACGGAGAGCAAAACCCGAGTATCGGCTCTGCGATCTGAGATTACTGGAGTGGAGACGGAAAGCTTCAAGCTCTGAGCTGTCAGTGCTCATAGCAGGACAGAAGTGTTCAAACCGCTGCCTGCAGAGGATCGACGGAGGCTCACACTTCACTGACTGACTGAGGAGGAAAGTCAAAGAAGTTCTCTGGAACCAGGAATACGTACAGATCAGTTCTCACAATCAAATCACAGACAGAGGATACAACTTTTATTTTTCTACTTTTAGGTTTACGAAGATTGTTTTAAATTTGAAAGGAAAAAATAAATAACATGGTGCCTTCAGTTTTAAATGGCGTCACATTGAAACTGTCTTGTCAATTAGACACAAAGGTATTAAAAAATAAAGCAAGCACAAATGAAAACTTTGTCTAATCTAAATGTGTTTCAGCAAAGTTGGAGATGCTTGGAATCAGATTGAAACAGGTTTGTTGAATTTATTAGCAGAAGCTCATGTCGGATAAGGACCGCTTTGAAGATGCAGATGAAAGATATTTTCCCAAATCAAAGGTAAATATTTATCCTGTCCTTTGCTTCATTTATGCCGTACCATGTTTGAGAAAATACCCAGTTTAATTTTCTGGATCTTTCTGTCATAACTTGTGCTCTTTTACACAAGTTATGTAAAGGAGCACATAAAATTAAATAGCTCTGTGAGAGGTACAGCTCCAGCCAGGAATTTACATTCACTTGAGGAATAATTAGATAGTGTTATTTTGCTATTTATTTGAGTGGTATTCGTTGCCTTCATTCCAGTATTTTCTAAACCTGAAATGTGACAGTGAAGATCAGCAAATCCCAGAAACTTCATGTTTACTTGCTTTCCCAATTTCAAATGTAGTTTTAACGCTGGTGTTGGAGGTAACCCTCCATTAGCTCATCCATTGTTTTAGCAATGCACCAACATCAGTGGCAGTGAAACAGACGCTCAGCATGATGCTGCCACCACCATGCTTTACAGTTGATGTCTATTAAGATTAGAAAGCCTCTCATTGTCTCCTCCAAACTTTTGTCTTCTCAATCTTTGGTCTGATAACATCATAAAACTTTTCTCCAGACAGAATTTGATTCAGTGAATTCCAACATCTGCAACCACTTTTTGATTTTCAAATTAATTGAAGTTGTGTAATAATTCCAACCAGGAAACTGGAAATGTCTAAAATATTCCAGTTTGGTGTTCGTTCTAGATCTGTTTACTTGCGCTCTTCTGTTTACTCTCCTGCTGGCTTTCATGTTAAACCTGTGACAGTGTGCTAACAGCTTCTCTCTCAAGGTTTCCCGAAGGCTGTCTAACCTGGGCTCCCCAGCTGAGAGCGAGACAGGCGGCCATGTTTCATCTGACCTGATGCAGACACTTACTCCCTCGAAGCTTCCAGAGATGAGCTTGTCTGGTAAGAGCCCCATCACCTTATCTTAAGGGTATATTTCAGACATGCAGCTGAGTGTTTATCTTTTGCTATGAAGGACAATTTCAAGGGCAAACGTTGAGATTTTTTAGAGCCAAAACATCTGAGAAATGTCAAAAAGCATGAAATGTAAATAAAACACACTTGGTATTTTTATTGATTTTTGAAGAAGTAAGTCAATTTCTTTTAGCAAGAGTCTTCTTTTTTTTTTTTCTCTCTACAATGGAAAGGCATTCCCAAATATGGATGTTGACGTAACATGTAGCAGCAGAGCGCGACCGGCAGTAGATTTGAATTGAAAACCGATTAATTTCTTGACACAAAGAGCCTTTTTGTGTTTAATTTGCAGCAGCATCTACTAGTTTCTCTAAATGAGTGACACAACATATATATCACTATATCTGCAGAGAATTGTGCATATTAACTTTAAACATAGCAGACAACAAGAAAAAATACAGCAAAACACATCCATCAAAGTCTTTGTAATGTCAACAATGACAACCTGCTTGGCTGAATTGTGTTTTTTACATCATAAATTATCCCCATAATGTCAGGTTACACTATACTTCCTGTGAGTTGCGCTGATTGTAGCTAAAATCCTCCTATGAAGGATTGCTGTTGATGAATTCAAGGACCTCCAAGGCCTGATAGGTGGGTGATAGCGGTGCAACTGACCCTGGGGTGGCTTTCACATGCAGAAAGCAGGTGCAAATCAGTGGAGCCGTTGCCAAAATTGCCTCCAGATAACATCTGAGCTGGAGCTGATGCTGGCAATGGGGTTGAATAATGATTTTATCTATGTGGGACTTGAAAATCTCCGCTGGAAACACTGGAGAGATGTGATCAGGACCTGCAGGAAAGGACGTTTCAAACTCAGACAAATGTCTTTCATCAATAATTGGTGACTAACAGTTCATTATTAAGTTCTTTCTGCATCAAAACAACATTCTGTTTTGTGCTTTTCTTGCTGCAACAAACTGAGTCACACCTTATGAATATGCATGCCTCCATCGTTTCAGTGCTGGTTCTTATGAAACTCGCATCAGATCCACTCAGATCACCAAATATATTGCAGCTGATTGGGAATGGAGTGTTTTCTCTGAGCAGCTCAGTCAAATCTGAGTTTAGAGAAAGCCACAAGTTCAAAGTGCCAAGTAAAGATTTTCCAAATGAAATGCTCAGGCTGCTTAGAGTCTCGAAGTTTGGGTTTGTTTGAACTATTTTCAATACTTGGATAAATATCAGAGTCCCTGCACTGTGTAGAAAGACCAAGAATTCAATTTAAGTATTTTGGGGCTAGGAAATTATTTTTGTACTTTCATACCCATTCCCATTCTTTAAATATTATCTCTGACAGCCAGTCGTCTGATCGTTTCCCCATCCATCCAGCCAATCCACCTGCTTTCCAGATACTTTGGGCTGAAGTCCAGAAAGCTGTAAGCTGGGATTTTTCTATGTTTAGAGCATACTGTCAATTAAACCTGACCACAGGGCAAACATTTATAGAAAACTGCTACAAGAATTTGAATTATGCTTCAAAAATCATCTTGGTGATTAATATGGTTATTCAGGAGTTTGCCTCTGGAAATATATGAAATGGTAAAGTGCGCTGCATGGTGGAACCATGCTAGGTGTTTGTTAAATTGAACTTAATGTTTAACTTCATCTGCAACTTTAATGTAGAAATCAATTAGTTTTAACTTATATATTCCTATTATTGAATGCAGCACTGACTCTGTAAAATTTGTGTCTCAGGATTCAAATCTTTCATCTTTGGTTAAAGATTGAGTTTTGCTCGACAGCCAAAGCTTTCTATATGTTTTCTGTGGGTTAAAAATAGCTCATAAATACAGTCACTGTCTAACAAAATATCCTGAATCCAGAAATATTTAGCCCTAGTGTGGTAAGAGAGGAGAACAGTACAATCTGAGGAGCAGCCACCATAAAGTAATTACCAGAACAGTTTCTAGTTAACCTCCTGTCAGCTGACTAATTGGACATTTAAGACGAGTCCCTGTTGCCCCATATTAAACAGGCATAATGGAGTAAAAGCAGAGTTTTATTGGACAAAAACTGAAAAATAGTTCGAATGTCTGAACGTGATTGTAAAAGCCAGGTGGAATGAGTTTTCATTACTCAGAAAGTAATGTGAATCAATACCATCTACCATCACACACCAAACAGTCTAGTGAGTTTTAATTTTCTAAATGTAAAGCAAAAAAAAAAAGATTTTGGGAAAGACATTTTAACACATCGACTTCCAGTGAAGCACCGACTTTCTGGGTTCATTACAGTTTCAGAAGAATGGGGGGGAAAATGCAGCCCTCTCCTTTTTTAATGTCACTTTTTATGTTTTGCCATCTCCCGTGATGTAGACATGTTGCTTACTCAGTGGAGATGCAGACAGGACTTCACCTGCCATATGCCGGGGCATTACAAGGCGTGTGCTTAGCCACAGGCAGTCTGAACAGAAGTGGCCTGAGGAGAGAGTTTAATTGCTGGGGTTAGAGACAGATTTTATCATAACATGCTGCTGCACGGTCACAGCTGGATGCGCATTACACATTCCCTCCTTCTAATTAAGCCCAGAATTACTGTTAAAAATCCAAATTGAGTTCTCAACAACTGCTCTTGTCAACTCCCCATGACATATTTTTCAAAGCATGCAATCGTGATAAGAACATCCTCTTGAAGCTTCGGGGGGTTTCCACATCAGGACAGAGTAAAAATGATCTGATCTAAAGTTATTTACATCTAACCTCCAGTGCACAGAGCCACAGCAGAAAGGGAGAGTTTGTGCAAAGCCAAGCACAATCCCACAATTCATTAACTTATAGAAGCACCTTTTAGCACCAATAACTTAAATGACTATTTTTTTTTTGTAATACTTTCAGTTTCTCATATCATTTTTGAATCAGTTTTCATTTATTATTCTTTAAACAACACTGCTTCGGTTCAATATGTTTCTCAGACTTTTGTTTCCTCACCAGTTAGGACGATGTCTGGACTTTTTGCAACGCTGTGATGCTTTTGTTTTTCAAATGTTCTGTTGGGTTTGGGATGACGGATGACCTCACATTTTCACTCTGAGTGTAAACTTTGGTTTGCAGAGGAGTTATCCAATGATTACAAGATGCCTGGTTCCTGTGACTGATAAAAAGCCCATATCATCACTCTCCTGCTGCCATGCTTGTCTCTGTGTGTGAGATGTTTATGCTGATATGCTTTTCATTTGTTTTGGTCTCATCTAAGACAACACTCTGGAGGTTTTGTTGGTCGCTCGCCTTTGCCATATTCTTGGCAGCCCTCCTCTCTCTCTTTCTTTGGTCTTTTTCTAATCAGACCTTCTTGAACAGCAACATTCATTGTGGTAACAGATCTGCAGTATCTGACATGGAGCTTATGTTGTTTTTTTTAATTTATTTATATATATATATATATATATATATATATATATATATATTTCTCTGAGCATTTCACACTGACCTTAAGTGTGCTGGGACTTCTGCTCCTGGGAAGACTGCCAGCTGTCATAAATGTTTCCACTTGTAAATAACCTTCCTCTCTGTAGTAAGGTCCTCTTCTCCTGACCCTTCCCAGGTCATTGCTGATGTCTTTCCATCTTGGCAGCATGTTAACACAAAACTGTAGCCTCAAGATCTGAAAGCTGGCGGGTCTTCTGCTTTTGCAGCAACTGGCTGCTATTTTCACAATTAAACCCATTTATAAGCAGCAAGTTGTATGTAATTTTTCACACACAACTTTTTTATTAGGGCTTCATTTTTCATATATAATCTGATCAATCTGTTTTGTGTTTTTGTAGGCTCAAGCCTGGATGTAAGTAATTTTAAAACCTAATACAGTAGATTAGAGCAAACTTTATTATGTTATGCATCATTAAATATTTCACTTTGTGTTTATTGCTAGACATAAATTGTAATGTTTCTATCTAGGTCTCTTTTTAAGTGTAGTCAAATCAGTGTTAAAGCACAGCAGCATTTTTTACATAATTCTTTAACTACAGACCTACTGTCTATTTTCACAAGAATGTCAGGAAATTGAGCAAAATGTCTGCTGTACACATAATTAGTATCCAGCACAAATCATATCAGTGTGTGTGTTTATTGACTATCATCTCAGATTGTACCTACCAAGAATGATTTGACTTGAATCTGAACAAAGTTTCAGCGATGACGTTTCACTGCAGTGGCAACAAAAGGTTGGTGCTGCCACCTACTGGCCTTCAGAGAATAAGGTGAATAAGGTCGTTTGGTGAAAAGTATTGCAATGCTGATTCAAGATCCTAAAGACGTCGTGCATCGTCTGTCATAGTTTTGCAAGTTAAATGCTATATCCACTGGAATTAAACGGCACATTTCTAGCAAAAATACAGAAAATCAACTTGAGTCAGAAGACGGGAAGGAAAAAATTTCCATTTTACAGAATTTTTAGCTAAATTACTGACTGAAGAATAATTAGAGAAGTTACAATATGAGTTAGAACTTGTGAAAATGTTAACATAGTTTTTAATAAAGGTTGCAGTGTGAACAGATCCATAAATCCATCATTAACAGACTCACAGCTGGCTGTGGATGAAGGGTGACACATTTCTTTACATGATCACCTACGTTAAAGGCTTCAGAGTTCAGTCATCTTGATTTCCTCTAAACATTGCACTGTGCATTGAGGCCAGCATGTCTCCACTTCCTTAACTTTTATATAGTGATTGATGTTGTAAAACCTCATATGGCCCTATAGTCATTTCCAGATATGCTGCTATATAAATACACCCATTTTATTCTAATGAATTAAATATATTCCTATGATTGTCAGTTTCTGACTCCCGCCTACTCATACTTTCTGTGGCAACACTAATGATTCATTTTCCAGATGTAACTTGTCATAATGTAACTGTTAGCCCAGTAAAATTGCTCACATTGCTCCAACAGAATGTTCTGGTGCCAAAACCCAAGTCCTGCTATTGATCTGAATGTCACTTTGACATTTTCCTCCTACCTAGACATTCTGTATGACTGATTCAGTTTCTCAAAGGGAAACTGCACTCCCCTTCACTCTCCAGCCGCTCAGACAGCGACAGAAATCACCACTTAAATTGCTCAAAAAGGACTAAGACCATCCAGCCTTCAAAGTGCTCTGTATTACCTCTAATTTTAAAAAGGCCAATTTATACTACCGTAATTGGCATAGTTAAATCCTGTATTTGGACCAAACTTAGCTAGCAGGAGGGTGGTTTGTGTAACAATGAATAAGGGAGAATAAATAATCTGCACACAATTACATACAGTTAAATAATTGTTCCTTCAGTTAAATAAATTTAAAATAAACTTTTTTTTATTTATTTTTAAAAAAAGGCAAATGTGGGAATGCTGACAACTGAAAATAAAATGAAGAAAAATTGATACCAAGCAGAGATTGATGATTTTCATTTAACCAGCACTTTACTCATCCCTGCAAGAATAGGAACAGCCGGCAGACATGTGTAACCTTCGCTCAGTCTGTTCTATCTAGACAAAAAAGTTACTGTCACAATGCAGCTTCTCAGCAGAGACCTGGGAGTCTTCAGCCTGGCTCGACTAAGCAAGACTTTAATGTTGAGCGATATTGAACCTTGAACATGGAGGAGAGCGTCTCCCTTATCTCCATTTGGTGCCTCCTGGAATCTCTGAACACTCCCTCAGGTTCAGCAGGGAGAAAACACAAAAAGCTCACACATAAATCTAGCTACAGGAGGAGGAGCAGGTATTTTTAGGCCACCTTTAATGTTAGAAATGCTACTTTCTAAAATTCCATTTTAGCAGTATGCTCCCAGTTCTAGATCAGGGCTCCCTTTGCTTGGAGGCGTTCAGCCTGTGCCGAGGTAACAGAAGCCCAGGTTGTTTTAACAGAGTCCACCTATACCAGCCATCTCCATGTCGATTATACAGCTCACTCTGTAGTGTAGTTTCTTCACTGGTTGCTTCTTTCTTAACCTTTAAGAAAATGTGACTGCATTATATCAATTCAGTTCAAGAATATCCATCCCAAAGCAAAATTAAATGTCATAAGTCGCATCAGTTGTTGTAGAGCACTGCTAATCCACCTCCTTTGCTTTTGCTGCTCCTCTTTACAGCCAAATATGTGATTCTTCAGGGTTCCTTGCAATGCAACTTCTTTATGTCATGTTACAGTTTCCTTCGAAGGGAAGGCATTTTAAGTTATGATACATAAACTTCAGACTCAAGCAGAACTTCAGATTAATAAAGCGTCTTTAATTTTCACATTAGGAATAGCCACCTGGTTAATAAAGGTACAAGTGTGCACAACCTCATGGTAAATCACTAATGATAAATCAAAGAGGATAAACAGCTATTCAGTCTCTAGAAAGGGGAAAAAAACAAGCTTATAATATAGGATGCATAGAACTGTCCTTATGCAATTGAGAACAATTAACATATTTTAAGTTTAGAAAAAAAAATAAACTGGATACAGAAATGATGCAGGCTGTGCATGTAAGGCAGAGATTCTCCTAAAAGATCCATATATGAATACAAGGTCAATGTAAAGTATATCTGTTATACATCTGTCTTACTTTCTGTATACATCATGACTCCTTAATGTTTTGTTTGATTAATGTTTTAATCAATTTAATACTGTAAGCAGGTGATTAGCTGTAACAAACTGGCGTTATACTTCATCAATACTTGAAGCCACTGGCACTAATATGGCAACATTCAAAATATAATGGTGACCTTCTTCTGAACTTTAAGTCTTCAATTTACCATCAAGACAATTCTGTTTTAAATTATAGCTTTAAAAAAATATATCCTAACAATAATGGACCATATTTGGATTAATGAGTCACCTTCTGTGATAATACAAAAGAATCAGATTTCTGTGGCTTAACAGGAGTAAAAGCGTTGGGCAGGAAAACCTTAAAGTTTGGTGAATACCATTGTTTCATCTGGAAGTAAAAGCGTTAAGATATTCTGCGTCTATTGATAATATTTTGATGAATCAGAGGCTTCCTGGGTCTGGATTGTGATCACGAAAACATCTTTGGTTTCCCACCGCCTTCTTCCCATTGTTGCATTGTCTGCAAACAGAATAATTTTTTTTCTTTTTTACATTTAAAGGTTTGCTGGTGTAATGTTAGTCGAATTTCAGTCAAATAAAATTTAGGGTGAAATAGGTTTTCTCTTGAGAAAACAGATGGCGTTACATTATGACTGATTAATTTAAAAAATAAATAAATAAATAAATAAAAATTTTTTAAATGCAATTGAATTTTAATCGTCCCCAAAATGTTTAACACTAACCTGAGGTTCTCATCATGTAGATCTCGAGCTCTGAGCGCAGACCTGGAGATGCCCATCCCTGGAGGAATGCGGTCCGGGTATCTCACAGCTATCTTTATGCCATTCAGATCATAACCCTGAAAAATACAAACGGATAATACATGGCAAGTTAGAGTGCCACTGAAAACGTCATTTATTCCAGCAGTTATATTTAAACGAAACTCAAAGCTAGAATTCAGCTCATCACAAAACCTGGAATAAAAAGGAGCATAAAAGTCGGGGATATTTCCAAGATTTAATAGTCATGTTAGAGACAAAATTCAAGAAAAGTAAACCCTGACCAAGAACTGAATGAATCTTCTGTACATGGATGTACTTTTCATCAGGGTGATATTAACATTTTTTGTTAATCTGATACAATATTAAAATTTTCTAATAGATTGGACTCTGGGGGTTTGCAGCTTTTAGCAGTTTAATTGAATAATTATACTGAATTTCCAAAACAGAATGAAAATAAAAGCAACAGTGATACTTTTTCCTGTCATCAAATTGGACACTATGTGCCATCATTTAGTAAGATACATAACCTTTGGACAGGTCCTGCACACTTCTATCTTTCAGCAGATTTTTATTTTTCTTTGCACAGTCCTAGTCTGTTACTTTATACAACAATGTATCAAAAACAAAATCCCGCCGCGGTACAGGATGTACAGAGGATTTAGTGGTTCAACTTAGCAGAGCTGGCATTTGTGCATTTAAAACAGAACTTTCTCAGATTTTTTCTTGCAAAGGTTTTCTTTATGTTCATTGTCAGCAATGCTTTACTGCAACTGAAGCAGAATAACTGCAGAAAAAGGATCTTAAATATATGTGCTTGAAATATCCATCATTTCTGGTGACCAGCCTCCTTTAGATAACTTTTCAGAAATGTCAAAGTGGTTTGCAATGTTTCTTTTAAATTACTTTGCATTGTGCTCTGAAAACCCTGAAGCCAAATAAATGCTGACTGGAAAATGAACATGTGCAGTTGAGAAGGACACAATCTTTGTGCTATACTTTCTAAAGTTCACAATTCCATTTGTAGACTTAAGTTAAAAAAACACACAAAACCTACATCTCGCCATAAACACTAAAATTTTAGATCAAATCTGGACATGCAAATCAACAAATTCTATACTTTTCCAGACTCAAAAAGCCTCAGGTTTTGTCATAGATCCAGCATAAAGTTGCGTTTGTACTTACATGAAAGAGTCTGATGGCTTCATCGCAGTGCTCTTGTTTAGTAAAGTTCACAAAGGCACAACGTTTGATGGTAAGAAGCTTCACACTAAAGACCAGGCCGGCCCTGTAAAGGAGTTTAGACAATTCAAGTAACTCAGTTCACTTCTTTGGATAAATTTAAAACACATTGAAGAAGTGAAGATAGGCATGGGTGGCGACCAGAATCAATCTTTAAAAATTATTTAGTTTAAATAACACAAGGGTTTTCAGTGAATGTTTTTTTTAAAGTACATCTGGGATGCAAACAGCCTACAGGCCATGAGAGTTAAACTCCAGCTGCTGATATCAGATTAAATACCAATTAAGCCTTTTGCTAAAAAAAAAAAAAAACAACTAAAATTAGAATGTTTATTTGATTTTAGTTTTTCACTCAAAAATTGCTGGGAAAAAAAAGTGAATCATCAATATTATCAATTTTAACCGACAGTGACATTTCATTTATCTCATTTAATTGTGACTGAAGTGGAATTTAACCCTCCATGTTTCAAATTACCTTTAAGTGAAAGAAAACTCATTACCCTGTTGTTGCCATGAGGATATGCAAAATGATCACTAATTTTACTGAGAGTGCATCAACACCGTTGAACTGTTCTGACTCTGTGACTCCAAAAATATAAATGTAACTGGAATATTTATTTTTGCAGCTGCAGGAATATTGTTTTTTTTTTTTTAAATTAAAGCAATTTGATCATGTTTTTGTTTTAATAAAATACCAAAATTATATTTTTACTCTATTTATCATGCCAGGTCTCATACCAACCCATGCCCAGTGGGAGTTTTACACAAACATTTCTTACTTGCTAAACAGCTTGCTAATCTTGGCTTCAGTTGCTGGAAAACACAAGTTTCCCACCCAAACTGGAAACAACTCCCTGTTGGAGAAAAGAGAACATGTTAAATAAAAATGATTGTGCTGAATAGAAACTCAAGCATTGACCAGCTCATGACTTTTTTTTATAACAGGAAGTGATGAATTCAAACTCTCTAAACTACCGATGAAAGACACAGATTACTCACGGTGGGGTTCTATCACTATTTATCCTCCCAGCCTGGTTATAAGCAGGCTTAGACTGATTGTCACCATTGGGTATATTCTGAACGAGGCCTAAGGGTTTGTCCAGAAGAGGTTTCTTAGTTGTGTCATGTGACTTAGTAGAAGCAACAGACACAGGACTAGAATTGGCAGAAAGAACTGGAGAGACTCCGGTGACGTTTGCTAGTTGAGCCGGTGGGAGAGGTCCATTTAAAACGGCTCCTAAAAACACAAAAAGACGATTAAAACACTTGTAATCAGTGAGCTTAGGTGGAACTGTCCAAGATTATCTTAAGTTAAAATGTATTTAAGCCACAGAACAGAATGAGCAGCTTTGGGACTCACCTGGTGGATTGTGTAATTTAGACAGAACCTCTAAGGCTTTATCTACAGAACCATGAATGATTAAAGCATTAGAGCTCTGCTCTCGGGTAAAACCGTACGCCTGAAGAAAAACAGAAGAAGTAGTAGTCAGGAAAAACCTGCAGAATAATCTGATATATGCATCTACAAGAGTTTGCTTTTTTTTTAATCAGCATGGCTTTCAAATATGTGTAAAGGCTGATTTGACAAATGATTTTCATATTATTATTATTATTAAGTAGAAAATGTAATGATGTAGTTATGGATCACACGCACCATCAGTTGTATTATCTGAACTCGCATGAGCTCCTGCGCTGCTTCTGCATAGGAACTCTCTCGTTTCAGGACGTCCCTGAAGGCATCAGCGGCCTCTTTATATCTCTGGAAGAAAAGAGATAAAACCATTTGCTTAATCTGAACTCAGAGTGCCACGGGTTTTGCTTTGACAATAATTAGTCAAAACATGTATGAGTAGATATCACGACTCGGTGATGTTCACACAAGGTTACAGTGAGGAGTCAGAACAACCTGAACTGAGTAGAAGCTGCTCATAAAGCACCATATATATGCCAAACATCTAGAAGAATAGCTACGGTATATTAAAGCTTCACTGTTTCTTAATTCTGTACAATTCTACAAAGATTTATTAATTTGATACTTTATACAATGACTAGTCCTAACATCATGAGTAAACCTCAGGAATCTGAGGCTCGTTGTAGAAAGTCAGCTGGGACTTTAAACTTTGTGTTGCTCAACTTTAAACGGACTGAAAACTGAGCAATCAGATATTGATTTTAGCTATTTTGTGACAGATTTGAACACTACAGCTTTTAATTACTTAAAATGTGCCGAGAATCACAAGTCAAGAGGATTTTTCCAGACTGACTTTAGGCTGGGTAGATGAGTTTTGTAGAAATGTCCAAACAATCAGAACGACTCATTACATGTGTTATCCTTTCATCCTGAGTTAATTATTGTTGGATTTTTCGTGCATGCTGAGCTGTAAAATGTTGCTGTGAAACATTTGTTTTTACAGGGTTGGTGTTCAGTCAAAAGCTGCTAATGTGGATACAAGACCAGGCTTGTATTCAGCTGCAGGTCTTTATTTCCTTGAATCCTTGAAATGTTCTGGATTTTATTTTTAAAATATGTTTTAATAATATTCTTGAGATGGTCAGTTTTTAAAGGAGGTCCTTGGCTCCAGTTTCTGTTTTCTTCCTACTGAACTCGTATCAATTTTGTTGATACGAGTTCAGACAATTAATTTTACTCATATCAAACATTTTGGCTGAATTTGAGTTGAATTATAGGTGGGAACTCCTCACAATCAGATTAATTATCAAAAGGACTCACAAACAATAACAAATGACATCATATTGATCACCATGGCGTTTGCATGTATCCCTAATAAGATCTTTTACCTTTAGACCTGCTAGAGCTTTGCCTTTTCTAAAGAGACCTTTCACCCATCCTGGAGAAACACTGAGCGCCAACTCTGAATCTGTCAGCGCTTTCTCATACTCCTGCATCTTTTCAAAACAGAAGGAGCGATTCCCAAACAACCTGCAACAAAACAGTTCAAATGTTGCATAAAGGCCAGTGACTGAGAGAGCAATTTTATTTTATTTTTTTATTACAGTGTAGCATGTTCTTACTTAAACTCTTTAGGGTTGTACTTAATTGCATCTGTGAAATACTTCACAGCCATGCCGTAGTCTCCTGTGCTGGCAAATTTATTTCCTATAACTAAGAGAGAAAATGTTTTTGTTATGTTCGACCCGTGAGAAGAGGGTGAAGGTTTACATTGAATAGATTGAGGTTGGCATCCGCACAAACAAACTTACTTGCGAGATCGGTACTTATTTTTATATTATCTACTATAGAAGGAGCGCTGAGGACGACAGAATCCTGTTTAAAAAATAAACATCACCACAAATTATTCATGACCCTAAATCTGCATTTAAAGAATGTAACATTTTATTTTTCTCCTGAGAGACTCCCTACCTTTTGCTGCGCCCCCTTCACGTCCTCTTTATTCTCAGACGTTTTAACAGGAACACTTTTAGACTTCTCCTTCTCTGGAGTCTTCTTTTTGTCCTTTTTATCCGATTTGGGATTTTGCTCCAATTTACGCTGCGCTATAAGAGCCGCTTTGGTCACAAAGGAACTCGCCATATCCAGTTCCTTAAGATAAGTAACATGAAAAGTAAAAAAAAAAAAAAAAACTTGCATGAATGTGAAAGTCCGTTTCTGAAGCTTACGGAAACTTGTTCAAATTTTCATTCCTAAAATGGATTTAGCAGCTAAAATGCAAAGAGTTTACAGATACTTCAAGTTGTACCTCGAAATCGTGCGAGTCATTTTTGGCGTCTTCATCGTCGTCGCTGGATTCCTGTTCGCTGCTGCTGTCGCTGTCTGTGTCTTTAGCTGCAGCCAAGTTCTTCTTCTTCTCGTCATCATTAACAGATTTACTCTCCTCTGATTCTTCTGCAGCGTCTCCCTGCGCAACAATAGAAACACGTTTGAAGGATTCAAGAACCAGAGTGATATTTTTATGGCCATGTTGTGTTGATGCTGTGCTCACCTCTTGAGGTTCTCCAGGATTTTGTTTCACCTTCTCCATTTGTTTTCTTTGCTTCCGTTTCTGTCGGACAGAAAAAAAGGCAACGTCGCTTAGCGTTTCACCCCCTCCTTCACGGCTCACGCTGAAAAACTCGTCACTCACCTGTTTCTTAAGCCGCTTTTTCTCTGCTTTTTCTTTGCTCTTTTTAGTTTCTTGTAATAAACGGGCTTTTCGTTCAGAATCCTAACGCGGCAGAGCAGAAACACCCGATTCAAAGCAGATTCGAGGGATTTCATTGAACCTTTCAAACACAGAGTAAAAGTGCACTCACGCTCTCCTTCGTCTGAACTTTATAAGACGACGGGCTGGATTTGCCGCGAACTGAAGAGTAGTAATGTAGAGGGGACCGATAAGTAGAACTGGACGCTCCCGTACGGTTTTCACTTAATGTGTCGCAATCGAAATATTGATTAAAGCTGTGACGACGGTGAGCCCAACTGTCATAATCAACCACATCATCCACATCTAGCTCTGCATCATATTCAATACCTGGGGGGAGCAAGAACGTTTCATTTGCACACTAAAATACTGACGAATAAGACGGAAACATCTCTTTGCTCGTATATTCCCTTACCGAGAAGGCCACATGTTATTATCCTCTGCATCTGAGGCTGGTGACCAAATAAGCCCACAACTTTTTGCTAAATGACAGGAGAGAGGAGGACACACAGATTAGGTCAACATCTAAAAATGTAAAACTTCTCGACAGTCAAACTAAATCCAGTTTTCAAGGCCGGCTGAAGCTCTGCCTCAGTCTGTATTTGTAAACATGATTCTGACGCTGAGCTTTCCAAGGTTTCACTTTCCATTATCCAGGAAAACCGAACTCAACAGATGAGCTCGTTTTATGGCATGTGACTCACGAACCCAAGGAAGAAAGCAAACCTGGAATTCATGTGCTGACCATCTTTAAATTCATAGGAGAAACAAAATAAATCACTGCCACATGCAGGGGGAAAAAAGCCACAAATTATAGATTAATGTAGCTTTTCAGACGATGATCTAAGAGAACACAATGTGATTTCAACAGTATTTCTAACTAGAAATATAGTACGGAAGACAATCAACATCAAAAATATTGCTCCAGAATTTTGGCATTACTTAAATCTGAAGTGTTGATGAGTTTCTCATTCTAAATAACATTCCTATTATTTCAGTCTTCATTTATTCTTAATAGTCTATTGCCATTTTTTCTATACACAAATATAGGCATATTGATTTTTTTTAGTTATCCCACTCAATTGCACATTTGATCCATGTATGCCATCTTTAACTAATATTTTCCCTGTGACATTTATAATGACTGTACAGTGTTTTACTCCTACTATTCAGTTTTTATATTTTTATTGCAGTTGAATGTACATGCTTACATAAACCGTTGACTTACCGTTTGTACAGAAAAATTTTCCATACTGTAGGGAAAAGAATACATTTAATCTATTCTAAAAAAAAAAAAAAAGCTGACTTCTCAACATCAATTATGTCAGAGTCGTGAAAAATAGCTTAAACAACAAAGTAACAGTAGAAACACAGTAATAATCATTGTTATCACCCTATGACTAATTCCTAATCAAGAGAACTATTTTTTAACAGCAGGACAGGGATACTATTGTGTCCCTATAAATTGCATGATTATTGTTTGTTTTCTAGTCACACAAACCAATTTTTCAGCAAAACAATACAAAGATTGTGCTTACAAAGGCTTCTGTTGAAATATGTACACCAACAACAACCAGAAAGCAGCAACTACAAAACAATGCCAGCATATTTAAAAATAAAAATATGGAAGCAGCCAGTTGCGAACTCCAGCACCGAGTAAAGAAAAGGCAACTTGCCAAGTTTTTTACATAGTTACTCATCAGTTCTGGGGAAATGGTGACATTAGTTTATTTTTAGGAAGTAGTAGTAATAGGAAAAAGAAAGGCTGTTTAATTTTTTAGGCTTATTTTTGTTCATCTATTGCATAAAACAACTATAGATACGCCTGTAAATAAGCCGGTTACCAAAATCAGACGACTAAGCTCAAGAATCCCACTATTTCAAAAACAGTGAAGGCATCATTTTACGCAGCTACCATCTTGCTCTGAAAAAGTTGTTGCTGAGTGAAAATTGCTCAACAGTAGTAATTTTCAGATTCATTTAAGTGTAAGAAACTATTTTTTAAAAAAAGAAACAATTTTGACTACAAGTCAGCAGTTCATAAAGCCGTGTTTCTAACATAAGTGATTGATGATAAAAATATTTTGAATGTTGCTTTTGAATCACAATACATATTAAGAGTTTTTAAACAGAAGTCTGAATAATCCAAAATAAATATTGGCACCTCAAATGTTTACAAAAACCACATCTACCATATTTCACCTCCCACCAATTTCTCTCTCAAGACTTAAATATGCCAACATAAAGTAAGTTGGATTTTCCCCTCAAATGTAGTTTTGAATTAGCTTAAAAAATGTATATATGAAGTGTTAAACTGCCTAAGCTGTGAATCGGATTTGATTTTTTTTTTAATACAAACTCAGATCAGAAGTGTTCAACTCGTAAAATACAAATAGTGTAAAGAACAAAGAATCGATTTAGTCACACTTTCCATTTATGTTTTAGGTTCAAAACAAATGACAGCTAAACTTAGGTGTGATCAAAATAAGTAGGCGCATTTTGTCTTTTGAAAAAGTTTATGGGGATGAACACGAGGCCAGATTTTAGGTTCAATTGTTAACAGCAGCTGCAACTTTCAAGGCCGTTCGCTCAATGCAACACATTCCATTAACTTCAACTACGACCAAAACAGTAAAAATATTACTTACGATCATATGAATGTCCGTAAACTCTGAAAAGCAGGAGAGACGATGCATTTTAACTGTTAGGTTTCAATGGTAAAGCCATTTATCTACATTTAAGTTAAGGGTTATTCCAATCTATTCGAGTCAACTAGCATGCTAGCTGCACTAGCCACCAACTTCTACACAAGTCCAAATGAGCATTTTCTTACCGGTTTCATCGTTAAATACCTGCATGTTTAGCATCACACGTCGGAGATCGACGCCTCATACACTTCTAATCAACTAATGAGCTTCTAAAAAGATAATATAGCAAGCGCCAATTTCAGCAGCTTCCAGCTTGAGCTGCGTTGTCGTCTCGGCGCTCTCTGAACTCTTCTCAGCATCCGGTGAGGAAGAAGAGGGAAGAGAAGCACGACGTCATGGATTCTGCCAATGGGCGTTTCGGTGGTGTTTCAGGATTCGGGTCGTTTGGCTCTACATTAGTCGGTTCTTTCGGATCCTGGGCGGTTCTAACGTTACATTTAGTATTTAATTTTTCGTATTTAATTATTATTACGTTTAATATTTAATTGATAAGACTGGATACACAGAGACCCGATTCGGTTTTGTAAGTAACCACTACAACTTCACGTTTAGTAAGCATAACACAAGTTTGTATTATTATATGTATTACAAATGTTAAAGCACACTTAAAAATTACCGGTAAGTGTCTGCCTGTTTTTCGTTGCTTTAAAATCCAAACAAGTAGGTTTGAGTCAGAGGTCTGTTCCTTTCCAAAACGAAACGGCAGATTAAATTGACTCCGTCACCACCGACCCATCATTTAAGGCATTGTTTACAGACGAAACTTATCATTCCGCCCCCTTTTGGTTATTTGAATAATTACCACCTGTGTTTACCCCTTTATTTTCCGCTTTACTCTAAACTTCAGTATTGTAGGCAAAACCGGACAAGTAGCAGTAGAATCTATTTCAGTATTGATCACGAAAAAAAACATTAAGTCTTACAAAAAGAAAACTAAAAGCAAAACAAGTAATGAGCGAAGTTTATTGCTTATTTAACTTTTTTCCAACACCTCACTAGTTACTTCACAAATGTCACACGATAAAGTACATCATTCTGTTATGGAGGCTGTTTGTTATTGTTGATTTATGAAAACTCATTAGTGAAGCCTGTGGAGATTTAAAAAGTGTTATTTTTTTATTACTATTTTGATCTCCTGAAACTTCTTTTGGGTTAATTTTGGTAGGCTATACTGGTTCATCCATGTTGCATGTTTTTCTTCTTTGTGGATAATGGCTCTATCATTTGGTGAATTCTCACAATTTTACAGATGAATCAAATCCTTTCCAGACAGAAAGAAGTCAGCTTCTCATGTGTACTTGATTATCTTTAAACTGGAGCATCAAGTTTTATTTTTTTCTTTTCTTAGAACCTTTAGACTACTTCATGCTATCAGGTTCTACTTAAGTGATTTCTTGATTGTTCTTCTGTGACAGTAATCCAGCCTTGGTTTGGTGCATGATATTAAGTTTAACCTTCTAAAAAAGGTTATTCTCCACATTATTCTATGAGAAGTTGGAATATTTAACTGTTCTACTACTAACCAAACTTTGTGTTTGATGCCCTTAAGCAGTTTCCAAATACTAATAATCTTTGAATAAAATGTAAAACAGGTGACCATGGCATTATAATGTAGTAAAGCAGAGAAAGTTAATTTCAGAATAAAAACTTTATGTTTCATTCACTTCATTATCTCTGTACACACACACACACACAGAAATCACTTTCTGAATAATTTAGGAATGAGAAAACTCCCATAGTTTCAAACAACTACGGGTAAAGCTATTCAGATAATTAGGGAAAATAACATCAGTATTTTTCTTACAGTGCATTAATTTTAAAGTGTTTCACTGGTAATTCTTAATATAAACTATGTAACCAATTTCTTGCAATCCTGAAACAGCAAGACATTATTATGTTGTTTGTTAACTTCTCTCGCAGTCCTTTAAAATGAGTGAAAAGTCAGTTGCAGTTCCAGCAAAATAATCAATCAAAATCTCTTTGCCATTAAGGTTTAGGACTAAAACCCTGAGTTAAAAACTAGTAATTGATCAGTCCCTACATTTAAAATAAGAAGCAGCAAAATGATTCTGTCACAGCAGAAAGTCTGGACAAATGTACCATTAGTAGCCATGTACTTCTGCTAGTTTCCGTGGTGAGAATCTGTTACTCCACGATCCTTCCGTGGCGAACAGAAAAGGCGATGAGTCTGTGGTAGGCTGAGAGGAGGAGGATGACGCCCAACACCACCATACCGCAGATGAGGCCGAAGGCCCAGCGAGGTCCCAGGAGGGTGTAGACGTGGGAGACGAAGACGGGGCCGAGTGTTCGCGCCCCGCTCCCAGAAGCGGTCAGCCAGCCCATGTACACACCCTGGAGACATGAAGACACACTGAGCCTCACTGAACGCATCATTACTACTTCAACTTATTGAAAACACGCCTAAACTTTTCACCTGAGGTTTTGGTCCGAGGATTTTGGAATAAAGCGTGTAGGACATCACGTTGCAGGCCGGGTAGCCCACCCCAATGAGGAAGTCTGATGAGATGTACTGAGCGAGGTAAATAGCCGGGGTGGTCTGACACCAGGTCTGCTCGTAAGGGCAGCCTGTGGGCTCCACGGTGCCGTTGCCCTCAGACATTTGACTGACCAAAGAGTTGTTTTTCAGGTCTGTATTTTGGTGAAAGGAAGAAAAACTCAAGTTCAAATCCAGATTTCTTACTCAACATTTCACCTAATGTTTTCCCACAGATTACCTGCCCACTGGATTTTAGGGAAATGATTTCCCCAGGGAAGCAGAATAATGAAGCCACAGAATATGATACCAAAACCTGCAAGCAACACGGGGCGATCCCCAAACCTGAAAGAATAGAAAGTAATTTCTTCATGACCCAAATTCAGTCAAACTAAAATATATCTTCTTTTTAGACATGCAGCATTTACCTTGTAGCGGCTGCTTTTACCAAAAGAAACACCAGGATTGATTGAAATCCGATGCCGACCATAATAATACCGTTGTACAGAACGGCTTCTTTCCTCGTCCAGGCGAACATGTCCATGGACAGAGGAGTGGCAATTCTGGAGAAAAATAACAACAATTAGGACTTTCCTCCAACCCAGCAGGTGTGTGCTGTGTGTTTACCTGCGCAAGTATTTCAGGTAAACATTTCAGTATTTCAGTCCAATACTTACGTTTCAAACACAGCGAAGATGAACATGACGATGAAGAACAAAACGTTGGAGGTCACAACAGCCACCTGGTCGATGGCTTCCACAGATTCATCCAGGATATCGACTGTATCTGAACAAAGAAGAAGAACACTTAAATAATTAAAAATAAAAACAGAAGGCTACCATCCTGTAACAGACACTTTTTAAACTTATCTGGATTGTTTCCTTAACTCTATTACCTTGTGTACCAATCTAAGTTAAGCTGCAGGTTTTAATGGAATTATGATGCATTTAAAATCTTACATGTAATGGCTGTTTCCATACATTTAGAGACAGAGTTGGAACCCTTATTACTGGTAATCTCAGCTATCAGTATTTAAAAGCAACTTTAGAAAAGTTGCAGGATGTTGCAAAAAAAACTAACCAGTTCTTACTGTTTTTTAGCTGAAGGCAACAATCTCATTCCAGAAGATTCAATTATTCAGATCTCGTTGTATCAAATCCCATGCACATTTTTTTGTTCAAATCTTAAATAAAACAACAAAATAAGCAACAAAGACCTCTGACAACTAATACCTTCTGAGATGTAGTTGATAGATCTGATGTGCTTTCCATCTTCATTTACACGGTGCTCTCTGATGGCAAAAAGCATAAGAATATAAGAGCTTATAGATGAATAACAAGGTTGAAACTTGGACTGAACTGGTTGTTCAAGAAAGATAATGATCCCAACCCATAACAAAGCTGGTTATAGAATAGATGATGTAGTCTAACATTAAGCTTTTGGAAAATCCTGAGCTAAAATATATTGAGCGTGTGTTATGGACTATGCTTATAGATCAGGAAATGAGTCAATTTAAAAAAAGAGCAGATCAAAATAATAAGACACTCTGCATGAGCTGACATGAGTGGAGCAAAGTCTATCAATTTTTAAACGGTTCACTGGATGTGTGATGTGTTCTGAATTTGTTGTTCTCACATTTTGAAATAGCAACACACACATGAAATAAACAGGCACGCTGTGTATTAATAAACTGACTTGAGCACCAGCAGAACCAGCAGGATGTTGATGAGTCCGAAAACCGCAGCCAGTAAAGCCGGCGTGGTGTACATGTTGAGCTGTAGGTCTAGGAACTTCACCGTGACGCCGTTTTCTCCGATGAAAGACAGGCATGCCTGCAAAGCTGAAGCCCACAAACACAGAGACAAACATGAACACGTCTTTCTTCTTCAGAGTTATTCTCCACACCCAGAGCAGCTCCACATGAAGCACCTGGTCCAAGGATGAAGCCCAGAGCCTGACAGGCGCTCATGTTTGCCATGGCTCCAGTCCTTTCGTTCAGAGACGTAGCCCCAGCGACATATGACCTCACAACAGCAACATTACCTGAAGGCAACAAATCGAATATTACTGTGTATGAAATGGGGCAGAGACATCTCTATTTAACACCAGGTCAGATTTTCAGCGTTGTAGGAAACATGAGCCAGAAGAACGGATTCCCACCTGCTCCGAAGCCAACAAATGCTCTGGACATGAGCATGTGGTACTTGTTATTAGTTTTGGGCAGACACGCGTAGGCATAGTAGATATTGGCAGCCAAGTTGATGAAGATGGAGCACACCAGCGGCTCCCTGCGCGGCCGGTGATTAGACCACAGCCCAAACAGCGGTGAGGCCACCATCTGACCCAGACTGTAGGCTGCAACCATCCAACCCAGGAAGCTGGCATCTGCGCTGCCGTCGATCTACAACACGAGACAACCAGGTCCAGGGATGAGACCGATTTACTAAAACACAACACAGTCTGACTCCACGTCAAGCAAGTAACTTCAAAAGTATGTGTTTAAAAAAAAGAGTAACTAACCACAATTTACCTTTCAATTTATACTTAAATTTAGTTTCTTGACATAAAGTAAGCGATCTATCTTTGTTTTGCCTGCTTTGTTGTAAATGATGCCTCATATCTAAACGATGATTCTTCAAAAGGGAATTCAAATACAAAATATGCTATTTTTGGTCACAACAGATTTTCCAAGATGTTCTTTACTACTGCTTTCATTTCCCCTTTTTCATTTATTTGTGGTCACTGTGGTTTTATGCAGAAAGCGAACACTTTCTCTCAACCTTACCAAAAAAACACACTTCTACCAAACTAAAAATTGAAAGCAAGCCATACCTTCTGCAAATAGGGCCATAGTGATGTGATGACGATGGTGAAACCTGAGCAGAAACAAGAAACAGAAATGATCCACAAGCTGTCAAAGAGGTTAAATATGGATTTGTCTTAAAGAACCACAAGAAGGGAGACAGAAGTTAAAACTCTCAGCTGTTAGAGAGAGAAACTAGTGATCAGGCCCACTGTCGGATGTAGTGATGGACTCAGACATGAATCGTCATAGATACATAAAGACAGTTACAAAGTTGGCCTTCTATCAACTGAAGAACATTTCCAGGCTTAAAGAATTAATGTCCCAACAAGATCTTTCGAAACTCTTCCATGCATTGATATTTAGTGGTATTGATTACTGCAATAGTGTCTTTACAAGTCTGCCTTAAAAAAAAACACACAGATAGCTGCAGCTGATTCAGAACACTGCTAATAGTTCTAAAGTCCTTATACTGGCAGCATTCAGATTCTACGCTCCACAAATCTGGAACAAACTTCCAGAAAACAAAAGAACAGCTGAAACACAGAGTTCCTTTAAATCAAAGTTAGTAGCACAGCTGATTAGAGCTGCTTTTAATTAATAATAACTGGAACATCTGTATATTTGATGTATAGTTGATGATGGCGTTTGACAAACTAATGTTTTTTAGCCTTTATGTTTTCAGACAGAAAATATGTCAGCGTAATCAAACTGTTTTTCTCCTCATACTTTCAGACTGAGAAAATCATAAAATCAGATTTGAGACTTTTTAAGACGTTGCAGGAACTCTGAAGATCAAACTGAACACATACATTTTCTGGGGGGGTTAAATCATAAAATATACAACACTGAGGCTGGGAAACTTCATGCATGTTGAAATGCAAAACAAATGTTATTTCCTCCTGTGTTTACTTATCAGGCAAATGTTGCATTTTAAGTTGCTATAAAAAGTTTAACTTTATACCAACACATTTTTCTGCACAGCACCTGCAGTCCAGTTAATGATTAGAACTAAAACAACTTGTAAACAAAGTTAGTAGGTGTACCAAAAAATAATTGAAGGATGGTTTATAATTATCTTGCCGCAGTTGTTAAATATTGTCAAATATAGTGATTTGTTATAGATTAAAAGAACACTGCATAACACATTTGATAACTTAATGGTAGATGGATTGAATGGCATCCCAGGCAGATATTTAGTTGCTCACAAAGATTTTTTTCTTCAACTGGTCCAGCCTGATGGATGTGATGCTCTGGAGCTCTGGTATTTCTGGTTAAACTGGTTTTAACTGGAGGCACTGTTGCAACTGATCACCTTTGATTTATAGAGCCAGATCTAGGTACTGTTTGTGTTCCTTTATTTGTATTTAATTATTTTACATTACAGTTAGTTATCTTCCAGTTTGGTTTGAAGGTGAAGTATTTTTGGTCAATCTCAGCTCTTTTAGTGGAAAATAAAGAACTTTGACCAATTCAACTTGGATAGTAAATGTAATTTATCTGATTAACAGTAATATGCCTAAAGCAAATTTAATATTCTGTCACTTTATAGTGGTTTAAAATGTAACTTTTATTTTACATGGATCTCAAAAAACTGGCATTAAAAAGTTCCTAGAATTTCTTTCAAAATGTGAATCCATACAGATTTATTACACGCAGAGCGATGTATTTCAAGTGTTTATCTCTGGCAATTTTGATAAATATGATTTAAATCCAATGGAAATCCAATATTCAGTTTTTCAGGAATGTAGGATGTTGCACAAGACCAATAAAACATAAAAGTCAGTCTGATAAAATGTATCTCCATGGACCAAAGCTGCAGAGACTGTAAAATAGCATTCATCCCCTCAATGTCAATGTTTAGAATATTGTATTGCTTTAACATTCAATTTGGAAGGATATTCTATGCAAATTCTGCATGCAAATAATATTTTGTGTCTTTGCAGTGAAGAAAGTTTATGAACTCAGAAAGATTGAGAACCTTTCTACATGAATAGCTGAATTAATGGCGTTACGGCATACACAATCTTGAGGAAGACTGCTAACATGACAACCATCAGACCTGGACAGCATCCACAAATACGGTGAGCTGCGTTAGGTTAAGAAACTGGTTGTTCAGAGTCCTGTATCCAAAATTATGAAAGTTAGTGGAAGAGAAAGTGTGATCAAAATCCCCTAGCAGGATTGTGAAGTGAACTCCTTTCAGGGACCGGATGGTTGCTCAGTGGTCTAAAGTTCTCTTTTCATAAGAAAGTAAATTCTGAACTTGAGTTCATGCTGCGCCAACACTACTGATACCAGCTTTCAGACCCATGGTATCATTGTGCTTCATCTGCAAATTGGCCAGAGCTAAACCCCACAGAATTTCCATACAGTACTGCAAAGACAGAGATGAGACTGTATTGTGAGAATGATGAGAGCTTTTTAGTAGTTCACATGTATGTGTTAAAAGCCCTTTGTTGCACTGGTTTAAAGAGTAATCTGGTTATTTCCAGAACAGGAATTTTAGATTTTAAACTGAACTACTGAAATAACTTATCTTTTTGATTATCTTCTTTTATTGAGATCCACTTGCATAGTTCTGTAAAAATGTTTTGCTCCTTTTTGTTAATTTTCCATCCCTTTATCACCAAACCTCTTTCAACAGGGAGACTTCGTATTTACTTTATCCAGCACATTTGTCACCAGTTTTCAGATCAGTCGTCTTGTTGAACTAGACAGACAAGGTGTGTCCATACAAAAGGGGACAAAAGTCATGGCAGTCCTCCTCACCTACACTGCTGAGAAACATTGTGAAGTACATGACCCGGATGGACCTCCACCGGCCTCTGTAGTCCTCATCTTGGGAGTCATCACTGCATACAGACAGGAACAACGATTTGTGGTTTAAAATGATTTAATACAGCTGTGATACAAACACATTTTAAATCTGGCTTCACGCATTCTTGGTGGTAAAAATTCACCCTGTGAACTAGTCTGCACTCACCTGCTTGCATCGTCCCGGAGCAACGGAGTGGTGTCGTCTGGGTCAAGATGTGACATTTTAACTAATTAAGTAATCTAGAGGAAGTTCCGATGGTGTCCTAAGTCGCCATGTAGACGAGGGTCAGTGAACTAGCCGGGGCTCCCAGTAGACTGCTCTTCCGGAAAGCTTCTAGCAGCTAGCTACACTTGCAGGTAACCCCAGGCGCACAAAATAACACGTCAGCTGCAGACATTAATAAGCTTAACAAATACGTCACATATTGTTGAGAAGAGGCATTTCTAACATGTGTTAAAGCCCATAAAAAGCAGCACGTAACACAAAACCTGACCGAACTGGACTATGATACCATGGCAGCGCAACTTCATTTAGGTCCAGTAAACAAACTATAACATCCTGTTACATCCTACAAAATAAGACACAAAATATAAACTTTATTGAATTTTATTTTAAATGCAGCATTTATAAGTTATTTAAACAGTTAAATATCCATTTAAATGAATATACTGGATAAACTGCTTATGTTTGAATTTTAATTTCTTTGTCTTTAACAAGTCTCTGCTTTTGTTTTGAAACCAACACTACGTTACGCCTGTGTCATTTCCGCTGAAATACTTTTAACTTGTCGCAGCTCGCTCACGTGAGGACGCGAACACGAACTTTGCGGTCTGTCCCAGCTGACGGTTTTGTGTCAAGTTCAAAGGTGAAGCACCAGATTTCACAGCTGAAACCTCGAAGGAGTCCGCGGTTATACTACCAAGCCTAATGTGAAGAACAAAACAGTGCAGCAGTTCAATATATGTGCATTTAATTAGATTTCAGCTGTTCAAAATATTGTTTAAGAATCCGAGAGATTTGTACACTGACAATAAACTCTTACGTAACATTAATAACATTATACCTAGGTTGAGGATGGCTTAAAATACATAATTTTCCTCTTTATTTTTATATCAACAGGAGGAAAACTGGTGCTAAACATGTTGATTGTAGAAAAAAAAAGTTCTCTATGTGAAACGTGTAAATTATTAAGAGTGTGAAAACACACACACACATATGCACGCACTTACACACACCTAGATGGTTCGGATCATTATCAATTTTAATATCATACAAAAATAAGATGAACCTAAAAGCAAATTGCAGTTTTCAAACGATCATTTATTAAAACAAATCATGGCTTATACTTATTAGTGACTCTAAGGTCAATTTAGTAACAATTTTATTGAGTAAAAAACAGCAACAAACAAGATTAAAAAACGATTAATTCTATTTATATGATGTGCTTACAGGAATGAACATTCAAAATATATTATCTAAACTGATAAAATATCAAGATTTTCTCAGAAGTTAAGCATTTTCTCAGGAGTTTAAAGAAAGGCTTTTTATTGAAACACAAGTTATGAGACCTAGAAATATTGTAAAGGGGAGAATTTGGGAGACGGAAGAATTCAAATTGCCCAAACATTTAAAACATAAATTTCTTCAGCAGCAGAAAATCATTTAAACTGAAGAACAATAATATGTTATGATGGTCAGGATCTTGTTGTGCCAACACCTGATGAACTGAACTGGATCTCTGAAGCTGTTCTTTTTTCAAGCTTGGCTGATGCAGGGATCAACTTTGTCACAACAGGTATTCAAACCATTCTGTGGTTTTGTTGAATGTTTAAATGTTCTCCCTACTTTGGACCGCTCCAGAAACAAAAACAAAGCAAGTAACCTGATCTTGATCGAAGTTACAGCTGATTCTAAGAACACCAAAAATAAGAAAGGAAAAGCAAAATAAAACTTTCTAGGAAATTTGTGCTGACATTAGAATAATTTCTGTTAAGATAATCATTCATTGAATACAGTGTTGGTCAAATTAATTCTGACTCTAACGGGTCAGGGATAAAGAGCCATCACCAGTCCTCGATCAGCCAATAAAAAGCAGACTTGACTAAACGTGTATCTTGTGTTTATCCTAAGTGACGTGAATTATTTTCATTTTATTTTCTGTCATGTTCTTTAGAGATAAGATGGAGAAAATAATGTAAACAGTATAATTGTAGATAAAATGCAATCTCCAGGCTGAAGTTGTTTATCCTTTAACTTTTCCAACACATTATGATTCTACTGAGTAAATACACAAGTTTAACATAATAATCACCATTTAAAGTCTTTTAATCCTAAATCATTTGAAAAAGCTATTTGAATTCCTAAATTACGAAACATAAGACATATTTTGACATGCATTCAGACAAAAATCGTAATAATAAAAATAATAACAATCTAGAGATTGTTACTACAATCTAAATACATCAATGATTTATTCAAGGAATATAATGAAAAGTGGTTCTAGTGGGTGAATAGTCAGCTCTAATATGTTTTTATACCACAAAAATATTATAAATTTTCTGCAGCACATTAGTGACTAAACAGACATATTGCTGGTATATTGCACTATTTATATTTTTCAGCTCATTAAAACCTGACCCTGAACATCACAGTGTATAATAGCGCCTTCAATAACATTTGCGAAATGAATTAAATGTTTTGAATACATGATATAAGAACTACTCCGACCGAATTGTGTTGTTAAGCATCAGAGACTCTTTTCCTTTAAGACGTTTTCATATAAATAGCGACTGTGTTTCCACCCAGCCGAACCAAATTGGGCGGCATTTTTTGCAGAGTCGAAAGTGAAAGTAGACAGACCTCATTCTGGGCGTCCATTTTACATCTTCGACGTATTTCGGCCACTAAAGACTGTGAAGACGGATTTCAGGCCAGACTGACCTCCTCGACTTGAATCACGCCCAAAACCAGCCTCGTCAGAAAGAATCCACCGCCGCTTTTGTGTGTGTGGTTATTACGTCACCTTGGATTCACTAAAAAGACACAATGGGTAGGTCTAGTTACACATGTGCTGCTTTAGTTCGTAAATATGACCTAGATTTAAAACTGCTCTCACCCCCAGGCTATGGGGAAAAATCTGGTTTGTCTTCTTATAATTGCTGCTGTAATTTATTATTAGTTTTTTTTTTTTCTCATCCCAGATAATCGGATGATTCACTTTTATTTTCTGGCGCTTCTTTCCTCGCCTTGCTGTCTTGCTCCCGGTAAGTTTCTTTCATCTATAAACCTCCTCCCACTCTTATCTGAGTCATTACTACGAAAAAGAATCATTAACTGATCTGTTTATGTGATTTGCTCCCCCCATTAACTCTTGGTTTGCTCAGCAAATCTTAAAACTCATACAGTTTGCAAAATTTATTGGACTCCAGCTTAACAAAAATAAATTAATTAATCTAGTATTGGAGTACCATGAACTCACAATGAAAAAGCAAAAAAACCTTAAATTTAAGTATGTTTATTTGATATTATTAAAATAAGGTGTTATTTTTTTGTACATTATTATTGGTAAACTTACTGTTTATTCACTTTGTGCTATCTTTAGATAAAATATCTTGAGTGCCTTTCCTTTCCTGATTAATTGTATATTAACAACTCTTTGGCTGGACTGAATGGCTTCAAGGCTTAAGAAAATAAAGAACACCAGACCTGCAGCATCAAAGATCCATAACTCTATAAACCCAAATGTATAATTTTTTACTTCAAGTTCTTTTAGTATCTCTGAACAGCACACAATGATTGAATTAAAAGTTTAGTCATAACTTTCCCTTGATCCAGGACTTGTACGGTCCTAGATAAAGCAGGACAGCTAACATTTCTGCAGACTCCACACATCCTGGACACAAACTGTCCAGTCTATTACCTTCAGGTCGGTGGTACAGAGCAGTATTTACAAAAAGCAGCCGCTACAAAGACAGTTTCTTCCCCCAAACTATTTGATGAACTCAACAGGCAGATTTCCCAGAATGAAACCATGAACTAATTCAACTTGTTCTGTTTTAAAAATAATGTCTGTATGCATACTTATTTGAAAAACACTGTTTTAGTCCCCACCAAATTTGTGCACTGAAGGTAAAATGGAAAGAAATGTAAAATCTTTGTTTACGTGCACAAAGTTAGTCCATAAAACTGATTCTGATTTTTATTAAAGCTCTTTTGGAACCAGCGGAGGAAAATGTTGAAATAGCAAATGTTAATGCTGGTTTCTAAGTTTGTAAGAGACTTTTTATACATTTATAAATACCTGGTGCTGCAAATTGTCATTAATAATCATCTGGAACTTAATTTAATATAAATCATTTGGTTTAGAAAACTTAAGACATAACCACAAGAAAACTTTTTACTTTGAACACTTCTTGTATTCAATTTAATTGTGCTACAAAATAAAAGACGACTGATCAAGATTTTCTTTTCAGTTTCAGAGACTTTCACAGTTTCAGTAAAGTCTCCTGTCTCAGTCCAGCGAGGCCAGACAGCCACCTTACCCTGCTGGCTCAACCCCTCTCAGAGTGCAGAAGATATGGAGGTACGCTGGTATCAAGGGAGTGATGAGTATGACACTCCTGTCCTGCTTTATAAGGGAAAGGCTTTCGACAGTTCATCCCAGAAAGCTTCGTACGTTGGCCGAGTCTCATTCGGCTTAAAGGAAGAAACATCAGGTGGATTAAAGGCAGGTGATGTCAGCCTGAAGCTGGAAAACGTCACAATTGAAGATGTAGGAAAATATTTATGCTATGTCAGCAGCTCTGAAGATTATGACAGTGCATCTATTAGTCTGAGTGTGACAGGTGAGAACCATGAACCAGAACAAGAACAAAACCAAACAGAATGATGTCTACATCAAATGATCATCCTCTTCTTCTTCCAGAAACTGGACGCTCCCCTCTCCTGTCCGCAGTGATGAAAGACGATAACAAAGTTAATATGAGCTGCCAATCTGACGGCTGGCATCCAAAGCCTGAGCTGAGCTGGTCAGACAGCAAAAAAGCTCTCATACCTGCTAATGTGTCGTTTAGCAAAAACTCTGCTGGTTTTTATTCAGTCCATAGTTGGGTTCTGGTCTCCAGTTCTTCTGAGGTCTCCTGCTCTGTTGGACTCTTCAATGAAGCACCAAAAGAGGCCAGAATGCGCCAGGAAAATTCTCCACCATTACAAGAAGGTACATGGTTTCACTTCTAGGGCTGCACAATATATCACAAATATATTGTGATGTGTGTCAAATATATTGACACACTTGACTTTGCCAAAAATGCTAAAGGTCACACAGAGTAAGAAGGACAGACAAGAGTCAAAAGAAAAAACAGGCACATATAGAACCTGATATGTCATCAAAATATTTGCCATTATTATAGCCACTGCAAGGCTTTCTGATCTTGTTCAGCCCTATCACCATGTATTCTTTAGTTTTCTATGAGGAAGAAATTTACTAGAACATGTTTGTTATATATTATTCAGAGTCAGGATCCTCAGCTGGATGGGTGGCCTTTGGGTTACTTCTGGTAGCTGTTTTAGCTGCACTCGGAGCCTTGTACTTTATGTACTTCAGGAAGAAAGGTAAATGTTTGATTTATATCAGAGAGCATGCATTGATGACAACATTTAAAGATGCTGAGATTTTAATGAGTACTAATTTCATACTTTGTAATATGTTTTCGTTTCAGCCAACAAATCAAAATCAGGAAATGATGCAACTGATGGTAAGAAACACTTCAGACACCTTAAACAAATTTGTTTAGAACAGTCTTACAAACTTTCTGCTCAATGTCACCTTCCTTATATTATAAAACATGAAATATGTCCACATATAAGGCAATAGAGACACATACAGCCCCTTGCAAAATTATTTGCATCCCTCTTTCACATTTTATCACATGACTGAATGTGTGTTATGGAAGAAGATTTGATATTATAAAGCAATGTTATGTAGTCCATCACTGGAAATATTAAGAAGAATAATACATGGTTTTCAAATATTTGACAAAATTGTAAAACTTACAGAGCTGCCTTTACAGCATAATAGCGTAAAGTTTATGCTGTTATTACCCCAAAAATGGTACAAATACATTTGGAAGTCATCTAAGATTTTTATAACATAATGTTGAAACTCGTATTTCAATAATCAAATTATTTTTAATGTCTAGAGATAAGAAATGTTAAATTGATACGATGAAATCAAAATCTAAATTGTCCATATAGCTGTCAAAACTGGACCTCAGTGTCCACCCTAAACGTCACTGTGTAGCGTCATCACACACAAAAAAGATATGAGAATAAAGGACTGGTCAGAATCACTTCCTAAAGTTTTATTTTTTATCTTCCAGGGGCCAAAATCACAAGCAATCCTGAAGGTAAAACAGAAGGTTTAATTCATATTTACTTATTAAGAACGCTTATTGTTTTTGGTTTCTCTAGATGTTTGAAGACATGAGAGGAGAGCAATGGAAACATAAATTTATTACATATCTTTACAGTGTTGTGTTCAGATTTTCAGTCAAAAAACAGAATGTTTGATGAACCTCAGTCTCATAGAGATAATTTTAAAGCTCTTGTTGAATTCACTGCATAAAACAACTATAATATTATGTATTTTTGTATTTTCTTTCAGAGAATGAACCACTTCTATCAAAAAGTAGGACACAGTATTTGAAGCTGCACATATTAATATAATCAAAACAAAACCTTTATAATACAAAATCATATTTCTAAGATATTTTCTTTTCTTGCTTTTCTGTTCAGCAACATGGCAGCCAGCAGTTCTATTGGAAGCATCCAACTATCATGGTAATTTTACATTTATTTAATATTATTCTTATTTAGCATTTTTCTTCATTATTATATTGATTATAATCAAATGTTCAATATTTAACAGAGAATGTTCAACTGGTGGACACAGGCAATCTGCTAATAAAAATGAAGGATTCTACACTGAGAGATAATATTGATGCAAAGTTTCCTGATGGAGACAGAGTCACCTGTTTCACTGCAGTCAGAGGATCACCTGGCTTCTCTTCTGGACGACACTACTGGGAGGTTTCCTTACAAAATGCAAATATAGACCTCAAGACGTCTTGGTGGATCGGAGTTACAGATAAACATGAAATCCCTCATGATGAAAGTTTCCCTCCAACCACAAAAAATGGTTTCTGGTTCTTGTCTTCTTGCCCCAAACACGGGAAAACTCTTCAGTTTAGCACTGAACCAGAGACATTCATTCATGTCCAGTCAAAACCAAAAACAGTCGGTGTGTATTTGGACTTTGACAACAGAGATCTCTCCTTCTATAATGTGGAAGAAAAATGTCTGATTGGATCTCTGGCAGCAAAATTCACAGGTGAAGTGTTCCCACTTTTTAACCCTGGAAAAGGTGATCAAGGAACTATGAAGATATTACCTAGACCTGCGCAGGATCAGTCAAATAACACTGAACCTGTGGCGAAATTACAAAAGGCAGAGAAGGACCAATCAGATATGACTGAGAATCCAAAGGCAGAAAGTTAAACGTGGCACAAATAAAGAAGAAGAAGCAGGTGGGGGGGGACGCCGCACAGTGTAATGTTGTCCTGCATGCAGCAAAGTCCAAAGTAAAAGTTAATAATCAGGAAAAAAGATATTTAGATTAAAATGTACTTGTTGCACTCAAAGTTTAAGAAAGTACAAAAAAGTATTATAAGCTGAACACTTAGATTTTCTGAAATTTAAGATCAACATCAATGTTAACAGTTTCTCTTGAGAAACATTAAATGTCTTCACAAAATGCAAGTTGTGTTTATGTCTGAACTCACTGATGCTGGAGTTTTCATCAGTGAGTGATTCACACAACGAGAAAATGTTTAATTAAATATCTTCCATCATTTCACATACAGTTTCTGTTGCGTCTGCAGTTAAAGGCAACTCTGATAAACCCAAAATAGAAAATAAAACGTCTAGCTCCAAAGAAAGTTTTATTATTTCCTTGATGTTTTTACAAATATAAGTCATGAATTCTCAATTAGCACCAACTGTCTAACCCTAAATTTGCATTTCTTTAAATCCTGGTTTCATGACTGAGACAGTCAATCAGTGAACTAATCACTAGTCACATGTTGCTTTCTCTGAATATTAACTCTACTGGATCAGTAAATTAAATGTACATTTATGTGTTGTTCTTGGTACATGTGTAGATTCAGAATTAATTTTTAAATGTGTGTTACCTCTCAGTGAATATTTACCCATTGTTAACCTGGTCCTCTAATGTGTTACAAGTCATTTTTCTAAATTCATATGAACTGACTTTGATACCTATTGTAAACCTGACTATTGTAAAATGTTCCTTTTGTCAACATTTACTAATTCAACCTTTTATATGGGTTGTTATAAATATTTTTGTTATGTTATTATATTTTGAGGCTGTACAAAGCTGCCTATTCTCACATTTTACCTTCTATAAAATGAATGTTCTTTGGAATAGCTGTCAAAGTGATGTTTTGGAAGCTAATTTTAACTTGAACTAATTTGTTTTTTAGATCAGTATATGATGTTTAATGGATACATATTTCAGGGGCGACTCAGAAGCCTGTCTAGTAGATCTGATCACTGCTTTAGAGCCTGTTGGGCCCTCAAAGCATTGGGAGAACATGTATACACTTTAATACCTGAAACATTTTAGCCACAAGAATGGGAAAGCATGAATTATTTATTTTATGGCAGCTCAGTATCATGAAAAGCTCCTTCGAGTCTCAACTTTAACTATTTACAGGCCATGATACATCACAAAATGTAAAAAAAAAAAATTACAGCTTGTTGAAAAATTTACTTTTTATAGTCAATAAAACTTGCATGAAATGTTTGAAAACTGTTAATTAGCATAAAATACATTTAAAAATATACTGTGGTGGAATATTGTGCAAGCTTTTTGTGTCAGTCTGTACTCAGATTGTGCTGATTTTTAATTTTAGATAATAAATAGATTCAAATTTGAAGGAACAATAGAAGATAAATATGTGTGCACTCAATGTCGCTTCACTTTTTTACCACTTCTTGTTAGGGTTAGGGTTAGGGTTGTGTTTCTAACTGAAGATTTCAGAACATTGTATGAGACATATTCACCAGGTTTAATTTTTTTAAAATAAAGAAAAATATAATACCGTAATCTGTGTACCATCATTTTTTTGTTTTACATAAGTTCTACCTTACAATCAAGAAAAATCATCAACATTTCTTACTTTTTTTAATGTGGATAAAATAGATTGTAATTTAGATTCCACAACATGATTCACAATTAAATTTGGAATAACATAAAAATTAGAATAGATTGAAATAGACCACATGTAGACCACTATTTTCCTTCAGACATGGTTTCTGTGTTCAAATTATTCTTGAAGGCTAATCAACAATATATTTTATTAAGGATGCAATCTACTTATTACAAAATATAACTAATTAAACTAAGTTTTGATCATTTTATTTGTGGATTCTTGTTCAGAGTTCAGTTGAAGAGAGGAAGAACAGACATATTGGAGACCAGAAGATTGATCAGATTGTTAAAATATAAGCTGTTTAAGAAGACCAATAGCACAAAAAACAGAAACTAATACTTTAAAAAATGTTAAAATATTTGATTTGTATTATTTGATCATTGGTATCAATTTATATGGTTTTAACTCCAAATGCTGACGGTGAAAATGATTTATTACATGGAGAAAAGGTCAAACTAGACATTTATTTGCTAAAATGGTGGCTGGACTCTCATTTTTAAAAGTGGATGGCAAAATTTCTTTTCAATGCAGAATTTTATGAATCTATGAAGTTTGTTTTTTTTAAAGACAAAAACAATGAATCAATACAGTAAACATCAAGAGACTGGAGATTCCAGATAGTATTATAGCATTTCTAGTTTACTGGTATTCTAACCAGAAAATGCAGGTAAAATGGTTCAATAACATCTCTGCCTGTTTTGGCAGAGTAATGGTGTGAGTCAGGATGGGCTTCTTTCACTTTCCTTGTTTAACTTGATGACGTGTCAAAAGAAACAAACCTCTGTAAAACTGGATGTTTGCTCGGTGATACTCTGGTCAATCACTTTATGTATGCTGATGACCAGCTGTTCTCTCACCAACGGTGCTGACTTTCAGCAGGTACTGAATATCTGCTCTGATTATGGGTTAAGATTTGATGTGCAGTTTGATGCTAAGAAAACTGTTATGAAGGACTAAGGCAGGCAAAAAACTTTGTTTTCCTGATTTTTTTTCTGTTGGGACGAAAGTTAAATGTTTGTTCAGGAACTAAATATCTGGGTCACTACATCACAGGCTGGTTCTGTGATGATAATGATGATGACATTTATCAGCAGTGTCAGATATTGTATGCTCATGCAAATTCCGGGGAGAAAATTTCATATGTGTACCAACGAGGTAAAAATAAGTCTGTTCAAAGCTTATTGTACATCCCTGTACACAGCCCCTTTGTGGTGCACATTTTAAAAAGTTAGCATGCAGAAGGTTAATCTTTGCTTTTTTATGTGTTGTCGTGTGTCATGTCTTTGTTCTTTTTTATGTCTACGTGGACCATGAGTCTGTTGAATAAAACAATCTATATACTTTAAATGCAGTTTTTCCAACAAGGTCTTAGAGTTTTGTTGGAGAACAAACAGCATCATGAGGACCAAGGAACAGCAGACAGATCACTGTCAGTAATTTCAGCTCCTGACAGTCAAAGGTTTTAGAATAATGTGTCAAAGTTGAGCATATTTACAAACAAGCAGGATATTTTTACTGAGTGTAGATGTATGAAGGAAAACAAGAATAAATGCTGCTCTTAAATGAAAAATGTTTTGTTCTTGTTTAAGCCTGTAAATTAACTCCAAATATGTAATGGTGAGTTACAATAAAGAGTCTTTGCAGAGGAACGTTGCTCTCTGTTGACTGGAGCACATTTTGCAATAGACTTGATATTTGTAGTCGGGTTCTACAACTTTAAGATTCCCCGTTATGAGCAAAGTAATAATTAAGTATTCATCACAAAGAGAAAAGAAATGTTGTATGAGAATGTCTATTTCTTTGTTGTAAAAATGCTTGTTGGCAACAAAAATTATACTCTTGGAAAACCTTTTTTTTTTCCTGTGAAATGGTGTCACATTTATGAGGAAGATCTACATGCATGTTAAGAATGGGAGCCATTTGACAGCATTGTGTGACCAAACTGGTCACCAGCAGGAGGTTCCAGGTTGTTTTTGGTTGCCGAGGCTTTGGTTTGTGAAATGTGCATTTTTAAATTGACAATATGTCATGTTTCTTCATTATGTTTTGTTCACTCCAGTAAACAAAACATAATGAAAGTTTGTAAAACCTTCTCATCCCTGGAACCCCAAATTTGCGGCCGATAGCATTGGTTTCAAGAGACTCTCTAGAACAAAGGAATTATAAAGAGACACTTCAATAGTTTTACAACACTTTTTTTCTACTTCAGAAATTTTAATTTGGAGTAAAGCTGCTCTTGTCTGAGTACAGTTTCTAACTACTCTACTTGCCTGTAGTAACTTCACGAATGAAGGAGAAACATAGTTTAACTAAAAATGCATCAAACACAGAAACACACCTGCTGCTTACAGTAAAGTCAGACTCCTGGTTTGCACACAGGCTTCCTGTTTATAATGTTACTCAGTCTGCAGAGCCTTTTGACCCATTTAGAGGTCAAGTGGATATGCTGTAAAACACTTATCACTGGCAGTAGTTTGCACAGTATTTTATGTACACATTAACTTCTGTGAGTCTTGGTTTCAAAAGAAATATGGATTCAGGCAGTTTCTTCTGCCTGCATAGATTATTTTGTGGTGATATTTTTAGTTATTCTCACTCACTTTTTACTTTAGCTTTTAAAGTACCAATTTTAGTTCTCAGTTGTAAAGTCTCCCTCCTCCAGTATTTTTTTAGATTACTGATTTTTTTTTCTTCTAAGTTAAAATAATTTTTGAAGTAGTCCTGTTCTTACTTGAATAAAGATTTCTGCATAAGACCCTTTTATTTATCCATTGTGTTTGTTTTTGTTGTTGATTTCTATTTGTTTTGAGTAGGCGTGTCGTTTGTTTTTTTTCTGGGACATCTTGTCTATAGACTATAGAGCAACGTTTTTATAAACTACTACACAGTTAAACCTGTGTAAGAAAAATATTTTTGTGAAATCTTCAGTTTTTTTCTTCTGTTTATGATTCAATTAACTGACGATATCTTACTTATTTTTTTAAAAATAACATTTATCATTTGTAACCTTTTAAATAAGCTACTGGAATTGTAATGAAGCTGTAAACCTTATTGAAAGTTTTTTCAGTCATAGGCATCCAAGCATCATTTTCTTTTTTAAGGGATTTTTTTTATGAATAGTGGCTTAACAAGTTTGGTTACATGTTTGTGTGACCAGGAAGGGGGGGAGGGGGAGATCTTTTTAAAACAAGATGCACCAGAACACAGAATAGTCCACAATATTTTATTTAAACAATTTCATTAAAACATTTCTCTTTTAAAAACATGGCTTCAGGCCTACTACAGATGGTACAAATGGCACTTATGATTCAGATGAGCGGATCAAGCACACCAGCCACTTGGGCAGCCGACATGTAGTAGGGGAAACAAAGACACACACACCTGCTCAGCTATAAACCTATCTGCCCCGCCCACCAATCAACTGCGCGCTTCTTGCTACACCTGGTGCACATAGTTGGGAGGGTGGAACACCATCCCACCACATTTGCATACGGAAATAGAAAGTAGACATAGCGTTCTCTTTACGTCTGTTTCACGTCTTGTTTTATTACAGCTAAGCCACAGAAGCGAGCAGGTATCAGATCGTCCCTCCTGGACTTGAATCACGTCTAAAACTCGCCTCGTCAGGAGGAATCATCACCGTTTTTTAGTGGCTATATTTAAGTCAACTTTTGATTCACTGGAACCCAATGGGTAAACCGAGAGTTACAATCGCTGCTTTAGCAGGTAAATATGACCTAGATTTCATTCTGTAAATCTGGTCTCATCATGTCATGAGTTGTCCATCCTGTTTGTTTTTCTCGTACAAAGAGGATTGACACACAGTCCTCTTATAGCTCGGACAGTTTCTTATTGATATTTTTTTTCTATCCCAGGTAATCGGATGATTTATTTTTGGTTTCTGGGTTTTCTTTCTTCACCCGGATACGCTGCTCCCGGTAAGTCCCGACATCGTTATTTATAGCGCAGTATTCCCCTAAAAGTCCTTGTCTGCATGACGTCTTCATTTATCGGTTTAAAGTGACTTGCTTCTCCTGACAAACCCTTGGTTTGATCACCAGATCTTAACATTTTTATAGAGCATTTATAGGACTAAAGTCAAATTCTTTGTTTGTACACTCAAACTGGATTCTGATCCTAATCAGAGCCGGCCAAAGCCTCCATGGGGCCCTAAGCGAAATATGGTTTTGGGGCCCTGAATTTCTGGTAATAGTGTGGATTGCTGCTATTAACAGTCAGAAGATTAACTCATTCACCTGTCATAAACCAATACATTTCTCATAGTGATGGTTAAATTTTATCATATATCCATGTATCATCTATTGGTAGTAAAAAGCAACAAAAAATAAACTAGTGTACACTGGACTTAAGATGGAATACACACACACAAATATTAATTGACATACTTTGATTAAATTAATTTCTCTTAGGGGTATTTCCGATAGTTAAAAAATAAATTTATAGCAGGTGAGTCTTTCTCACCTGACAGTGGAATGGTATTGGGCTGATTATGCGCTTTCAAATAATTTTAAAAGTTATTCTGCAGACATTTCACATAACTTATAAATTGATGTAAAAAAAATTGTTGTTTTAGCCTCTTCAATTATCATGTTCAGCAGCAAACAACATATCAGCAAATACCACGTAGAGTGGCTCATCTCTATATTTTAACGCAGTTGCCATGTAGCCTACTTAAAGCACACCTACCTAAATCCCTTCTAATGTGTCCTCTTTCTTTTCTCTGTCCCTGAAGAGTAAGTCCTTTTTTGCAACATTATTTTGCTAACTTATCTTCTACGGTGCTGTGGAGGTTTTCACATGCACTGCATGTTACACAGCAGCTAATATTACCAGTGAAGTGTGACGTAAAGAGGCCACCAGGGGGTCCTTAAGAAAGATTCATTTTTTCTTCTTTCCTGTATAAAGAATGACTTTTACATTCATTCATGAAATAAAAAATAGGAAATAAATAACTGAATCAGATCGTTATAATGAAATTGTGTGTTTTTGTTAACATAATAACATAGAAATCATTACTAAAAAAAACCTATTGTGATCTTTTGAAACCAGCAGTGTAGAAAAATGTACTACAAACAGCAAAAATATCCATTCACAACCACATTGTAAATGTTACTGGTTTACAAAACCATATTTTGATGGGGTTTTTTTTTAATGTTTACCATGCATTGTACCGCAACTATCATTATTTATTGTTTGGGAAATTATTTAATATAAAGCATTTGTTCTACTGAAAACCTAAGACAGACTTGAAATCAAGGGAACCTTTTACTTTGAAACACTTAACATACTTAATCTAATACCACAGCAAAATGAAAAGATGACTCTGATTATGATTTTCTTTTCTTTTCAGTTTCAGAGACTTTTACTGTATCAGTAAAGTCTCCTGTCTCAGTCCAGCGAAGCCAGACAGCCACCTTACCCTGCTGGCTTACCCCCTCTCAGAGTGCAGAAGATATGGAGGTACGCTGGAATCACTGGAATGATGAGTTTGATACTCCAGTCCTGCTTTATAAGGGAAGAACTATCGACAGTTCATCCCAGAAAGCTTCGTACGTTGGCCGAGTCTCATTCGGCTTAAAGGAAGAAACATCAGGTGGATTAAAGGCAGGTGATGTCAGCCTGAAGCTGGAAAACGTCACAATTGAAGATGCAGGAAAATATATATGCTATGTCAGCAGCTCTGAAGATTATGACAGTGCAACTATTAGTCTGAGTGTGACAGGTGAGAACCATGAAACAGAACAAGAACAAAACCAAACAGAATGATGTCTACATCAAATGATCATCCTCTTCTTCTTCCAGAAACTGGACGCTCCCCTCTCCTGTCCGCAGTGATGAAAGACGATAACAAAGTTAATATGAGCTGCCAATCTGACGGCTGGCATCCAAAGCCTGAGCTGAGCTGGTCAGACAGGAAAAAGGCTCTAATCCCTTCTAATGTGTCGTTTAGCAAAAACTCTGCTGGTTTTTATTCAGTCCATAGTTGGGTTTTGGTCTCCAGTTCTTCTGAGGTCTCCTGCTCTGTTGGACTCTTCAATGAAGCACCAAAAGTGGCCAAAATGCACCTGGGAAATCCTCCACCATTACAAGAAGGTACATGGTTTCACTTCTAGGGCTGCACAATATATCACAAATATATTGTGATGTGTGTCAAATATATTGACACACTTGACTTTGCCAAAAATGCTAAAGGTCACACAGAGTAAGAAGGACAGACAAGAGTCAAAAGAAAAAACAGGCACATATAGAACCTGATATGTCATCAAAATATTTGCCATTATTATAGCCACTGCAAGGCTTTCTGATCTTGTTCAGCCCTATCACCATGTATTCTTTAGTTTTCTATGAGGAAGAAATTTACTAGAACATGTTTGTTATATATTATTCAGAGTCAGGATCCTCAGCTGGATGGGTGGCCTTTGGGTTACTTCTGGTAGCTGTTTTAGCTGCACTCGGAGCCTTGTACTTTATGTACTTCAGGAAGAAAGGTAAATGTTTGATTTATATCAGAGAGCATGCATTGATGACAACATTTAAAGATGCTGAGATTTTAATGAGTACTAATTTCATACTTTGTAATATGTTTTCGTTTCAGCCAACAAATCAAAATCAGGAAATGATGCAACTGATGGTAAGAAACACTTCAGACACCTTAAACAAATTTGTTTAGAACAGTCTTACAAACTTTCTGCTCAATGTCACCTTCCTTATATTATAAAACATGAAATATGTCCACATATAAGGCAATAGAGACACATACAGCCCCTTGCAAAATTATTTGCATCCCTCTTTCACATTTTATCACATGACTGAATGTGTGTTATGGGAGAAGATTTGATATTATAAAACAATGTTGTGTAGTCCATCACTGGAAATATTAAGAAAAATAATACATGGTTTTCAAATACCTGACAAAATTGTAAAACTTATGGAGCTCCCTTTACAGCATAATAGCATAAAATTACGCCCAAAAATGGTACAAATACATTTGGAAGTCATCTAATTGGTAAGATTTTTCATAACATAATGTTGAAACTGGTATTTCAATAATCAAATTATTTTTAATATCTAGAAATAAGAAATTTTAAATTTACAAAATGAAATCAAAATTGTAAATATAGCTGTCAAAACTGGACCTCAGTGTCCACCCTAAACGTCACTCATCTTTGAAATAATAACTATTTGAACAGATTGATAAGATTTGATGAGATGTATCTTTATCGAGTGCCAGTTACTGCTATTCCTAAATAAAAGCTGTTGCAACTTAATACATTTAGAAGTCATCTATTTAGAACATTGATAAACACATGGAAGGTTTGAAAATATTATGGAATAATATTGTAGATATAGTCCACAACCTTGTCATCATACTGTACAGACTTAACCGCCACAAATGTGCTTCAAGTGTGAAGTATAGTTTATTTAGGATTTTGAGACAAGAGCAGTTTACCACAATAAGTCTGCTTTGACACTGGGATTTAAAATTTCATCTCTTGACCATGTAAGAATTGAATTAAGAAAAAAGTTTAGATCTGATTTTTCCAGAGTAGTTTTAATTCAATAATCAAATTCCTTTAAATGTCTAAGAATAACTAAATAAGAAAATTTTCTTTCAGTACATTAAATCCAAATCGTCCATCTAGATATAAAAATAGGAACCTCTTTATCGATCAGACCATCCTAGAAGTCACATTGTAATATCCACAAATATAAAACAGTTACAACAGAAAGTCACACTGGATTTACAATTTCTAAAGTTTGTACTTTTATCTTTCAGCTGCTGAACTAATGAGCAGTACTGAAGGTAAGAAAGAAGACATAATTCATTTCTTTCTCTATGTCTGAGTCAGTTTAATTAATTTCAGTTCAACAGAATTTATTTCTATAGTGCCAATTCACAGCATGTCCACTCAAGGCACATTTAAGGACTCAAGTTATTTTGATTTGCTCTAAATGAATGAAGGCTTGAAATGGACACATTAAAAACATGAACTTATTACATATTTTACAGTGGGTCAGGCTTTCAGCAATCTCACCTTCAAACTAGAAATGTCTGTAAAAGTGTAGATGGTTTTAAAGCTCTGTTTATTTTTGTGACATTAATTAATAAAAATCCATTTAATTTTGCATTTTTCCCTTAGACAATGAGCCACTTCTGTCTGCAGGTAGGACCCAGTATTTGAAGCTGCCAGTGTTAATAGAGTCAAAACTAAATCTTTATAATGGACAAATCTAATTTCTGAGATGTTTTTTTTCCTATTGCTTTTCTGTCCAGTAACATGGCAGCCAACAACTCCATTGGAAGCCTCCAAGCATTATGGTAATTTTACATTTAGTTAATATTATTGTTATTTAGCATTTTTCTTTGTGACATTATTGATTATAATCTAATTTTCCATTTTTAACAGAAAATATTCAACTGGTGGACACAGGCAATCTGCTAATAAAAATGAAGGATTCTACACTGAGAGAAAATATTCATGCACAGTTTCCTGATGGAGACAGAGTCACCTGTTTCACTGCAGTCAGAGGATCACCTGGCTTCTCTTCTGGACGACACTACTGGGAGGTTTCCTTACAAACTGAAAATGTAGACCTCAAAACGTCCTGGTGGATCGGAGTTACAGATAAACATGAAATCCCTCATGATGAAAGTTTCCCTCCAACCACAAAAAATGGTTTCTGGTTCTTGTCTTCTTTCACCAAACAGGGGAAAACTCTTCAGTTTAGCACTGAACCAGAGACATTCATTCATGTCCAGTCAAAACTAAAAACAGTCGGTGTGTATTTGGACTTTGACAACAGAGATCTCTCCTTCTATAATGTGGAAGAAAAATGTCTGATTGGATCTCTGGCAGCAAAATTCACAGGTGAAGTGTTCCCACTTTTTAACCCTGGAAAAGGTGATCAAGGAACTATGAAGATATTACCTAGACCTGCGCAGGATCAGTCAAATAACACTGAACCTGTGGCGAAATTACAGAAGGAGCAGGAGGATTGATCATCCAGTTGCAATCCTCTGCAACTGGATGATCGCAGAGAACTGGATGTTTTGCTCCTTAAAAAAGAAGAAGAAAAACAAGACAAACCACATTGTATGATTTTTAAAAATCCTGTTTTGTTGGTAATTTTTGTTCAAATGTCCATTCTTCTGCAGGTTCAGATTCTACAGTAGTTGTCATAGTATCCTAGACATTTGAGAACATTCACATTTTTTTTTAAATCACTATGTTAAATAATTGAACACCACAATGCTGAAGCTGGTTTTTGATTTGTGGTGTGTTCAAGGACTATGTCAATTATTTTCTAGCATCTGAACCAACTTGGATACCTTAACATACCCGAGTTCTCAAATCTGAACTGAAGTGTCTTGATCTAAATACAGTTTATTTACTGCTTGTGTTCTCATCAATATTTGACAAAACTGTACATTTTGATGTGGTGAACTAATCTAATCTAGCTATGTATCGACACAAAAAGAAAGTCATTGATTTTGAAATCCACTTGATCAGTATGTCCCAACCCTTATCCTTAAGACTCACCCTCCTGCATGGGTTTAGGTGCTTCCTTTCTTCAACACACCTGACTCAGATAATTACAGCATCAGTTAATCAGCCACCAGTTGACATCAATTGTCCTGAGGCAGAGAAATGCATAAAACATACAGGGCGTTGTGTCTCGAGGACCAGGGTTAGGAAACATTGCTCTTGTTTAGATCATAAAGGTGCATCTCAAAAGTCTAAAGATCATCCAAAAGTTTATTTCATCAACTCAATGTGAAATGTTAAACTCTTGAGACCCAAACACAGTAACACCATGAACATTAAAGCTAGCATTTGAACTTTTAGCACCAGTGCGGTCAGATGCCGAGTCCTGCTGGAAAATTGAATCAGCATCTCTGCACAGCTTGGCAGCAGAGAGAAGCCTGATGTACTCTAATATGTCCTTGTAGACAGCTGATCTGACTTTGGACTAAAATAAAGTGGACCAACACTAGCAGATGAAATGCAACCCCAAGTCATCACTGACTGGGGAAATTTCACTCTTCCTTCAGGATCTGGGAAATTAACTTATGAAAAGACATTGGGCCATTGTGCAGCAGATGATTCTGACATCTTTGGTCCAGGAGGAGTTTCACACAAGGAATGTAATAATTTTGAAGCTCATGTTCTGGATGTTCTGGATAAATTTCTTCTCCGAGTACAGCCAGATTCTTCAGGATTGTGCCTTGGTAGATTGCTCCCCCTTGTGGAGGGTTTTGGTTAGTGTCTACTGGACAACTGTAGTCTTTCATGATTGTCCATGCAGGAACAGAAAAATGTTCCTAATGCCTATATTAATTAATGCATTATTAATGCCTGTAATATTATTTTTGTCAGATATATTCATTAGATGTCATTGCTTATGAAAATTTACAGAAATAATTACTTTAGATTATTCATTTTGAAATAAATTACTAAACTACACTAATTTGTTGATAGTGATTTATTTTTATGCACCTGCTGACTAAGGAATCAAATCTTGAAACTCAACATATTGCCATTCTTATCCACACCTGAAAATTGTATAAAACAAATTTTTACTTTTTAATAAATACCAAACCCCCCCCCCCCCCCCCCCCAAAAAAAACACAGGTTTGTCATTTCTATGTTGCTCAGTTGTTTTCACAAGGCAAAATTCACTTTACAATCCAGTTTAGGAAAACACAACAAAATGTCATACACTTTAATAAGTACAGGTAATATTTACAGTTTATATACACAAAGAGAAACTGCCAACTTTGCTATCACAACCTCATACTTTTATAGATTAGGAACTATTTACAGTGTGGATAAGGTCATATGTTGATTCTGAAATACATAATTTTTATTAAAAATTATACTCAGTGAATTCAAGTAGATGTGCCTTGACACACTAACCTATAATGATGGTATGGAGGTATGCAAGAAACACTTAAAAACAGGTGCATCATGGTCTGGGACACTGAAGAATACTTTTTTCCAACACACACACACACACACCTGTTGGAGCACACATGAGCATCAAACACATACTGTACAGATTCATACGAGTCCATGTAGTTTAGTTTGTTCTCCCAAAGCTTTACACATTCATGTTTGGTCAACAGCGACGTGACAGAGGTCTGTCTGCTTTCTGCGTAAAACTCCACAGACTTGTTGCTAGTGATCCACTTTCCCCCATACGTTCTCTACTTTTATTTTACTGGCAGAAAGTAAACAGGACATTTTAAAAAATAATAATAAAAAGTGTTCACTGTGCTCCACCTCATTTGTCAAAAAGTTTCCAAAACGGAGCAAAAGAATATTTTTTCTTCATCCAGTCTGTCCTCATAGCTTAATCACTTTTATTACACTACTCCCTTATAACCAGGGCGATGACCTGGAAAACCCCAAAACTTCAGGTGCTGCTCCTCTCAGCTTGTTCCACAGTTCGTCCCGACTGCTGGTGGTTTATACATCATGGTACTTTACCTTCTTTCACAGATTCCCTTCGCTCTAGCTAACTGCAGCAGCACTTTCTCTTCTCCCCTGCTTCTTCAGCAGCTGAATCCGGTTGTGGACATAAAACTTGATGGCTCTCCAGTCTCGCTGGTTGCTCACCAGCAGGGGGCAGAGTTCCAGGCAGCGTTCACAGTCCGCCTTCGCGGGGACACGCAGGTCCAAGAGGTTCTTCTTGAGGTGCGTCTCCACAGCTACACGCTCCGCCTCGGACCAGGGTCGCTTCAGGACGCCGCGTTTTCCTGTGGGAATGTGTAATGAAGGCCATGAGCACACGTATAAGATCCTTTCAGGTCACGAGGTCGCCGTTGACAAACCTACCCGATTTAACTGGAGCAGGTCTCCTTTTTTGGGGGTTTGCTACAGGTGGGGTGACAGTGGTTGGAGGAAGGGGTGCAGGTTTCTTCCGTGGGGGTCGTCCCGGTCCTTTCTTCTTTACGATCACCTCCGTCTTCTCCTTTACGTCTTCCTTCTCCTCATCTGGATCCGAATCTTCTGAAAATGAATCTCCGGAGTTGCCAGACATCACTGTTTGAAGACAAATTTCAATGTGACTGAATGCTTAACACTTTGCTTACATGATCCTGCTGAAGATGTGCATCCCCAAAGCATAATGCAGGAGACTTATGCGTTTAGGATGATGTGCGGTTCAAAAAGCGTCTTCACCTGCTCCTTGTCTGTCACCATTGCTTGCTTCTCTGATTAATGCTTTAGTCGCTACCTAAACTCTGCTTTAAAACTCCTCCCCAACCTTATCTCTGACCCATCTGCTGTGTTTCTAGGTTTGCATGAGGCAGATTGTTTTCTGAGAAACATCAGAGGCCTTCACAAAACAGCTGGAGATTAGATATCCAGAAATGGACTCCATGTACCATTTAGGTGACTTCTAAAGACTGCATTTCATTTTGGTGTACCAGCAAAAATTAGGCAAAAAAAACAAAAAAAACACACACTTCAAATGTTCTAAGAAAAAAAACAAAAAGAAAAATCTTGATAAAAACTATGTCTTTCATGCCATTTGTCAAAAGAGGTCAGAGCTGCCCAGTACTTCTGGGGGAGAAAAGGAGTTCCAGTGAAATTAAGACTAAACCATGGAACCTGAGAAGTGAGTTAGTGTTTTGAACAAGACATGAATCAAAATACTTCAAATGATGCTTTTCAAGAAATGAATTGAAAGGAAAAAAGATTAGGGAAAGAGAAATTAGTGCTATTTTACTCTATAATACAATAATCTCAGAACGTTTATGAAATTTTTCTGACATTTTAAGTCATTTATCAAAGTTCAAGAATAGCATCCTGTGTAATTCAAAGAGAAGCATTCTTAATCGTGTTTGATTAAAGGAACAGTTTTCCTCAGAAGATGTAAAACATCTTCATTTATAAGAACTGCAGTACTGCAATGTTCTCTTTACAGAACTTATTCACTTTTTACTGAATGAAAAAAAAGAAGAATCACCATAAATCTTTCTGATTTTGACAAAAACAAACTTCTAACATTGTGTCTATTGATTTGGGTGCAGCTACATCATCGGCTGAAACGACATACAGACAGGGTTGGAAATAGAAAAAGAAAACTGTTAGATGCACTTTCTTACCGTCTAACTCGAGGCAAATGTCCTGGAGGCTCATCCCCCTGAAAAGCACGCCCTCCCTCTCTCCGTAGAGAACGACGCGTCCAACTCGACTCATCAGCGCCGGATCTCGTATGATGGAGGAGCAGTTCTGCGTCACGTGGTACTCCCGTTCCAGGAAGTCCTCCAGCCGTTTGATGGCTCCACCCGGACCTTCTCCGTCCTCCAGCAGCAGCAGCTGGGTGAGGATGGCCACCTGCCGCCGCACTCGCGTCGCCGTCAGCGCCCCGGCGTTTTTGGCCCCACTGGCCCGAGCCAAGTTCCTCAGCAGGTCTGTGCCGCGGAGCGGAGTGGCAGGCGAGTGGTAGGGCCGGGAGAAAACGTAGGGGCTTTCGGGGTCCACGCCCACGTTGGGGCTGGTGCGGAGCAGCAGGTCCAGGCAGGACTCGCAGTGAGGCGGGAGGATGAGCGGCTGGACGCGGCCGCGCTTGCCCAGGACCCCCGCCCGTGGGAGGTGGCATAAGACCTGATGCTCGAAGGGGGACAAGAAAGACTCCATGGCGGAGGAGGCGCTGGGGGCGGACTGTGGCGTGATCCGGTTGCGGTAGTCCTGAATCGTGAGCTTGGCCACCTCGCATTCCCGGTGTCGGTTGTAGAGGATGAGCAGCGAGAGGCTGGAGTGGCAGAGCAGCCGCCACGCCTCGGCAGAGTGAGGAGAGCGAGTCAGAGCGAGGGAGGAGGAATGCTGCTGGCGGCGGAGGTAGATGATCAAACACGACAGGGAGGAGAGCAGGGGAGACATGTGATGCCTGTGTGTGCTGGAGAGAAAAATTGAGAAACATTAAATCGATTATTGAAATAATCATTAATTTAGAAATCAATTAGCTGTTAACTAGAGTATACCGATTGAAAAAAGTTCAGTTGGTGGGAAAAAGAAAACATATTCAGAGTAGTAATTGTTTTAGGTGATAAAATGTAGATTTTCTTATTTAAAAAAGAATATAATTGTTTATTTACAACTTTGAATGTATGTCTAATACTGTGTAAAAAGGAACAAACAGACAAATGAAAAACCTGTGGATTAATCGATGACATAATAAATAAATGTTTCTAGGCAGACAGAAAATCTAACCACACCTTACAACTTCTCCATTCTTCTCTGGTGCATCCTCCTCCACTCCACTGAGCTCCAGATCTTCATCAGGATCAATATTAGGCTCTGGAGTGGGAGGCGGCAGCAGCTCCTCTTGATTCTTCTCTACCTCCACCTTCTGCTGCTCCTCGTGCTTCTCCTTCTTCATCCGCCTTCCTCTTTTCAAAGCCGGGGTCGGAGGTGGCGACGGACTCTTTACTCGGGAAACCAGCGGCGGCGAGGAGAGTTTGGCAGCGGGAAGCGGTAAGCTGGGCCCCTTCTTTGCAGCTGTGGGCTGTGCAGACGCAGGAGGTGAAAGCGAGAGGGAGAAGGAGACGCTGCCCGTGCTCGAGCGCGTAGCCGGCGACTCCCTCTCCCTGGAGAAGAGCGAAGGCGGAGCCGGGTTGGAGGCGGAGGACTGTGGGATGGCGAAGGAGTGGCTGTGAGGAGCGGAGGTGGAGGACGAGGAGGGGTGTGGCGTGTTGCCGTTTGAGGAGCTGTGTGTGTGCAGGTGTGCCAGCTCCATGGCCGTTCGGACATCTGGCTGGTTGCCGTGGTATTTCTCCAGGTGGCGAGCCAGCGAGCGGTAGTGGCGGCCACAGTACGGGCAATGCTGCCGCCGGTTCACCGCGGCGCCGCTGGAGCTGCCGATGTTTATGTTGATGTTATTGTTTATGTTGGTTGTAGGGGGCGCCAGCGGCCGAGCTGGCGGGGCCACGGGCCCCGGCCGGATGAAGGAGGAGCAGGGGCGCCCAGGACCCCTGGAGGAAGGGGGCACGCTCTTCTTCTTGGAATTAACGGCCGCAGGCAGCTTGCGCTTCTTGCGGCGCCGAAGCATCCGACCCCTTATCTCCTCGATTTCTTCTTCTTCATCATCGTCGTCATCATCGTCATCCTCCTCCTCTTCGTCTTCTTCCCGGTCTGAGTCGCTGGCCTCAGAGTGGGTGAGTGGGGAGGAGGAGGGCGACAGCGACCAGGAGGGGGTGAGGTAATCGGACACAGAGAGGGACAGCGGGTGAGGGCCAGCCTCTTCCTCCTGGTTACACAACAGAAGAACAATTAACTGGTGTAGATTACAACTGTCCTGTGGTCAGGAGTAAAACACATCAGGATGAAGTTAGCATCTGTTGTGATTGTCTTTAATAATTTAGGAAATCATTCTGACGAGTGCCCTTGTACATTCTCCTCTTTTACTCTTCTGTTGTTGTTCTTGGGCTCCTTCAAAAAAACATCTAGCTTTTATTAAAACAGCTCTACACTATATTGCACTGGACTGGTGATTTCATTAAGAAATAAATGTCATTTATATGAATGTCTAGTCCAATGACCGTTTGCAAAGATCATTGCAATTTACAAAACATTTGTTAGAAATATGCAAAAGCTATGAAAAGCTGAAATTAGGGCTTTTCACAGCCCTAAATCATAGCCCTAATAATGCCACTAGCATTATTGACTTCATGCAGCAGAAATTGATAGATAATTACTGTCATGCGCTGATTTACAATGCTTGACAGCTGCCATTTATTAAATTATCTCACAGACTAGTAACAGTCCGAGACTGAACACACAATGCACTCAGGAGAAGCAGAAAGGATCAGCTTCTTTAAAATGTCTAAAATATTTAAATACAGAATACAGTACATTGAAATTAGAACATGTAGCGAACTTTTAAGTGGACTGTTTATATGTAATTAAAATAGTCAATTCGAAATATTCACACTGTAAAACAGTACCAAAGTTCTGGGTGTAAAAAATAACTGCAATTTTGAATAAGAGTACATTCAGTGAGAGAATCTGTTTTACCATTGTATTCTTTATTACCATTTTATCCCTAATATTTCACTGTTCGCTTGGACTTATCGCTTCTTTAACAGAAAATACTGTAAAATGCTATCAGCTGCTCACCATTGCGTTCTCCCCCCAGTCCGTCAGGCTGTAGTCCACAGTTATCTCCTCCCCTTTCGCAATGTCGCGGATCGCTATGACAACCAATCGGACCTGAGTACCACAGTGGACTTCTCGAATCCGGCAATTGGGAGGCGGGTGGAAGAGCACGGGTCCTCGAACACCGCTCGCTCCCTCTTCCCCCAGCTCAGGAACGCTGGAAAAACACGAAGTGGGTTTAGCAACGAGACAGCTTCCGTCAGCATCGGAGAAAAGTGGTCAGGGTCTTCTTTACCAGAGCTGAGTGGGGTCAGGCAGGTAGTAGGGACTACCAGGAGGAGGAAGGCGGTCTTCAGCGCCTTCTGGGTACTGGCCGTCACCTGAGATCAAGTAAACGGCTTCATTATAGAAGCTATGTTTGGAATGGAAGGTATAACACAGCACAATGAATAAACACAGTGGTACCAGATGGCAAGTTGTATTTGTATATATACCCGGGCTGTAGCTGTGCTCTGACATGCTCTCCTCCTCCTCATCTTCTGTTACATACGCTCGATCACACACCTTCACAGGTGTGCCCTTCCTTTTTCTCCCACACACGCGGCTGTAAAGAGAGAAAAGCCTTTGTTCAACGTACAGTCAAGATTATATAAAAAGCATTTCTACTGTAAATATTGGCAGAGCTAGCAGACACATTAAGGTGTGCAGGAGACATCTGGAGCAAAGCAAAAACAAGAGATCATCTTTAAGAATTTGTTTCAACCATATGAACCAATCAGGTTTTTACTGGTCCAAACTGATTTTTATTTATGTATTTATTTATTCTAATTTTAGCAAATCCCCATATTACTAACCGACTATAACTGATTTTGAAAGCATTGACTTAATTCAACAATAAAACAAACAGTTATCAATCATCACAGAAAAAATGTGCTGCGCATTTCTTGACAGAAACTTCGACTCCAACTGAAAATGAAAAGATTACAGGATTGATGTTTAAGCTGGGACTACACTACAATATTTTCTGTAAATATTGTGCAGGACCTGATCAAACTGTACCACTACATCGTCACTTTCTATAATTCACAGCTTACAAACTTTGTTTTCGCACAGTACGACCAGACGCTTGGAAGTGACATACATGTGATGTGACACGTGTCGTACAAGTTTGGGAATGTGCTGCATACGAACATACACTTTACGTGTAGCCTTATGTCTGGAACTACAAAAGAAGAAGAAATAGAAAACCCGGAAGCGAGGAGACCCTCGCCAGAGAAGGACACTAACCTTGGTAATCCTTGGCATTCTGTGCAAAAAAACTTCAGTCTTAACTTCACTACAGTCAACAACACACTTTTACTGAAGTAGTTTTGTATTTACAATCATATTAATGTGTGCTAATGTGAGAGAAATGAGTGAACCCTCAATTCAATAAGCAAGAAGAAATGGTTGGGGGACAATATTTTTATGTGGCTTTGAAGCTCACAAACTCCAATATCAGAATTTCAGTCTTTTTTAGAGACATGTCCACTTTAAAGAAAGTAACATTTCATTATAGTGTTAACATAACACTATATATAACAGTGTTATACTGCTTACACAGTCAATGTAAGAGTTTCAGGTAAATTTGCTTCAACAGTGCGACACTCTCACAAGGCGCGACCAGAATTTCCAACAGGTTTGATTTTCGAGCGACTGTGTGAATTTTGATTGGGAGCTGGTTGTGAGGCGCTTCTCGTTATCCCATGTATACTACTATCCACGAAACACAATTAGGCTGTGACTCAGCCTGATTGCAAAAACTGTCATACGTCATGAAGAATTTGAAAAAAATTCACACAGTGTATTTTTGATTGTATGATTTTTTTTTACTAAGACTTAAACAAAGCAAATGTGTTTGTTCATGCATTTTCAGACTCTAATGGTCCATGAACAGGCCTTTGCGAAACTGACTTGCCAAGGAGGAAAGTCAGCCTTTAGTTTCAGATGTGTTGCAGCAGGAATCCATCCAAAAGTTGCAGGAAAGTGGCACTGGAGTGAAGGATTGGAATTTCAAACCCCTGCTAGAGAAATGATTATTAAACTTTCCATGTATCAGCAGTAATGCTGGTAAATACTCATCCATTTACAACACAACGTCTATTGTACACCTTTTTACCCTTAAAGGTTTCTTTCTCTCTCTCATTTCCTTTTTCCTATTCTGGAGATCTCTGAACATGATAGACAAGTCTATGTCAGTTCTTGACATAACAGACAGCAAAAGGTCAACCAGTAATTTTTTTAAAGCAAAAGCACTCAAACAATATAGCCTGTCAAAAGAAGAAAGATATTTTGACGTAAGAAATATAGGCCAAAATAACGTCCATTATTCCTTTATTTGTAACTGATTACTTTAAAAGATTTGGAACCAATCAAACTGTATTAAGCCACCTCTCCATGCTTCTTCATTTTGCAATTAAGATATTACACACAATATTGCCCTGGGGATTGGAATCCAATCTGTGGCGCAAATGAAGTAAATTATACTCCATTTTTAACCGTACTGCATAAAACAGCAAATGGACATAAATAGATAAATACGAATGACCCATATTGTTTGTCAATGGGGACATCCAGGATGTTGTGGCTTTTTTTCCTTTTTATGCTTGAAATGAAAACTTCCCAGTAAAAACAACGTTTATTTACAATAGCTGCTGGTTAATAAATGCAATACAATTTTTAGTTAACGGCTAGTTATTGTTGTTCAAATAAAATGCATCTAAGAGTAGCTTGATCAAAAATCTTGCCTTATTTTGGAGACAATTCAGGGTATTGATATGGTAAACAGGATGCAACGAGTAACCCAGCTAATTGCTGCTAATGGTCGTGATTTCTCTAATCACAACGTCAATAGTAGCCCCACCCCTTCATTCAATCACTCAGACTGTGCGACTTGCCTTTTGAAAAGGCTGATTAGCGCAACAACGTGTCCCTTATTCTCTGAGCCCAGTGGCAGTTAAATGTTTTAGGATGCATTTTTTTCCTGGTGGTCAGCAACTTTGTTTACTCAACACAAAAACACGCCTGCCATTTGTGAGCCGTTGGCTCAAAGCTGAGGAGAAATGTGTTCGAAAACATGCAGTTCTTAAAATCTGGTGGATGAAGACGACTTCTGATTTAGGGGTTTTAAGAGCGACTGTTTTCTGCGGGAATAATGCTAACATGAATGCTAAACCACTGCTAGCCTGTTAGCTTCCAGCAGCAGCTAGCTAGGACTTCTCCGACGTATAAACATCTGAATTAAAACGGGTTTCCTTTTCAGTGCAGACCCAGCCGTCTGGGCGGCAGACGCCAACCTTTAGCCTTCACCGTCTGCAGCAAATAAAACGGATAAAACACACTTTCCCTGCTCCGTTTTCTGCACCACAACACCGAAATCATGCACGCGAACACTGGGTTCTAACGTTAACTACAAACACGCGCACGCTCCCAGCGCGTGCGCATGTGGCTCTGGCGTTTAATGCGATGAAAACGACTCGCGACGACCAACCGGTTTCCGCCGCCGCGCTCACTCACCCCCGTGGTGGCGGCGGTTTGCTCCCATCCCCGTCGCTGTCGAGGGTCGGTGGCTCCCGGTAGTCAAAAGGCGACCGTACGCTCTCCGCCATTAGGACTGCCTTCACTACCTCTGGCGCTCCGGTAGATCGCACGCAGCGCGCATGTGCACAACATCCTTGAGGTTCCGCTGGTAAAATGGGGTGCAGCCAACCACCCCCTTTAAAATGTGGAAATAATAATAATAATAATAATAATAATAATAATAATAATAATAATTAATTTAAACACAAAATTTGTAAAAAAAAAAAAAAAAAAAAACAATTATCACCATAAGAACTCATCCTATTGAAAATAACTAATAGTCGCAATACTTTTACTACTAATAATAGGAAAAAATATCACATCTATAAAATAATACTGAAAATAAATCTAAATATGCATTGCTCTGTGATGAACTAGAGACCTGTGCCAGGCGTACCTTGATCTGAGAATTAAACCCCAAGCATTAAATGAGAAGAGAATGAAGGGACAATATGACATTGAAAAACACTTCCGATTTAAAATTTACACACTGAAATGAATACATGGGACTGAAAATGAAAATCTACTAATCTACTACTAAACATGCCTGCCTATTATTTTGAAGTAAGCTGTTCCATACTGAAAAAGTTCACTCACAGTGTGAATTTGTGTACATATACTGTACATACTCTGGGAAAGCTGAGAGTCAGCTGGCAAAATGTTGCTGGACTTTTTTGCTTTCACATGTAGGATAAAGAAATACAACTAAATGTTTTCCAGTGGCCTGAAAGAGTACGAAATAGGTTAAATAATCTGCCGCAAATAGGACTGTCCCTGAACAGAATCTGGAGTCTCCTTGCTATGACCACCCAACAAATATTGAGGTGGTATCCAATTGCACTGGCAAACACTCTGAATCAAGTAAAGTCTAGCGAAGTAGGTACCAGTGAAAGAGGGCAAAAGGTTGTTGTGTACATGTAGATGCAGGATAAATCGGGGACCAATGTGGAGCTCATCCAGCATGGTCAGAGTGCTCCGAAACATGATGCACAGTTTGAACTGAGACTCAAGTTTTTTGAACATTTACTTGTTCTTGTTAAAACAGTAAGCGCACCAACTGTACTTACTCTTTTATATTGTTTTGCTCTGTGTTTTGCTCAAATATATTGATTTATAAAATCAGAGAAAAAGAAAAACACTATACAATCACATGAAGAAGCAAAATCAAACTATGTTGGGTGCTGGTGGACACTGTAACCTGATTTTGATCGCACTTGGTTTCAGTGGTGAAGAAAGCAATACGCTTGGGTTACACTGGCTAATTTAAATTATATGAATGCTTAAAATCTCTCATGAGGAACGTTGGCCACCTCTCTGCTTTAGTTCCCTCCGTAAATCTTAAAAATGAAAATTATAAACAGAAAATAACTCAAAATAACTCAGAGGTCTTTGCACATAGAAGCTTTTTTTTAGGAGTACAGATTTTACACTGATTGAGATTCAGTGCCTTTGTTCACATTTTGTCTGCTGACAGCTATAAACATCCATTTAAGTTAATCATTGTTTATTTGTGTTGATGTTCATTTTGTATACAATGTGTAACAGATTTTACAAACAATTGAATACTCATCAAGTTCTTAGTCTGAGTTGTATGTATGCAGAAAAAGCCGAAGAAGATCAGTATAAATATGAGCCACTATTTCAGCTGTGCAGATGTCTACGGGGTGCCTGGCACATTACATACGTCACGGGCAAACATAAGCAATTGGGTAAAATTTAAAACCTCAACACAGTCCAAGACTCCAGGAAAGCAATTGTTTCTCAACAGCCAAACCCTCTACAAAGCAAAGTGTATTACAAGGGGACGGTTTTTACCAGAATACATTTATACAGCATTCGAAGAAAAAGAGAAAATCTAATTTAGTCACCTCTTGGAGCAAACTTGCAAGAATTTTCTTTGTCAAAGGAAATACCAACATGGCAAACCAAGGGTCACTTTAACACTTGCTGTGGAAATGCCAGTGTCTGGGAAAAGCTGTTTACATGGTTTTGTTAAGTAATTTTTCAACATCAAGTGTATAGAGTGATCTACTGTTTACAAGTTTAAATAGGAATATTTTGAAGAAGAAGCTGGTTGGTAGTGTTGATTAGGTTTGTTTAATGTTGTTGGAGTGAAACGAAAAGGGGTCAGATCTACTTCATTCCTTCTCTCTCAGTGTGTAAAACATGCAGGGTCTTTGCAGCTTGGTCAGCCCAGTGGATGAGCTCCAACAGCACGCGGTAGGTCCACATTTTTAGGCCAAAGGTTCCCCCCATCCCATCAACTTCCTAGACAGAGGAGAGGAGGAAAACAAAGCATCATATGTGTCAGTAGGGAGAGACAGGGCAAAGGAATAATTCTGTGTTTGAGCCATATTAAAAAAATACAAAAGTTCCATCCTGTTATGAATTCAGGCTACATACGCTCACTGACTATTGGTCAAACTCTAGATTCAGTTGTGATGATGTCATGTTTTATTAAACAAACCAAATCCGAATAGAACAGTTACAGTGAAAAAATCTAACCTCAAATGCAGAAAAACAGATTGATTATGTTTATTATTAATCAAGGAAGAGACAAACTGGAAAAGTGTTTTTATTCATAGATTACTGCAGTCTGATTGTTGTACACACCTTTAGTATCCAGGAAATAATCTGAACATTTGAAATATATCTGTTTATTAAATATCTATTGTTTTATATTGTTAGATGTAATTCTGAATGTTTTGTGGGAAAGAGAATATTTTGCTCTGTGGTATTGATAGATAAATATATTGATAAATATATTGATTTATAAAATGAGAAAAAAAAGGAGGCACAATCACACGAAGAAGCAAAATAACTATGATGGATGCTGGGGAAGACTTTCCAGGGTCTTCATGATGTGGGACATCAGCGCCACAGGCCTGAAGTCCTTGGAACCACATGGATGCTGCGCCTTTGGCACCAGAACAATGCAGAACGTTTGATCACAGCTGCACAGTTTCTCTTTTCTTTATTACTGTCCGTATTTCTGAGAGACGAGCAGCTAGCAGTGCTGCTAAATCATTTTGCAGTAAAAGTTACTGCACGAGTTCCTGCCGCTGCTCCTGATTAAGCTCATAGTTAAACTCCTCCTTACTGAGCAGCTCTCTGATAGCATGTCCGCCGTCCACAGCTAAACGTAAAGTGCTAAAAGCAAAATTTTGTTTGCAGTTTTCAGTGATGTAATTCACTAGCCGATCAATGAATGCGGTCACCTGTTAATCAAATTGTTTCAGAACCTGCCCTGCTTGGTGCTGCTAGTACTACCCTTGAAGTATGTATGAAAATGTGAGAACAGCCATGCTGAGCCACGCCGAATTTACTACTGGAAAACAAATCTGGCTGAGGCGGCCTCTAACTGACACAAACTTGAAAAGTGAAGGAGTGGAAAAGTGAGACATTTTAATTCAGAGGAAGATCTGGCAAGTGGCTAGAATCCAAACAGGACCGTGCCGTTTATACTTCACCTCATTACACTGTTGATCTTGAGCCACTTCCAAAGTCAAATCTTTGCTCTTCAGCAGATCCTTGGTGGTGTAGAGCAGGTTCTCCAGACGTGCTCGGACAGATGCTTTTAGGGTCTCATAGCCGTCTCCCTGCTGGCCCAGCTCCTCCCTCTCCTTTTGGATGACACGGCGGAGCATCCCCAGACACTGTCGCAGAGCCGAGTGCAGCAGCCGCACCTGCTCCTCTATACTGAACTTTGTTGTCTCTGAGGATAAAGACACCATACGTACACCGTCTGGGGTTTGGTCCGACAAGGAGGTCTCCCTTTTTTTCTAAGGGAAAAAAATATATATACCCAGACATGACCTTCAGGAATTTATGATAAAATTCTATCTACATCATGTCAAGTGCAACAAATTATTTTGGTTTAAATAATGCAATATTATTATTATGTTTTAAAAAATATAGTAGTATTTTGGTAAAAGTAATGTATTATCAGACATGTAGTTCCACCAGGCATTTGCTAATTGCTGCTGCTAGTCTGAAGGAGCTGTGTGAGGAAGGCACAGGGAGGGGGTGCTCTGTGGGGTGGAAGTTCAGCTGAGACTTAACTTATTATGTTGTCAGAAATTATTTTGTTTTAAACAACTGTTTTGTTTTATATGTATACTCAATGTGGAAACAATGCTAAATTTAGTGACTGATTTGATTAAAAGGTTTTCTGGTAATAAATCAAACCCCCAAAAAGGAAAATTGCTGAAAATCCATAAAACAGGGAGATCAGAGATATACGAACACATGCTGCTGATTACATTAAGCACTGAAGTTCACCTTTTTCACGTTCAATAAGACGGCAGCTAACCGTCTTAGCACAGGGACAAACCGCATGTAACGGAACCGTGAGTCACACCAATGAGAAACAGCGAGGCAAAGCCCGGCGAGCGGGAAAACTCACGAATAGCTGAAGCAGCTGGATGCATTCTTGGTGCAGTAGCCGGGCCAGCGCCACCGCTCTCCCGGTCTGCGTCGAGTTCGGCGCCGTTGAGTCGGTTAACGGCTGCTTCCTCTGCTCTGCCATTTGCACTCAGGTCCGGTAAAGCCGGCGATGCAAACCAAGCCGAGGAGAAACGAAATCTAATTCCCCTTAAAAAAAAACAAAAAACAAAAACAAAACAAAAAAAACCCAACAACACAGACACACACACACAAACGGAATGTGCGTGTCTGTGCGGAAGGGAGCGGTGTTTATGAGCGCTCGGGGATTTAATGGCGCTTATCGCAAATTACGTCACATTTGCTTATTAATATTTATGAGCGCGCCAGTTGCCCGGAAGTTCGGACTAACAGGGTGCACACAGAATGGCAACATGTATAACTTTGGAAGACGATGATCTGGTGGCTTCATTTCAAAAAGCTTCAATACAGAAACACAGTGTAGAACATAATTAAAATTTAGAGGATTCAAAGTGAGCAGAAAGAAGGCAGTATTGGTCGAACTTGCTCTTAAAAACTATCTGGAGCTATCTAGCCAAGTTTCTGCTGGGTAATAGGAGAGATTCAAAATATTGATCTATCGATGTATAGCAATTTTTTTCCAATTCAAAATCAATTCAGGAAAACTTGTGAATTGATTAGATCTCCTGTGCCATGGCGAGCAACAGTTTCGTGAGCTACTTGCACTGTTGCTATTAGCTTAGTGTGGAGCTTATCCACAGTGGTTACAATGGTCACAGTCCTCCTTACTGCCATGATGAGTTTGAATGAGACTCACACTTTGAATGAGAGTTTTGTGAACATTTACTTGTTCTTGTTAAAAGCCACCAACTGCATTTAGCACCACTTCAAGACATTGTAATTAACAGCTTTTCATCCAACCTTGGAGAGACACTTGATAAATTTATCAATTGATAAATGCTTACTTTTTATTTGAAAATGAACTTTTGTTTTGCCAACTTTTCTTTGAGTCAAGCATTCAAGCACAGCTTTTTTTGAACAAAATTATAAAACTGTGTTGCACACTAGGATCACTCATTTGTTCTTGATGGCTCTGTTTAAAAAAAAAATAAATGCTTACTACTTTAAGACCTCCACAGCTCCTACAGAACAGATTACACTTAAAGTGACTTCTATAATTTTGCTCTATTAGCTGGTAACCAGGTCATCATATACGTTTTTTTACTACTCACAGGAGACATGTCAGAGACTTCTTATTCATGCTCCATTAACTTTCTGAACTGGTGCCATTGGGTAAAAGGTGCAGCAACATCAAAGGAGGCACCCAACTGCACCAATTTTCCATGGAAGTTAAGATCCTGAATTCGAGTTAAATTGAAATCACTGCATTTTTTTCTATGGCATTTGTATTTATGTTTCCTAAACTAACTAATCTGCTGAGCAACCCAGAGAAACATTTTTATTTCCTTGTATGTCATATATAAACAAATGAGAGTTGATTTTTGCATCATGGAAGTAGGATAATGTACTTTGTGTATAATTTTAAGCATAACAATTGATTACACATCACATTATTCTCAATTTGCTCTCAAATTTATACCAACTCAACATTGTGAGGTTTTCAAAGTTAACTGTTGATGTAGTTGTACCTTTGTAATGCTTTTTTATTAAAAAAAATAAAATCTGAATCACAATTATGCCTTCTTGCAAATAAAACTAACAAAACACAAGGAGTGGGATTGGTATTTTAATTTGCAATGTACAATCTTCACAGAAATTAATGCACAGCATTCAGAAAGACATTCTATGATTACATCTAAAGTGAGTTGTTGTACATTCAGTTAGTGCATCTGGCTATATTAGAAGTATGGTGCATAGTGTTTGATTCTTTTGGCTTCACTGTGAAAAATAAAATAAAATAAAAAAAAATCAGTCTAATACAGCAGTTCTGATACTATTTCCAGGCCTCAAGACTAGGGATTGGGGGAGGGGAGAAAGGGGACACACCCAGTTGGTCAAATAATGTAGAGTTCAGCAGCACATTCAAGTATCAGGAGAGAACTATGAACAAAGCAGCAAAAACATGACACCATGTCACAGATGGTGCCTCAACACACATGACGAGACTCTAGGACATCATTTAGATTAAATGTGTAGATCATGTTTGTTAAAATCTAAAAATGGTAACACAATCAGCTGCACATGTAAGTCACAGTTCATCAGTTGTGGATTTTTGGTTAAACTCTAGCAGTTAGTAAATTGCGGAGTGTTAACAGCAGGTATAGATATACTGTATATATATATATATATTTATATATAGCCATTAACTGAAATCGATTTAAATAAAAATTTAAACTGCATTCAAAGAAAAGAGAAAAATATAAGCCCTCTATAAGTTACCTCTTAGACCAAACTAATTTACAAACTCTACAAGCATGTTTTTTTGCCAAACAAAAAATCAACATGGGAAACCAGAGGTCACTAACATTTGTAGTGGAAATACCAGTGTCAGGGAAAATCCTTTAATCTTCTGTGGCAATAGAGCTGCTCTTAACCCTTTAACAACCTTTTTACCAGCATTGCACAGAGTCGCAAGGGAAGGTTGCTCTGTGAGACAGAAGATTGGAAATTGCAGCTCAGAGGAGGAGCTGTGCTTGAGCCACCCAGGCATTTTGTACAGCTAAATGGTTGCCACCAAATAGCAGTTTCTGATATGGGCAACATGGGTAAACGCCCAGGGTGACATCTCGTAAGGGGGGGAGGGGTTGTGGGGATAGACATGAGACATACCAATGTGTCTCCTCTCCATCCAAATGACATTGGAGGGCGCAGGTGAGATTGTTCGTCCAGGGCACTAAACAGATTAATAGACGAGCAATATTGTGATGACTTCCTGAAGGCAGTTTCAGAAAGAGCAGGAGTGTTTTAAAGAGATAGAGGCCCAATTTAAAGGCATTAAATTACAATGTCTAAGTTATTTTAAGTCATATTTGATATATATAGCATTTTTATAACTGAAGGTTGTTATAACCTTCAGTTGTGATATAAAATGCCACTATGTGCATGGAAATACATAATACTGACACTTTTAAAGGGGCTTAGTAGTGTTAAGTAGTTTTCCCATGTCAGGTGTATAGAGTGATCATCTGTTTACAAGTTTAAATAGGAATATTTAGAAGAAGACGCTGGTTGGTAGTGTTGATTAGGTTTGTTTAATGTTGTTGGAGTGAAACGAAAAAGGGTCAGATCTACTTTGTTCCTTCCCTCTCTTCATGTAAAACATGCAGGGTCTTTGCAGCTTGGTCAGCCCAGTGGATGAGCTCCAACAGCACGCGGTAGGTCCACATTTTTAGGCCAAAGGTTCCCCCGATGCCATCAACGTCCTGGACAGAGGAGAGGAGGAAAACAAAGCATCACATGTCTGTCAGTACGGAGAGACAGGGCAAAGGAATCATTCGGTGTCACTCGCAAAATGGCGAGTGACTGAGGGTCACTCTGTTTGATATGATGTAAAGCACTTTGAAATGCCTTGCTGCTGAAATGTGCTATACAAATAAAATTTGATTGATAAGCTCACCGACTATTGGTTATATCCACAGACTGTAGCTGTGATTCAGCTGTGAAGATATCATGTTTTTTTAAACAAACCACATCAGAATGTAATAGTTACAGTGGAGAAATCTAACCTCAGATGTAGAAAAACAGATTCCCTATGTTTATTATTAATCAAGGAAGAGACAAAGTGGAAAAGTGTTTTTATTCAGAAATTAAGTAAACCTAACTGTCATTTTCAGATCACTGTGGAGGAATCCAGCTTATCTTTCCAGCAGAGTTTCAGTTCATTAAGATTTCCGAGCATAAATCTAAAAAGAGGTCTTGTTATTCAGTCATTCTGTTGCAAATTTCCTGATGTGTTTGGCAGAAGGCCTCACGTCTCACTCTGGAATTAACCACAAGCCCCTGCGTACACCAGTCACTGCTAGGCGGCACCCACATACTCAGATTAAAATCACGACCATGATAATATATCTGCACCTTGAAATCAGCTAGAGATTGTTCCAGAGGTTTTGAGGAGTGATGTTGTTATATTCTTTTTTTAAAAAGCATAAGCTTCCTGCTGGAAACTTTAACAGGTGGTACTAGTTGAACCTTTCTCTAACTGCACTATAACATTATACATGCTAGTTGAGGTCAAGAGTGGAAGTGTGAGGGCGGTCTGACTTCCTGACATTCACTGCTGGAATTATAACAATGGTTGTAAAAAGTTTTCCACATTTTAATAAGCTTTATCAGAGTAGAATTATGGATTTCAAATAGTTTATATATGGCCTTACATATATAAACTATTATATATAAACGCTGGACAATAAATCAATAATATATATACACAAATAGACATGGCCTTGTAAAAGCGCAAGCAGTAATTTATTCTATTATTATTATTTCAAAGCCTGACCAATTTGTTTCTATGGTAAATGGCTTGTGCTTGTTTTGTGCTTTATCAAGACTAGAGGTCCCCAAAGCGCTTCACTCTACATTTTAGTCATTCACACACATTCACATGCTGATGGTGGCACGGTATTGTATAGCTTGCCCTGGGGCAGCCTGACAGAAGCATCAGCATCTCCGGGTCTCTGACCACCAGCAGCAGGCCCTGTACTAAAAATAGCCAAAAAAAGTTGCAAAGTTGGCAACAGTAAGCTGACTACTGTGAAACGTAGCCCTCTCTCAGATGCTAGTGATGGTAGAATAGATCAGTAGATAAGATCAGTTTCATAAGTAGGTATCAATCAAACCAAAATGAAAGAAATGATCATCAGTCTGTGCAACCCTATAAAATCCCCTCCAAACCCAAGTTTCTAGGAGAAACACTGGACGTTTACCTAGACGCAGGCTTTTCATTCAAATTAGACGATTTGGAAGGTGTTCTTGCAGAGCAGGTTCACATGTATTGGCATTTATATTAGCCCCGATCAGGACTTCCTTTGGTGAATACTGCACCAAGACAGGCGTCACGTTTAAAAGCCACAGTGTTGCTCTGCTTGTGCAAGCTCAATGCGAACCGCAAATATAACTTATAGTTGCGCTTTTAGAGATTCACCCAGTGATATTTGACATCTCCTGTCAACGAAACATTTTTTGTACAAAAACATGATGGGCTACTTGTAGACTGGCTTGGCACCCCTACCACCGGGTTAAGCAAGTTTTATGGGGTAACCCTGTATATAAATTAAGATCTGGCAACCCCTGTGCCTTTGTCTCCTCCATAAACCTCTACCATGTGCTTTAAAGAAAAATATAAAACGAACAATATCACAATAAGTCTTTGCACATAGAAGTTTTTTATCGGAGTACATGTTATACTGATATAGATTCAGTGGTTTTCACATTTTTGTCTTCATACAATCATAAGAATGTTAAGGTGTGATAAGTGATATCTAAATGTGAGCTTAGAGGAAGATATCCAAACAGAATTGTGCTATTTATACTTCACCTCATTACATTGGTGATCTGGAGTTACATCCAAGATCTTATCTTTGCTCCTCAGGAGATTTTTGGTGGTGTGAAGCAGGTTCTCCAGACGTGCTCGGACAGATGCTTTTAGGGTCTCATAGTTGTCTTCCAGCCTGCCCCACTCCTCCTCCTCCTTTTGGATGACACAGTGGATCATCCCCAGACACTGTCGCAGAGCCGAGTGCAGCAGCTGCACCTGCTCCTCTGTAGTGGACTCTGTTGCCTCGGGGGACAAAGACACCATACGTCCACCGTCTGGTGTTTGGTCCGACAAGGAGGTCTCCCTTTCTTTCTAAAGAAAAACAAAACAAAAAAACAGACACGGTCTTGAGGTAGTGATGAGATTCTATCTACACCATGTGAAATGCAAATAATTATTTTGTTCTATTTGAAGTAATAATGTTAACACAATGTGGACTATATTGCTGACTATAATGATTGACTAAAATGTTTTCTGGTAATGAAAGAGACACCAAAGCAGGAAAATTGCTAAAGATTCATCAAGCAGGGAGATCAGGAATACAAGGGTGCATACTGCCTTTTAGCATGGTTACATTTTTGAAAGCTCAGTGCCACCCCATGGCATATGAGTTAAGCGGCTGCCTAGGGCCCCTACATCACCAGGGGGCAACCAAAAGCACCAGTTGAATAATACAAACTAAATGCTATTACACATGGAAAAAAGATTTCTATTATTTTTATAGTTACACAAATAATAGGTTAATCTCTTGTTGGCTGCTGTCACTCTTGTGGAAATATAAAATATCAAGCTCATGTACAAATAGTCAAAATAATACTTCACACTGAAATACCACTCTGCATTTCAAAATTCAATTGTAGTTTTGCTTGTTACGGCTGAAAGGTTAAAATAACGCCACTGCTATGATGTAAACTAATTATAAACAATGCTAATGACAGCAGGTATTTTACACACATGGTAGCTTTGGGATGATAAAGCATTTGGTGTTGACATGTTGGTATGGTGAGCCCCAAAGGGAAATCTGCTTAGGGCTCCAAAAAGGCTTGGACCTATGGAAGAGGAATAGTGCCACTGGAAAAACAAACAACAAAATTCTGACTTTAATCTCAGGCCACAGAAAAAAAAGGCTTAAATACAACATGACACTCTTGGTCACTGAACCAGGTTCCTCTAGGGTGCCCATCTGCTTTAAAGTAAAAAATTCTGAGTTAAAATCAGAATTCTGAGAAAAAAGATGGAATTTGGGGATTAAAGTCAAAATTATTTGGGTTTTTTTTTTCAGTGGCCCTAATCCTTTTCCGTATGGACCGGCCCTGTCTCAACATCACCTATGTTCAGTGTCTGCAGTAAAACCCACTCTCGGCAATACGACAGGTTGCTAACAGTCCCAGGGACAAACCGCATATAACGGGACGGTCTGTGAGTCACACCGATGGGGAACGGGGAGGCAAAGCCCGGCGAGCGGGAAAACTCACGAATAGCTCAAGCAGCTGGATGCATTCTTGGTGCAGTAGCCGGGCCAGCGCCACCGCTCTCCCGGTCTGCGTCGAGCCCGATACCGTTGAGTCGGAGGCGGTTAATGGCTGCTTCTCCTGCTCTGCCATTTGCACTCAAGACACGGACAGTAAAGCCAGCGATGAAAACCGAGCCCGGGAGAAAACAAAGTCTATCACAAAAAAGAACGACCACCTTTCCTCCGGTTTACCATAAAAAAAAAAAAAGAGCACACGGAATGTTCGTGTCTGTGGGAAGGGGAACGGCGTTTATGGTGCGGTGAACGCAACGCGAGGGGATTTAATTGGTTCCGCAAGCTAGAGGGGCGTTCAGAAGGGGTGAAACACGGGAGGTTATTTTTTGTAACCCCCTTCTACGTCACTGTGTGGCCCACCAGCTCTCGGTATATTTATATGTCTTTTTCCGTCAAAAAAGACAATAAATAAATAGATAAATAAATCACAGTTTCTCATCAAAATATCCTGTCTTTTTAAAACGTGGAATGTAATAAAAAAAAAAAAAAGATAAACCCTTTCCTCTGGAGAAACCAGGAATGATAGGAATGCCATTAATAGAGCTATGTTTCCCAAATCCATAATTCACCAAAATGACAGCGGAAGAGAACTGTAAACCGACCAAACTGGCTGCAGAAAGAAAACATTTGTAAATCAAATTGAAATTGATTTACATTTGTAAATCAATAAATAAACAGTAAATATACTGTAGTATAAACTGCAAGGCACTTTATACTACAGTATAAAGTACACTATACTGTACTTTATACTACAGCATAGTGCAAGGCACTTTATACTACAGTGCCTTGCAAAAATATTTATATTTGCTTTAACTTACAATGACAAACATCATGGCCTTTTATGGTAATTTTACGGAGAAACAACACAAACTAGTGCAAAACTGTGAAAAGTAAATTTGTATATCATCTAATCCAGTGTTTCCCAACTCTGGTCCTCAAGGCATACTGCCCTGCATGTTTTAGGTATTTCCTTGCTTCAGTCCAGCTGATTTCAATTGATGACTGATTAACAGGCGTTTGTTGAACAGCAATCAGTTGAATCAGGCACATTAAAGCAGGGAAACGTCTAAAACATGTAGGACAGTGTGCCCTGAGGACCAGGGTTTCTCCTAGAAACTTGGGTTTGGAGGGGATTTTATAGGGTTGCACAGACTGATCAGTGACAAGTTCACAACACCCAAGATAATACATTTCTCAATGAGTTACACACATTTATTAATGTTACATAATACTGCTATCAAAGCCTATCACTTTTAAATGTTATTCTTGCATATCTTCTGTTACTTCCCCCAACGTTCCAATGTATCATACATTGGGGTTTACTATATCTACCGGGTTTGGTTTCCCACCAGAAGACCCTAATTTGTCCACTGCTTTAACGTTATCATTTGCTACATGTTTACATTCAACTTTAAGTCTCTAATATTTGTTTTTAAGATTAAACTTAGTTGTGAAAATGCCAGTCATTACAAAGAGAATGTATGCACTCTCTTGTTTTCATAGTTTATAGCTCATAGTTCTGTTCATAATTTAAATTAATCGAGTTTCAATGGAGTAACATTTGCCATTTACTTTTAAACATTTTAGGCTCAGGAGGTCTGGGCTTTAACTGGGTCATTACCACACCTAGAACAAACTAAAACATCATGCTTGCACAAGCATGTTTGACAGTGAGTGTAAAGTTATGAGACCATGAAGATGGATCTTGCTCACAGAGCTTTCGCAGCTTTGTTTCCGCTTCTTAGTTGATCCTCTCAGTTTGCCTGTGGGTTTGTGGGTGAAGTCCTGAAGAGAGGCTTACCTTGATACCCAGGATACAACAGAACTGTTTAAAAACTGCAAACAAACTTTGGTCATCCATCTGAAACAATGTCTTTAGACAGGAGAAATTTTCTCGAGTCAGAATCCCTCTTAGCTCCTTGGAAGAAAGTTTGTGAAGTGGTACCTAGTGGGACGTCCTAGAGAATCGATCTACAAGCATGAGAAAGACAGAGTGGTCATTGGGCAAATCTATTACAAAATCCATGAATTCGTGGGATCAAGGACAGTGAGCAATAGAGAGAGGTTACAGGAGCCCAGAAGGCAGTCAACTGGATGGTTTAGCCTGACAGCAAACCCGGCAAATTCTAATGTATTATGTGACATCATGAAGCAAAGTTCCCTGCCAGAAACAACTTCTGACCACAGATAGGGTCCTAGTAACTCCAGGATGACAGACTCATGACAAAACGAGAGAACCTCAGGGTTTGCTGATGGGTCTCCCGCATTTTCTGATCCAGTTCAGGTTTGGTAACTGTTAACTATATAGACTTGGGAAGCATGTCTATATGGTTCCCAATAGCATATAGTCAAAATAATACGTCACACTGAACTACCACCTGCCTGACCTCCTGTCTCTCCTCCGTAGTTTCATAGAAAGTGCATAAGAGTTGATGTTCTTACTCCCAGGTCAGTAAGACAGTGAGAAATTGAAACAATTGAAGAATAAGATCCACCTGGGGTTGAGTTTCTTTGCTACCTTGAGATACTGCAAATTTTTATGGTCTGACCAAATCACAAAGGGTTCCTTAGCTCCCTCCACTCAATGCCTCCACTTCTCTAGTGCCAGTTTAACTGCCAACACTTCATGATCACCGACATCATAGTTATTTTCTGCAGAAAATAAGCTCCTGGAAAAGAAAGCTCATGGGCGAGTCTTACCATCCGTGGATCTCTGCCTGAGCATGGCTCCCTGTGGTTTTTCTTCAAGTACTCCAGTTTCCAAATAGCACTCCCGTTTCAAAGATTGCGGTGACATGTGTCAGCTCCCTTTTATTGTTCACTTTGTGTTAATCTGCTTTATTGAATACAAGAAATACATCAAAGTTTGAGACTGTAAGAAGATAAACCGTGAACAACTTCAAGACTTATGATTTATTTTGTTTCAAGGCACGCCGTATTTCAGAGCTGCCACAAGGTGGAGACAGACAACAGAAAGTTGGAAAGTTTTCTCTTCGAAATTTTCTGTCACTGGAAGCATATGAAGGAGATGACTTCAGGAACAAGTCAGAAGCAATACAGATATACATCTATTCAAAATTTATTAATTTGAATATTCTATTCTATTTATCTTTAGAAAATGGAAAACTAATTCCTTTTTGATTTATATAATGAGTTGCAAAAGTTTATCTTAATGAAGTGGCTCCTTTGCAAGAATTTTGATTACTGTAAAATGTTAAATAAAAACTTTAAATATTCATCAATGTTGGATCCAATAATATTTTGTTCCTTAATTAATAAGTGATCAGATCGGACTCCTTGGTCAGTGCTTGGAGCTCAGGAGTTGGGATCGCTTTTTATGAAACCCCCATTAGATGCTAAGACCTCAGCTATGATCCCATTAACATTCAGATGTGGGCAACAACACAACCCGATGCCACAAACTGAACAAGAGAGCTGATATGCGGGCCTTTCGCATCATGTCTTTTCAGTTCGTAGTGCAGGTAAAGCCACATACCTCCCAGCTGCCACGAGGTGGAGACAAAGTACATCAAAATATCTTAGATAGTTCTACTTACCAATATCAGTAACAGCATCACAAGTTTATTGTGTCAATTCAAGGTATTCCCATTGAAATTTTGAAATTGTTTTAAGAATAACACATCCTTGGCATACAAGTTATTGTTTATTATTAGTGATTATATCTGTTTTAGGTAACAAAAGCTGGTTCACGTTTGAAAAACACATTCAAACCAGTTCAGAATGAGGCCAAGATCAGATCTGTGATGGGCCTTTTGCCCAAAGATGGGCCTATCTGCAGATAGATGGCAAAAAGTCTGTCTGCAAGGCAAAAGGCCTGCAGATAGGCACCAGTCTACTTGTGACTCCACAAGTAATTATAGACAGTGTGTGGATAGAAGATCAGATGTCATCAAGATTTTGTTAAAAAAATCAAAAATCCAAAGATTCGGTAAATGTTCAGAATTTGAAAACCATTCATAACATCTCAAGATTAGAAATCTAAAATTAAATTTGTAGGAAAGTCAGACAGTCCTGGATCACGTCTTTGAACAGATAACTCTTTGGTGGAGGGCTTGGATTTGGAACAGGTCTTCAATTAAGGCACTCACACAACACCATCTGTAAAACACTAGGAGGCAGTGTGATGCCACAAATCAAACCTACCAACAAAACCATAACACCTACTAGAAGATAATAAGACATGAAATGTTCTGCAAAGGCCAAATTAAGTTATATATTTAACAAAAGTCAATTCTTTAGCAAACAGGGATTTCTTTTCAGTTAGTTAACTGAAAAAAAGGCAGTTGCAGTGTGCAAGATTGATGCTTATTGTTTCCATTTGCAACTCCTAAAAAATGAACCTATATTGAACTCCTGTTAAAAGTTCATTGACCTTATGCAGTGACTGGTTGGTTTTACATAAGAAAGAAAGTAACACACACCTAACACACACTTCAGAAGTAAAGAGTCTTTCAGTAAAAGTTTGTGAACTAGAAGTTCATTTTTACCGGACACCTAAATTGTAAGAATTTTTAAGTTAAACATACAGAATCAAAGATGTGTCAATATTATGTTATATCACCAAATAGTTTAAATCCAAATAATTTCAAAACCAAAGTTATACTGCTATTTCCAGCTCAGTTCTGTTTACAGTGCAATACAGTCAAATGTTATATTTAATATTATGTCTGTTGGTAAAAAGTTCTCTGTACAGCACAAGAAAATACCAAAACCATTAAATCTTTTGACTTACTAAATTTGTGTAATAACATTTTGCAAGTGCTCCATTTTATGCAGAATGGGGAAAAAAAGCAAATGAAGACAGAACAAATGTATTAAAACTAATTTTATTATGGTAAATAATTCACACAGGTTATTGTCATGCCTAAACTAGTTAAATGGAGTCCTACAATTCTGATTGTATTTCACAAGAACTCCACAGTAAACTGACCCACTGACACAAATAATGATCAACGTCTGCTATTACAAGTTCTGGCAACATAAAGGATTTTATAGTTCTTTTATTTTTATTTCAATTAAAAAGAAAGAAAAAAACCCAATGATTTTAAAAACTGATGTTTTTCCTATGCAATTTTTGCAACTATTTTTTGTAGTTTATGTAGAATCTAAGGCAGTTTATGCATTTATTTATAAATCACGAATTAATTCTGAATAAATAACCGATTTACGTATTGTGCTCTGATCCTTTTCCTCCCAGACAAACCGGGTTTTCACATGACTGTCTATTATTAACAACATTGCTGTGCTCTGCCCAACTGTGAAATGAACAAGGTGCAAACTCACTGCGCTGGTTTTCTGACTGTGTGAATCATCCCGTGTCACAGTCAGGTTCTGGGCACACCTAAAGCCCGCAGGGCTTTATCAGACAGCTGTCAGTGTAAATGCCTAAACTATCAAAATAGCATCTATTCAATGTCTGTCTCGCTGAACGGCTCCTACTAGCTTGGTGGATGCATCCGTCCTCAGGAAACAACAAAGACTTCAGGGCAGTGCTACAGTTGTGTCTGCACATACAGTATATTACCTTTACAAAAGTCTTCATACCTGTTTCATTTTTTGTTTTGGGACTTTATGTAACACCCTCACACAAACTTTGAAACGAAAAGTGAGGGTGGGAATAAAATATAGATTTTCAAAAGCTTTTCCAGCTCAAACTCTGAAACTCTGAGTGATATTTTTTTTTACTGCTTTTGAAAATATATAAAGCTCAGTCCAACTGGATGGAGAGTATGTGAACATAAATGTTCAAGTCAACATTTATGTTCACATAATTAGAATTATGTTAGAATTGAATTCGACTTAGATCTGAATCTGAATATACTTTGATCTAAACCTTTCCACATAACTCTGGCTGTGTGTCATGTCTTATTGAGGTTCAATATTCCCCTGAAAGATAAATCTCTACCTCATTTTCAAATTTTTTGCACCCTCTGACAGACTTTCTTCCAGGAAGGCCCTGCCAATGAGGAGGTATATACCTTTATCCATCATCCAAACTCAATGAGATCAACGTTTGTGATTTGACTGGATCCGTGTCTTTTCATCTCTTAGTTTACAACTATATTTAGATGGATTTATTGTTTTGGGACATTCTCGCGATACAGGGTCCTGCTGTGCTTCAGCTACTTTTTTTTACAGATGGCCTGACATTTTCCTTAAGCATCCTGTGATGGATGATGGAATTAACGGTGGAATCTATTATAATTTGCTGCAAAGGTCAGAATGCAGCAAGACGTCCCCAAAACATGCCATTTCCATTTCCAGGTTTCCACAGCTGAATTGAATGGAAAAATGGAGAAGCAACATTTGGATTTTATGCTGCTCTAATCTGAAACAAACTTCCAAAAAACTGCAAAGCAGCCTAAACACTAGTTCCTTTGAATCAAAGTTAACAACCCACCACTTTAGAGTTGCCCTTGACTAATAATAACTGAAACATTTGATTTATATTTGCCTGATGATTGTGATGATGGCTTTTGAAAATTTTATGTTTATTGCTGTAAACCTCTTTGAACTGACCTGTTCCTGTGCTATACAAATAAAGTTGACTTGACTGGTGTAGTTTATTTATACTCAACATGTTCTCTGTTTTGTCCAGATAGACAAATTTTGGTCTCATCTGTTCAAAGAACATCATACTAGAAGTCTGGGTTTTTGTTTACATGCTCTCTGGCAAACTTCAGTCTGACCCTCAAATTTTTCTTATGGATCAAATGTTTATGCCTTGAAAGTTAGACTTAATCAGTATTTACAAGTCAGTACATTTGAAGGCCGTGTTGTAGATCCTGTGATGACATTTAAGGAGTAAGGAGACTTCATCTTGCTTTCTGCTTTCAGGGTGAACTTGTTTGAACTTTCCAGATCTGGGCGTGTCGGCAGCTCTGTTGAACGTCCTGACATTGCAGACTATTCAAAACAAGGAAGTTCAAGTTTGGACAAATTGTAAAAGGTATTTTATTCAAATTTTACTGTTTATTTATATTACATGCATTTCTCTGTGTTGTTGAAATGAATCTTAAATATCTCTACGCTCAAATATGCTTGAAAAACTGTAGGTTGCCTCATTTTTTTAACATGTCAGTACATTGACATTAGTGGGGTGTAACATGACAATGAGAAAAAGGTCAGGGGAAATAAATACTTTTACAACAAACTGTACATGCTCCTTCATTGTTACTACAGTGTTTCTAAAGTCAGATAATGGCATCACAGCAAATTTGTTAAATTTATCAGTTGCAGTCAGTCAGCATGCCAAGGTTTCAACCATGAATAACAAACTATGATAGCACAAAAGGGCTCTTTTTCCCAGGTGTGTTTATTCTTAGAATAAAAAAGTGTTGCGCAAAGATCATGTCTAAATTAAGTAACAGTTTTTCAACTAGTATGAAAGACAAAGTCTTCTCACATTTGTCTGTCTGCTTTTTTAAAGGAGGTTTGACATCATATCTACTTAATCTAAAACAACAAAGGGTGAAGAGATTAAATGTTGATTACAAAGCTAAAATTGCTAAGAAAAGTAATCTTTTTCACTAATAGCTCATCTCTGCGATAGACCAATACTTGAAATATTTTCTGGTTCAAAAGTAATTTAACCTCTTGTTCTATATCTGTTTAAAAAGAAGTTAGAAATTACACTCCTGCCTATTTTTTTTATCTTCTGAAATGATCATCTACAATTTTCTCCTCTATTCCTTTTATTAAGTTATCATTTAAATGAAAAGTACAATTTATCCACCTTAAAACAGCCACAACTTGAAGAATAAATAACCTGAAGACTTGATTTGACAAATTCTGACGTTATCCCTGGATCTTTCACGTCACAACTTCCTTATTGGACAGTGTGACAGTATTCTCCCTGTCACGCACTCTGATACTTAGTTTCTGTTTTTGTTTTGTAGGTTATCTTTCAGGCCTTCAGCATGATAATCCCAGAAGAATCTTCACTTATAATAATTATTGGGTTTGTTTTATTTTTATTTCAATTTCAGATGGAGGATTCTAACCATCAACTCATCTACAGACTCAGTTATTGTTTGGGCTTTTTATATTAGGAAGTGCAGTAAACTATGCTTTTAGGACTTTAAGAAAAGGGATATTCATAAAAGCCTAAAAATTAACTTACATTTACAAGCCTTCTTAGTAACTGTAATGAAGAGATCTTCATTACTAGGACTATTTTACTGAAGTCACTGTATAGCACTTTTAAAAGTACTTTTTGCACTTTTTTAACAAGCACTTTATTTAGCACTGTACTTTAAGCATAGATTTGTACATCAATAACAATTTGCACACAAGAAGTTTTAATTGTATTTATTGAGTATTTTTAGAGATTAGCATGTAGCCTTTTGTTCTGGGCTCTGCACAGCTGCTCCTCATTGACGAGTGAGGTGGTTGCCTGTGGAGGGAGGATAACTGTTACTCAGAGCAATGAGCTACTGGTGGGTAAAACTGAGCAAATGTGTTGTGCATAATCTGTTGGGTGTGGAGTGCTAATGTAGAGTGACTCACCTGTCTTTTCTGTGTCCTCTCCAGGGTGTTTGGACAAATACTACCCCGGGGGTCCAGACACCATATATAGTCTCCGGGAGAGGCCATTGAAAAGTGTGTGGGGGGGAATTGTTTATGGGTTTTGTGGTGTTTCATATGGTGTAATGATAAAACATAAAATATTTATAAAAAGTAAATGGAAATGTTTGTATTTAGTAAAAGGTATTTTAATTAAATAAGTGGATATTGATGAATTGAGATTCCCCTGTGAACTAAAGATGGTTTGGTCTGTCACGGTTGGGACTATTTAAGACTGCAGTTTCAAGTGTGAAGTGTTGATTTTATGTGAAGAATAAACCTGACTCTGCCTCAAAGCTTCATCCTCACTGTAAAATCCAACCGCGAAAGGCTACCTTGTTACAGTAACACACACACATGCACACACCCTCACAACAACACGGATGCCATAACTTTCTCAGGGACTAAACATAACAAAAGCTATCATGAGGGTACATCTGCTGCTTAGATTGAAGTTCTTGCTGGCCTTGTGCTTAAAGTTGTGACTGACAGCTTTTGTTTTTGCTTTTTTGTCACATTCTCATGTGACAAGGACCCAACAGCTCTGATTGTCACGCTTCTTGAGTTACACCCTTGACCTTCTGGATGCCTCTCTTGTCCCTCCCGCATGTTCATCCACGCACTGACTGCATGACAGGGGTGTTTCTGAAGTGTTTCTGCCCTCAGGGTTGTCATGTCTTAGGTCTACAGTATTCCAGGTATTTCAGAACGCACTCGTCCAAAAAATTTTGGCACGACTGGATTGTAAAACACACACAAGCAGAAGACTCATACCGTCCTTACTTGAGCCGTCTTGTTCACCCGTCGGATAAAAGAAAGATAAAGTGATGGACAGAACTCAAAATACATGAGAATCTGGAATTGAATGCAAATACTGAAAATGGGGAAATATTCAGGCAATTCCTCAAGAAGTTCAAAAACATCTGCTATAAGGAAAACATAAACATAAAAGTTGATTGACTTTTTCCTTCCAAACACTGGACAGCCATATAAACAATGTTTATAGACTATTTCAGGTTTGTCAGTCATTGTCTATATTTAGCCCAGAAAAATTTAGAAAATGTGACTTTTTTTCTAACTCAGTGGACCTCTCTGAATTTAGCCTACACAAAAATGTTAAAAGTCAAGGTTGGGCAACTGCAACCACTTTCAACCATATTTAAACATTTATGTCTTTTCACATCTTAGCCACAATTTCATCCTGTTTGGGTTGAGTCCAATGTCATCCTTTTTACTATGCAACAGTAATTTGCTTAGAGGAGTTTAAGTTACTTCAGTTGCTGATGCTGTTTTCACTGAGATCCTAAACACAATTCCAGTACTTTAAGAGAAGTTGCAACAGTCAGAGGCATATAAAGACAGCATGTAAAATTGTTAGAGATAGTGGAAATTGGGAAATTTAAAAAAACATTTGGTTGACTTTGTGAACATCGGCATATCAATCTATCCAAAGTGACAGAAGTCAAAAGGTGTGCCATCTCCACCCATAACCAGATCAATCAAATACAATCCAGTTAAACAGAATACAATTGAGTCAAATTAAGTTTAAGATTGCCACAATAGAAAACAGTTGCTGTGCATCTAAGGAAGCACATCAGTTTGAATCAAGTCACTGACTTTACCTCATCCTGAGCAGGTTTGCGCTGACAGTAAACAGGAACCCTTCTCTTTTAGCAAGAAGAACCTAATTGTGAAGTAGCTATTTGATGTGACTTAGTGGGAATTGAAAATGCAGGAAAGAGACACAAAAGCCCCGTAGAAGCACTGGTCCAGGAATAAAAAGAGCCAAGTGCAGCAAAGAATCCATTACTGGTTTTGTAATGGCAACAGCAAATTCTTGAATTGATTTGTCCATGGATCATACCTGGTTAAACACGGAGAACTGGGCCAAGTCTATCATATATAGTTATTGAAAATTAAGTTGATGGAAGAAATAGCTCAACCGATAGCCAATTGCTGGAGGGAGAAACTGGTTAAAGATAGAAACAACACATCATCGAGATGTGACATCACAAACAACCAGGAGAGTGGCTGCTAAGGCAATGCAAGTTTATTTGAATAGCACCATTCATAAGAGATTAAACTACAAAACAAACTAAAATCCCTTGACATAAAGAAACTTCTGTCTTCTCCAAATGTTAAAGTGATTTTTCATTAAATGCAACCAGACCAAACCAAATACCAAACCACATATACCCTGTGCTTTATTCCAGTTAGGAATACCTACAAATATCAATCTTAGGCCAGATATTCCAAATTTATCAAGTTCAAATTTGACAGTCAATTTCCAATCAATTGGAAATTGATTGTCCAATTTCACAATCAATATCCATTCTGTACCTTATCTAACATCGGCTTATCCTGTTGCTTGGCAGATAAATTCACTGTTATGTCACTTTGTGGGTTCCAGGTAAACTTGACGATGAGCTACTTTCTGTTAGAAGGGAATGACACTCCGGCACCTTTCACCATGCGTCAGTCATAATTGGAAAATGCCACAGGAGATTAAAGAAAGCTTCTGTTGTCAGGCAGCCATAACTTTGCACCTCATGACGTTTTCTAATCAGATTTTCATTATGAAAGCCAAGCAAGCATTCAGCTTTCCAATAAAGGCAACCCTCAAAGCTTAAGTTGAATTTTGTATGTTATATCAAATAATAAAAATGCCAATCAATTAAAAAAAAACAACACACTTGTAAAACTTTAAATACTTAAAAAACACATTCAGTTAAATATAGCAGAGCTCTACCCCACTCCACCACCATCTACTATTGTAATTGTTCAAGATCTGTGAGGAAGTTGTGGCCTAATAGGAAGAGTAGTAGCTCTATGCAATTACTTTTGAATGCGGCGTGTGCAACTTACCCAGGTCTTCCGAGTCATACTCTCCGCACCCTTCAGACGGTTGATTGTTTGGGTAAATTTGGACAACCCAAAACACCTCATGTAAAGTCATGAGTCATGCTCACTCAATTTTGGGTGCAGTCTCTTGCGCTTCTGCATGCTTAGTTTATATTTTGCGATTTTCTCTTGGTTTATATGGGCAATGGACACAATGAAGTGTTACTGACTTTTCCCCAGCCGATTAATTTTCATGTAAATTGGTGCTGACTGGGATTTACTTCAGTGGCTTGTCATTTTGCCAATTTTCTTCCCGTTTTTCACCAGATTTTTACCAATGAAAGTCTCAAACTGCTGGCAAGGACGCAAAAGACAATAAAAACTTCCTTTACTAATAAATGGTACATTTCTACATGATTATTAAAATGCATTTCAAGCAAAAGCTTGCTCTACATTTGCAACTCTAGACACAAAGCAAAATTGAGCTCGTTCCAACTGATAAACAAACAGTGAAGAAACCTGTGATTAAATGACTCATCTAAGGGGTGAATTAAAACAGACAAAAATTATTTTTTGGCTGCCACCAATGGGATGTGAGGTACAAGGAAGTCTGTCCCTGGAGTACTGTGACGCACATCGACTCATGGGAACATGCAGGAAACCATCTGTGTTTTCGGCATGTCTTTGTAATGATTAATGAACTCCATAAATGTTTCTTTGTGTTATTCCTTGAACATGCCTGACATGGTTTTTGAACTACAAAGCAAACACCAAGGTGTTCTTGTTCTGCAGGTCTCTCCACACCCAGTAATAATTAGCTGCCCTTTTGTTATAGGACAAAACATGGGGCAGAGGTAGTTTTAAGAGCATTAAGGACAACTAATTAAAACCTGTTTAAAAGTCAAATGTATTTTCCATTAGTTACCAGGGTATCAAAACAGATCATGGTTTGTTTTCAAATTAAGTAAGTTATTTCCATCCATCCATCCATTTTTTAGCGCCCTTGTCCCTAGTGGGGTCAGGAGGGGTGCTGGCGCCTTATTTGATCTCCCTATATACAACTTGTGAATAGTTTAATTATATTTATAAAACATTATCATCTTATTCAATCCCTTATTATTCTAGTGCTGTGATTTTAGATCTTGTAATGTTTACCAAACAATTATCTTATCCACTTACTTCAGCCATCTGAAACCGTTGCACCAACAATGACGGTCTTTTTCAGTTAAATTGTCCTTCGTATAATTTAGGATCCAAAACCAATTTACTTATTACAAGATTTCTGTGAGTTTTTGTACATGGATGTGCGACGTTGGATTACTTTTAAAGAGATATTTTTCTGGTGTCACATCTAAGATGCCCTGCTTAATGCTTAATCCAAGAGGACAGGTCTTATAATCAGTTTTTTTCGAGTGACAATAACTGGATGATGGTGTTATATAAAACACAATGAGAGCTCTGTAAGCAATCACTGTGATTGCTTACAGAGCAATGCACTGGAATAAAACGGGAAATCCTTGCAAACAAAAAAAATCCGAAAGACCTGAACCTAAAGTCAACCATATTCTCAAAAACACAGTTGTTGGTCATTAATGTCTTTTTGGCTACTGGTGTGTGAGTTCACTCTTTATCTTGTGCAACCTTACCTCCATATAACTCTTCTACAATAAATGTACCTTGTATAAAGTTCATGAAAGAACAATATCAGTAATTTCTTTTGTCATAACTTCACTGTTGCACTATAATACGAACAACGAACCATCTTTAATGGAGGGCGTTTTCAGTCAAATTCTCTTTTGTATTCACTGATTGAAGCATTAATTGATTTAGTTTAAGAGCTGCTCATTAATTTATGTATCAGTATTCACATGCATGTAGCTAGAGGTATTTGCATATAGCAGAGTATAAAATGCATACCATACAGTCTGCTTTTCACAAAACACGACAATCAATCAAAAGGAAAATAAAACCGGTTTGTGAAAGAGCAATGTGTGTGTGCGCGCTTGCGGGCGTGTGCATGAGGGTGTGACATCGCATAACATCTAAATTGATGTGAATGTACTGCCAGGTTTCAGTCTTGCAGATTTTTCGGAGGGGCGTAAACTTGTTTCTTTGTAGGCCAGAAGGAGGAGACATAAACGCAATAAATTCTTAGCAGCAACACTTTCAAAGTAGCTTTAAACTTGAAACTGGATTGAAAGAAACAGCTGTTTCATACCTAGAGGTCTGATAGTCACTCTTCTTGTAAAGGCTCAATAAAATATCAGTGGCAATTCCTGCACACACACATACGCACACACTTTGCAACCCAATAAAAGGAGATGTTTTTTTACCTGCACTTAACCAAAATGCACAAATATCTCAGCAGTTTATATTAATACTGAAATTAAGGAAGATTATTGGCAGACATGTATCTTTACTCAGTGGTAACCACCTGAAATTCCAACATAAATCAAATCAGACTTCCTCAATAGCATTCCCAATAAGAAAGACATTCCTTACCACCATGATGACGCAGATGCGACAAAGTCAACAAGAATGGAAGCGTCGTACCAACTCTTTCTTCGTTATCCAGTTGGCATTTAAGACATATAATTTGTTGAATTATTTAATATTCGACTTATTTTAGAGGTGATAAAAGTAGAAAAAGGAAATCAAAATCTTTTCAGTCAAAGAAAGTGTTTTTGCAGGGAGGACTTGCAAAATAAAAAGTAGATTGGGAATAAAATTGGTAGGACAGGCGAGATATTACTTCAATGTTTGCTAAAGAACATTGAAGTAATATCAATAGACTAAATGTAACCCCCACTAAAGAGACCTAAACTGGAAGGAGTCACTGGTGGTGCAACGTTTAATTAATAAATTTTTATTCAGATATGGGATTCATTTTACATACTGCGAGATACGAACAAGGGAGGCCAGAAACTGTGATGACCAGTGTTGTAAATTCAGCAACAGAAGTAATTTCTTGATCTGATCAGGGTGCCTCCTGTGAGTTTGGAGGTTTTTCCCAGTATACCCATCAGCAGGTAGCAGACACTAGGTCAAACCTCCCTCTCCTCCCCGATTCAATCTCCACCAAGCAGAAAACAATGGATACATTATTTTTCCCCAACTTCCTCTTACCTGTTCATTTGCACGAGGTTTACTTTACTTTACTTTCATCTAATTTGCATTGCTCTTTCGATTTGTTCCTTGTGATAGCTGCTTCACAAAAACAATTCTGCCTCAGCTTCTCAGTAAATAGATGGCTTCTGTTGACTGAATGCGGGCGCAGAGTTATTTCTGGGCAGTTCAACAAAAAGACCAAACTGATGAACGACTAAAAATAAAATAGAAAAAATGTTGACGGAAACTAATCATTCATTCCTGGAAACATAAAAGCCTAGCAAAAGACATTTAGGTATGGGATGAATTTTGCTATCAACCATCTTATCGCATTAGCAATGCCCTTGATGTTGAATATCAGGGCCGAAAGAAACTACAGTCATTGTTGTGCTGTGTGTTCTCATGGTTACCGTGCACAATAACTAGCAAGTACAGTGTGGATTGTGGATGAACAGGAAATATGTTGTTGCTCTATTACTTATCTGACAGTAACATCTAAACAAGGTTCCAGGAAATAGAAAATAATCTTACAGATGACTAATTGCAAAAACTCTCACACTGATAGCATGATTAGTGTTCGGGATTTCTTGACATGAAGAATAATGCTGGATTAAAGTTTCAGCACAAATCAGTGGTGTGAGGAAATTGCTGGAGATGGCTTTTCATTTCAGACATTGATTGGCTAAACATAGAATCATTTAACAAACTTGTCACAATATCAACATCATTAAAATTTTGAAACCAGAGATTTAGGGAGGCAGAGAAAGACATGTTCTATAGTGGCAGAGATTACTGGGTAAGTGCTACAACCAGTACCATCATTAGCCAGTAGAGACAAATATAGTGAATAGAAAGTAAACCCAATTTCATGTTTTGTATTTGTAACGATTTGTGAGATATGCACAGATGTTTTTTTGGACAAACTTTTCTGTGCTGTGTTTTGTGCACTTGCTGTTAGATTTAAGTACATTTAAAAGCTGTTCAAAATCAGATAATTTTCAATTAGCAAAAAAGATCCTAGAAGTGACTTAGATTCCCACAGAGACAGCATAGGATATTTATTATTTTATAGAATATTTTAAATTCTTCACCACCCTTTGAGGCATAAAAATACATACTCTTTAAGGCTTGGTATAGTTTTTTTTTTTTTGGCAGCAAAGTGACAAACCAGTTCTCAACATTGTCAGCTCTTTTGGCAGGTTCCATTTCTCTTTTTCAAATAAATTTTAAAATCCAGCGCTTAATGTGAGAGCATGAAACAAGTTTTCTCTGTATGTAAATCTGCTGTTACATACAACGGTCAAAGTTTTTCAATTTACATATGTGACAGTATGCAGTGAGTCGCAGCCGCTGGAGCTGTTAAGGCAGGAAGAACAGATTTCCGGAAAATGAACTTAACTCCGTTGTTGTTGTGTTTTTAGTTTTGTTGAAACTTATCAGTGAACTGGAGATTTTGTCAAGATATTGTATCAGACTGATAAAAAGGTGAGTCTAACCTTGTGTAATTTATACATTTCAAGCCTCATGATAAACTTTGGGTTTGCGCAACTCACTTCTCGATTTTCTTGTCTGTCAGATTGAGCCTGCTCTGAAATTTGTACGTGTTGAAACTTGCAGGAAATTATTATTCAGAAGCTTATATGCGATGGCTTCATCAATCCTGCAGGAGAGAACAAAATATAAAAACATTGTATGTAGGTGGACATGGTTGGAGAAGAGGGAAAAAAAAGATGAAGACTAACATTTTGTAGAAATTTCTAGCAGTTACCATTGAAGGCTGCTGGTGCTGCGATTTGTTTCCTGTTGATTGCTCAAGCAGAGCTTGCTATGAACAACTTGTACTTTTCTTAAGCCTTTCTAAAAAAAAAAGTGTCTTTAAGTGTGAGGGAGTTCTCAGATCACCAAACCTGTTAAACATCCCACTGTGACCTCCACATTCAACGGCACAGCCAAAGTTCCTCTCAACTTCATGATCTCACATTCCAGTGGCTCGTTCTTCCATTTAGAAAAGCAACAGGAGGATGTTGAAAACTATTACAGTCGCTGGAAGTTCATTGCCATTTTGACTGTGAGTTGAATAACTCAATTTACCAAATGAATAGAATAGAATAACTTTATTCATCCCAGCAGGGAAATTATTTCGCAGTTACAGCAGCATAGAGACAAGATACACAACAACCACCACTAGTAGCAATTGTAGACAAAATAAAAATAAAAATAAAATATAACATGCTGTTAATATAAAAAGCAGCTTAGAGCAGTCCTTGCAAAAATTCAAAAAATGCAGATACAGTATGTATATGTGATAGGTATTTTCCTTTCGAACCTAAATAAAAGAAAGAACCACAGACAACGTATATGAATTTTAACGTGGAGCTTTTGCAAAAGGGAAGGCTCTGAGAACTCTTCCTCCGAAGAATCCACAGAGCATTCTGGGCTGCCCTTACAACGGCTCCTGTTTTTATTGTCAAATAAGGACAGGCAAGGGGGCAGTCAGGAAAAACAACAGAGGTCGTAAAGCTTCTAACCCAAACATCTAACAACCCAGGTCCAGATTTGATATCTGATCAAAGGTCTGAGCCCGGTTCAAATCTCGGTCAATACTGTCAAGAAAACAAAATACGACTGCTCACAGGTGGTTACTAAATTAGGAGGTGTTCTTGCAAAAGGGTTTAAAGTCTGAGAAACTCAGTGTTATCTATTTCTCGTAAAGTTGAACAGACAGTAGTGACCTCCAGGTCATTTAAAGAAGAGAACACTTTAAACAGAAAATCACAAAGATCTATAGACTTAATGTGAACTAGAGTAAGAAAATAAAATGATAATACCAAAAAATCTCCAACAATATGTAAATATATGTACAGCAAGTGTAAAACACTTGCTGTACATATATGAAATTCATATATATATATTCATATGTATATGAATATATATGAAAATGAAACACATTCTATAGATTAATAGATTAGATTAATAGATCTATAGATTAATTACACATTTAAGTTTTTATGATGATTTTCTACTTATAGCCAATAAAAGCACGAACACATTTAGACATAAATAGATCTTTTATTCTTTTAATTTTTCACTTTTGAACCATATGTTGATATCAGAAGTCTTTTCACCTATTACATTTCAGCAACACTTACGGAATAGTAAACATTTTTAAATAAAGACATCCAGACTACTAGCATGTATTTTCGTCTTTGATTTTTTAACCACATTTAGACATTAATACAGTTTTATGAAGACATCTCACCTTTCACTGTTCCACCACATTTTAGGATGCCATCTCATCAAAGGGTATATTGCACACAACTTGGGCTATAGGATTACATTTTGACAAATTTGAGCTGCAGTTTAACATGCACGGTTAAAATTTCCTAGGCCTTACAATATTTGTTCAGGCACTTTAGTGTAAATCTTCAGTCATCCAGGATATGAGAGTCAGCTGAGTTTATGTACAGGGTGAAGAAACAGACGATTCTAAGTTTCACATATTTAAGCATATTCTAGATAAAAGAAAATGCACATCTAAGCAATGTCTCAATAGTTTGTACCCATCTTTATGTCTAGAAATATGGAATTGCCTACGTCGTTTTTCTGAAAGTGCAGACTTCTCTGTAATCTATGTAATCCAGTCATTATTACCCTGACAGCAAGTACAACATTTCAAAAGATAAGCTACTTTTATTTTTCAGCAGAAAAATTCCAGTACTTTCCATGATTCTATTCTTGTGAAAGTACACATGTTCGACAGAGGAACTCTCCGGTAGCTAAATTGACACTGAACGTAATCAAAGCACTTACACATCATGTCACTTTAAAATATAGCGACTGAGACAATGCTTACATTTGTGAGTGATTTGCAGACACGTCTTCTTGTCGTTAATTTTCAAGCATGCATCTGAAGAATATCGGTTTTTGAGGTGTAGAAGCCCGAGGCCTCTTGCTACTACACAGAAACAACTGGTTTGGCTCGTCCTAAAAAAAGTTTTGTTGAGCATTGAGAATGAGGACTGAGGAGCAAAACAGGATTCAGTTTTAGACAGAGACTAATCCAGTCAAATGATGAGACACCTTAAATCAAGGTTACTGATGTTGGATACATAGTTCACCAGAAAAAGAAACATTCAGACCTACATGCTGTGAGAGAAAACAGCATCTACACCCAGATTGTCAATCCAGGACTGAGTGGTTCGTTTAAACTTTATGAGAAAATGAAACATTTTGTTTTGAGGACAATCACTATAGACAGTGAAGACAGGTGGATTGAGACAGAGGTGAAGGGAACAAGAGCCTGACTCTGACTCTTCCCCCCATGCAGCTCCACAAGCTAAAACTCCTTAAAACACGACAAGAAAGGAAGTTGGAAGGATTGCTGTGTCATTGATTAATGAGAGTTTAACAGCCCTATAAGTTTAATTGTTCTATAAATAAAACTTCTGGAACTCCTAATCAGATGAAGGTGAAAGATTTTCTACCTTATAATTATGAGCTTTACTTCTGGCTTTGAGAGCCTTTGGCAAGATTGCAGCTTGTTTTGGTGTCACACTTGTGTTTATTTATAACACACAAGGTTAAGATAAAGAATGCGAACTTTCTTAGAAATAATAACACATACACTGATTTGCAAAATGAATTGCTGTGGCAGGTAACAAAATGTACACACCTCCTCTTTCTCAAATCTGCTTTAGAATTTGTACCTATTCAATGTCGTCAAAAGTGATCAACGCTAAAGAATCTGCAATTCAAAACTTTTCTTCATTGATATTTGCTTAGGAAAAACGAGTTTCACTCTGATTAATACTTGATCTAATAAACTATAATACACCTTTGCTATTTGTGATACCAGAATGAGGAACTTTGAAATGTAGAACAGGAAGAAAAATGCTGCATGTTTTGAATATGTCATTGTATAACAATGAAGGAAATAAATGAGCTATGAACATAATACTACCAAAATCCCAGAACAGTAAGGTTTGCTCAAGGAAGTTCTTAAGAAAACAAACGAGAGAAACATGTGACTGCTAAGCTATTACAAATAGCATACCATTTGTACCATTTGGCTGTACGGCCTTACAGTATATTCTTCTGGTGCTCATTGTTTGTTTTTTTTTTTTTTTTTAGACGGGGACTCTGGTTCCCTCCTACACTCTAATAACATCGGTGACTCTAAATTTGACCTCTACATTTTGTTTGTATGTTTGAATAGAGAAGGCAGGTGCAGACAATAAGTCGGTAATCCTTTTTGAAAACTGTTGACTCTTCAAGTGTGCAAGTTGAATCAGTGGATTATAACTTTAATTACAGTTGGCTTCACCCAACATAACCTGTGAAAGTTTCCGCCATGAACGTCACAATTACAATAGAGCCAAACCCTTCAGAAGCAATTCCAACACCAGCAGGCACCATTCCACACAATACTTTAAACAAAAAGCAGCAATCATTGTTCCACAGAACAGACAGTGTTCTGTAATTATATAATTATGTCTGGCTGTTGTTAAAGTTTAACAACCATTGTATTCAGAAACAATAATTTAGTTCCTTTAATTATTAGGACCTACTGTCTACAACGGTACTGGTAAACTTTAGTTCAACAGTAAATACTGACTTCCTTAAAGCACTGTTGCCAGTAAGATGCGAGATTTAGTTTTGGTTATTGCTCATACTGACCAAGATTTAAATTGCTTGGTAAGCTCACAGACACATTGGACGCTGTGATCATTAAAAACTACTGGATAACTTTTGGCCCAGAGATGCTTAGATTCTCAAAGTGAAACGAAAAACCAAAATGAAAGAATTTAGGTAATATGTGACAAAATTAAATATAAGATCGGATAGACTTTTTAAAAAGCATGTGACAGGCTTGGAGTGACAAATCACTTAAAAATGCCATTGAATTTTCTTTGTCACAAACCAGACAAGAGGAGTGTAAAGTAAGTACGCAAGACGTTTTAGAGTAGGGAGCGTTTGTCTGTCATGGAAAAAACATTTGAATTTATTCCTCTGTCATTTGCAGACAAAAAGAAAAGATAACCATCAGCTGCCACCATGAATGGTGGATTCCTTGTGAACTTGTTGGCAGGTGAGTAATCTAGTGCGTTAACCGTTGGCACAGGTTTAGATACTACACCAAAGATTTGGAAAACTGATTAGAGCAAAAGATAAATAAAATCCGGCTCGTCAAGAACCGGATGCCCCTGGTTTTAAAGTAGCCCGACACTTGTAGTTATCTTTTAAATTATTCTTCGTTACCATTCTGCAGGTTTTCTGAAGGTCATTCAAAGTTTGCCTTTTGAGAAGATGTTTTTTTGTAGTTTGTTTGACATCTGAATATGGCTGATGGACCATTCAGGAATAGCCTGGCCATTCTCTTCCTGTGTAACTCCGCTCAATTACAATTTCGCTGGGCTTTCTCCCATTGACTTCATAGTGTCAAACTATCACATCACAAGCATGACGGACTAGTTTAAAACTTGTCCGTGCCTCCAGGAATTAATTGTTTCTCAATATCCAAGAGCCCAGACGAAGGATGAGGGTTTGATTTTTACCAGGCTAATTCAGGAATAAAAAGCCTCCTGAAGTCTGACTGAGGAGTGCTTTGAAAGAGAACTTAGTCTAGATCCAATTTCAAATATGAATTATAGATGCATTTTCACCAGCTGCCAGCTGCTGTTGTGAGACAGTTGGCCAAAGAGACAGTTGCTTAACACCAACAAGGTGATTCCCAAAGAGCTATTACGGTAGATAAAAATCTGTAAAACAGTTGACCATCAAGAGAAAGAAGATGTTTTTTTTGTTTTGTTTTGTTTTTAAATTTCTCTAAGATATAACTTTCAGTAGCCAGGGATATTGGATATGTGTGATGGAAAAGCAGACAACAAACATCATCAGACATTAATTATACAAGATTTGGTGTCATTGTATGTCTAGCTATGAACTTTTACTTTATTCTGTAAGAATGAAATGTAATATTACTCATATCATGTGTTTTCTTTTTCATCACAGACTTTTGCATACACACAAAAACAGAGCTTTGTCCCATCTTTCACATATCAGCCTCATATTGCTTAAAATAATAGTTAATATTTAGATAAATGTTTATCTTACCTGACTACTCTCATATATATTCTTTCCATCTTGCACAGCTATCTGCATAACTCACAGAGTGAGTCTACAAACCGAACCTACACAATTAAATATTAGTACACCAACAAACAGCACTATCGGAAACACAACACAATTTTATGTTGGAAAAACAACAGTGTCATCAGGGAAAATCATCACTAACAACGCTTCAGATGGAGAAAGCATCATGCTTTCTACACCCAAGACAAATGCCCAAGAATGTTGCAAAACCACTCAGTCATCTGATTCAGAAACAAGCCAACCAGCCTCTACATTTTCTGAGGGGAACTCATCATTTTCACGTCAGACTCCCGCACCAGCTGAGACTGAAAACATCTCTGGTACGACGCCATCGAATGCTCTGCAGACTTCAGGCATCAAAGGTGGCAACATACCCACCGGCATTTCTTCACCATTAGCACAAAGTGAGACGTCAGTAAGGACGCCCACACAAGGATTCTTGGAATCACAGATAAACGAGCTTTTAACTACTTTAACAGACATGCCTGGAAACATACAAACCAACATGAAACCAACCAAAATGTCTACCCAGTCACACACAGACAGAAAAGAATCTGATGCGACAAAGAGCACTACACTTTTAACAACAATAAACACAGTGGTGACACGAAATACACAATCAGGGCAAAAAACATCATCTGAGGCAAGCCCAATGACTGACTATAAAGCTCCAACAAGCTTCACTGTAGTTCCAGGCACAACAGAACCAACTTCAATCAACAGACTTGATTCTGAACCAAGTCAGAATCAAAGCACTGATTCTTTAAAGACTGACTCAGCCTCAACACAAGGCTCTGCAGGAACCACAAAACCAGATATGTCTACAACGGAGACGCAAATGGAGTCTACAGAACCAGCTACTTTACGTGCACTAAAAACTGAAACATCTACTGCGCATTATACACAGACACAAATTATGGAGGACATGACAACACCTTTGCCGCCCTTATTAGAAACTTCTGCAACAGGAACAACCAGAAAGTCAACATCTTCCCATCCACCTGTAACACGAGCAACACGCAGTGAATTACAAACATCAATGAAGAATAATGTAAGATCTTTCACAACACATTTTCAAAACACGTCAGAACAAATTACTGTAAATGTAACCACTGAAACACAAACTGCAGTTGCAGAAGCAAGTGAAACAGCTGCCCAAGGTTTGGAGACTTCAACAACCTCTGAATCACTAACAACACAACTTCCCAAAACTTCAAAACAAACTGCAGCCTCTATCATGGATTATACATCTACACTGATAGCAAAGTCCACAACATCATTCAGTACAATATCACCTCCTTCTGTAATTTCTACAAAAGAAACATCTGTAAAAGGATTATCTTTACCTCAATCTATTACAACACCATCCACAACAGATATTGTAGAACCAACAACAAACAAGCAAGGCAATGAAACAACAAAATTAAAAAACACCTCAGAACAGAATACTTCAGATGTAACCACACAAACACCAGCTGCAAATAATACTAAAGCATCATCAACAACAAAAATATCAACTGTTTCAGGAACTGATTTGCTTTCTTCATCACCGCTAAATGCAACACAAACTTTGACTGAAGCAATACAACCAGAGAGTCAGAATAAAACTGCAACATCGACAACAACAAAACAAGAAAATACAACAGCATCAACAAAATTTTCGACACAACCCACAACTGCAAAACAAACCATTGGATCCGTAACAATTCAAGGAAAAACAGACCGTGAATCGGCGTCTGTGTCAACCAGACTCACAACCCAAACCGCAGGGCCTCTGGAAACTGTTGGATCTACAGGGCAAACAAAATCTATGGCGGCAAGAACTCAGACATCCACCAAAGATAACACATCTACACTGTCTATGAAGTTCACAATAAGCTTGATTTCACCTCCAAGTGTGACTCCACAAGGATCATTTACAACACAACAACCCACAACTACCATGCAGACTAATCCATCAACAACAAATAGCAGAACAACTGACAATAAATCAGTCTTTGCATCAACAAGGCTGAGTACACAAACTGCTCAATCTGTGGAAATTAATCCAACTACAAAACAAACACAATCTAGTCCAATGGCGACAGTCAGTAAAATATCTATGCAGATGGTGGAGTCCATGTCAACAGCCTCCACCCAAACATCACCTCCATCTTTAACTTCCACAATGAACAAACCCGTTCAGTCAACACAATCCACTCCACATGTAACAAGATCAACAGTAAGCACTGTTTCATTAACAACTACCAAACAGGATGAAGAAACATCAAAATTACAAAGTATATCAAATGTAGCAACAACAAAAATCTTAACAGAAGAAACAACAGAAACATCCTCAACAACTAGATCAGAAAATCAACAGAAAATGTCATTGTTTACAACAAGAAAATCATCAACATCAGAAGCATCAACAACACAACCCTCAAATGCAAAACAAACTGTGGGATCAACAATGACTGAAGCAAACAAAGACAGAGGTTCACTGACTGCATCAACAAGACAAACTGTGACCACACGGGGAATTGTGACAATAACAGAATCAAATCCGTCAACAACTGCAAATCAAGCATCTATTACAAATCAGACATCTACTTCAATGGTGAATGTAAAGGCAACAGGATTGATGACAACATCGTCTACATCTGTTACATCTAAAACAGAAGGAACTGTACAGTTAACATCTTCACCTCCACCCCTTACAACAAGATCCACAACAGGAACAGAAGCTGAAATACCAACATCAAAGAAATCAGACAAAATATCATCAACACAAAGCACCTCAGCGCTAAACCCTTTACATGTAACAACTGAGACACAGACTGCAGCTGCAGAAACAGGATCATCAACTGCTTTCAAACAGACTGTGTCATCAACATACAGTGAATCAGTGTCTGATCACAACAGAAGTGTATCAGAGTTATTGCAAACATTAACTCAAAACACAGATAAAACAACACAATCACAGAATGAGCCCACAACAACACCACAACCTCTAATTACTGGATCAACAAGAATTCAAGAAAACACAAACAGTGGATCAGATTCTTTCTCCACAATCGACAGAAAACAAACTACAAAGACTGTGGAAACGGTGCCCATTGCAACACAAACAGATTCTAGATCACCGACAATCATCAAGAAAATATCGACCACAACTGCAAAGCAACCTGCTGGATCTGTAACTCAAACAAGCACAGAATCTGGATCAATCCCTGTGTCAGCAAGACTCTCAACACACAGCACACAACCTGCAGCATCAAAAATACTCAACATATCTGCAACAATAGACTTGTCATACATAACTGAAACGCTCACTGTTGCAAAACAAACAATGGCTGATCAAAATGAAAGGAGTCAAACTGTAAATGAATCTCTGCAAAGTTCAACACTGAAATCAAAAACTCAGGATAGACCTTCACCGTCTGCAGCAGACAATTCAGGTTCATCGACAACATCAGCAGCTTTTCCAACAGAACAATACAAAGCACTTGGATCAACAACAGTTCAAACAAACGCAAAAAGTGAATCAATTCTCATGTCAACAAGACTTAACACACAAATGGCAGCAGATGTTCAAACTGAAACATCTAGTGTATCTAAAAATGAAACTCAAGCATCCATCACAAATACAGATACATCTACACAAATGGTGATGTCAAAGGCTACAACCGCCAAACAAATAACAACAACAACAACAACAACAATTCGAGGAAAAGATGTCAGTGGACTGGTGTCTATGTCACCTGAAACAGGAACCACTTCACTGTCAGTAATATCCTCTACATCTGTTACAAGACAATTCACCAAATTATCAAATGCTACTCAAACAACAACTAAAACAGACAAAGGAATGTCATTAAAAACTCCAGAGCCAATTACATTAAATTTGACACCAACATCTCAAACTAGAGCTGCAGAAGTAACCAAAACAACAGAATTTGAGACTCTACATGAAATGGAGTCAACATCAATAGCCTCAACAACACACCAGCCAACAGCTACAAAGCATGCCACTGGATCAGCAACAGGTCAAGTAACAACATATGGTGGATCAGTGCCTATGTCAACAAAGCAAACTGTAGGGTCTGGGACAGCACTGCATGCTGCAACACAAACACTATCTAGTCCATCTACAAATGCAACTCCAAAGTCTACCACAGATCATGAGACTACAAATGTAATGGAATCCATGTTGACACATGGTGGATTAGTGTCTGGTCAGTATGGAGGTGAATCCATGGAGTCCATGGCAACAGGATCCTCAACAATATCTCCAACCTCTCTAACTTCGACTGCAAGAACATCTGTAAAAGCAACATCTTTAACTCCATCTATGACAATAAAACCTACAACAAATACAGTAGAAAAGGCACAGTTACAAAACACCTCAGAAAAAATTACTTTAAATGTAAAAGGAGAGGCACAGACCACAGATGAGCAAATGACCAAAACACCAGCAAAAATTGAATCATTCACTACGTCAAAAGAAACGAAGGGGTCAACTAAGGGTGGATTAGTGGTTACACAAACACAAACAATAAACACTGTTTATGGACAGCAAGAAATATCAACACAAATTTCAACCTTGAGAACTCCATCAGTGGATTCACAGGAAACATCATCATCTGCAGTGACCAAGTCAGAGAAGCCAACAACATCAGCGCCACTGACAACACAACAAACTGCTGGAACTACAACAACTAACGGAAACACAGACAGCAGATTGGACTCTGTGTCATCCAGACCCACAACCCAAACAGCAGAGTCTGATAAACATACTAACTCAAATTCAATAACGACTTCAGCTTCGTCTGCAACTTCTACAACTGGTGCAAATGGAAAGTCTACAGTATCAACTCTATCTGTATCAAGAAGACTAACCAGCTCTGTGGTAGCAAATACCCAAGAAGAGACAGAAAATACAAAATTGCCAACATTTTCAAGACAAAGTACACAAAATGTAACAACCAAAATTCAAACACCAGAAAAAGAAACAAGCATAACACCTGAAACAACTAAAGCTGACACTCAGGATGAAACAAAAACCTTAGCAGAAGAAACAACAGAAGCATCCTCAACAACTAGATCAGAAAATCAGCAGAAAATGTCATTGTTTACAACAAGAAAATCATCAACATCAGAAGCATCAACAACACAACCCTCAACTGCAAAACAAACTGTGGGATCAACAATGACTGAAGCAAACAAAGACAGAGGTTCACTGACTGCATCAACAAGACAAACTGTGACCACACGGAGAATTGTGACAATAACAGAATCAAATCCGTCAACAACTGCAAATCAAGCATCTATTACAAATCAGACATCTACTTCAATGGTGAATGTAAAGGCAACAGGATTGATGACAACATCGTCTACATCTGTTACATCTAAAACAGAAGGAACTGTACAGTTAACATCTTCACCTCCACCCCTTACAACAAGATCCACAACAGGAACAGAAGCTGAAATACCAACATCAAAGAAATCAGACAAAATATCATCAACACAAAGCACCTCAGTGCTAAACCCTTTACATGTAACAACTGAAACACAGACTGCAGCTGCAGAAACAGGATCATCAACTGCTTTCAAACAGACTGTGTCATCAACATACAGTGAATCAGTGTCTGATCATAACAGAAATAAATCAACTTCATTGCAAACATCATCTCAAAAGACAGGTGAAACAAATGAATCAGAGGATCAGACTAAAGATGCATCACCTGCAACGAACAAATCAGAGATTCCAAAAACACAAGAACCTCCAATTATTGGATCAATAACAGTTCAAGAAAACACAAAAAGTAAAGCAATATCCCTGTCCACATTTGACAGGAGACAAACAGAGCCCAATGGCACACAAACAAATTATACTCCACCAACGACCATCAATCAAATGTCTATCGCAACTGCAAAGCAACCTGTTGGATCTACAACAACTCAAGGAAGCGTAAACTCTGGGTCAATCTATATGCCAGCTAAAAAATCAAGCATAACACCTGCAACAACTAAATCAAACACTCAGGATAAAGCAACATCATCCGCAACCACCAAATCACAGACTACAACGACAGCAGCAATTACAGGAAAACAACCCACAACTACAAAACAAACCATGAGTTCAGCAACAACAGCTTCGTCGAGGACTTCGACAATCACAGCACATGCAGTGACAAACACAAATTATGACACCTCATTAACAACCGGACAGGTATCACCCACAGCTTCAACACAAAGCATTGGATTATCAAACCAGTCACCAACACAAGTTATAGAGAAGACTACAGGGAAACAAGAGGCAGGACGAACAACGGGACATATGGGAACTACAGTGAACACCACACCACACACCACAGCATCTTTAGTTACATCTCCTCAAGAAACGACACAAACAGCTGCACACACAATTACCCCTGAGGAGGAACCAGAGACTGCATCAGGTATGTTGGTCGCAAACATTTCCACCGATGACCAAATTACTACCACAGTCATACCAACAGATCCAAATCAAACTAATGTCTTTCTTTCTTGTGCTTCTGCAGCAGCATGGACAGCGGATCAGTACTCATCCACACTGCAAAGTTTAGAATCTTCCAGTTCGCAACAACCTCAAAGTGTCTCATTGGTCCCAGTTAGCACATCAAGAAGCACTTCAGCTTCAGTCCCAGCGCAGAGTTCATCCCATTCCACAACGGAAGAAGCTCATTCAAGTACTTCCCCTCAGGTTAACGGGACTGCAAATATGGAGAAGGCTACAGTAAAATCCACACCAGTTGAGTATGGAAGCGCAGATACAACAGACTCCAATTTATACACATCATCAGCTAACATCAGGCATGCAAACACAACACAACTGGAATACGATGCAAGCCCTTTGCCTGTTTCTCGAAACAGGACTGTGTTTTTCAAATACAGTCCTAGGGTTGTTATTGTGAAGCCTTTAGTCTTTGATTATCCAGTTGTGGAGCGCATCACGTTTTTATCAAATGATACAGACAAAATTGATGGAATGACAAACTAAATAGTAACAAGGTTTGCCAATAGTACAAGATGATGAAAACAACATGGCAAATTACTTGTTAAAACATTTGTCACATGTTGATGTAAAATAATTTTTGGGATAAAATTTTACTGGGGCGGTTTCTTACAATCTCTTTTGTTCTGTTGAGATGTTGCGACTGTTCGGGATTTTAAAATTAGTTCAAAAGAGCAACCTAAATCTGGAGAGCCAATAGGTACACTCGAAATAAAACTTGATGTGGGCATTTTACAACATGTAGGCCACATCCAGCTCTTTAGTTGTTCAAGACTGGCCTGCAGTGGTTAATAGATCTGCAAAAATGCAATAAATAAAATAAATAACGTTTATTTTGTACTGAAGTCCAACTATGTGTATTATTTGGAGAATCCAATCCTTATTTCACTTTTGTCTCTGTCTGCTACAACAGCGTCCGGTATGTGCCAATGTTCATTTTGCTACCAAATGTAAAGTTTCTTCTATGTAATTACTGCACACATACCATCATCACAACATGAGTGTTAATACTAATAATATTTCAATTGTCACGAATGCGCACACTGCATATGACATTCAGCCTGAAATAAATGTGACACAGGGAAAAGACATCACAATCCAATGTACCTAATATACCTAATACTGTATAAAAGTTTGGTTTCTGACACTGCAGTTTTAGATTACAACATGTTCTATTTTGCAAAATATGTAAAAATCTGAGATAGCTGGTAATGGGACATTTCAAAATCTTCAGTGTAAAGCAAAACAACAAACTCCTATGTAAAAAGGTAATGCAGTACAACAGGAACTACAGTCTGACGGTGAATGTCGCAGCCTTTCGTTCCAAAAGAAAAGCAAAAATAAACTCCAATAAAGGCTGTGGGTGGTAACGGGTGGTTTGGGATTTGTACGCACTTTTACTGATTCATTTATTGTTAAAGTTGAAATAAAAGGTCTTGTAACTTAGTTGAAATAAAACATGTTCTCGATTTAATGTTCAAGTGTTCAAGTGGTCAAGTGTTCAAATGTTCAAGTGGCCAAAAAATCATTCTCCAAAAACCTCCTGTCCACCCCAGACATTCACCAAACAATCCACCAAACAATCCACCCAGCACCCAGCACCCGGTGTGTTCTTAATTGCTCAAATTGGTCTAACAATTAACAATGTAATCTAAATAATTCCAAATATAAAAATGAATTACAAATTTTGAATCTAAATTAACTTAAATATATTTCCACTACCCAAAGAACAAAACAAAATTGGTAGAAATTATAAACTACAAAACTTTTACATAAATGGCCACGACAGTGAAATTTGAGGTTGTAAAGTATAAAGTATTGTCATTTTGTTTGTTCAACATGTGGATAACTGTCTATGTAAATAGTTTTACAACCAAAACACAGCAAATGTGCCATTATTGGTGTGGGAGGTAAACAAATCTTGTTTTTAGTTTCATGTGATAGCTCACTTCATCATTTGTCAGAACTGTTTTAGAAACAAGATTTCTTTTTTTTCCCACTGTATAACACTTTAATCTGTTATTGAAGACATCAAGAGATTTTTTTTTATTATTCTTTTACATTTTCTGTCAATGCTGTGTGCCGTGGCAAAGTGGTTAACACTTTAACTTTTTCCAGAAAGTCTTCGACCATCAATCTGTTTTTTCTCTTAAAGTGGATTGCACCCAGGCAATCTTTGTCATCTGGATCAACAACATGAAGTCTGGTGTATCTTTACAACTAATGCATGGTAACCGGTTGGCCTCCGTTTTTTCTTAAAGTAACACATGATATTATAAAGCTTGGGAATCATTGCATTTTTCAAGCAGTTTTCAAAATAACATCTGGGGATTTGTAAGGTGAAGGAAATAGCAAAATTCCATTTTAAAGGTCTAATTACAAAGTTGCACAACATAACATTTAAAAATCTTAATGCAGATGTTCAATGCAGACCTTATGTTCTAATGTGTGTCTATTTTTAATAAAAACAATTGCTCCCAATGTCTATATTTGTTGTGTTACGCTTCTTTCAGGTTTTCCTTTAAAGTAGCCACTTTCCTCCTATTATGTAATGCCCCCATCCTCCATCTATGCCAGCCTGTGACATCAGACACTATGCACCCTAAATCAGTATATGAAAAGAAACAATCTCCTGCACTGCCTTTGAAACAAGCCAAAAATAAAACACAAAAAAAATAAGCAACAAAAGCAAACACACCTCCACCCTCTACATTCTTCAGATCAAATGAAACAGATTCACTTCTTATTATGTTGGTCGTAGTCATGATGTTTCTCATAGTGGGTTTGATCTGAAGCGTGCTTCTTGTTTGACTATAAGCAGTGATGGTGACAGACACAGCTCCTTCAGCATACTTAGTGCAGTTAGACCAGTTTAACTGAAAGTCTTTGCATGGATGTATTTTGCAAAAGGTGATTTCAGTTTCTCTAAATATTCACATTTTTATGCAAATAACATTTTAAAAATGTTGAAAATACATTTGTGATTTATATTTCTTTGTGTATTGAGACGACTGTCATGCATGCAATTTCTGACAAATGTAGGTCTTCGTGTAGTGCTGCTTACTTCCTTTAATTTGTTGTGTTGAATTGTGTTTTTCTTGGATGAAGCAGAAAAATCACATGGTTGCTTGAAAGCTCAATCAATTTATAAGCCAGTCATTATTGTGGACCAAAGGATCTTGGTGATCCCTGGAAAAGCGTTCTCTCCTGATCCTCCTATTTACAATATCCTTCAATGCCAATGGATCCATTAAGCAGCATTGAGCATGGGTGTCACAGCGTATTTAGATGTTTACAGGGATCAGTGTGATTACACATCTTGTCAAAATGTATGCGTTAATCTGTGGTGAAATAAATAAATAAAGCTGATGTGCGTCTCAACATTCTGACCACTGAAGACAGGACTCTGAAGATGAGAAAAACGTTTAAATATTGCGTAGACTTTGATTTTGGATTGAGACTGCCTTATAGAACTTTCTTGTTTGCTAGAACGGTCATCATGTATAATTATATCACCCTTTGAATGCTTGAATGCTTATGAAAAAGTCGATCTTCGTTTAAAGGTCAAAAGATTTCCGCATATGAAAACACTTGCAACCTTCCATGCGCAAATCTCGTCCACAAACAACACTCAAACAAGATTGTATCAGCAAAATATTTTGCAAAAATATGCAGTGCATATGCTGATCACCAGAAAGTGCAAAATACAGGGAGGAGGATATGGAAATGTGTGACGTACCACCTGCAATTCAATATATTAGACCAGAACCAGATTACGGGTGCTGTTATTACGTCTACATTTGGCATGTTTGAAAAGCAGGTGAGAACTGGCATGCAAAACTGTATGGCCACAGTGGCAAGCATAGCATAGCATTCTAGCTGCAAGACAATTAATAGTTGGGAAATTTTTTTTTTGTCTGTCTATGATGCACACTGCTGTCATTGGAGCAGTCCCTTCTCCTAAGCAAGCATGAGGTGGCAGTGGAAAGGAAAGACTCCTTTATTACAAGCTGAACGTTGATCTTTATTTATTGTAAAGAAATTGCTAGTGGTCTAACCTTGTCCATATTTAGAGTCTAAGGAATTATTTCAAAAACTTATAACTTTAAATGTGACAACCAAGGCTGGATATGGAGGTTTGTCTTACCATATGCACAGTGAGGAGGACTATAAAAGTTTTAAAGAGATCAACTTCTGTTTCAAAAACTGCTGCAAATATTTCTTTATCTACTGCAAAGAACAAACATCTTTTCTCACGTTTTAGAACTGATGAGATGTTTTATTTATTTATCCCTAAGTACTTTGTCATGTTTTCATAGTTTTCAACTGCGCTTTTCATAGTAGTTTTAGGTCAGTGAAGTTTAAAATAAATGTTGCCAATTAAAAAGGTACACCTTAAGTCCTACTGTCCTTAATCGTGACACAGTAAATTAATGTCACGCAAGTTCACATCAAGTCAAGAAAGTAAAAATGTCAGTGCCAATGACGTCTGAAAATAAATGTGTCAGTGCTCTGATTTGCTTGATTAATTTTTTTATTGAAAAGTGTTACATTGCACCCATGCCTTTGAATTTGTTTTGCCAAGAAAAACAGCTTCTACATCCAATCACGCTATGCGGTTCGCTCTGTGACTGATCTGGCAAGCTTTAAAGCATATTTCTTTAAAAGCTTGCTAGGCTTGTTGCAAAAAAATGGAACAAATGCACCTGTCTTTTGTATTTCACACATTGTGTGTATTGTTTTCTTAGTCTTAATGTTTAAGAAAACAGACCTCCAATCCCAGAAACTCAAGCGTCTACCTAACCTTTCAGACCATAAAGTAAAGATTAATAATTTGGACATGCAAACATTAACATCTTATCATTGTTGACATCAATACTTAAATTTTAAAGTGAAACTGTACCAACATGGAACAGAGGTAAGCTAGCTTGTGGTCTGACCACTTCAGTGGAATGAATAAACAATAGATGCCTCTAAAACTGAGTCTGAGCCAACAGATTTTTTTTCTTTTACCTGTCATTTCACAAACATCCCCAGGAGAATGAACATGAATTCCTTTCCGTAGTCCTACTTTTCAGATGCAGGTTATATATAAGGGCCAACATCATTGTGGCATCTGATGAGTTAAGGGAGCAGCAGGAACGCTTTAAAGAAGCACTTGAACTTGAATACAGCTGCAGGTAAGTGGATTACTGACTTCGTTGTTAGTTAAAGTGATGAGAGCTTTTATAGTCTAAATCTAATTCCTTATCAGTCAAATTCATGTAATATTAGACATTGTGTGATGTTTGTGCAATGTGCAATGTAAAAGATTCTAATTGGGAAATTTTGCATTGTACAAATTCACTACAACATAATTACAACATTTTTGTTGTGGTATCAAAATCTAAATAATAGATTTTTTTTATTTATTATATTTCAAGACTCATAATATTTATTTTGTATTTTAAGACAAATACAATGCAAATACCTTATTATTCTCTAGTATGTTTTAACATTAACCTCTGCTTGTCTGTTTTACAACTATTTCATAACTACTATTTAACTATTTCCACTCCCTACTTTTAGGGAGGTGTGGGATAAAAAACAAAACATGCATGACTTATGTCTGAGGTTAGTTTAGATTAACCATAGAAATAAATATCCTTGCTATTGGACTGCTGTGTTAGAAAAGTCACATGGAAACTGCACACTACAGTATAGAACAGTTCAACACTATAAGTCCCAAAGCACTGGTTTATAAAACATTGTTTCAGTGATGAGCTTTTCTTAACATGCACAGTCAACCCGTTCAGATTTAAACCAAATTCTCTCTTTCTCTCTTGATTTTAATTAAATTAGTGAGATATTTGCAAAAAAAAAGAACCTCAGTGAAACTTCTAAGTATTCTAAAAACTCATAAATTTTTATTTTACATGTTATTTTTATACCACTGTTTAAGAACTAAAGTGGACACTGATAGTCCGGGTCACTCTCACTCCTTTCTTTACATTATCCCACATGATAAAAAGCTCTGTACTACATCTTACAGGATCTACTAATTATTAGATCCTATTGAGAACTTATTGGGGAAGAAAATAAATTAAAAAATCCCATTCCATAAAAGAAACATTAAAATATGTTTTCAGTTAAAGTTAATTAAAACTTTTTTTTTGTTTGTTGAACAGGTTTAGAAGAAATTGGAGAGAAGATGAAGATATGACATTTGATTAGATTCTTTTTTTATTCCACATGACTTCCAAACAATGGATCTTTGACTCATTCATAGTTTCAATATTATGTATTTAGAGAGAAGTGCATGAAAGACCAGTAATGATAGTTGAATACCCACAATCCTTCACGCTGCTTGAACTGAACCCAAGAGAGAAAAATAAGTGAACCATGTGACTGCTCATTGTTTCATCACAATCAGCATTTTCCATTTGTTGCACTGATTTCCTCTGCAGAATAATTAAGAAGTAGTATACAAGACAAAAACTACTCATCCTTGAATCACAATTTAATATTAAGGTTAGGCTAATTTTCTGAAACACTAAAAATTTTGGCAACCTATAAGCTCTATCTAGCTCTATCTCATTTTGGGGCGAGCAATTAAACTAGTCTCCTTAAAAGATAAAAGAAGATAATGAGCCCGGAAGAAAAAAACATAAAGTTGAGTGATTTGTGTTTTGACCAGTTGAATGATTTAAATGAGACATCACCTACACAAATATTAAACTCAAAAAATACAGATTGTACTTAGTTTAAAGAATTAGTTGGTTAATTTATACATATGAATGACATAATGACTTAATTTAGTCATGATTTCAGTAGCTTAGCTACTTTGTTGAAGTATTACCACATCACTCATTTGATTAAAGAATAGGAACATGTCAATACAAAAGTAATAGAAACCATTTTATTAAATAACATTATTTACTTTCTGTTTTTGAGGTGATTTTGTTTAATCTTTGCTGTTATGTGTCCACAAATGTGATCAAGAAAGAATTTGGATGAAACAAGACTTAAAGTTTACTGAAAAAACTTTGAAAACATATCAAAATAAAATGGGTTTAGCACATAATAATGGCTCAGTTACTACAAAATATTATGTAGATGACATTGAAAATTGATTAAGATAGATTTTCTTTACGTTGCAGAATAAAGATCAGAAAAGGATGGGGGTTGGAAACATTATACCATTGCTACTAATCCTAGCAGGTAAGTAAGAGATTAGCCAAAATAAGGTTGAGGGTGGGAAGACACGGTCCTGTAAATGCATTTTAGCTCCAAAAGAGCTGCACAAAATAACTTAAATCTAAATAAAGCAAACAAAAATCTCTATAAGTGAATAATAAGGATTAATAACATGTTTTCTTGATTAAGTAGTAACACAGATAACTACAACTACAGCTCAGATAACAGCAGCTGCTCCAACAACAACCACAGCTGCTCCAACAACAACCACAGCTGCTACAACTACAACCACAGTTGCTCCAACTACAACCACAACAGATCCAACCACAACCACAGATGTACCAACTACAACCACAGTTGCTTCAACTACAACCACAACAGATTCAACCACAACCACAACAGATCCAACCACAACCACAGATGTTCCATCTACAACTACAGCGGCCCCAACTACAATAATAGCGGCTCCAACTACAACCACAGCGGCCCCAACTACAACTACAGCGGCTCCAACCACAACAACAGTGGCTCCAACTACAACCACAGCTGCTCCAACTACAACAACAGTGGCTCCAACTACAACCACAGCTGCTCCAATCACAACCACAGCAGCTCCGACTACAACCACAGAGGCTCCAACCACAACTACAGCTGCTCCAACCACAACCACAGCTGCTCCAACCACAACAACAGGAGCTCCAACCACAACCACAGAAGGTACAATCACAACCACAGCTGCTCCAACCACAACAACAGCTGCTCCAACTACAACAACAGTGGCTCCAACTACAACCACAGCTGCTCCAACCACAACCACAGCGGCTCCAACCACAACAACAGTTGGTCCAACTACAACCACAGTTCCTCCAACCACAACCACAGAGGCTCCAACCACAACCACAGAAGCTCCAACCACAACAACAGAGTCTCCAACCACAACCACAGCAGCGCCAACCACAACAACAGCTGCTCCAAACACAACCACAGCTGCTCCAACCACAACAACAGGAGCTCCAACCACAACCACAGAAGGTACAATCACAACCACAGCTGCTCCAACCACAACAACAGCGGCTCCAACCACAACAACAGTTGGTCCAACTACAACCACAGTTCCTCCAACCACAACCACAGAGGCTCCAACCACAACCACAGAAGCTCCAACCACAACAACAGAGTCTCCAAACACAACCACAGCTGCTCCAACCACAACCACAGCAGCGCCAACCACAACAACAGCTGTTCCAACCACAACCACAGAGGCTCCAACCACAACCACAGAAGCTCCAACCACCACCACAGCAGCTCCAACCACAACCACAACTGCTCCAACCACAACAACAGTTGCTCCAACCACAACCACAGAGGCTCCAACCACAACCACAGAAGCTCCAATCACAACAACAGTGTCTCCAACCACAACCACAGAAGCTCCAACCACAACAACAGAGTCTCCAACCACAACCACAGCAGCTACAACAACAAACGCAGTAGCTACAACTACAACCACAGCGGCTCCAAACACAAACACAGAGGCTCCAACCACAACCACAGCTGCCCCAACTACAACCACAGCGGCTCCAACTACAACCACACCTGCTCCAACTACAACCACAGCTCCTCCAACAACAACCACAGAAGTTCCAACCACAACCACAGCGGATCCAACCACAACTACAGCTGTGGAAACTACAACCACATCGGTTCGAACCACAACTGCTCCAACCACAACCACAGCGGCTCCAACCACAACCACAGTTCCTCCAACCACAACCACAGCAGCTCCAACCACAAACACAGCAGCTCCAACCACAACAACAGTTGCTCCAACCACAACCACAGAGGCTCCAACCACAGAAGCTCCAACCACAACAACAGTGTCTCCAACCACAACCACAGAGGCTACAACCACAACCACAACAGCTCCAACCACAACCACAGCGGCTCCAACCACAACCACAGCGGCTCCAACCACAACAACAGTTGGTCCAACTACAACCACAGATCCTCCAACCACAACCACAGAGGCTCCAACCACAACCACAGAAGCTCCAACCACAACAACAGAGTCTCCAACCACAACCACAGCAGCGCCAACCACAACAACAGCTGCTCCAAACACAACCACAGCTGCTCCAACCACAACCACAGCGGCTCCAACCACAACCACAGCTGCTCCAACCACAGCCACAGCAGTTCCGACTACAACCACAGAGGCTCCAACCACAACTACAGCTGCTCCAACCACAACCACAGCATCCCCAACTACAACCACAGCAGATCCAACCACAACCACAACAGCTCCAACCACAACCACAGCTGCTCCAACTACAACCACAGCGGCTAGAACCACAACCACAACTGCTCCAACCACAACCACAGCTCCTCCAACCACAACCACAGAAGCTCCAACCACCACCACAGCAGCTCCAACCACAACCACAACTGCTCCAACCACAACAACAGTTGCTCCAACCACAACCACAGAGGCTCCAACCACAGAAGCTCCAACCACAACAACAGTGTCTCCAACCACAACCACAGAAACTCGAACCACAACAACAGAGTCTCCAACCACAACCACAGAGGCTCCAACCACAACCACAGCTTCTCCAACCACAACCACAGCGGCTCCAACCACAACCACAACTGCTCCAACCACAACCACAGCGGCTCCAACCACAACCACAGAGGCTCCAACCACAACAACAGCAGCTCCAACCACAACCACAGCAGCTACAACAACAACCACAGTAGCTACAACTACAACCACAGCGGCTCCAACCACAACCACAGCTGCTCCAACCACAACCACAGCAGTTCCGACTACAACCACAGAGGCTCCAACCACAACTACAGCTGCTCCAACTACAACCACAGCGGCTACAACCACAACCACAACAGCTCCAACCACAACCACAGTTCCTCCAACCACAACCACAGAAGCTCTAACCACCACCACAGCATCTCCAACCACAACAACAGCTGGTCCAACCACAAACATAGAGGCTCCAAACACAACCACAAGGGCTCCTACCACGACCACAGCAGCTCCAACGACGACCACGGCAGCTACAACAACAACCACAGTAGCTACAACTACAACAACAGCTAATCCAACTACAACCACAGCAGCTCCAACCACAACCACAGCGGCTCCAACCACAACCACAGGTCCTCCAACCACAACCACAGAGGCTCCAACCACAACCACAGCAGCTCCAACCACAACCACAGAACCTCCAACCACAACCTCAGCAGCTACAACAACAACCACAGTAGCTACAACTACAACCACAGCGGCTCCCACCACAACCACAGCTGCTCCAACCACAACCACAGAAGCTCCAACCACAACCACAGCAGCCCCAACCACAACAACAGCTGCTCCAACCACAACCACAGAGGCTCCAACCACAACCACAGCGGCTCCAACCACAACCACAGCGGTTACAACCACAACCACAGTAGCTACAACCACTACCACATCGTCTCAATCCACAACAACAGCTACTCCAACTACAACCACAGCGGCTACAACCACAACAACAGCTGCTCCAACCACAGCGGCTACAACCACAACAACAGCTCCTCCAACCACAACGGCTCCAACCACAACCACAGCGGCTACAACCACAACAACAGCTGCTCCAACCACAACCACAGCGGCTACAACCACAACAACAGCTGCTCCAACCACAACGGCTCCAACCACAACCACAGCGGCTACAAACACAACAACAGCCGCTCCAACCACAACCACAGCGGCTACAACCACAACCACACCTGCTCCAACCACAACAACAGCGGCTCCAACCACAACCACAGAAGCTCCAACTACAACAACAGCTAATCCAACCACAACCACAGCGGCTACAACCACAACCACACCTGCTCCAACCACAACCACAGCGGATCCAACCACAACTACAGCTGTGGAAACTCCAACCACATCGGTTCCAACCACAACCATGTCGGCTCCGACCACAACAACAGTTGCTCCAACCACAACCACAGAGGCTCCAACCACAACCACAGAAGCTCCAACCACAACAACAGTGTCTCCAACCACAACCACAGAAGCTCCAACCACAATAACAGAGTCTCCAACCACAACCACAGCTGCTCCAACCACAACCACAGCGGGTCCAACCACAACCACAACTGCTCCAACCACAACCACAGCGGCTCCAACCACAACCACAGTTCCTCCAACCACAATCACAGAGGCTCCAACCACAACAACAGCAGCTCCAACCACAACCACAGCAGCTACAACAACAACCGCAGTAGCTACAACTATAACCACAGCGGCTCCAACCACAACCACAGAGTCTCCAACCACAACCACAGAAGCTCCAACCACAACAACAGAGTCTCCAACCACAACCACAGCAGCGCCAACCACAACAACAGCTGCTCCAAACACAACCACAACTGCTCCAACCACAAATACAGTGTCTCCAACCACAACCACAGAAACTCCAACCACAACAACAGAGTCTCCAACCACAACCACAGAGGCTCCAACCACAACCACAGCTTCTCCAACCACAACCACAGCGGCTCCAACCACAACCACAGAGGCTCCAACCACAACAACAGCAGCTCCAACCACAACCACAGCAGCTACAACAACAACCACAGTAGCTAAAACTACAACCACAGCGGCTCCAACCACAACCACAGCTGCTCCAACCACAACCACAGCAGTTCCGACTACAACCACAGAGGCTCCAACCACAACTACAGCTGCTCCAACTACAACCACAGCGGCTACAACCACAACCACAACTGCTCCAACCACAACCACAGTTCCTCCAACCACAACCACAGAAGCTCTAACCACCACCACAGCATCTCCAACCACAACAACAGCTGGTCCAACCACAACCATAGAGGCTCCAACCACAACCACAAGGGCTCCTACCACGACCACAGCAGCTCCAACCACGACCACGGCAGCTACAACAACAACCACAGTAGCTACAACTACAACAACAGCTAATCCAACTACAACCACAGCAGCTCCAACCACAACCACAGCGGCTCCAACCACAACCACAGGTCCTCCAACCACAACCACAGAGGCTCCAACCACAACCACAGCAGCTCCAACCACAACCAAAGCACCTCCAACCACAACCTCAGCAGCTACAACAACAACCACAGTAGCTACAACTACAACCACAGCGGCTCCCACCACAACCACAGCTGCTCCAACCACAACCACAGAAGCTACAACCACAACCACAGCAGCCCCAACCACAACAACAGCTGCTCCAACCACAACCACAGAGGCTCCAACCACAACCACAGCGGTTACAACCACAACCACAGTAGCTACAACCACTACCACATCGTCTCAATCCACAACAACAGCTACTCCAACTACAACCACAGCGGCTACAACCACAACAACAGCTGCTCCAACCACAGCGGCTACAACCACAACAACAGCTGCTCCAACCACAACGGCTCCAACCACAACCACAGCGGCTACAACCACAACAACAGCTGCTCCAACCACAACTGCTCCAACCACAACCACAGCGGCTACAAACACAACAACAGCCGCTCCAACCACAACCACAGCGGCTACAACCACAACCACACCTGCTCCAACCACAACAACAGCGGCTCCAACCACAACCACAGAAGCTCCAACTACAACAACAGCTAATCCAACCACAACCACAGCGGCTACAACCACAACCACACCTGCTCCAACCACAACCACAGCGGATCCAACCACAACTACAGCTGTGGAAACTCCAACCACATCGGTTCCAACCACAACCATGTCGGCTCCGACCACAACAACAGTTGCTCCAACCACAACCACAGAGGCTCCAACCACAACCACAGAAGCTCCAACCACAACAACAGTGTCTCCAACCACAACCACAGAAGCTCCAACCACAATAACAGAGTCTCCAACCACAACCACAGCTGCTCCAACCACAACCACAGCGGGTCCAACCACAACCACAACTGCTCCAACCACAACCACAGCGGCTCCAACCACAACCACAGTTCCTCCAACCACAATCACAGAGGCTCCAACCACAACAAAAGCAGCTCCAACCACAACCACAGCAGCTACAACAACAACCGCAGTAGCTACAACTACAACCACAGCGGCTCCAACCACAACCACAGAGTCTCCAACCACAACCCCAGCCGCGCCAACCACAACAACAGCTGCTCCAGCCACAACCACAGAGGCTCCAACCACAACCACAGCTGCTCCAACTACAACCACAGCGGCTCCAACTACAACCACAGTGGCTCCAACCACAACCACACCGCCTCCAACCACAACCACAGAAGTTCCAACCACAACAACTGCATATCCAACCACAACCTCAGCAGCTACAACAACAACCACAGCGGCTCCGACCACAATCACAGCTGCTCCAACCACAACCACAGAGTCTCCAACCACAACCACAGCAGCGCCAACCACAACAACAGCTGCTGCAACCACAACCACAGAGGCTCCAACAACAACCACAGCGGCTCCAACCACAACCACATTGGCTACAACCACAACCACAGTGACTACAACCACAACCACATCACCTCCATCCACAACAACAGCTATTCCAACTACAACCACAGCGGCTACAACCACAACACCAGCTGTTCCAACCACAGCGGCTACAACCACAACAACAGCTGCTCCAACCACAACCACAGCGGCTAGAACCACAACAACAGCTGCTCTTAGCACAACCACAGCGGCTACAATCACAACTACAGCTGATCCAACCAAAACGGCTCCAACCACAACCACAGCGGCTACAACCACAACAACAGCGGCTACAACCACAACCACAGCTGATCCAACCACAACGGCTCCAACCACAACCACAGCGGCTACAACCACAACAACAGCTGCTCCAACCACAACCACAGCGGCTCCAACCACAACCACAGAAGCTCCAACTACAACAACAGCTAATCCAACTACAACCACAGCGGCACCAACCACAACCACAACTGCTCCAACCACAACTACAGCGGTTCCAACCACAACCACAGTTCCTCCAACCACAACCACAGAGGCTTCAACCACAACAGAAGTTTTAACCACAACCACAACTTTTCCAACCACAACCACAGTAGCTCCAACCACAACCACAGCTGCTCCAACCACAACCACAGCAGTTCCGACTACATCCACAGCAGCTCCAACAACAACCACAGCTGCTCCAACGACAACCACAGCAGCTCCAACCACAACAACAGCTGCTCAAACCACAACGGCTCCAACCACAACCACAGAAGCTCCAACTACAACAACAGCTAATCCAACTACAACCACAGCGGCTCCAACCACAACCACAACTGCTCCAACCACAACCACAGCGGCTCCAACCACAACCACAGTTCCTCCAACCACAACCACAGAGGCTACAACCACAACCACATCGCCTCCATCCACAACAACAGCTACACCAACAACAACCACAGCGGCTCCAACCACAACCACAGCTGCTCCAACCACAACCACAGAGTCTCCAACCACAACCACAGCGGCTCCAACCACAACCACAGTGGCTACAACCACAACCACATCGCCTCCATCCACAACAACAGCTACACCAACAACAACCACAGCGGCTCCAACCACAACCACAGCTGCTCCAACCACAACCACAGAGTCTCCAACCACAACCACAGCGGCTCCAACCACAACAACAGCTGCTCCAACCACAACCACAGCTCCTCCAACCACAACCACAGAAGTACCAACCACAACCACAGCTGCTCCAACCACAACCACAGCAGTTCCGACTACAACCACAGCAGCTCCAACCACAACCACAGCTGCTACAACCACAACCACAGCGGCTACAACCACAACGGCTAAAACCACAACCACAGCTCCTCCAACCACAACCACAGAAGCTCCAACCACAACCACAGAAGCTCCAACCACAACAGCTGGTCCAACCACAACCACAGAGGCTCCAACAACAACCACAAGGGCTCCTACCACAACAACAGCAGCTCCAACCACAACCACAGCAGCGCCAATCACAACAACAGCTGCTCCAACCACAACCACAGAGGCTCCAACCACAGCCACAGCTGCTCCAACTACAACAACAGAGGCTCCAACTACAACCACAGCTGCTCCAACCACAACCACAACTCCTCCAACCACAACCACAGAAGTTCCAACCACAACCACAGCTGCTCCAACCACAACCACAGCAGTTCCGACTACAACCACATCGTCCCCAACTACAACCACAAGAGCTCCAACCACAACCACAGCTGCTCCAACCACAACCTCAGAAGTTCCGACCACAACCACAGCTGCTCCAACCACAACCACAGCAGTTCCGACTACAACCACAGAGGCTCCAACAACAACTACAGCTGCTCCAACCACAACCACTGCGTCCCCAACTACAACCACAACAGCTCCAACCACAACCACAACAGCTCCAACCACAACCACAGCTGCTCCAACCACAACCACAGCGGCTACAACCACAACCACAGAAGCTCCAATCACAACCACAGAAGCTCCAACCACAACAACAGCTGGTCCAACCACAACCACAGCAGCACCAACCACAACAACAGCTGCTCCAACCACAACCACAGAGGCTCCAACCACAACCACAGCTGCTCCAACTACAGCCACTGCGGCTCCAACTACAACCACAGCTGCTCCAACCACAACCACAACTCCTCCAACCACAACCACAGAAGTTTCAACCACAACCACAGCTGCTCCAACTACAACCACAACCACAGCTCCTCCAACCACAACCACAGAAGCTCCAACCACCACCACAGCAGCTCCAACCACAACAACAGCTGGTCCAACCACAACCACAGAGGCTCCAACCACAACCACAATGGCTCCTACCACGACCACAGCAGCTACTACAACAACCACAGTAGCAACAACTACAACCACACCTGCTCCAACCACAACCACAGTGGCTACAACCACAACCACATCGCCTCCATCCACAACAACAGAGGCTCCAACCACAGCCACAGCTGCTCCAACTACAACAACAGAGGCTCCAACTACAACCACAGCTGCTCCAACCACAACCACAACTCCTCCAACCACAACCACAGAAGTTCCAACCACAACCACAGCTGCTCCAACCACAACCACAGCAGTTCCGACTACAACCACATCGTCCCCAACTACAACCACAAGAGCTCCAACCACAACCACAGCTGCTCCAACCACAACCTCAGAAGTTCCGACCACAACCACAGCTGCTCCAACCACAACCACAGCAGTTCCGACTACAACCACAGAGGCTCCAACAACAACTACAGCTGCTCCAACCACAACCACTGCGTCCCCAACTACAACCACAACAGCTCCAACCACAACCACAACAGCTCCAACCACAACCACAGCTGCTCCAACCACAACCACAGCGGCTACAACCACAACTGCTCCAACCACAACCACAGCTCCTCCAACCACAACCACAGAAGCTCCAATCACAACCACAGAAGCTCCAACCACAACAACAGCTGGTCCAACCACAACCACAGCAGCACCAACCACAACAACAGCTGCTCCAACCACAACCACAGAGGCTCCAACCACAACCACAGCTGCTCCAACTACAGCCACTGCGGCTCCAACTACAACCACAGCTGCTCCAACCACAACCACAACTCCTCCAACCACAACCACAGAAGTTTCAACCACAACCACAGCTGCTCCAACTACAACCACAACCACAGCTCCTCCAACCACAACCACAGAAGCTCCAACCACCACCACAGCAGCTCCAACCACAACAACAGCTGGTCCAACCACAACCACAGAGGCTCCAACCACAACCACAATGGCTCCTACCACGACCACAGCAGCTACTACAACAACCACAGTAGCAACAACTACAACCACACCTGCTCCAACCACAACCACAGTGGCTACAACCACAACCACATCGCCTCCATCCACAACAACAGCTACGCCAACAACAACCACAGCGGCTCCAACCACAACCACAGCTGCTCCAACCACAACCACAGAGTCTCCAACCAGAACCACAGCGGCGCCAACCACAACAACAGCTGCTCCAACCACAACCACATCTCCTCCAACCACAACCACAGAAGTTCCAACCACAACAACAGCTGCTCCAACCAAACCCACAGCAGTTCCGACTACAACCACAGAGGCTCCAACAACAACTACAGCTGCTCCAACCACAACCACAGCGTCCCCAACTACAACCACAACCACAACAGCCCCAACCACAACCACAGCTGCTACAACCACAACCACAGCGGCTACAACCACAACTGCAAAAACCACAACCACAGCTCCTCCAACCACAACCACAGAAGCTCCAACCACAACCACAGAAGCTCCAACCACAACAACAGCTGGTCCAACCACAACCACAGAGGCTCCAACCACAACAACAGCTGCTCCAACCACAACAACAGCAGCTCCAACCACAACCACAGCAGCGCCAACCACAACAACAGCTGCTCCAACCACAACCACAGCAGCGCCAACCACAACAAAAGCTGCTCCAACCTCAACCACAGAGGCTCCAACCACAACCACAGCTGCTCCAACTACAACCACAGAGGCTCCAACTACAACCACAGCTGCTCCAACCACAACCACAACTCCTCCAACCACAACCACAGAAGTTCCAACCACAACCACAGCTGCTCCAACCACAACCACAGCAGTTCAGACTACAACCACATCGTCCCCAACTACAACCACAAGAGCTCCAACCACAACAGCTCCAACCACAACCACAGCTGCTCCAACCACAACCACAGCGGCTACAACCACAACCACAGAAGCTCCAACCACAACCATAACTGCTAAAACCACAACCACAGCGGCTCCAACTACAAGCACAGCATCTCCAACCACAACCATAACTGCTACAACCACAACAACAGCGGCTCCAACCACAACCACAGTTCCTCCAAACACAACCACAGAAGCTACAACTACAACAACAGAAGCTCCAACCACAACCACAGCTGCACCAATTACATCCACAGCGGCTCCAACTACAACGACAGCGGCTCCAACCACAACCACAGAAGCTACAACTACAACCACAGTGGCTCCAACCACAACCACAGCTGCTCCAACCACAACCACAGTGGCTCCAACCACAACCACAGCTGCTCCAACTACAACCACAGCGGCTCCAACCACAACCACAGAAGTTACAACTACAACCACAGTGGCTCCAACCACAACAACAGCGGCTAGAACCACAACAACAGCTGCTCCAAACACAACCACAGAAGCTCCAACCACAACCACAGCGGCTCCAACCACAACCACAGTTCCTCCAACCACAACCACAGAAGCTACAACTACAACAACAGAAGCTCCAACCACAACCACAGCTGCTCCAACCACAACCACAGCTGCACCAATTACATCCACTGCTGCTCCAACTACAACGGCTCCATCCACAACCACAGTGGCTCCAACCACAACCACAGCGGCTCCAACCACAACCACAGCAGCTCCAAGCACCACCACAAAAACTTCAACCACAACCACTGCGGCTCCAACCACAACTACAGCTGCTCCAACTACAACCGCAGAGGCTCCAACCACAACAACAGTGGCTCCAACCACAACAACAGCTGCTCCAACTATAAACACAGCTGCTCCAATTATCACCACAGCGGCTCCAACCACAACAACAGCTGCTCCAACCACAACCACAGCGCCTCCAACCACAACAACAGCTGCTCCAACTACAACCACACCAGCTCCAACCACAACTATAGCAGCTCCAGCATTAATAAGACAACTGACTTTTAAGTCTGATGAAGAATTCACCTCTGATTTGGGAGACCCATCATCATCAGGATTCCAAACACGCTCTGGACACATAATTAATCGTGTATGTTTACATTTATTATTCACATAACAGTTTTCATTGTAATTTTTATAAAAATAAATTCTGCTTCATAAATTAATATATTTTTATATGAATATAAATATTTTGTGTATCTCTTCAACTTGAAGATGTGAGTTAAGTTTTATTCTAAATTAAAAAAAATACTAATGTATCTTATAAATATTATAAAATGTATTTCTTACCTAGAATGTAGTCTTAATTTTCCTCAAACATCACAACATATACTTTTAGAGGAGTATGTAGAATTTCTATTGAAATCAATACAACAAAATATATTAATTGCAATAATGTATATATCTAGCGATATCCAGAAAAATACATTTTTTAAAATTGTACACTTAACATTCTTAATTTCTCCACATAGCTTGACCCACTTTTCAGAAGAGCTTTCCCCTCATTCCAAAAGATTGGAGCCATGAGATTCAGGTAATTTCTTTTGTAGTTTGCTCAAGAAATTATAAACTTTGTAGGAAGGCACTTGTAGACAATAACTAATTATGCTAATACATTTGCAGTGCTGGATCAATTATCAACTCTGTGGAACTTGAATTTCAGTCATCATCTTCTCCTAATGATACACTACTTAAAGACATTTGGTTAATGAGGCTTCAAACATCACGGAATTCAACGTACTAGCAGACACGGTTGCTCTTAGTGACCCAGGTAAGAGGAATAAACTAATTTAAGAAAATTGAATATTTATGCAAAGGACAAATGAAAACAAACACTGTTCAAAAATATGAAGGAATTAGTTGGAGCAACAAAATATTCTAAAAATCATTTTGAGAACTTATTACTTCTAAGCTTTTTGAGAACAGCTTAGAAGAACTGAAATCTTTTTCAGTTCTTCTAAGCTGTTCACATTTGGTAAATGCAATAAATATTACAGCACCTGCAACCACAACAACAATGGTTCCAACCACAACAACTGCTCCATCCACAACTACAGTGGTTCCAACCACAACCACAACAACTCCAACCACAGCTGCTTCACCTACAACAGTGGCTCCAACAACAACCACAGAAGCTCCAACCACAACCACAGTGGCTCCAACCACAACCACAGCGGCTCCAACCACAACCACAGCAGCTCCAAGCACCACCACAAAAACTTCAACCACAACCACAGAAGCTCCAACCACAACTACAGCTGCTCCAACTACAACCGCAGAGGCTCCAACCACAACAACAGTGGCTCCAACCACAACAACAGCTGCTCCAACTATAAACACAGCTGCTCCAATTATCACCACAGCGGCTCCAACCACAACAACAGCTGCTCCAACCACAACCACAGCGCCTCCAACCACAACAACAGCTGCTCCAACTACAACCACACCAGCTCCAACCACAACTATAGCAGCTCCAGCATTAATAAGACAACTGACTTTTAAGTCTGATGAAGAATTCACCTCTGATTTGGGAGACCCATCATCATCAGGATTCCAAACACGCTCTGGACACATAATTAATCGTGTATGTTTACATTTATTATTCACATAACAGTTTTCATTGTAATTTTTATAAAAATAAATTCTGCTTCATAAATTAATATATTTTTATATGAATATAAATATTTTGTGTATCTCTTCAACTTGAAGATGTGAGTTAAGTTTTATTCTAAATTAAAAAAAAATACTAATGTATCTTATAAATATTATAAAATGTATTTCTTACCTAGAATGTAGTCTTAATTTTCCTCAAACATCACAACATATACTTTTAGAGGAGTATGTAGAATTTCTATTGAAATCAATACAACAAAATATATTAATTGCAATAATGTATATATCTAGCGATATCCAGAAAAATACATTTTTTAAAATTGTACACTTAACATTCTTAATTTCTCCACATAGCTTGACCCACTTTTCAGAAGAGCTTTCCCCTCATTCCAAAAGATTGGAGCCATGAGATTCAGGTAATTTCTTTTGTAGTTTGCTCAAGAAATTATAAACTTTGTAGGAAGGCACTTGTAGACAATAACTAATTATGCTAATACATTTGCAGTGCTGGATCAATTATCAACTCTGTGGAACTTGAATTTCAGTCATCATCTTCTCCTAATGATACACTAATTAAAGACATTTTGGTTAATGAGGCTTCAAACATCACGGAATTCAACGTACTAGCAGACACGGTTGCTCTTAGTGACCCAGGTAAGAGGAATAAACTAATTTAAGAAAATTGAATATTTATGCAAAGGACAAATGAAAACAAACACTGTTCAAAAATATGAAGGAATTAGTTGGAGCAACAAAATATTCTAAAAATCATTTTGAGAACTTATTACTTCTAAGCTTTTTGAGAACAGCTTAGAAGAACTGAAATCTTTTTCAGTTCTTCTAAGCTGTTCACATTTGGTAAATGCAATAAATATTACAGCACCTGCAACCACAACAACAATGGTTCCAACCACAACAACTGCTCCATCCACAACTACAGTGGTTCCAACCACAACCACAACAACTCCAACCACAGCTGCTTCACCTACAACAGTGGCTCCAACAACAACCACAGAAGCTCCAACCACAACCACAGAAGCTCCAACCACAACCACAGAAGCTCCAACCACATCAACAGTAGCTCCAACCACAACCACAGAAGCTCCAACCACATCAACAGTAGCTCCAACCACAACCACAGAAGCTCCAACCACATCAACAGTAGCTCCAACCACAACCACAGAAGCTCCAACAACAACAACTGCTTCAACTACAACTACAGCAGCTACAACTACAACAACAGCTGCTCCAACCAAACCAAAGACTACTCCAACAACACCAACTACTCTTGTGACGACTACAACTACAACAACTAAAGCTCCTCCTCCAGTGTTTGTTGTTGCAGCAACTGTGGTTGAACCATTTGTTGAAGAGCTAAATGACAGACATAGTGTGCAGTTCAAAGCTCTTGAAGTAAAAGTGATAGCAGTGGTGAGTGGTCCATTCAAAATCCTTTATTATTTAAATTGTTTAATCTGAGGATTATTTCACAATGAATTTTAACATGTTTTCTCTGCTACAGTATGATATCATCTACAGCGCAAGATATGGAATTCTCTTCATCCGGAGTTTTATCATTTCCTTCAAGTATGTTAGCTTTTGACTTTATTAGTCAAGTTCATCTACTTGTATGTTTTATTTACGTTTATAGTGGTAATGACCAACTAGGAACAACATAATCTGAAAGACATATTACACATAATTTATTATTTCCACCACATACATAGAATTTTAATATTTGAAATCAGTTTGAGTGTTGATCTTTTTTTTCAGACCAGCCTTCAGCAGATTTCGAATGAATGGTACTCAAGCAGAGGTGGGCGTAGAGTTCAATAAATCCACACCAGCTGAGACAATCCCAAAGGCTGAAGATGTTCAAGCAACACTGAAGGAGGCTGTGAATAACCCCAACTCCACTTTGAATGTCACATTCGACGTGAATTCCATTCAAATAATAAGTAAGAACAAAGTGTTTGAAACACATAAAGCCATATATTTAAGGTTACTCAAGTAATTTTACTTCATAATTATATTTCTAATTATCCTAATTCTCTGCGGAGTAGCATGACACTAAGTATCTCTAATTTTGTAATTAGGCAGATGATTCATACAATTCTCCTTTTATATCTTATCAGTCACGTACACGGTGCCTTCCACCCATCTCTCTCCTGTAGGATCTTCTCTAAGTTTCTCTCATCTCTGGTTAATTGGTACCTCTGTCCCTAAATCAAACCCGGTTCAAAGGAGTTTTGGTTGGACAAGGAAGAAAAAAACATCTTCCCTGAAACCTCCATTATCAGTTCCATAAGTATAACACCTGCTCAGAAACCTTCATTATCAGTTCATTCTTCCCAGTAAATAAGCAAAAGTTTAAATGTCCAAGACACCTGGTAAAACAAGCCCCTTGTTTTACACTTTGCTCCATACAAAGGGTCTGGACCCTGGGTTACTGAGAAATTATTGATTGCAGGAGTTGTGGATTTTGCTGATGTTTGAAAAGATTGGATTTGACTTTACAGAGTCGCTAACGATTGGCCATGTAATGAGCCAGCTCAGTGAAGCTTCCTGGGGAGTAGGGAACTACATCTTTGCCAGCAGTTTCAAACTTGAACACAATCCACACTTCCTGTAAACGATCATTACTCTATAGCCGGGGGAGCAGGCCTTCTGTATGAAGTGAGTACAGAACAGGGGACTGGTTTTGACCAAGCTAACCTCCTAGTGGAACATGACTGGAAAACGTCCAAGCAGAGTGAGAAATTTTTAGAATCTTTGTCATTGCTAATTATCTTTTAAAATATGATTTAAAAACAATTATTTCATTCATTGTTATTTTTATCACCATAAAGAAAAAGCAGTTGACTTTCAGGTTAATTTTAAAACAATAAATCAAGCAATTCCTCTCTTTATTTGTCAGCACATTAGTAACTACAAAGAAAATTCAATGACCAAAATATTCACAGACTGATAAAAAAAAACAAACACTAACTACATAGTTTATTTTTATTGTGATAAATATTAAGTTGATTACTTATTGCTTTCACTTCACCAAATAATTATTAGTTCATGTATTGTAATGGTAAAGAAAAATGATCAATTTTACATTTCACTTTTTTGTTGTTTTTCTGCACACTAATATGTTGCTTTCAATGCTTGTCTTTGTTTGGCAGGTGTACCTGCAACTTCAGCCCCAGTAGTTTTGCAAAATACAACAACTACAACTAATGAAACTGCTGCAAACATCACTACCGGAGTAACAACAACAACGCCTGGAACGTCAACTGCCAGCAATGCAACAACTACAACTAATGGAACTGCTGCTAACATCACTACCGGAGTAGCAACAACAAAGCCTGGAACGTCAACTGCCAGCAATGCAACAACTACAACTAATGAAACTACTGCAAACATCACTACCGGAGTAACAACAAAACCTGGAACGTCAACTGCCAGCAATGCAACAACTACAACTAATGGAACTGCTGCTAACATCACTACCGGAGTAACAACAAAACCTGGAACGTCAACTGCCAGCAATGCAACAACCACAACTACAGCGGCTCCAACAACAATAACAATTGCTTCAACTACAACAACAGCTGCTCCAACCAAACCAAAGACTACTCCAACAACACCAACTACTCTTGTGACAACTACAACTACAACAACTGAAGCTCCTCCTCCAGTGTTTGTTGTTGCAGCAACTGTGGTTGAACCATTTGTTGAAGAGCTAAATGACAGACATAGTGTGCAGTTCAAAGCTCTTGAAGTAAAAGTGATAGCAGTGGTGAGTGGTTCATTCAAAATCCTTTATTATTTAAATTGTTTAATCTGAGGATTATTTTACAATGAATTTTAACATGTTTTCTCTTCTACAGTATGATATCATCTACAGGTCAAGATATGGAATTCTCTTCATCCGGAGTTTTATCATTTCCTTCAAGTATGTTAGCTTTTGACTTTATTAGTCAAGTTCATCTACTTGTATGTTTTATTTACGTTTATAGTGGTAATGACCAACTAGGAACAAAATAATCTGAAAGACATATTACACATAATTTATTATTTCCACCACATACATAGAATTTTAATATTTGAAATCAGTTTGAGTGTTGATCTCTTTTTTCAGACCAGCCTTCACCAGATTTCGAATGAATGGTACTCAAGCAGAGGTGGGCGTAGAGTTCAATAAATCCACACCAGCTGAGACAATCCCAAAGGCTGAAGATGTTCAAGCAACACTGAAGGAGGCTGTGAATAACCCCAACTCCACTTTGAATGTCACATTCGACGTGAATTCCATTCAAATAATAAGTAAGAACAAAGTGTTTGAAACACATAAAGCCATATATTTAAGGTTACTCAAGTAATTTTACTTCATAATTATATTTCTAATTATCCTAATTCTCTGCGGAGTAGCATGACACTAAGTATCTCTAATTTTGTAATTAGGCAGATGATTCATACAATTCTCCTTTTATATCTTATCAGTCACGTACACGGTGCCTTCCACCCATCTCTCTCCTGTAGGATCTTCTCTAAGTTTCTCTCATCTCTGGTTAATTGGTACCTCTGTCCCTAAATCAAACCCGGTTCAAAGGAGTTTTGGTTGGACAAGGAAGAAAAAAACATCTTCCCTGAAACCTCCATTATCAGTTCCATAAGTATAACACCTGCTCAGAAACCTTCATTATCAGTTCATTCTTCCCAGTAAATAAGCGAAAGTTTTATTTTCCAAGACACCTGGTAAAACAAGCCCCTTGTTTTACACTTTGCTCCATACAAAGGGTCTGGACCCTGGGTTACTGAGAAATTATTGATTGCAGGAGTTGTGGATTTTGCTGATGTTTGAAAAGATTGGATTTGACTTTACAGAGTCGCTAACGATTGGCCATGTAATGAGCCAGCTCAGTGAAGCTTCCTGGGGAGTAGGGAACTACATCTTTGCCAGCAGTTTCGAACTTGAACACAATCCACACTTCCTGTAAACGATCATTACTCTATAGCCGGGGGAGCAGGCCTTCTGTATGAAGTGAGTACAGAACAGGGGACTGGTTTTGACCAAGCTAACCTCCTAGTGGAACATGAATGGAAAACGTCCAAGCAGAGTGAGAAATTTTTAGAATCTTTGTCATTGCTAATTATCTTTTAAAATATGATTTAAAAACAATTATTTCATTCATTGTTATTTTTATCACCATAAAGAAAAAGCAGTTGACTTAATTTTAAAACAATAAATCAAGCAATTCCTCTCTTTATTTGTCAGCACATTAGTAACTACAAAGAAAATTCAATGTCCAAAATATGCACAGACTGATTTAAAAAAAAAAAAAAACACTAACTACATAGTTTATTTTTATTGTGATAAATATTAAGTTGATTACTTATTGCTTTCACTTCACCAAATAATTATTAGTTCATGTATTGTAATGGTAAAGAAAAATGATCAATTTTACATTTCATTTTTTGTTGTTTTTCTGCAAACTAATATGTTGCTTTCAATGCTTGTCTTTGTTTGGCAGGTGTACCTGCAACTTCAGCCCCAATAGTTTTGCAAAATACAACAACTACAACTAATGAAACTGCTGCCAACATCACTACCGGAGTGGCAACGACAACGCCTGGAACGTCAACTGCCAGCAATGCAACAACTACAACTAATGGAACTGCTGCTAACATCACTACCGGAGTAGCAACAACAAAGCCTGGAACGTCAACTGCCAGCAATGCAACAACTACAGCAGTTACAACCATTACAACAAAAACCACAACTGTGGTGCAAACAGTAAGGCAGCTGACCTTTAGGTCTCCCGGAGAGACCTTTACAACTGATTTGCTCGACTCAACCTCAACAGCATTTAAAAACCGAGCTTCACTTTTAAAGTCAACTGTGAGTAATTTTCTTTGAAATTTGTAACAGCCAAATGATCACAACATATTTACTACACATGTTAAGCAATGTGGCAAGACTTTATTTTTTGTCAAAAAATAAATGTACATTTTTATTGAGATTCTACTTAAATATATTTCTTGTTCTGTATGTTTGGTATGAATAATTTCCACAATGTTCTAAATAACACAACTTTGTTTAGTTGTCTTATTTACACATTAAGCATTGTTTATTTACACTCTTAGCATTGAGATTTGATTCGAACTTTCTTCTTTCTTCAGCTTGAACCATTCTACAAGCAATCATTTTCTTCATTCAGTGATCTAACAGTGAAGTCTTTCAGGTAATTTGTTTACAATATTCTAAAAAATTTTTTTGTAATTCTTTCAACTCACATCATATGTTTTCTGTTGTACAGAAGCGGCTCAATCATCAATGAAATGGAGCTTCGATTTGTATCTGCATCTGCTCCTACTGGCTCCGAAATTGCACAAGTTTTGGTCAAGGTGGCTTCAAACATCACTGCCTTCACCGTTGATGCTGCTAGTATTTTCGTCGATGGCACACGTAAGCTAAAATAAATTCAGATATCAAGATAATTATCTACATAAACAAAAATCATAAAATACATTTAAAAACCGTTTTATTATCAAACATTTTGTTGACGTCGTGTTTTGCTTTCTCAATGTTTACAGAAGTGTCAAGTGGAGTAAGCCACAAGATCAGTCTCATCATGGCTTTCTGCATGGTCCTGTTGTCACGGATGCTGTCAAGCCAACACTAACATCTCTGCTAATTTCTAGTGGATGATCTGCTTAAAAATTATTCTAAGTGGAAACCACCCAAGACATCATGAGAGGGCATTTTGTTTAAGAGATATAATTAGTCAACATTTTCCAAGCATGTTTCAGCAAATCATCAGTCAAAAACTTAAATGCTGGTAAAACCACATTTATTATTTGTACTACTTGTGAAGATGTTAGTAGGATATTGTTACTTTGGCAGCAAAATCCTGGATCCAGTCTATGAAGAAAACAACTTGTGTACTTCCTGCATCTATTGAGAGAGTTATTTATGTTGTCTAAAGAAGTGATGTAGGATTTTAAACTTTTTCTCTCAAAGTAACTGCAATTTATTCTTATACAAAGTTTAATTATTGTGTTCATTATTTATATATACATATATTTGAAATACTAATGAAGGAATTGCCTGAATGACTGATGAGTGGGTGACACAATTTATGCCAGAATCCTCTATAAATGAATGTTGTGGGATAAAAGAAATGTAGAACGTCTGAAACCTTTGTGATTATTTAGTTTTTCTTTTCAATATAAACATATCAATGAGATCGATTGTTTCTGTATTCAGTATGCTCTTAAGTGTTATGCAACCTTATTTCCGTGTAACTAATGAAGAAATGTAATTATATACAATATGAACATTAAATTACATTCATATGAGATTATTGCAATATTTATCTTTAGGGTGAAAGATGTGTTAAAGGGCATAAAATGCAATGCAGCTGTTTCCAATAAAGAAATTAATATGTAAAAGTATTGCTTCTGTTATATTCTGAGCAATAAATACACCACTGAGCAGTTACTCATTGGGCTGAGTGACATAGCTGAAAAATAAAATCTCAGATTTTTTTCATACTAAATCTGACGTCTGATTTAAATTTTAAAAATTTATCTCGCTTTTTATTTTCTGTTTATTTTTTAAAGGAAATTACAAATCACATAAAGCATTTCCAAAGACATGCTTTTATTTTAATCATCCCTTCTTGGAATTTAAATGAATTTAAATGAAGTAATAAAAACGATCATTAGAAAATGTCTTTATAAATATTCTGGCACTAACTGAATAGAAAACGAATAAAGAATCCTTTTTGTACCTGGTTAGAGTTTAGTCTGATGTAAAGTCAATATGTGAGAGAAAAAAAAACAATGTTTTCAAAAAGTTAATTTAAAACTTCCAATGTCAAATAAAAGACTCTTTCAGACTCTTTAGTTTTTCTATCTCAGTCATTTTAAAATCGTCATGAAGGCGTCCAATAGGAAATGACACCTTTTGCTCAGCTTTTTCTGACCAAAGGAATCCTTTGTTTGCTGCTGACGTCGTTCCCGCACTCAAGCAAATACAATATAAATCTCTAATACCAACAATGAAAACAAACTTGTGTATTTATAGAATTCAATCTGGAGAGACTCAGACGGAGATAAGAAGACAATTAGAAGAGTTTATTAACAAACAGAACAGCTCGGCTGGAGAGCGAAGGACACCATGAATTAAGGTCCTTATCAGCTGGGACTTGGTCGATGATTGGACGTGACATGGCTTGGTCCGGCGTTGATAGGTCGGCGATTGTGGGCAGGTCGCTTCAGTGGGGATAAAAGAGTCTTCCAGTTTGAATTTGCGCCTATGCTTCATTTCTCAGTTGATGTTAACGTAAGCAAGCTGTTATCTTGTTTTATGATCTTCCTTCCTGCATGTTTGTGGTGGTTCGGCCAGTTTTGCTGCTATTTATATATCCGGATGAAGAGATTTCCCAATAGCAAGTTCTATGTTATTACGTTCTTAAATAAAAAATACTTATTGATAACATTTGGACACATTTGAAATCAAAGATTTGGTATGTAAATTTGTATGGTTTTGGATTTAAAGTGTAGCGGATATTACTGGTAAACTTTTTCATATTAGTATTAGAGAAAACAAGTAGATATAAATGTTTGTTGCTACCACTAAACATATATTTATCACAATTACTGTTACTATTATTATTATATTTTAACCACCACACATATCTTAACTACATGAGGCATATGTATACATGTTATCTTAAATGTTGGGAAATATAATATCTTTATGAAATTTTATTCATTCACTTCCTTATTTGTGCTTTTACTTGTCGTTAAATGGTTTGTGTAACTCTTCCAATATTGTGGAAAATGTAAAATTTAGGACTTTTTGAACAGTGAACTTTTTGTTTCTTTTTAAACCAGCTGGTTTAAAACTGCAATAGCTCAAAATAAAATAAAATAATGTAGCAAAAACTTTTGTTTTAAACTTGAACAACATCTACAACAGAAACGTCTTCGACTATTGCGGTACATTTTATTGCCATACTCTTATGCGCATTCTAAAATATATTCCAGGATTGCAAGAAGTTGATCTACAACATAATTCTTTGTTAAATATAAAGTTTATTCCATTTAACAAGTTTGTGCCAATATAAACAAATTTTATAGTGTTTAAAAAAACTAAACATGATGTCTTAATGCTGATGTCTTAATGTCTAATAGCTTAATGCTATTTGTAACAATGAAGTGTTCGAAGTGAGACAAACATAATGTCGCAGCCACACCTTTGCATTCTTGCTCTTGTGAATACTACTCACAAAAACACACATGCAGTTTAAAAGCTATCCATCTTTAACAATAGGTCTGTCTACAGGCATTTTTGTCTGAGTTAGTTTTTAAATACATCAGACACTTTATAACGTAAACCTTTGTACAAAACAGTCTGTTCAGCTTTATAGAATGTAGATTTCATAGCATCTGTGCTAAAAAAAAGAGACATACAAATTTCTTTAAAAAACAACAAAAAGAACTTGTGGGGCAAATTAAACTGCAAATTACTGAAACGACCAAGTCATTCAGTACAATGCCTTATGTAACTATGAAACCCTCTTCTATTAGAAGGCACCATTTTGCATACACAAAACAAGATAATGGCGTCTTGTTTTTTTCACTTTGACGGAATGAAAGGACAATAGGAATGCAAACCAAATCACCTTTGCGAGTTGTTTTCATTACTCTGACACAAACAACAGTTCAAAAATGAATGTTTTAACCTGCGTCATACTTGCAATAGATAAGGTGCAATAGACAGGTAATATATAAGGTTCAGCAGCAGACTGGTTGATCAAGAGTTAGAGGAGAAGCAATAGAGGGTTAGAGGAACTTTTGAAACCAGCCACTGCTTTGGGTAAGTACATTCCTTAGTCTAATAATGCCAGGTTTTGTAATTTACATGAGTATGAAAAATTAAGGTTTTAGCTTTTCTTTTAAAAAATTATGTTGATGTGATTTGTGTTTAAGGTTCTCACTGTCATTGTTTAAAATGACTATGTCCCCCTCCGTTCATACCCAAAAAAAGACAAAATTTAAAAACAAAAAAGCCTGCTGTGTGACGTGCTTTTGCTAATAAATTTCCTATACATTGACAGAGAAGTAAAAAAACACTGGACTTTTACGTGTATTTATGTGTCTTTAATATTGGCAAGCTTACTAAATATGTAAGTTTGCCAATATTGTGATAAAATGGTGACTGGTAATCAGACTTTTAGCTAGATTAAAATATGTCAAAACAATTTAAAAACTAAATTTTGATGACAAAATATAATCTACAGAATACCTTGGCAAAACTTTAAATGAAACATTAACACACATTTAGTTAACACATTTAGTTCTTTTTTAAAAAAATTCTAATTAAAGATTTTTTAACTACATCAATATGGAAATATGTACAGCTTATTTTAATTTCCAGTAGTTAAAGAACAGTGTTTTTTGTTAAAAACTTTTAAAAACTAAGAAGAAGAAGTTGAAAATCAACAAATCAATTTGATGTGTTTTCTGTTTTGATAATTGTTTGAGGATCGACTGTAAGAAACTCACAAATTGTGTTGAATATTTTTCTTTGTCTTCTTGTGAGGAAAGTTGTTGGCTGCTTTAATGTGTTTATCTTTATTTAAACAGTTTATTATTTATTACAATTAATTATTTACAATTTATACAATTTATTACAATTTAGTTATAATTTATTATTTACAATTAACCTAAATAACTATCAATTATGTTCTTTTTTTATGTTTTTAAAATGGCTGTATTAAAGGAAAATCAACATATCTATTCAGTTGGCAGAAGAAATTATTGTCTGTAAATTTACAGGTTTTGATGTGTTAACTTTTTTAGGACAAAGATTGAAAATGGGACTTAAAGGAATCTTGATGATCCTACTAATGCTAAATGGTAAGTTCACAAGAGTAAAAACTTAAAAGATTTGTGTAAATATGAAACTGTAAAATAACAGTTTAAAATAATAAAAAAAACTTTACCAACAAATTCCAACCGACAGCAAGTACAACGCTGACGACAACACAGGCAAATACTACAGCTGCTCCAACCACCACAACCACAACGGCTCCAACCACAACAACCACAACGGCTCCAACCACAACCACAGCTGCTCCAACCACAACACCAGCTGCTCCAACCACAACAACAGCTGCTCCAACCACAACCACAGCAGCTCCAACCACAACAACAGCTGCTCCAACCACAACCACAGCTACAGCAACCACAACCACAGCAGCTCCAACCACAACAACAGCTGCTCCAACCACAACCACAGCAACTCCAACCACATCCACAACTTCTCCGACCACAACAGAGTCAACAAGCACAACAACAGTAGCTCCGACGACAACAGGAACTCCAACAACCACAGCTACTCCAACAACAACAGAATCTCCAACCACATCCACAGCTGCTCCAACCACAACAACAGCAGCTCCAACCACAACCACAGCTACACCAACCACAACCATTGCTACACCAACTACAACCACAGCTGCTCCAACCACAACAACAGCAGCTCCAACCACAACAACAGCTGCTCCAACCACATCCACAGCGGCTCCAACCACAACCACAGCAGCTACAACTACAACCACAGCAGCTACAACCACAACCACAGCAGCTACAACCACAACCACAGCGGCTCCAACAACGACAGCTGCTCCAACCACAACCACAGCGGCTCCAACCACTACCACAGCAGCAACAACTACAACCACAGCTGCTCCAACCACAACCACAGCTACAGCAACCACAACCACAGCGGCTACAACCACAACAACAGCGGCTCCAACCACAACCACAGCTGCACTAACCACAACTACAGCGGCTCCAACCACAACAACAGCTGCACTAACCACAACTACAGCGGCTCCAACCACAACAACAGCTGCACTAACCACAACTACAGCGGCTCCAACCACAACAACAGCGACACCAACCACAACCACAGTTGCTCCAACCACAACCACAGCTGCTCCAACCACAACAACAGCAGCTCCAACCACAACCACAGCTACACCAACCACAACCACTGCTACACCAACTACAACCACAGCTGCTCCAACCACAACAACAGCAGCTCCAACCACAACCACAGTCACACCAACTACAACCACAGCTGCTCCAACCACAACCACAGCGGCTCCAACCACAACAACAGCTGCTCCAACCACATCCACAGCGGCTCCAACCACAACCACAGCAGCTACAACTACAACCACAGCAGCTACAACCACAACCACAGCAGCTACAACCACAACGACAGCTGCTCCAACCACAACCACAGCTGCTCCAACCACAACCACAGCGGCTCCAACCACTACCACAGCAGCAACAACTACAACCACAGTGGCTCCAACAACAACCACAGCGGCTCCAACCACAACCACAGCAGCTACAACCACAACCACAGTAGCTACAACCACAACCACAGCTACTCCAACTACAACTATAGCTGCTCCAACCACAACCACAGCTACACCAACCACAACCACAGTGGCTACAACCACAACGACAGCGGCTCCAACCACAACCACAGCTGCACTAACCACAACCACAGCGGCTCCAACCTCAACAACAGCTGCTCCAACCACAACTGCACCAACCACAACCACATCGGCTCCAACCACAACAACAGCGGCTCCAACCACAACCACAGCTGCTCCAACCACAACAGCTACATCAACCACAACCACAGTTGCTCCAACCACAACCACAGCAGCTCCAACCACAACAACAGCTGCTCCAACCACAACCACAGCGGCTCCAACCACAACCACAGCGGCTTCAACCACAACCACAGCTGCACTAACCACAACCATAGCAGCTCCAACCACAACAACAGCTGCTCCAACCACAATCACATCGGCTCCAACCACAACAACAGCGGCTCCAACCACAACCACAGCTGCTCCAACCACAAACACAGCCGCTCCAACCACAACCACAGCTGCTCCAACCACAACCACAGCTGCTCCAACCACAACAACAGCTGCTCAAACAACAACCACTGCATCTCCAACCACAACAATAGCAGCTCCAACCACAACCACAGAGGCTCCAACCACAACAACAGCTGCTCCAACCACAACCACAGCTGCTCCAACCACAACAACAGCAGCTCCAAACACAACCACAGAGGCTCCAACCACAACAATAGCTGCTCCAACCACAACCACAGCGGCTCTAACCACAACAACAGCAGCTCCAACCACAACCACAGCGGCTCCAACCACAACAACAGTAGCTCCAACCACAACCACAGCTACACCAACCACAACCATTGCTACACCAACTACAACCACAGCTGCTCCAACCACAACAACAGCAGCTCCAACCACAACCACAGTCACACCAACTACAACCACAGCTGCTCCAACCACAACCACAGCGGCTCCAACCACAACAACAACTGCTCCAACCACATCCACAGCGGCTCCAACCACAACCACAGCAGCTACAACTACAACCACAGCAGCTACAACCACAACCACAGCAGCTACAACCACAACCACAGCTGCTCCAACCACAACAACAGCTGCTCAAACAACAACCACTGCATCTCCAACCACAACAATAGCAGCTCCGACCACAACCACAGAGGCTCCAACCACAACAACAGCTGCTCCGACCACAACCACAGCTGCTCCAACCACAACAACAGCAGCTCCAAACACAACCACAGAGGCTCCAACCACAACAATAGCTGCTCCAACCACAACCACAGCGGCTCCAACCACAACAACAGCAGCTCCAACCACAACCACAGCGGCTCCAACCACAACAACAGCAGCTCCAACAACAACCACAGCTACACCAACCACAACTATTGCTACACCAACTACAACCACAGCTGCTCCAACCACAACAACAGCAGCTCCAACCACAACCACAGTCACACCAACTACAACCACAGCTGCTCCAACCACAACCACAGCGGCTCCAACAACGACAGCTGCTCCAACCACAACCACAGCGGCTCCAACCACTACCACAGCAGCTACAACCACAACCACAGCTGCTCCAACTACAACAACAGCGGCTCCAACCACAACCACAGCTGCACTAACCACAACTACAGCGGCTCCAACCACAACAACAGCTGCACTAACCACAACTACAGCGGCTCCAACCACAACAACAGCTGCACTAACCACAACTACAGCGGCTCCAACCACAACAACAGCGACACCAACCACAACCACAGTTGCTCCAACCACAACCACAGCTGCTCCAACCACAACAACAGCAGCTCCAACCACAACCACAGCTACACCAACCACAACCACTGCTACACCAACTACAACCACAGCTGCTCCAACCACAACAACAGCAGCTCCAACCACAACCACAGTCACACCAACTACAACCACAGCTGCTCCAACCACAACCACAGCGGCTCCAACCACAACAACAGCTGCTCCAACCACATCCACAGCGGCTCCAACCACAACCACAGCAGCTACAACTACAACCACAGCAGCTACAACCACAACCACAGCAGCTACAACCACAACGACAGCTGCTCCAACCACAACCACAGCTGCTCCAACCACAACCACAGCGGCTCCAACCACTACCACAGCAGCAACAACTACAACCACAGTGGCTCCAACAACAACCACAGCGGCTCCAACCACAACCACAGCAGCTACAACCACAACCACAGTAGCTACAACCACAACCACAGCTACTCCAACTACAACTATAGCTGCTCCAACCACAACCACAGCTACACCAACCACAACCACAGTGGCTACAACCACAACGACAGCGGCTCCAACCACAACCACAGCTGCACTAACCACAACCACAGCGGCTCCAACCTCAACAACAGCTGCTCCAACCACAACTGCACCAACCACAACCACATCGGCTCCAACCACAACAACAGCGGCTCCAACCACAACCACAGCTGCTCCAACCACAACAGCTACACCAACCACAACCACAGTTGCTCCAACCACAACCACAGCAGCTCCAACCACAACAACAGCTGCTCCAACCACAACCACAGCGGCTCCAACCACAACCACAGCGGCTTCAACCACAACCACAGCTGCACTAACCACAACCATAGCAGCTCCAACCACAACAACAGCTGCTCCAACCACAATCACATCGGCTCCAACCACAACAACAGCGGCTCCAACCACAACCACAGCTGCTCCAACCACAAACACAGCCGCTCCAACCACAACCACAGCTGCTCCAACCACAACCACAGCTGCTCCAACCACAACAACAGCTGCTCAAACAACAACCACTGCATCTCCAACCACAACAATAGCAGCTCCAACCACAACCACAGAGGCTCCAACCACAACAACAGCTGCTCCAACCACAACCACAGCTGCTCCAACCACAACAACAGCAGCTCCAAACACAACCACAGAGGCTCCAACCACAACAATAGCTGCTCCAACCACAACCACAGCGGCTCTAACCACAACAACAGCAGCTCCAACCACAACCACAGCGGCTCCAACCACAACAACAGTAGCTCCAACCACAACCACAGCTACACCAACCACAACCATTGCTACACCAACTACAACCACAGCTGCTCCAACCACAACAACAGCAGCTCCAACCACAACCACAGTCACACCAACTACAACCACAGCTGCTCCAACCACAACCACAGCGGCTCCAACCACAACAACAACTGCTCCAACCACATCCACAGCGGCTCCAACCACAACCACAGCAGCTACAACTACAACCACAGCAGCTACAACCACAACCACAGCAGCTACAACCACAACCACAGCTGCTCCAACCACAACAACAGCTGCTCAAACAACAACCACTGCATCTCCAACCACAACAATAGCAGCTCCGACCACAACCACAGAGGCTCCAACCACAACAACAGCTGCTCCGACCACAACCACAGCTGCTCCAACCACAACAACAGCAGCTCCAAACACAACCACAGAGGCTCCAACCACAACAATAGCTGCTCCAACCACAACCACAGCGGCTCCAACCACAACAACAGCAGCTCCAACCACAACCACAGCGGCTCCAACCACAACAACAGCAGCTCCAACCACAACCACAGCTACACCAACCACAACTATTGCTACACCAACTACAACCACAGCTGCTCCAACCACAACAACAGCAGCTCCAACCACAACCACAGTCACACCAACTACAACCACAGCTGCTCCAACCACAACCACAGCGGCTCCAACAACGACAGCTGCTCCAACCACAACCACAGCGGCTCCAACCACTACCACAGCAGCAACAACTACAACCACAGTGGCTCCAACAACAACCACAGCGGCTCCAACCACAACCACAGCAGCTACAACCACAACCACAGCTGCTCCAACTACAACAACAGAGGCTCCAACTACAACTACAGCTGCTCCAACCACAACCACAGCGGCTCCAACAACAACCACAGCAGCCACAACCACAACCACAGCTGCTACAACAACAACCACAGCTGCTCCAACCACAACCACAGTAGCTACAATCACAACCACAGCTGCTCCAACCACAACCATTGCAGCTACAACCACAACCACTGTAGCTACAACCACAACCACAGCGGGTCCAACAACAACCACAGCTGCTCCAATAACAACCACAGCCTCTCCAACCACAACCACAGCTGCTCCAACTACAGCAACAGAGGCTCCAACCACAGCAGCTACAACTACAACCACAGCTGCTCCAACCACAACCACAGCGGCTCCAACCACAATGACTCCAACCACTACCACAGCAGCAACAACTACAACCACAGTGGCTCCAACAACAACCACAGCGGCTCCAACCACAACCACAGCAGCTACAACTACAACCACAGCAGCTACAGCCACAACGACAGCTGCTCCAACCACAACCACAGCTGCTCCAACTACAACCACAGCTACTCCAACCACAACCACAGCTGCTCCAACCACAACACCAGCTGCTCCAACCACAACAACAGCTGCTCCAACCACAACCACAGCAGCTCCAACCACAACAACAGCTGCTCCAACCACAACCACAGCTACAGCAACCACAACCACAGCAGCTCCAACCACAACAACAGCTGCTCCAACCACAACCACAGCAACTCCAACCACATCCACAACTTCTCCGACCACAACAGAGTCAACAAGCACAACAACAGTAGCTCCGACGACAACAGGAACTCCAACAACCACAGCTACTCCAACAACAACAGAATCTCCAACCACATCCACAGCTGCTCCAACCACAACAACAGCAGCTCCAACCACAACCACAGCTACACCAACCACAACCATTGCTACACCAACTACAACCACAGCTGCTCCAACCACAACAACAGCAGCTCCAACCACAACAACAGCTGCTCCAACCACATCCACAGCGGCTCCAACCACAACCACAGCAGCTACAACTACAACCACAGCAGCTACAACCACAACCACAGCTACTCCAACTACAACTATAGCTGCTCCAACCACAACCACAGCTGCTCCAACCACAACAACAGCAGCTCCAACCACAACCACAGCTACACCAACCACAACCACTGCTACACCAACTACAACCACAGCTGCTCCAACCACAACAACAGCAGCCCCAACCACAACCACAGTCACACCAACTACAACCACAGCTGCTCCAACCACAACCACAGCGGCTCCAACCACAACAACAGCTGCTCCAACCACATCCACAGCGGCTCCAACCACAACCACAGCAGCTACAACTACAACCACAGCAGCTACAACCACAACCACAGCAGCTACAACCACAACGACAGCTGCTCCAACCACAACCACAGCTGCTCCAACCACAACCACAGCGGCTCCAACCACTACCACAGCAGCAACAACTACAACCACAGTGGCTCCAACAACAACCACAGCGGCTCCAACCACAACCACAGCAGCTACAACCACAACCACAGTAGCTACAACCACAACCACAGCTACTCCAACTACAACTATAGCTGCTCCAACCACAACCACAGCTACACCAACCACAACCACAGTGGCTACAACCACAACGACAGCGGCTCCAACCACAACCACAGCTGCACTAACCACAACCACAGCGGCTCCAACCTCAACAACAGCTGCTCCAACCACAACTGCACCAACCACAACCACATCGGCTCCAACCACAACAACAGCGGCTCCAACCACAACCACAGCTGCTCCAACCACAACAGCTACACCAACCACAACCACAGTTGCTCCAACCACAACCACAGCAGCTCCAACCACAACAACAGCTGCTCCAACCACAACGGCTCCAACCACAACCACAGCGGCTTCAACCACAACCACAGCTGCACTAACCACAACCATAGCAGCTCCAACCACAACAACAGCTGCTCCAACCACAATCACATCGGCTCCAACCACAACAACAGCGGCTCCAACCACAACCACAGCTGCTCCAACCACAAACACAGCCGCTCCAACCACAACCACAGCTGCTCCAACCACAACCACAGCTGCTCCAACCACAACCACAGCTACACCAACCACAACCATTGCTACACCAACTACAACCACAGCTGCTCCAACCACAACAACAGCAGCTCCAACCACAACCACAGTCACACCAACTACAACCACAGCTGCTCCAACCACAACCACAGCGGCTCCAACCACAACAACAACTGCTCCAACCACATCCACAGCGGCTCCAACCACAACCACAGCAGCTACAACTACAACCACAGCAGCTACAACCACAACCACAGCAGCTACAACCACAACCACAGCTGCTCCAACCACAACAACAGCTGCTCAAACAACAACCACTGCATCTCCAACCACAACAATAGCAGCTCCAACCACAACCACAGAGGCTCCAACCACAACAACAGCTGCTCCGACCACAACCACAGCTGCTCCAACCACAACAACAGCAGCTCCAAACACAACCACAGAGGCTCCAACCACAACAATAGCTGCTCCAACCACAACCACAGCGGCTCCAACAACAACCACAGCAGCCACAACCACAACCACAGCTGCTACAACAACAACCACAGCTGCTCCAACCACAACCACAGTAGCTACAATCACAACCACAGCTGCTCCAACCACAACCATTGCAGCTACAACCACAACCACTGTAGCTACAACCACAACCACAGCGGGTCCAACAACAACCACAGCTGCTCCAATAACAACCACAGCCTCTCCAACCACAACCACAGCTGCTCCAACTACAGCAACAGAGGCTCCAACCACAGCAGCTACAACTACAACCACAGCTGCTCCAACCACAACCACAGCGGCTCCAACCACAATGACTCCAACCACTACCACAGCAGCAACAACTACAACCACAGTGGCTCCAACAACAACCACAGCGGCTCCAACCACAACCACAGCAGCTACAACTACAACCACAGCAGCTACAGCCACAACGACAGCTGCTCCAACCACAACCACAGCTGCTCCAACTACAACCACAGCTACTCCAACCACAACCACAGCGGCTCCAACCACAACGGCTCCAACCACTACCACAGCAGCAACAACTACAACCACAGTGGCTCCAACAACAACCACAGCGGCTCCAACAACAACCACAGCGACTCCAACCACAACCACAGCAGCTACAACCACAACCACAGTAGGTACAACCACAACCACAGCTGCTCCAACTACAACAACAGAGGCTCCAACTACAACTACAGCTGCTCCAACCACAACTACAGCTGCTCCAACCACAACCACAGCGGCTCCAACCACAACCACAGCAGCCACAACCACAAACACAGCAGCTACAACCACAACCACAGCAGCTACAACCACAACCACTGCGTCTCCAATCACAACCACAGCGGCTCCAACCACAACCACAGCTGCTCCAACAACAACCACAGCTGCTCCAACAACAACCACAGTAGCTACAACCACCACAACCACAGCTGCTTCAACCACAACCACAGCAGCTACAACCACAACCACAGTAGCTACAACCACAACCACAGCGGCTCCAACAACAACCACAGCTGCTCCAACTACAACAACAGAGGCTCCAACCACAACCACAGCAGCTACAACTACAACCACAGCTGCTCCAACCACAACCACAGCGGCTCCAACCACAATGGCTCCAAACACTACCACAGCAGCAACAACTACAACCACAGTGGCTCCAACAACAACCACAGCGGCTCCAACCACAACCACAGCAGCTACAACTACAACCACAGCAGCTACAACCACAACGACAGCTGCTCCAACCACAACCACAGCTGCTCCAACTACAACCACAGCTGCTCCAACCACAACGACAGCGGCTCCAACCACAACGGCTCCAACCACTACCACAGCAGCAACAACTACAACCACAGTGGCTCCAACCACAACCACAGCAGCTACAACCACAACCACAGCGTCTCCAACAACAACGACAGCTGCTCCAACTACAACCGCAGTGGCTCCAACAACAACCACAACCACAGCTGCTCCAACCACAACCACAGCACCTACTACCACAACCACAGCTGCTCCAACAACAACCACAGCTTCTAAAACTACAACCACATCGGCTACAACCACAACCACAGCTGCTCCAACCACATCCACAGCGGCTCCAACTACAACTACAGCAGCTACAACTACAACAACAGCAGCTACAACCACAACCACAGCAGCTACAACTACAACCACAGCGGCTCCAACAACAACCACAGCTGCTCCAACCACAACCACAGCAGCTCCAACTACAACCACAGCTGCTCCAACCACAACAACAGCGGCTCCAACCACAGCGGCTCCAACCACAACCACAGCAGCTACAACCACAACCACAGTAGCTACAACCACGACCACAGCTGCTCCAACTACAACCACATCTGCTCCAACCACAACCACAGCGGCTCCAACCACAACGGCTCCAACCACAACCACAGGAGCCACAACAAAAACCACAGCAGCTACAACCACAACCACTGCGGCTCCAATCTCAACCACAGCGACTCCACCCACAACCACAGCTGCTCCAACCACAACCACAGCAGCTACAACCACAACCACAGCGGCTCCAACCACAACCACAGCTGCTCCAACCACAACCACAGCAGCTACAACCACAACCACAGCTGCTCCAACTACAACAACAGAGGCTCCAACTACAACTACAGCTGCTCCAACCACAACCAAAGCGGTTCCAACAACAACCACAGCAGCCAAAACAACAACCACAGCAGCTACAACCACAACCACTGCGGCTCCAACCACAACCACAGTAGCTACAACTACAACCACAGCTGCTCCAACCACAACCACAGTAGCTACAACCACAACCACAGCGGCTCCAACAATAACCACTGCTGCTCCAACAACAACCACAGCTTCTCCAACCACAACCACAGCTGTTCTAACTACAACAACAGAGGCTCCAACCACAACAACAGCGGCTCAAACAACAACCACAGTAGCTACTACCACAACCACAGCGGCTCCAACATCAACCACAGCTGCTCCAACAACAACCACAGCTTCTCCAACCACAACCACAGCTGCTCCAACTACAACCACAGCTGCTCCAACCACAACCACAGCAGCTCCAACCACAACCACAGCGGCTCCAGCCACAACCACAGCAGCAACAACTACAACCACAGCGGCACCTACAACAACCACAGCCGGTCCAGCCACAACCACAGTAGCTACAACTACAACCACAGCTGCTCCAACCACAACCACAGTAGCGACAACTACAACCACAGCTGCTCCAACCACAACCACAGTAGCTACAACCACAACCACAGCGGCTCCAACAACAACCACAGCTGCTCCAACAACAACCACAGCTTTTCCAACCACAACCACAGCGGCTCCAACCACAACCACAGCAGCTCCAACCACAACTACAGTTGTGGCAACTACAACCACAGCGGCTCCAACCACAACTGCTCCAATCACCACCACGTCGGCTCTGACCACAACCACAGCGGTTCCAACCACAAGCACAGCTGCTCCAACCACAACCACAGCGGCTCCAACCACAACCACAGAAGCTCCAACTACAACCACAGCTAATCCAACTACAACCACAGCAGCTACAGCCACAACCACAACTGCTCCAACCACAACCACAGAGGCTCCAACAACAACCACTGCGGCTCCAACCACAACAACAGCTGCTCCAACCACAACCACAACATCTCCAACCACAACCACCGAACGTCCAACTACAACCACAGCGGCTCCAGCAACAACCACAGCGGCTCCAATCACAACCACAGAAGCTCCAAACACAACCACAACGGCTCCAACCACAACCACAGTTCCTCCAACCACAAAAACAGCTGTTCCAACCACAACCACAGAGGCTCCAACCACAACCACAGCAGCTCCAACCACAACAACAGCAGCTCCAACCACAAGCACAGCGGCTCCAACCACAACCACAGCTGCTCCAACTACAACCACAGAGTCTCCAACCACAACCATAGCAGCGCCAACCACAACTACAGAGGCTCCAACCACAACCACTGCGGCTCCAACCACAACCACAACAACAGCTGCTCCGACCACAACCACAGCGTCTCCACCTACATCCACATCTGCTCCAACCACAACCACAGCTCCTCCAACCACAACCACAGAAGCTCCAACCACAAGCACAGCTGCTCCAACCACAACCACAGCAGCTCCGACCACAACAACAGCTGCTCCGACCACAACCACAGCTGCACCAATTACATCCACAGCGGCTCCAACTACAACCACAGTGGCTCCAACCACAACCACAGAAGCTACAACTACAACCACAGTGGCTCCACCTACAACCACAGCAGCTCCAACCACAACCACAGAAGCAACAACTACAACCACAGCGGCTCCAACTACAACCACAGCAGCTCCAACCACAACCACAGAAGCCTCAACTACAACAACAGCGGCTCCAACCACAACAACAGCTACTCCAACCATGACCACAGCTGCTCCAACCACAACCACAGCGGCTCCAACTACAACCACAACGGCTCCAACCACAACATCATCTGCTCCAACAACAACCACATCTGCTCCAACTACAACCACAGAAGCTCCTACCACAACAACAATAGCTACAACTACAACAACAGCTGCTCCAACTACAACCACAGCGGCTCCAACCACAACCACAGCGGCTCCAACCACAACAACAACTGCTCCAACCACATCCACAGCGGCTCCAACCACAACCACAGCAGCTACAACTACAACCACAGCAGCTACAACCACAACCACAGCAGCTACAACCACAACCACAGCTGCTCCAACCACAACAACAGCTGCTCAAACAACAACCACTGCATCTCCAACCACAACAATAGCAGCTCCAACCACAACCACAGAGGCTCCAACCACAACAACAGCTGCTCCGACCACAACCACAGCTGCTCCAACCACAACAACAGCAGCTCCAAACACAACCACAGAGGCTCCAACCACAACAATAGCTGCTCCAACCACAACCACAGCGGCTCCAACCACAACAACAGCAGCTCCAACCACAACCACAGCGGCTCCAACCACAACAACAGCAGCTCCAACCACAACCACAGCTACACCAACCACAACTATTGCTACACCAACTACAACCACAGCTGCTCCAACCACAACAACAGCAGCTCCAACCACAACCACAGTCACACCAACTACAACCACAGCTGCTCCAACCACAACCACAGCGGCTCCAACAACGACAGCTGCTCCAACCACAACCACAGCGGCTCCAACCACTACCACAGCAGCAACAACTACAACCACAGTGGCTCCAACAACAACCACAGCGGCTCCAACCACAACCACAGCAGCTACAACCACAACCACAGCTGCTCCGACTACAACAACAGAGGCTCCAACTACAACTACAGCTGCTCCAACCACAACCACAGCGGCTCCAACAACAACCACAGCAGCCACAACCACAACCACAGCTGCTACAACAACAACCACAGCTGCTCCAACCACAACCACAGTAGCTACAATCACAACCACAGCTGCTCCAACCACAACCATTGCAGCTACAACCACAACCACTGTAGCTACAACCACAACCACAGCGGGTCCAACAACAACCACAGCTGCTCCAATAACAACCACAGCCTCTCCAACCACAACCACAGCTGCTCCAACTACAGCAACAGAGGCTCCAACCACAGCAGCTACAACTACAACCACAGCTGCTCCAACCACAACCACAGCGGCTCCAACCACAATGACTCCAACCACTACCACAGCAGCAACAACTACAACCACAGTGGCTCCAACAACAACCACAGCGGCTCCAACCACAACCACAGCAGCTACAACTACAACCACAGCAGCTACAGCCACAACGACAGCTGCTCCAACCACAACCACAGCTGCTCCAACTACAACCACAGCTACTCCAACCACAACCACAGCGGCTCCAACCACAACGGCTCCAACCACTACCACAGCAGCAACAACTACAACCACAGTGGCTCCAACAACAACCACAGCGGCTCCAACAACAACCACAGCGACTCCAACCACAACCACAGCAGCTACAACCACAACCACAGTAGGTACAACCACAACCACAGCTGCTCCAACTACAACAACAGAGGCTCCAACTACAACTACAGCTGCTCCAACCACAACTACAGCTGCTCCAACCACAACCACAGCGGCTCCAACCACAACCACAGCAGCCACAACCACAAACACAGCAGCTACAACCACAACCACAGCAGCTACAACCACAACCACTGCGTCTCCAATCACAACCACAGCGGCTCCAACCACAACCACAGCTGCTCCAACAACAACCACAGCTGCTCCAACAACAACCACAGTAGCTACAACCACCACAACCACAGCTGCTTCAACCACAACCACAGCAGCTACAACCACAACCACAGTAGCTACAACCACAACCACAGCGGCTCCAACAACAACCACAGCTGCTCCAACTACAACAACAGAGGCTCCAACCACAACCACAGCAGCTACAACTACAACCACAGCTGCTCCAACCACAACCACAGCGGCTCCAACCACAATGGCTCCAAACACTACCACAGCAGCAACAACTACAACCACAGTGGCTCCAACAACAACCACAGCGGCTCCAACCACAACCACAGCAGCTACAACTACAACCACAGCAGCTACAACCACAACGACAGCTGCTCCAACCACAACCACAGCTGCTCCAACTACAACCACAGCTGCTCCAACCACAACGACAGCGGCTCCAACCACAACGGCTCCAACCACTACCACAGCAGCAACAACTACAACCACAGTGGCTCCAACCACAACCACAGCAGCTACAACCACAACCACAGCGTCTCCAACAACAACGACAGCTGCTCCAACTACAACCGCAGTGGCTCCAACAACAACCACAACCACAGCTGCTCCAACCACAACCACAGCAGCTACAACTAAAACCACAGCTGCTCCAACCACAACCACAGCACCTACTACCACAACCACAGCTGCTCCAACAACAACCACAGCTTCTAAAACTACAACCACATCGGCTACAACCACAACCACAGCTGCTCCAACCACATCCACAGCGGCTCCAACTACAACTACAGCAGCTACAACTACAACAACAGCAGCTACAACCACAACCACAGCAGCTACAACTACAACCACAGCGGCTCCAACAACAACCACAGCTGCTCCAACCACAACCACAGCAGCTCCAACTACAACCACAGCTGCTCCAACCACAACAACAGCGGCTCCAACCACAGCGGCTCCAACCACAACCACAGCAGCTACAACCACAACCACAGTAGCTACAACCACGACCACAGCTGCTCCAACTACAACCACATCTGCTCCAACCACAACCACAGCGGCTCCAACCACAACGGCTCCAACCACAACCACAGGAGCCACAACAAAAACCACAGCAGCTACAACCACAACCACTGCGGCTCCAATCTCAACCACAGCGACTCCACCCACAACCACAGCTGCTCCAACCACAACCACAGCAGCTACAACCACAACCACAGCGGCTCCAACCACAACCACAGCTGCTCCAACCACAACCACAGCAGCTACAACCACAACCACAGCTGCTCCAACTACAACAACAGAGGCTCCAACTACAACTACAGCTGCTCCAACCACAACCAAAGCGGTTCCAACAACAACCACAGCAGCCAAAACAACAACCACAGCAGCTACAACCACAACCACTGCGGCTCCAACCACAACCACAGTAGCTACAACTACAACCACAGCTGCTCCAACCACAACCACAGTTGCTACAACCACAACCACAGCGGCTCCAACAATAACCACTGCTGCTCCAACAACAACCACAGCTTCTCCAACCACAACCACAGCTGTTCTAACTACAACAACAGAGGCTCCAACCACAACAACAGCGGCTCAAACAACAACCACAGTAGCTACTACCACAACCACAGCGGCTCCAACATCAACCACAGCTGCTCCAACAACAACCACAGCTTCTCCAACCACAACCACAGCTGCTCCAACTACAACCACAGCTGCTCCAACCACAACCACAGCAGCTCCAACCACAACCACAGCGGCTCCAGCCACAACCACAGCAGCAACAACTTGAACCACAGCGGCACCTACAACAACCACAGCCGGTCCAGCCACAACCACAGTAGCTACAACTACAACCACAGCTGCTCCAACCACAACCACAGTAGCGACAACTACAACCACAGCTGCTCCAACCACAACCACAGTAGCTACAACCACAACCACAGCGGCTCCAACAACAACCACAGCTGCTCCAACAACAACCACAGCTTTTCCAACCACAACCACAGCGGCTCCAACCACAACCACAGCAGCTCCAACCACAACTACAGTTGTGGCAACTACAACCACAGCGGCTCCAACCACAACTGCTCCAATCACCACCACGTCGGCTCTGACCACAACCACAGCGGTTCCAACCACAACCACAGCGGCTCCAACCACAACGGCTCCAACCACTACCACAGCAGCAACAACTACAACCACAGTGGCTCCAACAACAACCACAGCGGCTCCAACAACAACCACAGCGACTCCAACCACAACCACAGCAGCTACAACCACAACCACAGTAGGTACAACCACAACCACAGCTGCTCCAACTACAACAACAGAGGCTCCAACTACAACTACACAACCACAACCACAGAAGCAACAACTACAACCACATCTGCTCCAACCACAACCACAGCTCCTCCAACCACAACCACAGAAGCTCCAACCACAAGCACAGCTGCTCCAACCACAACCACAGCAGCTCCGACCACAACAACAGCTGCTCCGACCACAACCACAGCTGCACCAATTACATCCACAGCGGCTCCAACTACAACCACAGCAGCTCCAACCACAACCACAGAAGCCTCAACTACAACAACAGCGGCTCCAACCACAACAACAGCTACTCCAACCATGACCACAGCTGCTCCAACCACAACCACAGCGGCTCCAACTACAACCACAACGGCTCCAACCACAACATCATCTGCTCCAACAACAACCACATCTGCTCCAACTACAACCACAGAAGCTCCTACCACAACAACAATAGCTACAACTACAACAACAGCTGCTCCAACTACAACCACAGCGGCTCCAACCACAACCACAGCTGCTCCAACCACAACCACAGCTGCTCCAACCACAACTACAGCTAGTCCAACCACAAGCACAGCTGCTCCAACCACAACAGCTGCTCCAACCACAACTATAGCAGCTCCAGCATTAGTAAGACAACTGACTTTTAAGTCTGATGAAGTATTCACCTCTGATTTGGGAGACCCATCATCATCAGGATTCCAAACACGCTCTGGACACATAATTAATCGTGTATGTTTACATTTCTTACTCACATAACAGTTTTCATTGTAATTTTTATAAAAATGAATTCTGCTTCATAAATTAATATATTTTTATATGAATATAAATATTTTGTGTATCTCTTCAACTTGAAGATGTGAGTTAAGTTTTATTCTAAATTAAAAAAATACTAATGTATCTTATAAATATTATAAAATGTATTTCTTACCTAGAATGTAGTCTTAATTTTCCTCAAACATCACAACATATACTTTTAGAGGAGTATGTAGAATTTCTATTGAAATCAATACAACAAAATATATTAATTGCAATAATGTTTATATCTAGTGATATCCAGAAAAATACATTTTTTTTAAATTGTACACTTAACATTCTTAATTTCTCCACGTAGCTTGACCCACTTTTCAGAAGAGCTTTCCCCTCATTCCAAAAGACTGGAGCCATGAGATTCAGGTAATTTCTTTGTAGTTTGCCCAAGAAATTATAAACTTTGTAGGAAGGCACTTGTAGACAATAACTAATTATGCTAATACATTTGCAGTGCTGGATCAATTATCAACTCTGTGGATCTTGAATTTCAGTCATCATCTTCTCCTAATGATACACTAATTAAAGACATTTTGGTTAATGAGGCTTCAAACATCACGGAATTCAACGTACTAGCAGACACGGTTGCTCTTAGTGACCCAGGTAAGAGGAATAAACTAATTTAAGAAAATTGAATATTTATGCAAAGGACGAATGAAAACAAACACTGTTCAATAAATATGAAGGAATTAGTTGGATCAACAAAATATTCTAAAAATCTTTTTGAGAACTTATAACTTCTAAGCTTTTTGAAAACAGCTTAGAAGAACTGAAACCTTTTTCAGTTCTTCTAAGCTGTTCACACTTGGTAAATACAATAAATATTACAGCACCTTCAACCACAACAACAATGGCTGCAACCACAACAACTGCTCCATCCACAACTACAGTGGTTCCAACCACAACCACAACAACTCCAACCACAACCACAGCTGCTTCACCTACAACAGCGGCTCCAACCACAACCTCAGAAGCTCCAACCACAACCACAGCTGCTTCACCTACAACAGCGGCTCCAACAACAACTGCTCTAACCACAACCACAGAAGCTCCAACCACAACAACAGTAGCTCCAACAACAATTACAACTGGTTCAACTACAACTACAGCAGCTACAACCACAACAACAGTAGCTCCAACCACAATAACAACTGCTTCAACTACAACTACTGCAGCTACAACAACAACAGTAGCTCCAACAACAATTACAACTGCTTCAACTACAACTACAGCAGCTACAACCACAACAGTAGCTCCAACAACAATTACAACTGCTTCAACTACAACTACAGCAGCTCCAACCACAATAACGACTGCTTCAACTACAACTACAGCAGCTACAACCACAACAACAGTAGCTCCAACAACAATTACAACTGCTTCAACTACAACTACAGCAGCTACAACTACAACAACAGCTGCTCCAACCAAACCAAAGACTACTCCAACAACACCAACTACTCTTGTGACGACAACAACTACAACAACTGAAGCTCCTCCTCCAGTGTTTGTTGTTGCAGCAACTGTGGTTGAACCATTTGTTGAAGAGCTAAATGACAGACATAGTGTGCAGTTCAAAGCTCTTGAAGTAAAAGTGATAGCAGTGGTGAGTGGTCCATTCAAAATCCTTTATTATTTAAATTGTTTAATCTGAGGATTATTTTACAATGAATTTTAACATGTTTTCTCTTCTACAGTATGATATCATCTACAGCGCAAGATATGGAATTCTCTTCATCCGGAGTTATATCATTTCCTTCAAGTATGTTAGCTTTTGACTTTATTAGTCAAGTTCATCTACTTGTATGTTTTATTTACGTTTATAGTGGTAATGACCAACTAGGAACAAAATAATCTGAAAGACATATTACACATAATTTATTATTTCCACCACATACATAGAATTTTAATATTTGAAATCAGTTTGAGTGTTGATCTCTTTTTTCAGACCAGCCTTCACCAGATTTCGAATGAATGGTACTCAAGCAGAGGTGGGCGTAGAGTTCAATAAATCCACACCAGCTGAGACAATCCCAAAGGCTGAAGATGTTCAAGCAACACTGAAGGAGGCTGTGAATAACCCCAACTCCACTTTGAATGTCACATTCGACGTGAATTCCATTCAAATAATAAGTAAGAACAAAGTGTTTGAAACACATAAAGCCATATATTTAAGGTTACTCAAGTAATTTTACTTCATAATTATATTTCTAATTATCCTAATTCTCTGCGGAGTAGCATGACACTAAGAATCTCTAATTTTGTAATTAGGCAGATGATTCATACAATTCTCCTTTTATATCTTATCAGTCACGTACACGGTGCCTTCCACCCATCTCTCTCCTGTAGAATCTTCTCTAAGTTTCTCTCATCTCTGGTTAATTGGTACCTCTGTCCCTAAATCAAACCCGGTTCAAAGGAGTTTTGGTTGGACAAGGAAGAAAAAAACATCTTCCCTGAAACCTCCGTTATCAGTTCCATAAGTATAACACCTGCTCAGAAACCTTCATTATCAGTTCATTCTTCCCAGTAAATAAGCGAAAGTTTAATTTTCCAAGACACCTGGTAAAACAAGCCCCTTGTTTTACACTTTGCTCCATACAAAGGGTCTGGACCCTGGGTTACTGAGAAATTATTGATTGCAGGAGTTGTGGATTTTGCTGATGTTTGAAAAGATTGGATTTGACTTTACAGAGTCGCTAACGATTGGCCATGTAATGAGCCAGCTCAGTGAAGCTTCCTGGGGAGTAGGGAACTACATCTTTGCCAGCAGTTTCGAACTTGAACACAATCCACACTTCCTGTAAACGATCATTACTCTATAGCCGGGGGACCAGGCCTTCTGTATGAAGTGAGTACAGAACAGGGGACTGGTTTTGACCAAGCTAACCTCCTAGTGGAACATGACTGGAAAACGTCCAAGCAGAGTGAGAAATTTTGAGAATCTTTGTCATCGCTAATTATCTTTTAAAATATGATTTAAAAACAATTATTTCATTCATTGTTATTTTTATCACCATAAAGAAAAAGCAGTTGACTTAATTTTAAAACAATAAATCAAGCAATTCCTGTCTTTATTTGTCAGCACATTAGTAACTAAAAAGAAAATTCAATGTCCAAAATATGCACAGACTGATTTAAAAAAAAAAACACTAACTATGTAGTTTATTTTTATTGTGATAAATATTAAGTTGATTACTTATTGCTTTCACTTCACCAAATAATTATTAGTTCATGTATTGTAATGGTAAAGAAAAATGATCAATTTTACATTTCACTTTTTTGTTGTTTTTCTGCAAACTAATATGTTGCTTTCAATGCTTGTCTTTGTTTGGCAGGTGTACCTGCAACTTCAGCCCCAATAGTTTTGCAAAATACAACAACTACAACTAATGAAACTGCTGCCAACATCACTACCGGAGTGGCAACAACAACGCCTGGAACGTCAACTGCCAGCAATGCAACAACTACAACTAATGAAACTACTGCAAACATCACTACCGGAGTAGCAACAACAAAACCTGGAACGTCAACTGCCAGCAATGCAACAACTACAACTAATGAAACTACTGCAAACATCACTACCGGAGTAGCAACAACAAAACCTGGAACGTCAACTGCCAGCAATGCAACAACTACAGCAGTTACAACCATTACAACAAAAACCACAACTGTGGTGCAAACAGTAAGGCAGCTGACCTTTAGGTCTCCCGGAGAGACCTTTACAACTGATTTGCTCGACTCAACCTCAACAGCATTTAAAAACCGAGCTTCACTTTTAAAGTCAACTGTGAGTAATTTTCTTTGAAATTTGTAACAGCCAAATGATCACAACATATTTGCTACACATGTTAAGCAATGTGGCAAGACTATTTTTTGTCAAAAAATAAATGTACATTTTTATTGAGATTCTACTTAAATATATTTCTTGTTCTGTATGTTTGGTATGAATAATTTCCACAATGTTCTAAATAACACAACTTTGTTTAGTTGTCTTATTTACACTCTTAGCATCGAGATTTGATTCGAACTTTCTTCTTTCTTCAGCTTGAACCATTCTACAAGCAATCATTTTCTTCATTCAGTGATCTAACAGTGAAGTCTTTCAGGTAATTCGTTTACAATATTCTAAAAAATGTTTTTTTAATTCTTTCAACTCACATCATATGTTTTCTGTTGTACAGAAGCGGCTCAATCATCAATGAAATGGAGCTTCGATTTGTATCTGCATCTGCTCCTACTGGCTCCGAAATTGCACAAGTTTTGGTCAAGGTGGCTTCAAACATCACTGCCTTCACCGTTGATGCTGCTAGTATTTTCGTCGATGGCACACGTAAGCTAAAATAAATTCAGATATCAAGATAATTATCTACATAAACAAAAATCATAAAATACATTTAAAATCCGTTTTATTATCAAACATTTTGTTGACGTCGTGTTTTGCTTTCTCAATGTTTACAGAAGTGTCAAGTGGAGTAAGCCACAAGATCAGTCTCATCATGGCTTTCTGCATGGTCCTGTTGTCACGGATGCTGTCAAGCCAACACTAACATCTCTGCTAATTTCTAGTGGATGATCTGCTTAAAAATTATTCTAAGTGGAAACCACCCAAGACATCATGAGAGGGCATTTTGTTTAAGAGATATAATTAGTCAGCATTTTCCAAGCATGTGTCAGCAAATCATCAGTCAAAAACTTAAATGCTGGTAAAACCACATTTATTATTTGTACTACTTGTGAAGATGTTAGTAGGATATTGTTACTTTGGCAGCAAAATCCTGGATCCAGTCTATGAAGAAAACAACTTGTGTACTTCCTGCATCTATTGAGAGAGTTATTTATGTTGTCTAAAGAAGTGATGTAGGATTTTAAACTTTTTCTCTCAAAGTAACTGCAATTTATTCTTATACAAAGTTTAATTATTGTGTTCATTATTTATATACTGTATATATATTTGAAATACTAATGAAGGAATTGCCTGAATGACTGATGAGTGGGTGACACAATTTATGCCAGAATCCTCTATAAATGAATGTTGTGGGATAAAAGAAATGTAGAACGTCTGAAACCTTTGTGATTATTTAGTTTTTCTTTTCAATATAAACATATCAATGAGATCGATTGTTTCTGTATTCAGTATGCTCTTAAGTGTTATGCAAGCTTATTTCCGTTTAAATAATGAAGAAATTTAATTATATACAATATGAACATTAAATTACATTCATGTGAGATTATTGCAATATGTATCTTTAGGGTGAAAGATGTGTTAAAGGGCATAAAATGCAATGTAGCTGTTTCCAATAAAGAAATTAATATGTAAAAGTATTGCTTCTGTTATATTCTGAGCAATAAATACACCACTGAGCAGTTACTCATTGGGCTGAGTGACATAGCTGAAAAATAAAATCTCAGATTTTTTTCATACTAAATCTGATGTCTGATTTAAATTTAAAAAAATTATCTTGCTTTTTCGTCTCTGTTTTTTTTTTTAAAGGAAATTACAAATCACATAAAGCATTTCCATTTTTGTGTCATAATCAAACAGTTCATTTAAAAATGGTCTGATTTCAAACTGCTTTTCCTCCATCATAACACTGTTAATACTTTTAATAATAATTTTACACATCCCTACTAGTCGAGCCAATAAGCTTAAACATTGCTGTACTTGTGCAGAACTTGCTTTCCTTTCATTTGGTGCATGCCTTAAACAAAAAAGCAGTTTCATGAGACATATCTTAGCAAAAGTAAGCAATTCTAAAAAAAGCACTGATTTCCACAATGTCTCGACTTTTCTTTGGGGCCTTGTATATTGCATATTGAATGTCAACTTCGTGAGCAATCACAGTGTCTGGTAGGCTATCTGTTTTAAAATATCAAATTTGTACATAGCATTGTATTTATAAATGACAGACACCATTTTTAAATATTAAATCAAATGATCTGATCAGGTACTAGTCAGATGTAGAACATAGTAAAGTACCAAATGTCACAGCAGGCTAAGCAGGTAGAAAATAGCAGCAGAATAACAAAGCTTGTGCACAAACAATAAGTCTCACTTTACCTTAAACTAGGTGTGTCTGTCCCTCATGCATTTTTTTATTTTGTTTTTTGTTTTCCTTCACTCTGTGAAGTTACTCACAGTGGGTAGGGTATCCAGAAATTTTACTCCAGCAAGAGTGGTGATAATAATAATAATAATAATAATACTAATAATAATAATAATAATAATAATAATAATGATGATTTACTTTGTGGTGCTGACGAGTTGTGTGTCTGACCAGGTGGTCTTAAACCACACGGGACACGTCCGAACAGTCAGAGATGCTGAGTACAGCGAAGGGCTGCTTTGTAAGCAGAGTGTGGGCGCAATCATTTCAGCCGCTGGAAAAGCTGAAAATGAAGGCTGATCCAGTTCTGGTGACATTTCTGGAACCTCTCAAGGTCATTGTAAAAAGGAAAAATGTTTCACGAACAAATAACGAAAACCAAAGCAAAGACAAGGTGTCGTCAACCAGAGACTTCTTACGATTTGTTGTAATACAGAACATTAAATAAATGTTTTGTTGTTTTTTTAATTTAGCAAATCTAACCCTTGGACATTGAACAAAGTAATAAAAACGATCATTAGAAAATGTCTTTTAAATATTCTGGTACTAACTGAATAGAAAACGAATAAAGACTTCTTTTTGTACCTGGTTAGAGTTTAGTCTGATGTAAAGTCAAAGTGTGAGAGAAAAAAAAACAATGTTTTCAAAAAGTTAATTTAAAACTTCCAATGTCAAATAAAAGACTCTTTCAGTTGTGCTGTTTTTCTATCTCAGTCATTTTAAAATCGTCATGAAGGCGTCCAATAGGAAATGACACCTTTTGCTCAGCTTTTTCTGACCAAAGGAATCCTTTGTTTGCTGCTGACGTCGTTCCCGCACTCAAGCAAATACAATATAAATCTCTAATACCAACAATGAAAACAAACTTGTGTATTTATAGAATTCTCAGTTGATGTTAACGTAAGCAAGCTGTTATCTTGTTTTATGATCTTCCTTCCTGCATGTTTGTGGTGGTTCGGCCAGTTTTGCTGCTATTTATATATCCGGATGAAGAGATTTCCCAATAGCAAGTTCTATGTTATTACGTTCTTAAATAAAAAATACTTATTGATAACATTTGGACACATTTGAAATCAAAGATTTGGTATGTAAATTTGTATGGTTTTGGATTTAAAGTGTAGCGGATATTACTGGTAAACTTTTTCATATTAGTATTAGAGAAAACAAGTAGATATAAATGTTTGTTGCTACCACTAAACATATATTTATCACAATTACTGTTACTATTATTATTATATTTTAACCACCACACATATCTTAACTACATGAGGCATATGTATACATGTTATCTTAAATGTTGGGAAATATAATATCTTTATGAAATTTTATTCATTCACTTCCTTATTTGTGCTTTTACTTGTCGTTAAATGGTTTGTGTAACTCTTCCAATATTGTGGAAAATGTAAAATTTAGGACTTTTTGAACAGTGAACTTTTTGTTTCTTTTTAAACCAGCTGGTTTAAAACTGCAATAGCTCAAAATAAAATAAAATAATGTAGCAAAAACTTTTGTTTTAAACTTGAACAACATCTACAACAGAAACGTCTTCGACTATTGCGGTACATTTTATTGCCATACTCTTATGCGCATTCTAAAATATATTCCAGGATTGCAAGAAGTTGATCTACAACATAATTCTTTGTTAAATATAAAGTTTATTCCATTTAACAAGTTTGTGCCAATATAAACAAATTTTATAGTGTTTAAAAAAACTAAACATGATGTCTTAATGCTGATGTCTTAATGTCTAATAGCTTAATGCTATTTGTAACAATGAAGTGTTCGAAGTGAGACAAACATAATGTCGCAGCCACACCTTTGCATTCTTGCTCTTGTGAATACTACTCACAAAAACACACATGCAGTTTAAAAGCTATCCATCTTTAACAATAGGTCTGTCTACAGGCATTTTTGTCTGAGTTAGTTTTTAAATACATCAGACACTTTATAACGTAAACCTTTGTACAAAACAGTCTGTTCAGCTTTATAGAATGTAGATTTCATAGCATCTGTGCTAAAAAAAAAAGAGACATACAAATTTCTTTAAAAAAAAAAAAAAGAACTTGTGGGGCAAATTAAACTGTAAATTACTGAAACGACCAAGTCATTCAGTACAATGCCTTATGTAACTATGAAACCCTCTTCTATTAGAAGGTGTTACACCCTTTTGCATAAACAAAACAAGATAATGACGTCTGGTTTGTTCACTTTGACGGAATGAGAGGACAATAGGAATGCAAATTACCTTTGCGAGTTGTTTTCATTCCTCTGACACCAACAACAGTTCAAAAATGAATGTTTTAACCTGCGTCATACTTGCAATAGACAGGTAATATATAAGGTTCAGCAGCTCAGACTGGTTGACAAAGAGTTAGAGGAGAAGCAATAGAGGGTTAGAGGAACTTTTGAAACCAGCCACTGCTTTGGGTAAGTACATTCCTTAGTCTAATAATGCCAGGTTTTGTAATTTACATGTGTATGAAAAATTAAGGTTTTAGCTTTTCTTTAAAAAATTATGTTGATGTGATTTGTGTTTAAGGTTCTCACTGTCATTGTTTAAAATGACTATGTCCCCCTCCGTTCATACCCCAAAAAAGACAAAATTTAAAAACAAAAAAGCCTGCTGTGTGACGTGCTTTTGCTAATAAATTTCCTATACAATGACAGAGAAGTAAAAAAACACTGATAGAGTCAGAAATACATTTCTATTTTATGCAAATGTAAACAGTAATGAATGACTGGACTTTTACGTGTATTTATGTGTCTTTAATATTGGCAAGCTTACTAAATATGTAAGTTTGCCAATATTGTGATAAAATGGTGACTGGGAAGTGTAATCAGACTTTTAGCTAGATTAAAATATGTCAAAACAATTTAAAAACTTTTAATTAACAATAAAGTGTAGATTATCACTGGGAACTAAATTTTGATGACAAAATATAATCTACAGAATACCTTGGCAAAACTTTAAATGAAACATTAACACACATTTAGTTAAGACATTTGGTTCTTTTTTAAAAAAATTCTAATTAAAGATTTTTTAACTACATCAATATGGAAATATGTACAGCTTATTTTAATTTCAAGTAGTTAAAGAACAGTGTTTTTTGTTAAAAACCTTTCAAAAACTAATAAGAAGAAGTTGAAAATCAAAAAATCAATTTGATGTGTTTTCTGTTTTGATAATTGTTTGAGGATCGACTGTCAGAAACTCACAAATTGTGTTGAATATTTTTCTTTGTCTTCTTGTGAGGAAAGTTGCTGGCTGCTTTAATGTGTTTATCTTTATTTGAACAGTTTATTATTTATTACAATCGATTATTTACAATTTATTACAATTTAGTTATAATTTATTATTTACAATTAACCTAAATAACTATCAATTATGTTCTTTTTTTATGTTTTTAAAATGGCTGTATTAAAGGAAAATCAACATATCTATTCAGTTGGCAGAAGAAATTATTGTCTGTAAATTTACAGGTGTTGATGTGTTAACTTTTTTAGGACAAAGATTGAAAATGGGACTTAAAGGAATCTTGATGATCCTACTAATGCTAAATGGTAAGTTCACAAGAGTAAAAACTTAAAAGATTTGTGTAAATATGAAACTGTAAAATAACAGTTTAAAATAATAAAAAAAACTTCCGACCGGCAGCAAGTACAACGCTGACGACTGCACAGGCAAATACTACAGCTGCTCCAACCACAACCACAGCGGCTCCAACCACAACCACAGTGGCTCCAACCACAACCACAGCTGCTCCAACCACAACAACAGCTGCTCCAACCACAACCACAGCGGATCCAACCACAACCACAGCGGCTCCAACCACAACCACAGCTGCTCCAACCACAACAACAGCGGCTACGACCACAACCACAGCTGCTCCAACCACAACAACAGCAGCTCCAACCACAACAACAGCTGCTCCAACCACAACCACAGCGGTTCCGACCACAACCACAGCTGCTCCGACCACAACAACAGCTGCTCCAACCACAACCACAGCGGATCCAACCACAACCACAGCGGCTCCAACCACAACAACAGCAGCTCTAACCACAACCACAGCGGTTCCGACCACAACCACAGCTGCTCCGACCACAACCACAGCGGTTCCGACCACAACAACAGCGGCTCCAACCACAGCCACAGCTGCTCCAAGCACAACAACAGCAGCTCCAACCACAACCACAGCGGCTCCGACCACAACAACAGCAGCTCGAACCACAACCACAGCGGTTCCGACCACAACCACAGCTGCTCCGACCACAACAACAGCGGCTCCAACCACAACCACAGCTGCTCCAACCACAACAACAGCAGCTCTAACCACAACCACAGCGGTTCCGACCACAACCACAGCTGCTCCGACCACAACAACAGCGGCTCCAACCACAGCCACAGCTGCTCCAAGCACAACAACAGCAGCTCCAACCACAACCACAGCGGCTCCGACCACAACAACAGCAGCTCTAACCACAACCACAGCGGCTCCGACCACAACCACAGCGGCTGCAACCACAACCACCGCTGCTCCCACCACAACAACAGCAGCTCCAACCACAACAACAGAGGCTCCAACCACAACCACAGCTGCTCCGACCACAACCACAGTGGCTCCAACCACAACCAGAGAGGCTCCAACCACAACCACAGCTGCTCCAACCACATCAACAGCAGCTCCAACCACAACAACAGCGGCTCCAACCACAACCATAGCTGCTCCAACCACAACAACAGCGGCTCCAACCACAACAACAGCGGCTCCAACCACAACAACAGCGGTTCCAACCACAACGGCTCCAACCACAACCACAGCTGCTCCAACCACAACAACAGCGGCTGCAACCACAACCACAGCTGCTCCCACCACCACAACAGCAGCTCCGACCACAACCACAGCTGCTCCGACCACAACCACAGATGCTCCGACCACAACCACAGCTGCTCCGACCACAACCACAGCGGCTCCAACCACAACAACAGCGGCTCCAACCACAACCACAGCTGCTCCAACCACAACAACAGGGGCTCCAACCACTACCACAGCGGCTCCAACCACAACCACAGCTGCTCCAACATCAACCACAGCGGCTCCAACTACAACCACAGAGGCTCCAACCACAACAACAGCCGCTCCAACCACAACCACAGTGGTTCCAACCACAACGGCGGCTCTAACCACAACAACAGCCGCTCCAACCACAGCAACAGTGGCTCCAACCACAACCACAGCTGCTCCAACCACAACAACAGCAGCTCCAACCACAACCACAGCGGCTCCAACCACAACCACAGCAGCTACAACCACAACAACAGCTGCTCCAACCACAACAACAGAGGCTCCGACCACAACCACAGAGGCTCCAACCACATCAACAGCGGCTCCGACCACAACCACAGCCGCTCCAACCACAACAACAGCTGCTCCAACCACAACCACAGCTGCTACAACCACAACCACAGCTGCTACAACCACAACCACAGCTGCTACAACGACAACGGCTCCAACCACAACCACAGCTGCTCCAACCACAACAACAGTGGCTCCGACCACAACCACAGCAGCTCCTACCACAACCACAGCTGCTCCAACCACAACAACAGCGGCTCCAACCACTACCACAGCGGCTCTAACCACAACCACAGCTGCTCCAACATCAACCACAGCGGCTCCGACCACAACCACAGAGGCTCCGACCACAACCACAGCAGCTCCTACCACAACAACAGGTGCTCCAACCACAACAACAGCGGCTCCAACCACAACCACAGCTGCTCCAACCACAACAACAGGGGCTCCAACCACTACCACAGCGGCTCCAACCACAACCACAGCTGCTCCAACGTCAACCACAGCGGCTCCAACTACAACCACAGAGGCTCCGACCACAACCACAGCAGCTCCTACCACAACAACAGGTGCTCCAACCACAACAACAGCGGCTCCAACCACAACCACAGCTGCTCCAACCACAACAACAGGGGCTCCAACCACTACCACAGCGGCTCCAACCACAACCACAGCTGCTCCAACGTCAACCACAGCGGCTCCAACTACAACCACAGAGGCTCCAACCACAACAACAGCCGCTCCAACCACAACCACAGCGGTTCCAACCACAACGGCGGCTCTAACCACAACAACAGCCGCTCCAACCACAACAACAGCGGCTCCGACCACAACCACAGCTGCTCCGACCACAACCACAGCTGCTCCAACTACAACGGCTCCAACCACAACAACAACGGCTCCAACCACAACAACAGCAGCTCCAACCACAACAGAGGCTCCGACCACAACCACAGGTGCTCCAACCACAACAACAGCGGCTCCAACCACAACAACAGCGGCTCCAACCACAACCACAGCGGTTCCAACCACAACGGCGGCTCTAACCACAACAACAGCTGCTCCAACCACAACAACGGCGGCTCCAACCACAACCATAGCTGCTCCAACCACAACAACAGCAGCTCCAACCACAACCACAGCGGCTCCAACCACAACCACAGCTGCTCCAACCACAACAACAGAGGCTCCGACCACAACCAGAGAGGCTCCGACCACATCCACAGCGGCTCCGACCACAACCACAGCCGCTCCAACCACAACAACAGCTGCTCCAACCACAACCACAGCTGCTACAACCACAACCACAGCTGCTACAACCACAACCACAGCTGCTACAACGACAACGGCTCCAACCACAACCACAGCTGCTCCAACCACAACAACAGCAGCTCCAACCACAACCACAACAGCTCCAACTACAACAACAGCGGCTCCATCCACAACCACAGTGGCTCCAACCACAACCACAGCTGCTCCAACCACAACCACAGAAGCTACAACTACAACCACAACGTCTCCATCCACAACCACAGTGGCTCCAACCACAACCACAGCAGCTCCAACCACAACCACAACAACCGCTGCTCCATCCACAACCACAGTGGCTCCAACCACAACCACAGCAGCTCCATCCACAACCACAGTGGCTACATCTACAACCACATCTGCTCCAACTACAACCACAGCGGCTCCAACCACAACCACAGCTGCTCCAACCACAACCACAGCTGCTCCAACCACAACCACAGCTGCACCAATTACATCCACAGCAGCTCCAACTACAACCACAGCGGCTCCAACCACAACCACAGCGGCTCCAACAACAACCACATCGACTCCAACCACAACCACAGCTCTTCCAACCACAACCACAGCAGCTCCAACCACAACCACAGAAGCTCCAACCACAACGGCTCCAACCACAACCACAGCAGCTCCTACCACAACAACAGTAGCTACAACTACAACCACAGCTTCTCCAACCACAACCACAGCGGCACCAACCACAACCACAGCTGCTCCAACTACAACCACAGCGGCACCAACCACAACCACACCAGCTCCAACCACAACAGCTGCTCCAACCACAACTATAGCAGCTCCAGCATTAATAAGGCTGCTGACTTTCAAGTCTGATGAAGTATTCACCCCAGATTTGGGAGACCCATCATCATCAGGATTCCAAACACGCTCTGGACATATAATGAATCGAGTATGTTTACAGTTATTATTCACATAACACTTTCCATTGTAATTTTTATAAAAATGAATTCTGCTTCACAAATTAATATCTTTTTATATGAATATAAATATTTTGTGTATCTCTTCAACTTGAAGATGTGAGTTAAGTTCAATCTTCAGAGACTCAGACGGAGATGAGAAGACAATTAGAAGAGTTTATTGACAAACAGAATTTAAAGTCTTTGGCGCTCGGGCCCCGGCTGGGGATAACGGTTATCGCAGCGTTAACGATAGGCTTCAGATGAGCATCCCCGGTGCTGATAGGAACGTCATCCCCCAGGACCCGGCACTGGTGGTGGAGGTTGAAGAAGGGTACGGGCCTCAGGGCCAGGCGAATGGAGGAGAAGGGGTGGTGGTGGGTTGAGCTTGGCTGGAGAGCGAAGGACGCCATGAATGAAGGTCCTTATCAGCTGGGACTTGGTCGATGATTGGACGTGACGTGGCTTGGTCCGGCGTTGATAGGTCGACGATTGTGGGCAGGTCGCTTCAATTAACGGGTCCCGGTGGGGATAAAACAGTCGTCCAGTTTGAATTTGAGCCTAGGCTTCATTTTTATTCTAAATTAAAAAAATACTAATGTATCTTATAAATATTATAAAATGTATTTCTTACCTAGAATGTAGTCTTAATTTTCCTCAAACATCACAACATATACTTTTAGAGGAGTATGTAGAATTTCTATATAAATCAATACAACAAAATATATTAATTGCAATAATGTTTATATCTAGCGATATCCAGAAAAATAAATTTTTTAAAATTGTACACTTAACATTCTTATTTTCTCCACGTAGCTTGACCCACTTTTCAGAAGATCTTTCCCCTCATTCCAAAAGACTGGAGCCATGAGATTCAGGTAATTTCTTTGTAGTTTGCTCAAGAAATTAGAAAAACTTTGTAGGAAGGCACTTGTAGACAATAACTAATTATGCTAATACATTTGCAGGGCTGGATCAATTATCAACTCTGTGGATCTTGAATTTCAGTCATCATCTTCTCCTAATGATACACTAATTAAAGACATTTTGGTTAATGAGGCTTCAAACATCACGGAATTCAATGTATTAGCAGACACGGTTGCTCTTAGTGACCCAGGTAAGAGGAATAAACTAATTTAAGAAAATTGAATATTTATGCAAAGGACAAATGAAAACAAACACTGTTCAATAAATATGAAGGAATTAGTTGGATCAACAAAATATTCTAAAAATCTTTTTGAGAACTTATAACTTCTAAGCTTTTTGAGAACAGCTTAGAAGAACTGAAACCTTTTTCAGTTCTTCTAAGCTGTTCACATTTGGTAAATGCAATAAATATTACAGCACCTGCAACCACAACAACAATGGTTCCAACCACAACCACAGCGGCTCCAACCACAACAACAGCGGCTCCAACCACAACCACAGCTGCTCCAACCACAACAACAGCGGCTCCAACCACAACAACAGCGGCTCCAACCACAACAACAGCCGCTCCCACCACAACAACAGCCGCTCCCACCACAACAACAGCCGCTCCAACCACAACCACAATGGCTCCAACCACAACAACAACAGCTCCAACCACAACAACAGCGGCTCTAACCACAACCACAACAGCTCCAACCACAACAACAGCTGCTCCAACCACAACAACAGCGGCTCCACCCACAGCGGCTCCAACCATAACAACAGCTGCTCCAACCACAACAACAGCTGCTCCATCCACAACAACAGCGGCTCCAACCACAACCACAGCGGCTCCAACCACAACAACAGCGGCTATAACAACAACAACAGCGGCTCCAACCACAACCACAGCTGCTCCAACCACAACAACAGCGGCTCCAACCACAACCACAACAGCTCCAACCACAACAACAGCTGCTCCAACCACAACCACAGCGGCTCCAACCACAACCACAGAGGCTCCAACCACAACCACAGCGGCACCAACCACAACCACAGCGGCTCCAACCACAACCACAGCGGCTCCAACCACAACCACAGAGGCTCCAACCACAACCACAGCGGCACCAACCACAACAACAGCGGCTCCAACCACAACCACAGCTGTTCCAACCACAACCACAGCTGCTACAACCACAACCACAGTTGCTCCAACCACAACCACAGCTGCTACAACCACAGCCACAGCTGCTCCCACCACAACAACAGCCGCTCCAACCACAACCACAATGGCTCCAACCACAACAACAGCAGCTCCAACCACAACAACAGCGGCTCTAACCACAACAGCTCCAACCACAACAACAGCTGCTCCAACCACAACAACAGCGGCTCCACCCACAGTGGCTCCAACCATAACAACAGCTGCTCCAACCACAACAACAGCTGCTCCATCCACAACAACAGCGGCTCCAACCACAACCACAGCGGCTCCAACCACAACAACAGCGGCTCCAACCACAACCACAGCTGCTCCAACCACAACCACAGCTGCTCCAACCACAACAGCAGCTCCAACCACAACAACAGCGGCTCCAACCACAACAGCTCCAACCACAACAACAGCGGCTCCAACCACAACCACAGAGGCTCCAACTACAACCACAGCGGCTCCATCCACAATCACAGTGGCTCCCACCACAACCACAGCTGCTCCAACCACAACCACAGCTGTTCCAACCACAACCACAGCGGCTCCTACTACAACCACAGTGACTCCAACCACAACCACAGAAGCTACAACCACAACCCCATCAGCTCCAACCACAACGGCTCCAACCACAACCACAGTTGCTCCAACCACAACCACAGTTGCTCCAACCACAACCACAGCTGCTACAACCACAACAACAGCTGCTACAACCACAACCACAGCTGTTCCAACCACAACCACAGCAGCTCCAACCACAACAACAGCTGCTCCAACCACAAGCACAGTCGCTCCAACCACAGCTGCTACAACCGCAACAACCGCTGCTACAACCACAACCACAGCTGCTACAACCACAACAACAGGAGCTCCAACCACAACTACAGCTGCTTCAACCACAGCGGCTCCAACCACAACAACAGCGGCTCCAAGCACAACCACAGCGGAGCCAACCACAACAACAGCTGCTCCAACCACAAGCACAGTTGCTCCAACCACAGCTGCTACAAACGCAACAACCGCTGCTACAACCACAAAAACAGGAGCTCCAACCACAAACACAGCTGCTACAACCACAACAACAGCTGCTACAACCACAACAACAGCTGCTACAACCACAACCACAGCTGTTCCAACCACAACCACAGCAGCTCCAACCACAACAACAGCTGCTCCAACCACAAGCACAGTCGCTCCAACCACAGCTGCTACAACCGCAACAACCGCTGCTACAACCACAACCACAGCTGCTACAACCACAACAACAGGAGCTCCAACCACAACTACAGCTGCTTCAACCACAGCGGCTCCAACCACAACAACAGCGGCTCCAAGCACAACCACAGCGGAGCCAACCACAACAACAGCTGCTCCAACCACAAGCACAGTTGCTCCAACCACAGCTGCTACAAACGCAACAACCGCTGCTACAACCACAAAAACAGGAGCTCCAACCACAAACACAGCTGCTACAACCACAACAACAGCTGCTACAACAACAACCACCGCTGCTCCAACCACAGCTACTCCAACAACAACAACAGCTGCTCCAACCACAAGCACATTTGCTCCAACCACAGCTGCTACAACCGCAACAACCGCTGCTACAACCACAACCACAGCTGCTACAACCACAACAACAGGAGCTCCAACCACAACAACAGCTGCTCCAACCACAGCTGCTACAAACGCAACAACCGCTGCTACAACCACAACAACAGGAGCTCCAACCACAACTACAGCTGCTTCAACCACAACGGCTCCAACCACAACAACAGCGGCTCCAAGCACAACCACAACGGTTCCAACCACAACAACAGCTGCTTCAACCACAACCACAACGGCTCAAACCACAACTACAGGTGCTTCAACCACAACCACAGCTGCTCCAACCACAACCACAACGGCTCCAACCACAACTACAGCTGCTTCAACCCCATCAGCTCCAACCACAACCACAGTTGCTCCAACCACAACCACAGTTGCTCCAACCACAACCACAGCTGCTACAACCACAACCACAGCTGCTACAACCACAACCACAGCTGCTACAACCACAACAACAGCTGCTGCAACCACAACCACAGCTGCTACAACCACAACAACAGCTGCTCCACCAACAACCACCGCTGCTCCAACCACAGCTACTCCAACGACAACAACAGCTGCTCCAACCACAAGCACAGTTGCTCCAACCACAGCTGCTACAACCACAACAACCGCTGCTACAACCACAACCACAGCTGCTACAACCACAACAACAGGAGCTCCAACCACAACGGCTCCAACCACAACAACAGCTGCTCCAACCACAACCACAGCGGCTCCAACCACAACAACAGCTGCTTCAAGCACAACAAGCCCGACTACAACCACAACAACCTCGGCTCCAACCACAACAACAGCTGCTCCAACCACAACAACAGCTGCTCCAACCACAACAACAGCAACTCCAACCACAACCACAGCGGCTCCAACCACAACAGCTGCTTCAACCACAACAACAGCTGCTCCAACCACAAGCACAGCTGCTACAACCACAACAACAGCTGCTGCAACCACAACCACAGCTGCTACAACCACAGCTACTCCAACGACAACAACAGCTGCTCCAACCACAGCTGCTACAACCACAACAACCGCTGCTACAACCACAAAAACAGGAGCTCCAACCACAAGCACAGTTGCTCCAACAACAGCTGCTACAACAACAACCACCGCTGCTCCAACCACAGCTACTCCAACAACAACAACAGCTGCTCCAACCACAAGCACAGTTGCTCCAACCACAGCTGCTACAACCGCAACAACCGCTGCTACAACCACAACCACAGCTGCTACAACCACAACAACAGGAGCTCCAACCACAACGGCTCCAACCACAACAACAGCTGCTCCAACCACAACCACAGCTGCTCCAACCACAACCACAGTGGCTCCAACCACAACAACAGCTGCTACAACCACAACCACAGCTGCTACAACAACAACAACAGCTGCTGCAACCACAACCACAGTGGCTCCAACCACAACAACAGGAGCTCCAACCACAACTACAGCTGCTTCAACCACAGCGGCTCCAACCACAACAACAGCGGCTCCAAGCACAACCACAGCGGAGCCAACCACAACAACAGCTGCTCCAACCACAAGCACAGTTGCTCCAACCACAGCTGCTACAAACGCAACAACCGCTGCTACAACCACAAAAACAGGAGCTCCAACCACAAACACAGCTGCTACAACCACAACAACAGCTGCTACAACAACAACCACCGCTGCTCCAACCACAGCTACTCCAACAACAACAACAGCTGCTCCAACCACAAGCACAGTTGCTCCAACCACAGCTGCTACAACCGCAACAACCGCTGCTACAACCACAACCACAGCTGCTACAACCACAACAACAGGAGCTCCAACCACAACGGCTCCAACCACAACAACAGCTGCTCCAACCACAACCACAGCTGCTCCAACCACAACCACAGTGGCTCCAACCACAACAACAGCTGCTACAACCACAACCACAGCTGCTACAACCACAACAACAGCTGCTGCAACCACAACCACAGCTGCTACAACCACAACAACAGCTGCTCCAACAACAACCACCGCTGCTCCAACCACAGCTACTCCAACGACAACAACAGCTGCTCCAACCACAAGCACAGTTGCTCCAACCACAGCTGCTACAACCACAACAACCGCTGCTACAACCACAACCACAGCTGCTACAACCACAACAACAGGAGCTCCAACCACAACGGCTCCAACCACAACAACAGCTGCTCCAACCACAACCACAGCGGCTCCAACCACAACAACAGCTGCTTCAAGCACAACAAGCCCGACTACAACCACAACAACCTCGGCTCCAACCACAACAACAGCTGCTCCAACCACAACCACAGCGGCTCCAACCACAACAACAGCTGCTCCAACCACAACAACAGCTGCTCCAACCACAACAACAGCAACTCCAACCACAACCACAGCGGCTCCAACCACAACAGCTGCTTCAACCACAACAACAGCTGCTCCAACCACAACCACAGTGGCTCCAACCACAACAACAGCAGCTCCAACCACAACCACTGTTGCTCGAACCACAACCACAGCTGCTCCAACCACAACAACAGCGGCTCCAACCACAACCACAGTGGCTCCAACCACAACAACAGCAGCTCCAACCACAACCACAGCTGCTCCAACTACAACCACAACAGCTGCTTCAACCACATTAACTGCAGCTATAACCTCAATAGGTGGTCCAAACACAACAGCTCCAAACACAACAGTTGCTCCAATTACAACCACCCCAACTCCAATCACATTTGTTGATGATCCAACCACAGCAGCAGCTCCAACTACAACCACATCACCTCCAACCACAACAGCTGCTCCGACCATTTCAACAGCAGCTCCAACTTCAACCACAGGATCCCATTCTGAACCCACATATGCCCCCACAGAAACAACTACTTTAAAAACTACAACTGAACCTCCTGCTCCAGTGTATGTTCTTGCAGCAACCATTATTGTACCATATGATGAACAACTTAAAAACAAATCCAGCAAATTGTTTATGGATCTTGAGAAAAAAGTCATAGAAACAGTAAGTACCAAACAGACATGTCTATTTTATATTTGCAAAGATTCAGTAAACATCTATTTTGAATGATTCAAATTTATTCTTCGTTCTTATGGTTGCATTCAATGTTATTTCCTACAGTATGACTTAATCTACAAAAAGAAGTTTGGAATCCTCTTCAGTCATAGTTTTGTCATTGCATTTAGGTAAGATTTAAATTGTACTTCTTCTCTTTCTACAAGCATATTTGTGATCTGAATGATGATTTATGTTATTTGATGAAAAAGAGCCAAAATATTATAGGTTTTTTATTTTCTGTTTTTTTCTTAACTTGCTTTATTTATGGTTATGTTGCAGAAATTCCACACAATCTGCACGATTGACTACTACTGAAGCAGAAGTGGGGTTGGAGTTTAATAAAACTACAACTTCTGACAATCTCCCAAAGAATGAAGTTGTACAAGAAACCTTACGCGAGGCGATAAACAGTACCACTTTCAACGTTACATTCATTCTTAACACCATTAATTTAATAAGTAAGTAAACGAGTTTTAACACTACACAAGAACAGAGCAGTGAAGCTCTTTTTAGAAGCATTGATATTTGTATTTTTGACCAGTTTATGTGTCTGTTTAATTTTGATGAAAAACTGCAGGGACTTCATTTTTGACAACAAGCAATGGCTAATTTTATATTGTTTATGTTACTGGTAGGCACACCTTTGGCAACCCCTGCTCCCACTACAAATGCTACAGATATTACAAATACTACTACAACTGCGCCAACCACCAATGCAACTACTACAAATACTACAACTATGCCAACCACCAATGCAACTACTACAAATACTACAACTACGCCAACCACCAATGCAACTACTACAAATACTACTACAACTGCGCCAATCACCAATGCAACTACTACAAATACTACAACTACGCCAACCACCAATGCAACTACTACAAATACTACAACTACGCCAACCACCAATGCAACTACTACAAATACTACTACAACTGCGCCAATCACCAATGCAACTACTACAAATACTACAACTACGCCAACCACCAATGCAACTACTACAAATACTACAACTGCGCCAATCACCAATGCAACTACTACAAATACTACAACTACGCCAACCACCAATGCAACTACTACAAATACTACAACTGCGCCAATCACCAATGCAACTACTACAAATACTACAACTGCGCCAACCACCAATACAACTACTACAACTACGCCAACCACCAATACAACTACTACAACTACGCCAACCACCACAACAACTACAACTGTGGAGTCACTAGTGAAAAGGCGACTGACTTTTAGGTCTGCAGGAGAGACATTTACCACTGAGTTGCTGGACACATCATCTACAGCTTTCATAAAACGAGCCGTACTTTTGAAGACCCATGTAAGTATTATTTGAGATGGTCGTGAAATATTTGCATTAGTCATTAGTGTTTAAAACATCTTACCTAAAAGAACTAATACAAGTTTTCTTTCTTCATATCTGTGCGCTTTGGCAGCAAATATAAAATTTCCATACAATGTCACACAGACTCAAAAACATGTTCCATCTTTATTTTTTTGCATGAATCGAAAAACAATGATGAAAAAAAGAAAAAAAACAATGGGTCTGAACATGTTTTATCAAGCCAATATTAAGAGCTTGCAATATCACAGGAGAAATTTTGAATTCCCTTTACTGCTTTTTCACAAACTTCAAGCCTGATTGTTGCAATTATATTTTGAAGTACCCAATGTTAAAATTCACCATTAATAGAAAACTCACTTTTTTTTGTCTTTTTGCAGCTTGAACCACTCTACCAGGCAGCGTTCGCTTCTTACCGCAGTTTCATTGTGATTTCATTCAGGTATGAGTTGCAGATAAATTCTGAAGACTATTTAATGTGAATGTGCACAAAATAACTGAAATGTTGTTACCTCTGCAGCAATGGATCAATCATCAACAACATTGACCTTGGATTTGCAACAGCATCCCAACCTAGTAGCACCCAAATCACAGATATTTTGGTGAAAGCAAATTCAACCATCACAGCTTTCAACATTGACATCAATTCAATTTTTGTGGATGGCACACGTAAGTTAAATTACGTTCAAACTACAGAAAATATAGATTAACATGTTAATCATACAAGATCTATGAACTCACGAAGGAGTTTGTTGATGTAAGTTTTTTTTTGCCTTCTTTTACACAGAAACGTCGAGTGGAGCAAGCCATACAATCAGCCTCATCACTGCATTCAGCATGGTCCTGTTGTCATGGCTTCTTTCAACACAACAATAACGTCTCTGCTGGCTTCCAGAGGAAAATCTGCATGAAAATGTCAATTATTGCTTGTGTGAACAAGAATGTTGTTCTAATTCCGGACCAAGATTCACTTAGAATTTTAAACTTTAAAACATTTATTGAAACTTGATCATTTCCTCATGTCAATTTTGTCTTATTTATTAATGAAAAACTAATTATTCTGTGTCATTGTATTAACTTATCATATTCATCATGAAGGTATTTCTTGAAGGATTATTTAGTTTGGTGAAGATTTCTCTCAATAAATATTGTAGGATTTACCAAAAATAAGCTGTCTGAGCAACGTCCTGTATGATTGTCCAGTTTTTCTTTTCCTTTTAATTGTATTTATAACAGAAGGTATTCTGTAAAGAATATACCTATCAGTTTAATAAAAGATAATGAAAACACAATTTTGCAATGGAATTGTTTTTATATATTAAATTATCTTCTTTTCTCCTCCCTGTCTGAAGTTACAAACCAAACTTATCTCGTTTTAGCTTAGTTAGAATTACTAAAATTATTTCTATTTACTAAACTACAGGATTTGTGTCAAGCCTTTGGGGTTTCCTTCCACAGGTTTCCACACAACATTTTGCTGGAGTTCTGGCCCATTCCCTCTGATGACAGAATTGGTGGGACTGAGTCCATTTTGTAGGAAGCCTCACTTGCACACACACCAAGTTAAAACCTGAAAAGTGTGGTCAGATTTAACTTCACACAGTGAGAACAAATGTGCATGTCTCTTTTTAGTCTGTGTATGGAAAGAGTTAGTGCTTTATATACTTACACTTATTATTATTATTATTATTGTAATCAGCATCTAAACCCATGCAAAAATGTTTTCATGAAACTGCGTTCATTAGAATAACAAGCAGATAATCAGCCGACATCTTCAGGGAATCAGGAGAAAATATTCCATTAATCTCAGTACATAAAAGATGAAGAGACAGTGACAGAAGACAATGGCAGGCCAGGAGGAGGAAGAGTATCACTCACTGGGAGATTCTGGGAACCTGCATCCAAACCTGAAACTGTGGCCTCTCTTCTTGAAGAGTTACCTACAGAAAACAATAAAAAATAAACTTTAAAAAAGTCCACACTGCATGTAAGAAGCCAATCAAAGGGAAGTGTGTATTTCTTACACACAATCAGAAGTGAAAATTGTTCTGTTTGATCATTAAGGGGTAATGTCTTAAAACAGTTTTCTTACTATGAATTTACAAACGGCACAAATACCAACACATTAAATATTTCATTTCACGCTTTCAGCTGCTACACGCAGATAACAGGCAGCGGAAAACGACAGGGTGACCTTTCAACATCAGAAAGCGGTTAGTGGGAAAACACACTGCACCACCACCCGCCCATTGAGCCTGCAGCGGCCTGGCCCAGTTAGCGGAGCTACGCTGCTCCGAAAACTCCGGAGCACATTTCAAAGAAGCCTAATGTTGGATGAACTGAGTGAATAGATGAAGCCATGAAGACTACGTTCTCACCTAAAAGCGTTTTACAATAACTTATTATAGCAAATTCATAGTGTGTATTATTTACCGGTCACATTTCTTGTTTTTACTGATTTGTTCGTTGTTCGACTCCCCCTAGTGGTTTGGAGAGCGTCCGTTTTGTGGAACCAGTTTGCAGTTGTTTTTGCTATTTGCTTCATTTCTCTGCCTTGCTCCTTTTTCTTGTGATTGCAGCATTTTATTAGTGTTTGCAGCATTTTTCGTGATTACAGCATTTTATTTGTACTTTCAGCCTTTTGATTGTGGTTGCAGCATTTTATTTGTAATTGCAGCATTTAAAAAAATATATTTTTTTGCCTGCATTTGTTTTCTGTGATTGCATATTTTGGAGTTTGCATCTTACATCTGTTATTAGCTCATGCCGCCATTTGCTCTGTATTTGTTGGGCACATGACCTCCTCCTATCGCTGATTATATTTATATTTGCGCAATTTTATGATTAATGGAAAAGCAGCTGCCATTGCACTTGTTGTTTTTTTTCTTTGTTTAAAAAGAAAACCCACATCTACATATAAAGTTTAAATAAGAGTCTAAATATCATTCTGTAATTATTTTCTGTTTACTATCACCTGTTCAAAGTTTCACACATCGCAGCCTGAATTGTATCAATCGTCATTAAACAGCTAAAACGGAAAAGTTTATTAAAAACCAAGTACAACAATAAAACTTGGGATATGTGCAAAATGTGTAAAAGCCTAGAATGCATTGCCCATGACTGTAATGCTTACTTCAGTCATTAATTCAGAATCCCCAGACTTCTACTAGAAGTCTTCTGGCGCCTCCTTGTGGTTTATGTTTGTATATTTTGGTGTAAATACACTGGAGAGCATTTCAAGCATAATGCACACAGCTGATGTTGAATTTTCTTTTCTGTTTAATTAATAATTAATTTGAAATTTTAGAAGCACGTATGGAGCCAGTATTAATATTCTTATTCAATGTTGGATCTCAAGTCTCGGGAGTGAGGATATCGCCTAAGTTTCTTTGCCGTGTCATTTTTGTGCTTTGCACGTCCTATGGCATACATTTCTCATAATAGTGCCATCTGGTGTACATTTCTTGCAAAACTCAATACAGAATGACAGTCACATTCAATAAATTAGAATATTAATAAAAAATATTTCAGTAACTCAGCTGACAAGTAAAACACATCATATAGTTTAATTACAAATAGACTGATGTTTTAAAGCTTCAATTTCAGTTAATTATGATGATTTATTGTTTAAAGCTAATGGAAACATAATATTCAAGATTAGAATGTTACATGAGACCAATAAAAAATATATTAATGCAGAATTGTGGGTCTAATGACAAATATGTTTAATCTGAAAAACAAGACTAATCAGAATCCATATTCTAATTTCTTGAATATGACTAAATTTGATCCGGGCACATTTTGTAATTAATTAATATAATTGACTCATTATCACACATTCACTTTGACTCTTCCCCTTTATGTAACAACAGGTGAATCTTAAGACTTTTAAATATCTTTTTGCTCCTCATTCTATTTGTTTTCACGTTTCTTTTTATTCTGTTAGCAGAAAAATCTTCTGTCTTAGTGATGAACAAACCGATTCTTCTTGAGTTGCCGATGACCTTCAGTTCTCCTAATGTCAAATAACCGATTTATTTCAAATGAACTTGTTCTAATCTGAAGTCTTTATTAGTTTTAATCTACAATGTGTGTCTTAAGGCCATATGTTAAAGCTATTGACAAAATCTCAAATTAGATGTTTCCATTTTCTGCTGTGAATGATTTTAGTGTTGACATCTTCCACCAGCTGAAAACCTTTCGTTTGATAAAGAGGAAAATGAATTACCTCCTCTCTGAGGTTTAAGTAGCTCCAGGCTCTTGTTCATGAGTGAGGAGAAAAATGGAGGGGGTAATTGATACGCTAAATTGTTCTGGGTCTGTAGTGATGTGGACTCGGTACCGGTATGTTGGGGTGAAGAGGGAGGTGAGTCAAAAGGCCAAGCTCACAATTTACTGGTTGAGATACGGTCCAACCCTCCTCTGCAGTCATCAGCTCTGGGTAGGAACAGAAAGAACGAGATCATGGATACTGGTGGCCAGAAAGAGTTTCATCCGCATGGTGTCTGGACTCTCCCTTAGAGACAGGGTGAAGCTCGGTCATCCGGGACGGACTCAGAGTAGAGCTGCTGCTTCTCTACATTGACACGAGCCAGTGGCGGAGGTTCTGCCGTGTGGTTAGGATGCCTCCCTGGTGAGGTGTTTTGGGCAGATCCCACCGGGAGGAGACCCAGAAGTAGACCCAAGACATGCAGGAGGGACTACGTGCCTCTGCTGGCCTTGAAATGCTGGTGGAAGGATGGACAGATGGATGGATGGATGAACGGATGGAAAATGCATTAGGAATGATTCACTGTATCTGACATACTTTTGAATGGGAACAACCAAAAACAACATCCTACTTCTGTTAGTTATAATGCTAGTCATAGATCAGTCACTTTGGTCTGAGGCTCAGCAGTCTTTTTATTTAATGCAGCAAACGATGAAGTGGCAAGATTTGACCCGTCTGCCAATGATACATAGAGAAAGTATTTCAAAAGAAAGCCATGCAATTACTGATTTTAGTTTCCTCTTGAATTTTCCTTGTGGTTGAATGACTGTACTTGTTAAAGCATTTTCCTATGTAGTTAAATGTCTAAATCAAACACGTGTGAATTGTAATTTCACACATCGTAATTAAAGAATTATACAATAAAGTTTATTGTAAAATGTTTGTTTACAAATTTATTTTATAGTTGCATTCTCAACTGACATTGAAGACTTTAACATTGGAACCATATTGCTTTTTTTTTTTTAACTCAGAGTATTTTTAAAATAAATTTCAAATTGTTTTGAAATTCTCATGTATGTTTTGTTACAGTGTGACTCCACAACAGACATTTCTTGCCATGTTATGACATAACTTTTGTAAGACCTTACACAAAAAAACAAGTTCTCATTTAAGGATCACAAAATGTGGACTTCTTGTGATCCCTTTTGTGAACCTAAGCATGGTTTGTTTTGTGCCTAATCCGACCTGTCAACTAAGAATTTCACAAGTTAATAATGGATTTCTGAACAGAGTGCATCTATTCTAAATTTGGATTCTCTAAAGCTGTCAGCGTTGCACAAAAGACGGTATTACAGCCACACCTCAGGCATTTTCTTACTCACAATTTGCATTCAACAAATTTACCGTGCATCTTAGCAAAATGAAACTAAGCCAAAAAATATATTTTCGCTGTTTTTATTCGCAGCAAAGTCTTATCTTTATATTTTGACATACTTAAAACTGCAACACATCCACAAATAAAAGCAAAATCGTCTGGATTGTTTACTTGGGTGGAATGAAGAAATATCACTGAGCTGTGAATGTGGTATAGATGAAAGAAACTTAAAAAAAAGGGGAGTTGCACAGCCGGATTTGTTACCTCGCCATTCCTGAAATACCTATGTTGTTTCAAAAGAAATTTCATATCTGCGTCATTCTGGTAATAACTTAGAGCTAATATATAAGGCTGAGCAAGCTCTAGAAAAGCAAGTTTCAAGAGCAGCAAGAGAGATTTTAGGAACCTTTGAATTGATTTACTGCTCTGGGTAAGTACATTTCTGAGCGTTAAGATTTAAAGGTTTAAATACAAGGAACCTTAAAAACTGACAATTTTTTTTGAAAGATTTGCCTTTTAGATCTGATTTATTAACACAGATTTGTTTTTAGATATTTACACACTAGTTTTAAATTGAGGAATTTGTAAACATTTAACTAGTTCGCACTGATTCAAGGGCATTTTATATAATCAGTAAAATAGGCAAAATTATGTCAAAGTTTCACCACATTAAAGAGAATCAAAACAGATTTTTACTTTTAGTTCTTTTTTTATATATATTATCAAAGTTACAGAATTTGGACATTTTTTTGTTTGTTTTTTCTCACTTTTTCATAAAAACTGCTTTTGTTTAGGAGAAGTTATGAGTACGTTTTCCCATTTTTGCTAAATTCTTACTTTAGCAGTCATTATAAAAATATATTTAAAAAAATATTTTGTGGTCTGTTTATCTTACAGTAACAGCGAGGTTATTTAAAATAGATACTAAACATTTCAACAATATTCTAATATATGGAGTTTATATTCACGTTTTAGTTCCGCTTAATCCCAGAGTTCAACCCTCTCTGATCTGTATTGACCTGAATATGGAAGTCAGTACAGTAGCAATTTTCAGATTGGCAAAAGATGCTTTTCTCTTAATTTCTTTCTTTTCTTTTCTTTTCTCTTCTTCTTTTTGTGTCTCCGGGTTTGTGTTGAACGTCGACTTGAATTTGACCACTTAGGCAGGATGATTCTCTGAGCTATCCATCCCTTTGGAGAGATGAGCACAGGCAGAATCACAGAGTACCAAAAATACCTGTTTCTTCATTCTTGTTCATTCTCCTGGAAACATTGTAACACTTTTTGCCTTGGCATATTTAACACCTCCAATTTCTAAGACAGACCTTTCAAACTCCCAAAATACCCCACGAGTTTACTACAAATAGTACTGATAGAAAACCACATAAGGAGATTACAGAATTTGTGAGTTTGTGTCGAAGACAGACGTGGCCTTTATTAAAACCTACCCCACTATGTAGGATGCAATTCATAATGGGATGAGTTGGAGCAGAATTTTAAAAAAAGAACAAAATTAGAAACCACATTGTAGATGCAATTTAACAAGTGTAATTGAGAAATAAGCCAACCCAAAATAGCGTCTTGTCATTCTTTATGGACAACTTTCAGATAATTAGCTTCTTGAGAAACTACTTTCTCAACAGACAGACAATATTCTAGTTCCAACTGTGTAAAAACCCAATCAAAATTCATCTTTTGTCAAAAAAAAAAGAAAGTTCTTACCTCTAAATCAGTTTTTTCCTATATAAAATAGGAACACCACAGCTTTCAGCCCTGACATCCACCTTGTGGGCTTGACTCAATAATCATAGAATTGATGTAGCGCCAATTATAAATGGTAGAATTGATGGTTTTACAACTCGCAACGCGTTGCAATCATCCCTGTTGCAGGCAAGATCTGCCTACAACAGGAAAAAAAACAACATTTAATTAGAATATAGTTCATTACTATTTACTGATACATATTGAAATAGACATTATTTCTCTCTAAAACCCACACAGGACAGTGAAAAATAAATTTGGCTAAATTTGCCTGCAGGGTTCCAGAAGTGTTTCCAACTTCTGCTCTCTGTCCATTTCAGCTGTAATTGGGGATCTTGGTGTTGTGTGTGGTGAGAACATCCCTGAGTTTCTGCGGATTCCTTTTATTATGTTCAAAGTCGAATTCCATCTGGATGGGAATATTTATTTTGTCCGTGTTCTGTTTAATTGCTCCCGCGTTCAAAGTTGCCCACGACGTTTCTTCATTTGTCCAAAACATTGCCGAATGCGCTGTTAAAAAGGCGTACCCTGACAGGACGCCGGAGAAGCTGCGCGATGCGTTATGTTTCCTGGCATTATTTAGGCTAAACGGTTTCAGCAAAATGTCTTTAAAGTTACCCGACAACGTCCAGTCTCCAAAGAATCAGTTGCTGCATGTTTCAGCGCTCTCTTAGCTTTTGCGTCTTTCTTGTGATTTGAACACTTGTTGTGACCGCAAGAGCGTTGCTCAGACCCACAACACTATTGTCGAAGACTGTTGGTTGAAAAAAAAAAAATAATAATGAATTTAATACACTGCCTAAATAAGGGCTATAAATAATTATCAGCGCTAATCAAAAATTGCTTATTTACACACAGGCCAGATGCCCACCCACCACTAACTAAGCAGAAATATAAGGTTTTTCTTTTTTCTTTAACAATTTAAATACATGGTTCATTTTTGTTCTGTGGTCTTTCCCAGCCTCTCAACACTTTAAATTGTTTTAGTTTTCCTCTTCTGAACAGGTTCAACATGATATTCCTGTTGTAGACTACTAACGATGACAAATCATTACTGAGTTATTAAATACGTTGTCGTGGCCATTTATGCTAAGGTTTTGTAGTTTATAATTTCTACCAATTTTGTTTTGTTCTTTGGGTAGTTGGAATATATTTAAGTTAATTTAGAATCAATATTTGTAATTCATTTTTATATTTGGAATTGTTTAATTTACGTTGTTAATTGTTAGACCCTCCCACCAATTTAATGATTAAGAACACACCGGGTGTTTGGTGCTGGGTGGATTGTTTGGTGGATGTCTGGTGTGGACGGGAGGTTTGGTAGAATGATTTTTTTGACTTAAATGTCGCAGCCTTTCGTTCCAAAAAAGCGAAAAATAAAACTCCAAGGAAGGCTGTGGGTGGTAACAGGTGGCTTGGGATTTGTACGCACTTGAACCAAATGCGTAGGTTTGGTCTAAGTTTTGGTGGGACCTTACAACTTACTGCGCCCCCCCCCCCCCCACCCCCCAACCCCCCCGCACCGACCATTTTTGACCAGTGGGGGGGGGCACAACATTGGCTTAATAACCCCCTCCCCCCAACCATAACCATAACTTGATCATGCATCTTGTGTATACAACCAGATACAGTCATGCTCAGCAGATCAGTTCAAGAACACTTTACTTTTTCCTTTTCAAAATTCAGCAAACATTACAAGTAAGATCAGAAGAAATATCCTCTGGATCTACTGATTATACAACAAACACAATTGCAGATAAGAACAAAAAATGACTTCTTGCACTTCAGGAAAAAGATCCAATTGTTGAGATATTATTGCGTGATAGATATCTAACTTATGGGTCCACTCACTGTACTTACAGCCGAGGTAGCGAAATAACTTCTAATGTCTGTCGTCCTTTTCCTTTTTGGTGGCGACATGGTCTCGGAGACTCATAATAAATGTCAAACTCAGAAGGAGACGAGTTCACTGTCAGCACCATGGACCAAGCTTCCGTTGCGCGTGTGGCCAGCTGGCCGCCGCCTGGTGCAGCTAATCAAAGAACGAAGATCCACGTTCTGTGAGCCAATAGCGGGTCGTCATAGTTCAGAACAGCGAATTTTAAAATGAATGCTACCACTGCGTAGTATATTGAAATATTAAACTAATCAATGTAGATTTTCGTTTATTTATTTTGTTTTTGTTAAAAAATACATATGTTTTTTTTTTTTATTAATATGGCAAAAATTGGTCGGGACTATTTTATATCCCTTGAATATTGGTCGTGACATGTCACGACCGTCCATACCCAAACCTACGCCCATGACTTGAACACTTAAACACTTATTTACACTTGTTTTGTTTACACCATCAAACATTAAATTGAGATTATTTTTCATTTCAACTAAGTTACAAGACCTTTATTTCTACTTTTGCAATAAACGAATCAAGTCAAAGTGCATACAAATCCCAAGCCACCTGTTACCACCCACAGCCTTTCTTGGAGTTTTATTTTTTGCTTTTTTGGAACGAAAGGCTGCGACATACGTGTTATAGCCTATGTGATGAATTGAATAAAATTGGAAATTTATCAAATTAATAATTCAGTATTGTTTTCGTAATTTATGACACAAAAATATATTAAATTTGGAATCAGAACAAAATTTGAATCAAATGCATGGTAAAATAATTTATTAATTTTTTTCAAGTTATGTTTCACTTCCTGTGCTAAAGTAGATTATTGAATAATTATAACTGCTCCCTTGTCTACTAAATCCTAACAGCTTCACAGGACCTCAGTGGCAGAATAGCCAATGACAAAAATATGTTTCATGTTTTATTTTATCTGATTTGTAATATGGAGAGATAAAAAATAAATTCCTAAACTTTAGGAGCACATGACTATGAATAAAAATATACACATTAAGTTATTACTCAAGTACGGAAAAGAATTAGGGCCACTGGAAAAAAACAAAATCTGACTTTAATCTCAGAATTCTGAGAATAAAGTCAGAATCGTGACATTTCTCTCAAAATTCTGATTTGAAAGTCAGAATTTTGTTTTTTGGTGGCCCTAATCCTCTTCCATACATTACTTGAGACCTAAAACGGCGAGTGACTGAGGGTCATTGCATGTAACGGAAACCCTGTAAATTCTAGACACTAACAGATACCATAGAATTGCACAAAAATCCGTGAGGGACGGCGGAGTCCCTGCTCGAAATTCCGTGTAAGAGGTGTACGGAGCCTGGTGCCAGAAGCCCATTAAAATGCTGCCTACATCGTTTTAAACTGTGTGATTGTAAACGTGAAAGGCAATAAAAATAGCAATATGTATTTTGTTCCATATAACACAGTAGGAGTGTAACAGGTAAACCTTTTATGGATGCAAACTCAACTAAAAACCCACCTGTTTAGGCTTGTATTTGAAACGTAATCAATTACAAATTTATTGATGGAACCTGACTTAATGTCGTGTTTTGATTGTTGATTCTATGTTGCATTGTGTTTCTGTGTTTGATATGATGTAAAGCACTTTGAAATGCCTTGCTCTGGTTCAAATTATTAATATATTAGGCTTCTGGGTGTTAGACATGTGTAGATTTGAGCTAGTTTTGAACTTTCCTCTCACAGCTGAGGGTTTACAGCAGTCTCGACATTTCAATCATACCTATTTTTAAGATGCAGTGGTGAGGAGGAAACTGGTATCCGTGTCAAGCTAGAGCAAACTTTGAAACAGCGCAGTCATTAATGTTACCAGTATCCAAGCATTAACCATCAGATTCAGACCTGGTATAATGATAACTTCCACAAGTAAATAAGCACAGTAAGCCTCTGGCAGAAACAGCTGAGCGCAGAGGGCACAGAGGTAGTCTGTGGATTCGAGAGTGAACTGAAGGCTGTACCAGCAGCTTGACGTTTCTATTTCTAGAAGCGATGGCACAACTGGCTGACTCAGAAAGGAGCGACAAATTGAAGCTGCTTATTTTCCCCTGTCTGCCTGTAGTGCAACGAGAATTTTATAATTTACTATAGAACGGCTCTTATGAAATGTCCACAATGAAATGTGGATATCCACATTTCAAAATGTCTCTATGTTAAATGAAATTAAGTATTGATGAATTATTTCTCCGATTCACTAATGTTTGAATAAGATGTTTGTTTTGCTTACAATTACAGCATTAAGATTGAAAAAGCATGGGTCCTGAAAAAGTGTTACTACTGCTACTAATACTAACAAGTAAGTTTAATATTATAAATCCAGTGACTAAATACAACAGCATATGATGTAAATATTGATTATTTAAAATGTTTCCACTCTAAAAAATAAACAGCTCAGAAGATGATGGCTGCACAGACAACTACAAGTCCTACAACCATCACAAGTGCTTATTCAACAACAAACAAAGTGGCAACAACAAGAAGCACTCCAGACACAACAACAGCAGTTGTTACCTCAACAACGTCAGACACAACTACAGAGCCTCAACCAACAACTGTAGTTGTTCCAGAAACTACAACAGCTATTCCACTACAAACTACAGCTGTTCCAACTGAAACTACAACCACACTCTCTGTAACAACAGTTGGTCGCCCAACAACCACAGAAGAAAAATCCAAAACAACAGCAACTCCAACAACAACCACAGCACCATCAAGTACAGCTGATACAAAAACAACCACTACAGCTGCTACATCCACAACTGCTGCATTAACCACAACAACAGATGCAATAATCAAAACCAAAGCAGCTGAAACCACAACTACAGCAGATCCAGCAACTACAGCTGCTTCAACCACAACCACTTCAATTCCAACAACAACCACTGCGGCTCCATTAACAACTACAGCTTCTCAAACCACAACCAATGCACCTACAACCACAACCACAACACCTCCAACCACAACCACGGATGCTCCAAAACCAACTACAGCTACTCCATCCACAACCACTTCAGAGCCAACCACAACAACAGTGGCACCGACCACAACTACATTGGCTCCAACTACAACTACAGCTGTTCCAGTAACAACCACTGCAGTTCCAACCACAACCACAGCAGCACCAACCACAACCACACCAGCTCCAACCACAAACACAAATGCTCTAACCACAACCAAAGCACCTCCAACCACAACCACAACTGAACCAACCACAACCACAACTGAACCAACCACAACAACAGTTGCTCCAACAACCACAGTACATCCTACCACAACAACAGCTGCACCAATCACAAGCACAGCTGATCCTACCACAACCACAGCTGCTCCAACCACAACCACAGCAGCTCCAACCACAACAACAGCTGTTCCAACAACAACCACAGCTGCTCCAACCACAACCACAGCAGCTTCAACAACAACCACAGCTGCACCAACCACTACCACAGCGGCTCCAACCACGACAACAGCTGCTCCAACCACAACCACAGCTGCTCCAACCACAACCACAGTGGCTCCAACCACAACCACAGCGGCTCCAACCACAACCACAGCTGCTCCAACCACAACCACAGCTGATCCAACCACAACCACAACTGAACCAACCACAACCACAGCTGATCCTACCACAACCAAAGCAGCTTCAACCACATCCACAACTGAACCAACCACATCCACAACTGAACCAACCACAACCACAGCAGCTCCAACCACAACAACAGCTGTTCCAACAACAACCACTGCAGTTCCAACCACAACCACAGCAGCTTCAACCACAACAACAGCTGCTCCAACCACAACCACAACAGCTCCAACCACAACAACAGCAGCTCCAACCATGACAACAGCTGCTCCAACAAAAATCACAGTTGCTCCAACCACAACAGCAGCTAAAACCACAACAACAGCTGCTCCAACCACGACAACAGCAGCTCCAACCACAACCACAGCTGCTCCAACCACAGCAACAGCTGCTCCAACCTCAACCACAACGGCTCCAACCACAACAACAGCTACTCCAACCACGACAACAGCTGCTCCAACCACAACCACAACGGCTCCAACCACAACCACAGCGGCTCCAACCACAACCACAGCGGCACCAACCACAACCACAGCTGCTCCAACCACAACCACAGCTGCACCAACCACTACCACAGCTGCACCAACCACTACCACAACCACAGCTGCTCCAACCACCACCACAACAGCTCCAACAACAACAACAGCTGCTCCAACCACAACAACAGCTGCTCCAACCACAACCACAGCGGCTCCAACCACAACCACAGCGGCCCCAACCACAACCACAGCTGCTCCAACCACAACCACAGCGGCACCAACCACTACCACAGCGTCTCCAACCACAACCACAGCGGCTCCAACCACAACTACAGCTGTGCCAACCACCGCGGCTTCAACCACAACCACAACAGCTCCAACTACAACTACAGCTACTAAATCTACAACCACAGAGGTTCCAACCACAACCACAGCTGCTCCAACAAAAACAACAGCTGTTCCAAAAACAGCAACAGCTGCTCCAACCTCAACCACAGCGGCTCCAACCACAACCACAGCGGCTCCAACCACAACCACAGCGGCTCCAACCACAACCACAGCGGCCCCAACCACAACCACAGCTGCACCAACCACTACCACAGCAACAGCTGCTCCAACCTCAACCACAACGGCTACAACCACAACAACAGCTACTCCAACCACGACAACAGCTGCTCCAACCACAACCACAGCGGCTCCAACCACAATCACAGCGTCTCCTACCACAACCACAGCTGCACCAACCACTACCACAGCTGCACCAAAAACTACCACAACCACAGCTGCTCCAACCACCACCACAACAGCTCCAACCACAACAACAGCTGCTCCAACCACAACCACAACTGCTGCAACCACAACAACAGCTGCACCAACCACTACCACAGCATCTCCAACCACCACAACAGCTCCAACCACAACAACAGCTGCTCCAACCACAACCACAACAGCTCCAACCACAACAACAGCTACTCCAACCACGACAACAGCTGCTCCAACAACAACCACAGCTGCTCCAACCACAACCACAGCGGCCCCAACCACAACCACAGCTGCTCCAACCACAACCACAGCTGCACCAACCACTACCACAACCACAGCTGCTCCAACCACCACCACAACAGCTCCAACCACAACAACAGCTGCTCCTACCACAACCACAGCGGCTCCAACCACAATCACAGCGGCTCCTACCACAACCACAGCTGCACCAACCACTACCACAGCTGCACCAAAAACTACCACAACCACAGCTGCTCCAACCACCACCACAACAGCTCCAACCACAACAACAGCTGCTCCAACCACAACCACAGCTGCTCCAACCACAACAACAGCTGCACCAACCACTACCACAGCGTCTCCAACCACAACCACAGTGGCCCCAACCACAACCACCGCGGCTCCAACCACCACCACAACAGCTCCAACCACAACAGCAGCTGCTCCAACCACAACCACAACAGCTCCAACCACAACCACAGCTGCTCCAACCACAGCAACAGCTGCTCCAACCTCAACCACAACGGCTCCAACCACAACAACAGCTACTCCAACCACGACAACAGCTGCTCCAACCTCAACCACAACGGCTCCAACCACAACAACAGCTACTCCAACCACGACAACAGCTGCTCCAACAACAACCGCAGCGGCTCCAACCACAACCACAGTGGCTCCAACCACAACCACAGCGGCACCAACCACAACCACAGCTGCTCCAACCTCAACCACAACAGCTCCAACCACAACCACAGCTGCTCCAACCACAACCACAACAACTCCAACCACAACCACAGCTGCTCCAACCACAGCAACAGCTGCTCCAACCTCAACCACAACGGCTCCAACCACAACAACAGCTACTCCAACCACGACAACAGCTGCTCCAACAACAACCACAGCGGCTCCAACCACAACCACAGTGGCTCCAACCACAACCACAGTGGCCCCAACCACAACCACAGCTGCTCCAACCACAAGCACAGTTGCTCCAACAACAGCTGCTCCAACCACAACAACAGCTGCTCCAACCACAACCACAGCGGCCCCAACCACAACCACAGCTGCTCCAACCACCACCACAACAGCTCCAACCACAACAACAGCTGCTCCAACCACAACAACAGCGGCTCCAACCACAACCACAGCGGCCCCAACCACAACCACAGCTGCTCCAACCACAACCACAGCTGCACCAACCACTACCACAGCGGCTCCAACCACAACAACAGTGGCTCCAACCACAACCACAGCCGCTCCAACCACAACTACAGCTGTGCCAACTACCGCGGCTCCAACCACCACCACAACAGCTCCAACCACAACAACAGCTGCTCCAACCACAACCACAGCTGCTCCAACCACAACCACAACAGCTCCAACCACAACCACAGCTGCTCCAACCACAGCAACAGCTGCTCCAACCTCAACCACAACGGCTCCAACCACAACAACAGCTACTCCAACCACGACAACAGCTGCTCCAACAACAACCACAGCGGCTCCAACCACAACCACAGTGGCTCCAACCACAACCACAGCGGCCCCAACCACAACCACAGCTGCTCCAACCACAACCACAGCTGCACCAACCACTACCACAACCACAGCTGCTCCAACCACCACCACAACAGCTCCAACCACAACAACAGCTGCTCCAACCACAACAACAGCTGCTCCAACCACAACCACAGCGGCCCCAACCACAACCACAGCTGCTCCAACCACAACCACAGCTGCTCCAACCACAACCACAGCTGCACCAACCACTACCACAGCGGCTCCAACCACAACAACAGTGGCTCCAACCACAACCACAGCTGCACCAACCACAACCACAGCCGCTCCAACCACAACTACAGCTGTGCCAACCACCGCGGCTCCAACCACAACCACAACAGCTCCAACTACAACTACAGCTACTAAATCTACAACCACAGCTGGTCCAACAACAACAACATCTGTTCCAACTACAACTACAGCTGCTCCAACTACAACCTCAGCGGCTCTAACCACAACAACAGCGTCTGCAACCACAACAACAGCAGCTACAACCACAACAAATTCTCCAACCACAACCACTGCACCTCCAGCATTAATAAGGCTGCTGATTTTTAAATCTGTTGAAGTATTCACCACAGATTTGGCAGACCCATCAACATCAGCATTCCAAACACGTTCTGGACACATAAGGAATAGTGTATGTTTACCCTTCTTACTCCCGTATCAATTTCCATTAACAAAAAAAAAAATTTTAATTATATATCAAAATCCTATTGTATGCCTATGAAGGATATCTTGTGTCTCTTCAGCATAAAAATGTGAAATAAATGTTCTTCTATTTTAAGAAAATACAAAGGAATCTTATAAATATTGTAAGTCCTGCTTACCTTGAATGTGGTTTTAAAAATACGGAAGAGGATTAGGGCCACCGAAAAGAAAAAACAAATTCTGAGTCAGAATTCGATTAAACTCAGAATTTTGACATTAATCTCATAATTTTTGACTTTAAACTCAGAATTCAGACTTTAGATTTTCTACCTGAACCAATAAAAACCAAGTGTATTCACTGAACTAATGTTTTTAGTAACGGCATTCTGAGAAATACATTTTCAAAAACTGTACAATTAAATTCCTTCTCTTTTTTTCATGTAGCTTGACCCACTTTTCAGAAATGTGTTCCCTTCATTCCAAAAGACTGGAGCTGTGGCATTCAGGTAATTTCTTTGTAGTTTGCACAACAAATCGTGAACATCATCTTAAGACAGTTGTAGACTTTAGCTAATTATACTACACTTTTCCAGAGCGGGCTCAATCATCAACTCTGTGGACCTTGAATTTGAGTCATCTTCTACTCCTAATGATACACTTGTCTCAGAGACGTTGGTTAACCAGCCTTCAATAATGGCAGAATTTCACATAGATCCTGCAACCGTTTCTGTCAGCAACACAGGTAAGACAAAATGATACATTCAAGAAAATCAAATATTTGTGCAACAAATGAAAAAAGAAACACTGACAGAAATGTTAATGAACATTGAAAAATTATAACGGAATTGAGTTACATCACTTGAATGTTTGTAGAAAACATCAATCAAACTTTAATTAAGAGGAAAACTTTAGTATAATTTTGAATAAATTTTAGAAACAAACTTAAAAAATGTTGTTCCTCTAAACTGTAAAGTCATACTAACTGCAACAAATATTACAGTAACTGACACCACAACAACAGCTGCTCCAACCACAACAACGGCTGCTCCAACTACAAGAACAGCTGCTACAACCACAACCACAGTTAGTCCATCTACAACCACAGCTGCTCCAACCACAACTACAGCTGTGCCAACCACAACTACAGCTGCATCAACTACAACCACAGCTGCTCCAACTACAACAACGGTTGCTCAAACTACAACCAGAGAGTCTCAAACTACAACCGCAGCTGCTAAAACTACAACCACAGCATCTCCAACAACAACCACAGCGGCTACAAGAACAGCAGCTCCAACCACAACCACAACAGCTCCAACCACAACAACAGCTGCTCCAACCACAACCACAATGGCTCCAACCACAACAACAGCTGCTCCAACCACAACCACAATGGCTCCGACCACAACCACAGCTGCTCCAACCACAACTACAGCTGCTCCAACTACAACAACAGTGGCTCAAACCACAACCACAACAGCTCCAACCACAACCTCAGTTAGTCCATCTACAACCACAGCGGCTCCAACAACAACCACAGCTGCTCCAACCACAACTACAGCTGTGCCAACCACAACCACAGCTGCATCAACTACAACCACAGCGGCTCCAACCACAACCACAGCCGCTCCACCCACAACAACATCTGTAACAACCACAACCACAGCAGCTCCAACCACAACCACAAAAGCTCCAACCACAACCACAGTTGCTCCAACTACAACAACGGCTGCTCCAACTACAACCACAGCTTCTCCAACTACAACCACAGCGGCTCCAACCACAACCACAACAGCTCCAACCACTACAACAGCTGCTCCAACCACAACAACAGCTACTCCAACCACAACGGCTAAAACCACAACCACAGCTGCTCCAACTACAACAACGGTTGCTCAAACTACAACCAGAGAGTCTCAAACTACAACCGCAGCTGCTAAAACTACAACCACAGCATCTCCAACAACAACCACAGCGGCTACAAGAACAGCAGCTCCAACCACAACCACAACAGCTCCAACCACAACAACAGCTGCTCCAACCACAACCACAATGGCTCCAACCACAACAACAGCTGCTCCAACCACAACCACAATGGCTCCGACCACAACCACAGCTGCTCCAACCACAACTACAGCTGCTCCAACTACAACAACAGTGGCTCAAACCACAACCACAACAGCTCCAACCACAACCTCAGTTAGTCCATCTACAACCACAGCGGCTCCAACAACAACCACAGCTGCTCCAACCACAACTACAGCTGTGCCAACCACAACCACAGCTGCATCAACTACAACCACAGCGGCTCCAACCACAACCACAGCCGCTCCACCCACAACAACATCTGTAACAACCACAACCACAGCAGCTCCAACCACAACCACAAAAGCTCCAACCACAACCACAGTTGCTCCAACTACAACAACGGCTGCTCCAACTACAACCACAGCTTCTCCAACTACAACCACAGCGGCTCCAACCACAACCACAACAGCTCCAACCACTACAACAGCTGCTCCAACCACAACAACAGCTACTCCAACCACAACGGCTAAAACCACAACCACAGCTGTGCCAACCACAACCACAGCTGCTCCAACCACAACCACAGCGGCTCCAACCACAACAACAGTTGCTCCAACCACAACCACAGTGGCCCCAACCACAACAACAGTTGCTCCAACCACAACCACAGCTGCTTCAACTACAACCACAGTGCCTCCAACCACAACCACAGAAGCTCCAACTACAACCACAGCTTCTCCAACCACAACCACAACAGCTCCAACCACTACAACAGCTGCTCCAACCACAACAACAGCTACTCCAACCACAGCAGCTAAAACCACAACAGCGGCTACAACCACAACAACAACAGCTCCAACCACAAAAACAGCTGCTCCAACCACAACCACAATGGCTCCGACCACAACCACAGCTGCTCCAACCACAACTACAGCTGCTCCAACTACAAGAACAGCGGCTCACACCACAAACACAACAGCTCCAACCACAACCACAGTTAGTCCATCTACAACCACAGCGGCTCCGACAACAACCACAGCTGCTCCAACCACAACTACAGCTTTGCCAACCACAACCACAGCTGCATCAACTACAACCACAGCGGCTCCAACGACAACCACAGCAGCTCAAACCACAGCCACAACAGCTCCAACCACAACAACAGCTGTGCCAACAACAACCACAGCTGCTCCAACTACAACCACAGTGGCTCCAACCACAACAACAGAAGCTCCAACCACAACCACATCGGCTCCAACCACAACCACAGCTGTGCCAACCACAACCACAACAGCTCCAACCACAACCACAGTTAGTCCATCTACAACCACAGCGGCTCCAACAACAACCACAGCTGTTCCAACCACAACTACAGCTGTGACAACCACAACCACAGCTGCATCAACTACAACCACAGCGGCTCCAACGACAACCACAGCAGCTCAAACCACAGCCACAACAGCTCCAACCACAACAACAGCTGTGCCAACAACAACCACAGCTGCTCCAACTACAACCACAGTGGCTCCAACCACAACAACAGCTGTGCCAACCACAACCACAACAGCTCCAACCACAACCACAGCTGCTCCAACTACAACAACGGCTGCTCCAACTACAACCAGAGAGGCTCCAACTACAACCACAGCTGCTAAAACTACAACCACAGCTTCTCCAACAACAACCACAGCGGCTCCAACAACAGCAGCTCCAACCACAACCACAGCTACTCCAACCACAACCACAGCGGCTCCAACCACAACCACAGCGGCAACAACTACAACCACAGCAACTCCAACCACAACCACAGCTACTCCAACCACAACCACAGCAGCTCCAACCACAACTACAGCTGCTCCAACCACGACAACAGCTGCTCCAACCACAATGACAGTTGCTTCAACCACAACAGCAGCTAAAACCACAACAGCGGCTACAACCACAACCACAACAGCTCCAACCACAACAACAGCTGCTCCAACCACAACCACAATGGCTCCAACCACAACCACAGCTGCTCCAACTACAAGAACAGCGGCTCACACCACAACCACAACAGCTCCAACTACAACCACAGCGGCTCCAACAACAACCACAGCTGCTCCAACCACAACTACAGCTGTGCCAACCACAACCACAGCTGCAGCAACTACAACCACAGCGGCTCCAACCACAACCACAGCTGCTCCAACCACAACAACATCTGTGCCAACCACAACCACAGCAGCTCCAACCACAACCACAACAGCTCCAACCACAACCACAGCTGCTCCAACTACAACAACGGCTGCTCCAACTACAACCACAGAGGCTCCAACTACAACCACAATGCCTCCAACCACAACCACAGCTGCTCCAACCACAACCACAACAGCTCCAACCACAACCACAGCTGCCCCAACTACAACAACGGCGGCTCCAACTACAACCACAGAGGCTCCAACTACAACCACAATGCCTCCAACCACAACCACAGCAGCACCAACCACAACAACAGCTGCTCCAACCACAATAACTGTTGCTCCAACCACAACAGCAGCTAAAACCACAACAACAGCGGCTACAACCACAACCACAACAGCTCCAACCACTACAACAGCTTCTCCAACCACAACAACAGCTACTCCAACCACAACGGCTAAAACCACAACCACAGTTGTGCCAACAACAACAACAGTTGCTCCAACCACAAGCACAGCTGCATCAACTACAACCACATCTGATCCAACCACAACCACAGTTCCTCCAACTACAACCACAGCGCCTCCAACCACAACCACAGTTCCTCCTACTACAACCACAGCTACTCCAACTACAACTACAGTTGCTCCAACAACAACCACAGCTGCTCCAACTACAACAACAGCAGCTCCAACCACAACCACAGCTGTTCCAACCACAACTACAGCTGTGCCAACCACAGCAGCTCCAACCACAACCACAGTGGCTCCAACCACAACCACAACGGCTCCAAAGACAACCACAGCTGCTCCAACCACAACCACAGTTCCTCCAACTACAACCACAGCTACTCCAACTACAACTACAGTTGCTCCAACAACAACCACAGCTGCTCCAACTACAACCACAGCAGCTCCAACCACAACCACAGCTGCTCCAACCACAACTACAGCTGTGCCAACCACAGCAGCTCCAACCACAACCACAGTGGCTCCAACCACAACCACAACGGCTCCAACGACAACCACAGCTGCTCCAACCACAACCACAGTTCCTCCAACTACAACCACAGCTACTCCAACTACAACTACAGTTGCTCCAACAACAACCACAGCTGCTCCAACCAAAACCACAGGGGCTCCAACCACAACAACAGCTGGATCAACTACAACCACATCGGCTCCAACCACAACCACAGTGACTCCCACCACAACTACAGCTGCTCCAACTACAACCACAGCTGCTCCAACCACAACAACAGCAGCTCCAACCACAACCACAGCTGCTCCAACCACAACCACAGCTGCTCAAACCACAACAACAGCTGCTCCAACCACAACCACAGAAGCTACAACTACAGTACCTCCAACCACAACAACAGAGACACCAACCACAACAACAGAGGCTCCAACCACAAATACAGTACCTTCAACCACAACCACAGCTTCTCCAACCACAACATCTGCTCCAACAACAACTGCATCTATAACAATTTCTAAAACTACCGTTAGCACAAATGAGATGAGAGTTTTCCGCCGGATGAACTTTAGGTCTCCTATTGATACCTTTACCAACAATCTTGAAATCAAGTCTTCAGATTCTTTCAGCCAACGATCCCAACTTTTGTGGAATCGTGTAAGTTTTATTCTCTTGATATCCTAATTTTTTCTATGTTTTTTTTTAAATCAGATAAAATTATACTGTCTTACAATGGCATAGCAGTAGTCCTCTTATTATTATCTTGTAGCAATAAAATCCTGCTTTCGATTACAGGTAGGAAACAGAACCCTATTTTATCAAGACTAAAGAAAATATACACAATTGTTCGATGGATTAAAACATTATTTAAAGATGAGGAAAATTTGAAAAAGAGTTTTATTGCCAAAAAAAAAAATTTGTAATAAGAAAATACAATGATCTTTTACCACTCAAATATTTTAAGTGATTGTATTAATTACATACCTTCTCAATGTTTTGAAGTAAGATGAGTCATGATAATCTATTGTTTTATCCTGTAAAAGTAGTGTATTTATGTTTTTACTATTTCAAATTCTGAGTTATAATATTGTAAAACAGAGAGCAAGTAATTGATTTCACATAATTTCTTTGCAGCTTCATCCCCTCTACAAACAAGCATTTAGGTCATTCTTGGGAATGAATATTATCTCATTCAGGTACTGAAATAGAAAAAAAAAACACATTTACGTCTTCTAAATGAGCCTTTTGTATGAATGAGTTTTTGTTTTTCTATATTTGCAGAAGAGGATCAGTTATCAACACGCTGGACCTCGAATTTCAAGCAACAGATGTTCCTAGTTATCAAGCAATCGAAAATGTTTTAATCAATGAGGCACCAAAAATAACTGAATTCTCGGTGGAAGCGTCATCGGTTATTGTTGGAGACTTAGGTAAGCAAAGTAAAAAACATCCATAAAAAATGTAATTCTGTACATTACCAAAACTACTGAAATGTTGAGTGATGCCAAACTGCTTTACTAATGCTTGTATCAAACTACAACCACAGTTCCTTTAACAACAACAACAGCTGCTCCGACCACAACAGAGGCACCAACGACAACCACAGCTACTCCAACCACAACAGAGACACCAACAACAACAACAGAAGCTCCAACCACAACTACAGTACCTTCAACAACAACAACAGAGACACCAACCACAACTACAGCTGCTCCGACCACAACAACACTAGCTCTGACGACAACAGCAACTCCAACAACAACCACAGCTTCTCCAACCACAACCACAGCTGCTCCAACCACAACCACAGTGGCTGCAACCACAACAGTTTCTACAACCAAAACCACAGAAGCTCCGACCACAACAACAGTTTCTCCAACCACAACGGAGACACCAACCACAACAGAGACACCAACCACAACAACAGCAGCTCCAACCACAACCACAGCTGCTCCAACAACAACAGCATCACCAACCACAACTACAGCTTCTCCAACCACAACAACAGTTTCTCCAACCACAACAACAGTAGCTCTGACGACAACAACAGCAACTCCAACCACAACCACAGCTGCTCCAACAACAACATTATCATCAACCACAACTACAGCAGCTCCAACAACAACAACAGAGGCACCAACCACAACTACAGTAGCTGCAACCACAACCACAACGACAACAACAGCAACTCCACCAACAACCACAGCTTCTCCAACCACAACCACAGCTGCTCCAACCACAACAACAATTCCTTCAACCACAACAGCAGCACTAACCACAACCACAGCAGCTCCAACCACAACCACAGCAGCTCCAACCACAACCACGGCTGCTCCAACCACAACAACAATTCTTTCAACCACAACAGCTGCACTAACCACAACCACAACAGCTCCAACCACAACAACAGAAGCTCCAACCACAACTACAGTAGCTCCAACAACAACAACAGAGACACCAACCACAACTACAGCTTCTCCAACTACAACAACAGTAGCTCCGACGGCAACAACAGCAACTCCAACCAAAACCACCGCTGCTCCAACAACAACAGCATCTCCAACCACAACTACAGCTGCTCCAACAACAACATTATCATCAACCACAACTACAGTAGCTCCGACTACAACAACAGCAACTCCAACCAAAACCACCGCTGCTCCAACAACAACAGCATCTCCAACCACAACTACAGCTGCTCCAACAACAACAACAGAGGCACCAACCACAACTACAATAGCTGCAACCACAACCACAGCTACTCCAACGACAACAACAGCTGCTCCATCCACAACAACAGTAACTCCAACGACAACAACAGGAACTCCAACAACAACCACAGCTTCTCCAACCACAACAACAGCTGCTCCAACCACAACCACAATGGCTCCAACCACAACCACAGCTGCTCCAACCACAACTACAGCTGGTCCAACTACAAGAACAGAGGCTCACACCACAACCACAACAGCTCCAACTACAACCACAGTTAGTCCATCTACAACCACAGCGGCTCCAACAACAACCACAGCTGCTCCAACCACAACTACAGCTGTGCCAACCACAACCACAGCTGCATCAACTACAACCACAGCGGCTCCAACCACAACCACAGCTGCTCCAACCACAACAACATCTGTGCCAACCACAACCACAGCAGTTCCAACCACAACCACAACAGCTCCAACCACAAACACAGCTGCTCCAACTACAACAACGGCTGCTCCAACTACAACCACAGAGGCTCCAACTACAACCACAATGCCTCCAACCACAACCACAGCTGCTCCAACCACAACAACATCTGTGCCAACCACAACAACAGCAGCTCCAACCACAACCACAACAGCTCCAACCACATCCACAGCTGCTCCAACTACAACAACGGCTGCTCCAACTACAACCACAGAGGCTCCAACCACAACCACAGCTGCTCCAACAACAACAGCATCACCAACCACAACTACAGCTTCTCCAACCACAACAACAGTTTCTCCAACCACAACAACAGTAGCTCCGACGACAACAACAGCAACTCCAACCACAACCACAGCTGCTCCAACAACAACATTATCATCAACCACAACTACAGCAGCTCCAACAACAACAACAGAGACACCAACCACAACTACAGTAGCTGCAACCACAACCACAGCAACTCCAACCACAACAGTTTCTCCATCCACAACAACAGTAGCTCCGACGACAACAACAGCAACTCCACCAACAACCACAGCTTCTCCAACCACAACCACAGCTGCTCCAACCACAACAACAATTCCTTCAACCACAACAGCAGCACCAACCGCAACCACAGCAGCTCCAACCACAACCACAGCTGCTCCAACCACAATTCTTTCAACCACAACAGCTGCACCAACCACAACCACAATAGCTCCAACCACAACAACACAAGCTCCAACCACAACTACAGTAGCTCCAACAACAACAACAGAGACACCAACCACAACTACAGCTTCTCCAACCACAACAACAGTTGCTCCAACCACAACAACAGTAGCTCCGACGACAACAACAGCAACTCCAACCACGACCACAGCTGCTCCAACATTATCATCAACCACAACTACAGTAGCTGCAACCACAACCACAGCAACTCCAACCACAACAGTTTCTCCATCCACAACAACAGTAGCTCCGACGACAACAACAGCAACTCCAACCACAACCACAGCAGCTCCAACCACAACCACAGCAGCTCCGACCACAACAACAGTTGCTCCAACCACAAAAGCAGTAGCTACGACGACAACAACAGTTGCTCCAACCACAACAGAGACACCAACCACAACAGAAGCTCCAACCACAACTATAGTAGCTGCAACCACAGCCACCGCTTTTCCAACTACAAAGACATTTGCTCCATCCACAACAACAGTAGCTCCGACTACAACAACAGCAACTCCAACCAAAACCACAGCTGCTCCAACAACAACAGCATCTCCAACCACAACTACAGCTGCTCCAACAACAACAACAGAGGTACCAACCACAACTACAATAGCTGCAACCACAACCACAGCTACTCCAACGACAACAACAGCTGCTCCATCCACAACAACAGTAACTCCAACGACAACAACAGCAACTCCAACAACAACCACAGCTTCTCCAACCACAACAACAGCTGCTCCAACCACAACCACAATGGCTCCAACCACAACCACAGCTGCTCCAACCACAACTACAGCTGCTCCAACTACAAGAACAGCGGCTCACACCTCAACCACAACAGCTCCAACTACAACCACAGTTAGTCCATCTACAATCACAGCTGCTCCAACCACAACAACATCTGTGCCAACCACAACCACAGCAGCTCCAACCACAACCACAACAGCTCCAACCACAACTACAGCTGTGCCAACCACAACCACAGCTGCATCAACTACAACCACAGCGGCTCCAACCACAACCACAGCTGCTCCAACCACAACAGCATCTGTGCCAACCACAACCACAGCAGCTCCAACCACAACCACAACAGCTCCAACCACAACCACAGCTGCTCCAACTACAACGGCTGCTCCAACTACAACCACAGAGGCTCCAACCACAACCACAATGCCTCCAACCACAACCACAGCTGCTCCAACCACAACCAAAGCTACTCCAACCACAACCACAGCTGCTCCAACTACAACCACAGAGGCTCCAACTACAACCACAATGCCTCCAACCACAACCACAGCTGCTCCAACCACAACCAAAGCTAATCCAACCACAACCACAGCGGCTCCAACCACAACCACAGCAGCACCAACCACAACAACAGCTGCTCCAACCACAATAACTGTTGTTCCAAACACAACAGCAGCTAAAACCACAACAACAGCGGCTACAACCACAACCACAACAGCTCCAACCACTACAACAGCTTCTCCAACCACAAGCACAGTTGCATCAACTACAACCACATCTGATCCAACCACAACTACAGTTGCTCCAACAACAACCACAGCTGCTCCAACTACAACCACAGCAGCTCCAACCACAACCACAGCTGCTCCAACCACAACTACAGCTGTGCCAACCACAGCTGCTCCAACCACAACCACAGTTCCTCCAACTACAACCACAGCTACTCCAACTACAACTACAGTTGCTCCAACAACAACCACAGCTGCTCCAACCAAAACCACAGGGGCTCCAACCACAACAACAGCTGGATCAACTACAACCACATCGGCTCCAACCACAACCACAGTGACTCCCACCACAACTACAGCTGCTCCAACTACAACCACAGCGGCTCCAACCACAACCACAGCTACACCAACCACAACCACAGCTGCTCCAACCACAACAACAGCAGCTCCAACCACAACCACAGCTGCTCCAACCACAACTACAGCTGTGCCAACCACAGCTGCTCCAACCACAACCACAGTTCCTCCAACTACAACCACAGCTACTCCAACTACAACTACAGTTGCTCCAACAACAACCACAGCTGCTCCAACCAAAACCACAGGGGCTCCAACCACAACAACAGCTGGATCAACTACAACCACATCGGCTACAACCACAACCACAGTGACTCCCACCACAACTACAGCTGCTCCAACTACAACCACAGCGGCTCCAACCACAACCACAGCTACACCAACCACAACCACAGCTGCTCCAACCACAACAACAGCAGCTCCAACCACAACCACAGCTGCTCCAACCATAACCACAGCTGCTCCAACCACAACAACAGCTGCTCCAACCACAACAACAGCTGCTCAAACCACAACCACAGAAGCTACAACTACAGTACCTCCAACCACAACAACAGAGACACCAACCACAACAACAGAGGCTCCAACCACAAATACAGTACCTTCAACCACAACCACAGCTTCTCCAACCACAACATCTGCTCCAACAACAACTGCATCTATACCAATTTCTACAACTACCGTTAGCACAAATGAGATGAGAGTTTTCCGCCGGATGAACTTTAGGTCTCCTATTGATACCTTTACCAACAATCTTGAAATCAAGTCTTCAGATTCTTTCAGCCAACGATCCCAACTTTTGTGGAATCGTGTAAGTTTTATTCTCTTGATATCCTATTTTTTTCTATGTTTTTTTTTAAATCAGATAAAATTATACTGTCTTACAATGGCATAGCAGTAGTCCTCTTATTATTATCTTGTAGCAATAAAATCCTGCTTTCGAATCCAGATAGGAAAGAGAACCCTATTTTATCAAGACTAAAGAAAATATACACAATTGTTAGATGGATTAAAACATTATTTAAAGATGAGGAAAATTTGAAACCGAGTTTTATTGCCAAAAAAAAAAAATTGTAATAAGAAAATACAATGATCTTTTACCACTCAAATATTTTAAGTGATTGTATTAATTACATACCTTCTCAATGTTTTGAAGTAAGATGAGTCATGATAATGTATTGTTTTATCCTGTAAAAGTAGTGTATTTATGTTTTTACGAATTCAAATTCTGAGTTATAATATTGTAAAACAGAGAGCAAGTAATTGATTTCACATAATTTCTTTGCAGCTTCATCCCCTCTACAAACAAGCATTTAGGTCATTCTTGGGAATGAATATTATCTCATTCAGGTACTGAAATAGAAAAAAAAAACACATTTACTTCTTCTAAATAAGCCTTTTGTATGAATGAGTTTTTGTTTTTCTGTATTTGCAGAAGAGGATCAGTTATCAACACGCTGGACCTCGAATTTCAAGCAACAGATGTTCCTAGTTATCAAGCAATCGAAAATGTTTTAATCAATGAGGCACCAAAAATAACTGAATTCTCGGTGGAAGCGTCATCGGTTATTGTTGGAGACTTAGGTAAGCAAAGTAAAAAACATCCATAAAAAATGTAATTCTGTACATTACCAAAACTACTGAAATGTTGAGTGATGCCAAACTGCTTTACTAATGCTCGTATCAAACTACAACCACAGTTCCTTTAACAACAACAACAGCTGCTCCGACCACAACAGAGGCACCAACGACAACCACAGCTACTCCAACCACAACAGTTGCTCCAACCACAACAGAGACACCAACCACAACAACAGAAGCTCCAACCACAACTACAGTACCTCCAACAACAACAACAGAGACACCAACCACAATTACAGCTGCTCCGACCACAACAACACTAGCTCTGACGACAACAGCAACTCCAACAACAACCACAGCTTCTCCAACAACAACCACAGCTGCTCCAACCACAACCACAGTGGCTGCAACCACAACAGTTTTTACAACCAAAACCACAGAAGCTCCGACCACAACAACAGTTTCTCCAACCACAACAGAGACACCAACCACAACAACAGCAGCTCCAACCACAACCACAGCTGCTCCAACAACAACAGCATCACCAACCACAACTACAGCTTCTCCAACCACAACAACAGTTTCTCCAACCACAACAACAGTAGCTCCGACGACAACAACAGAGGCACCAACCACAACTACAGTAGCTGCAACCACAACCACAGCAACTCCAACCACAACAGTTTCTCCATCCACAACAACAGTAGCTCCGACGACAACAACAGCAACTCCACCAACAACCACAGCTTTTCCAACCACAACCACAGCTGCTCCAACCACAACAACAATTCCTTCAACCACAACAGCAGCACCAACCACAACCACAGCAGCTCCAACCACAACCACAGCAGCTCCAACCACAACCACAGCTGCTCCAACCACAACCACAGCTGCTCCAACAACAACATTATCATCAACCACAACTACAGCAGCTCCAACAACAACAACAGAGGCACCAACCACAACTACAGTAGCTGCAACCACTACCACAGCAACTCCAACCACAACAGTTTCTCCATCCACAACAACAGTAGCTCCGACGACAACAACAGCAACTCCACCAACAACCACAGCTTCTCCAACCACAACCACAGCTGCTCCAACCACAACAGCAGCACCAACCACAACCACAGCAGCTCCAACCACAACCACAGCTGCTCCAACCACAACAACAATTCTTTCAACCACAACAGCTGCACCAACCGCAACCACAACAGCTCCAACCACAACAACAGAAGCTCCAACCACAACTACAGTAGCTCAAACCACAGCAACAGAGACACCAACCACAACCACAGCAGCTCCGACCACAACAACAGAAGCTCCAACCACAACTACAGTAGCTGCAACCACAACCACTGCTTTTCCAACTACAACAACCTTTGCTCCATCCACAACAACAGTAGCTCCAACCACAACAACAGTAGCTCCGACGACAACAACAGCAACTCCAACCACAACCACAGCTGCTCCAACAACAACATTATCATCAACCACAACTACAGTAGCTGCAACCACAACCACAGCAACTCCAACCACAACAGTTTCTCCATCCACAACAACAGTAGCTCCGACGACAATAACAGCAACTCCACCAACAACCACAGCTTCTCCAACCACAACCACAGCTGCTCCAACCACAACAACAATTCCTTCAACCACAACAGCAGCACAAACCACAACCACAGCAGCTCCGACGACAACAACAGCAACTCCAACCACAACCACAGCTGCTCCAACAACACTAGCATCACCAACCACAACTACAGTAGCTCCGATGACAACAACAGCAACTCCAACCACAACCACAGCTTCTCCAACCACAACCACAGCTGCTCCAACCACAACAACAGCAGCTCCAACCACAACTACAGTAGCTCAAACCACAGCAACAGAGACACCAACCACAACCACAGCAGCTCCGACCACAACAACAGAAGCTCCAACCACAACTACAGTAGCTGCAACCACAACCACTGCTTTTCCAACTACAACAACCTTTGCTCCATCCACAACAACAGTAGCTCCGACTACAACAACAGGATCTCCAACCACAACAACAGTAGCTCCGACTACAACAACAGGATCTCCAACCACAACTACAGCTGCTCCAACAACAACAGAGGCACCAACCGCAACTACCATAGATGCAACCACAACCACAGCTACTCCAAGGACAACAACAGTTGCTCCATCCACAACAACAGTACCTCCGACGACAACAACAGCAACTCCAAAAACAACCACAGCTTCTCCAACCACAACCACAGCTGCTCCAACCACAACAACAATTCCTTCAACCACAACTGCTCAAACCACAACCACAGCAGCTCCAACCACAACAACAATTCTTTCAACCACAACAGCTGCACCAACCACAACCACAGCAGCTCCAACCACAACAACAGAAGCTCCAACCACAACAACAATTCCTTCAACAACTACAGCTCCTCCAACCAAAACCACAGCTGCTCAAACCACAACCACAGCTGCTCCAACCACAACAACAATTCCTTCAACCACAACAGCTCCTCCAACCACAACCACAGCTGCTCCAACCACAACCACAGCTGCTCCAACAACAACAACAATTCCTACAACTACAACAGCTGCACCAACCACAACCACAGCAGCTCCAACCACAACGACAGAAACTCCAACTACAACTACAGTAGATCCAACCACAACAACAGAGACACCAACCACAACAACAGCAGCTCCAACCACAACCACAGCGGCACCAACCACAACAGTTTCTCCAACCACAACCACAGTATCTCCAACGACAACAACAGCAACTCCAACCACAACAACAATTCCTTCAACCACAACAGCTACTCCAACCAAAACCACAGCTGCTCCAACCACAACCACAGCTGCTCCAACAACAACAATTCCTACAACTACAACAGCTGCACCAACCACAACCACTGCAGCTCCAACCACAACGACAGAAGCTCCAACTACAACTACAGTAGGTCCAACCACAACAACAGAGACACCAACCACAACAACAGCAGCTCCAACCACAACCACAGCGGCACCAACCACTACAGTTTCTCCAACCACAACCACAGCTGCTCGAACAACATCATCATCTCCAACCACAACCACAGCTGCTCCAACAACAACAGAAGCTCCAACCACAACAACAGTAGCACCGACGACAACAACAGCTGCTCCAACCACAACAACAATTCCTTCAACCACAACAGCTGCACCAACCACAACCACAGTAGCTAGAACCACAACCACAGCTGCTCCAACCACAACCACAGCTGCTCCAACAACAACATCATCTCCAACCACAACTACAGCTACTCCAACAATAACAACAACAACAACAGAGGCACCAACCACAACTACAGTAGCTGCAACCACAACCACTGCTACTCCAGCCACAACAGTTGCTCCATCCACAACAACAGTAGCTCCGACGACAACAACTGCACCAACCACAACCACAGCTGCTCCAACTACAACAACAATTCCTTCAACCACAACAGCTGCACCAACCACAGTTGCTCCAACCACAACAACAGCAGCTATGACGACAACAACAGTTGCTCCAACCTCAACAGAGATACCAACCACTTCAACAGCAGCTCCAACCACAACCACAGCTGCTGCAACCACAACAGCTTCTCCAGCCACAACAACAGAAGCTCCAACCACAACAACAGCAACTCCAACCACAACCACAGCTGCTGCAACCACAACAGCTGCACCAACCACAACCACGGCAGCTCCAACCACAACAACAGAAGCTCCAACCACAACAACAGAAGCTCCAACCACAACTACAGTACCTGCAACAACATCTGCTCCAACCACAACAACAGCTGCTCCAACCACAACCACATCGGCTGCAACCACAACCACTGCTGCTCCGAGTACGACCACAGGATCTTCAAGCACAGTTACAGTTGTTCCAACTTCAACAACAGTAGGTTCAACAACAACAACAGCAACTCCAACCACAACCACAGCTGCTCAAACCACAATCACAACTGCTCCGACGACAACAACAGAGGCACCAACCACAAGTACAGTGGCTGCAACCACAACCAAAGAAGCTCAAACCACAACCACAGCTGCTGCAACCACAACAGCTTCCCCAACCACAACAACAGCTTCTCCACCCACAACTACTGTACCTGCAACCACAACAACCGCTGCTCCGACTACAACAGCAGTTGCTCCAACCACAACAACAGTAGCTCCGACGACAACAACAGCAACTCCAACCACAACCACAGCTGCTCCAACAACAACATTATCATCAACCACAACTACAGCAGCTCCAACAACAACAGCATCACCAACCACAACTACAGCTTCTCCAACCACAACAACAGTTTCTCCAACCACAACAACAGTAGCTCCGACGACAACAACAGCAACTCCAACCACAACCACAGCTGCTCCAACAACAACATTATCATCAACCACAACTACAGCAGCTCCAACAACAACAACAGAGGCACCAACCACAACTACAGTAGCTGCAACCACAACCACAGCAACTCCAACCACAACAGTTTCTCCATCCACAACAACAGTAGCTCCGACAACAACAGCAACTCCAACCACAACCACATCAGCTCCAACCACAACCACAGAAGCTACAACTATAGTACCTCCAACCACAACAACACAGACACCAACCACAACAACAGAGGCTCCAACCACAACTACAGTGGCTGCAACCACAACCACAGCTGCTGCAACCACAACACCTGCACCAACCACGACAACATCTGCTCCAACAACAACTGCATCTATAACAATTTCTACAACTACCGTTAGCCCAAATGAGATGAGAGTTGTCCGCCGGATGAACTTTAGGTCTCCTATTGATACCTTTACCAACAATCTTGAAATCAGTTCTTCAGATTCTTTTAGCCAACGATCCCAACTTTTGTGGAATCGTGTAAGTTTTATTCTCTTGATATCCTAATTTTTTCAATGTTTTTTTTTTAAATCAGACAAAATTATACTGTCTTACAATGGCATAGCAGTAGTCCTCGTATTATTATCTTGTAGCAATAAAATCCTGCTTTAGAATCCAGATAGGAAACAGAAACCTATTTTATCAAGAATAAAGAAAATATACACAATTGTTAGATGGATTAAAACATTATTTAAAGATGAGGGAAATTTGGAAGTGAGTGTTATTGCCAAAAAAAAATATTGTAATAAGAAAATACAATTATCTTTTACCACTCAAATATTTTAAGTGATTGTATTAATTACATACCTTCTCAATGTTTTGAAGTAAGATGAGTCATGATAATGTATTGTTTTATCCTGTAAAAGTAGTGTATTTATGTTTTTACTAATTCAAATTCTGAGTTATAATATTGTAAAACAGAGAGCAAGTAATTGATTTCACATAATTTCTTTGCAGCTTCATCCCCTCTACAAACAAGCATTTAGGTCATTCTTGGGAATGAATATTATCTCATTCAGGTACTGAAATAGAAAAAAAAAACACATTTACGTCTTCTAAATGAGCCTTTTGTATGAATGAGTTTTTGTTTTTCTGTATTTGCAGAAGAGGATCAGTTATCAACACGCTGGACCTCGAATTTCAAGCAACAGATGTTCCTAGTAATCAAGCAATCGAAAATGTTTTAATCAATGAGGCACCAAAAATAACTGAATTCTCGGTGGAAGCGTCATCGGTTATTGTTGGAGACTTAGGTAAGCAAAGTAAAAAACATCCATAAAAAAATGTAATTCTGTACATTACCAAAACGACTGAAATGTTGAGTGATGCAATACTGCTTTACTAATGCTCGTATCAAACTACAACCACAGTTCCTTTAACAACAACAGCTGCACCAACAACAACCACAACTTCTGCGACCACAACAGAGGCACCAAGCACAACAACAGTAGCTCCGACGACAACAGCACCTCCAACAACCACAGCTACTCCAACAACAACAGAATCTCCAACCACATCCACAGCTGCTCCAACCACAACAACAGAAGCTCCAACCACAACAACAGTAGCTCCGACAACAACAACAGCAACTCCGACAACAACCACAGCTGCTCAAACCACAATCACAACTGCTCCGACGACAACAACAGAGGCACCAACCACAAGTACAGTGGCTGCAACCACAACCAAAGAAGCTCAAACCACAACCACAGCTGCTCCAACCACAACAATTCCTTCAACCACAACAGCTGCACCAACCACAACCACAGTTGCTCCAACCACAACAACAGCAGCTATGACGACAACAACAGTTGCTCCAACCTCAACAGAGATACCAACCACTTCAACAGCAGCTCCAACCACAACCACAGCTGCTGCAACCACAACCACAGCTGCTGCAACCACAACAGCTGCACCAACCACAACCACGGCAGCTCCAACCACAACAACAGAAGCTCCAACCACAACAACAGCAACTCCAACCACAACCACAGCTGCTGCAACCACAACAGCTGCACCAACCACAACCACGGCAGCTCCAACCACAACAACAGAAGCTCCAACCACAACAACAGAAGCTCCAACCACAACTACAGTACCTGCAACAACATCTGCTCCAACCACAACAACAGCTGCTCCAACCACAACCACATCGGCTGCAACCACAACCACTGCTGCTCCGAGTACGACCACAGGATCTTCAAGCACAGTTACAGTTGTTCCAACTTCAACAACAGTAGGTTCAACAACAACAACAGCAACTCCAACCACAACCACAGCTGCTCAAACCACAATCACAACTGCTCCGACGACAACAACAGAGGCACCAACCACAAGTACAGTGGCTGCAACCACAACCAAAGAAGCTCAAACCACAACCACAGCTGCTGCAACCACAACAGCTTCCCCAACCACAACAACAGCTTCTCCACCCACAACTACAGTACCTGCAACCACAACAACCGCTGCTCCGACTACAACAGCAGTTGCTCCAACCACAACAACAGTAGCTCCGACAACAACAGCAACTCCAACCACAACCACATCAGCTCCAACCACAACCACAGAAGCTACAACTATAGTACCTCCAACCACAACAACACAGACACCAACCACAACAACAGAGGCTCCAACCACAACTACAGTGGCTGCAACCACAACCACAGCTGCTGCAACCACAACACCTGCACCAACCACGACAACATCTGCTCCAACAACAACTGCATCTATAACAATTTCTACAACTACCGTTAGCCCAAATGAGATGAGAGTTGTCCGCCGGATGAACTTTAGGTCTCCTATTGATACCTTTACCAACAATCTTGAAATCAGTTCTTCAGATTCTTTTAGCCAACGATCCCAACTTTTGTGGAATCGTGTAAGTTTTATTCTCTTGATATCCTAATTTTTTCAATGTTTTTTTTTTTAAATCAGACAAAATTATACTGTCTTACAATGGCATAGCAGTAGTCCTCGTATTATTATCTTGTAGCAATAAAATCCTGCTTTAGAATCCAGATAGGAAACAGAAACCTATTTTATCAAGAATAAAGAAAATATACACAATTGTTAGATGGATTAAAACATTATTTAAAGATGAGGGAAATTTGGAAGTGAGTGTTATTGCCAAAAAAAAATATTGTAATAAGAAAATACAATTATCTTTTACCACTCAAATATTTTAAGTGATTGTATTAATTACATACCTTCTCAATGTTTTGAAGTAAGATGAGTCATGATAATGTATTGTTTTATCCTGTAAAAGTAGTGTATTTATGTTTTTACTAATTCAAATTCTGAGTTATAATATTGTAAAACAGAGAGCAAGTAATTGATTTCACATAATTTCTTTGCAGCTTCATCCCCTCTACAAACAAGCATTTAGGTCATTCTTGGGAATGAATATTATCTCATTCAGGTACTGAAATAGAAAAAAAAAACACATTTACGTCTTCTAAATGAGCCTTTTGTATGAATGAGTTTTTGTTTTTCTGTATTTGCAGAAGAGGATCAGTTATCAACACGCTGGACCTCGAATTTCAAGCAACAGATGTTCCTAGTAATCAAGCAATCGAAAATGTTTTAATCAATGAGGCACCAAAAATAACTGAATTCTCGGTGGAAGCGTCATCGGTTATTGTTGGAGACTTAGGTAAGCAAAGTAAAAAACATCCATAAAAAAATGTAATTCTGTACATTACCAAAACGACTGAAATGTTGAGTGATGCAATACTGCTTTACTAATGCTCGTATCAAACTACAACCACAGTTCCTTTAACAACAACAGCTGCACCAACAACAACCACAACTTCTGCGACCACAACAGAGGCACCAAGCACAACAACAGTAGCTCCGACGACAACAGCACCTCCAACAACCACAGCTACTCCAACAACAACAGAATCTCCAACCACATCCACAGCTGCTCCAACCACAACAACAGAAGCTCCAACCACAACAACAGTAGCTCCGACAACAACAACAGCAACTCCGACAACAACCACAACTGCTCCAACCACAACAATTCCTTCAACCACAACAGCTGCACCAACCACAACCACAGCAACTCCAACCACAACCACAGTTGCTCCAACCACAACAACAGAGACACCGACTACAACAACATTAGCTCCGACAACAACAACAGCAACTCCAACCACAACCACAGCTTCTCCAACAACAACCACAGCTTCTCCAACAACAACAACAGAGACACCGACCACAACAACATTAGCTCCGACAACAACAACAGCAACTCCAACCACAACGACAGCTGCTCCAACAACAACCACAGCTTTTCCAACCACAACCACAGAGACACCAACCACAACTACAGCTGCTCCGACCACAACAACAGTAGCTCCGACAACAACAACAGCAACTAAAACCACAACCACAGCTGCTCCAACAACAACCACAGCTTCTCCAACCACAACCACAGCTGCTCCAACCACAATAACAATTCCTTCAACCACAACAGCTGCACCAACCACATCCACTGCAACCCCAACCACAACAAAAGCTGCTCCAACAACAACCACAGTTTCGCCAACCACAACCACAGCTGCTCAAACCACAACAACAATTCCTTCAACCACAACAGCTGCACCAACCACAACCACAGTGGCTCCAACCCCAACAACAGAAGCTCCAACCACAACAACAGTAGCTCCGACAACAACAACAGCAACTAAAACCACATCCACAGCTGCTCCAACAACAACCACAGCTGCTCAAACCACTACCACAGCTGCTCCAACCACAACAACAATTCCTTCAACAACAACAGCTGCACCAACCACTTCCACTGCAACCCCAACCACAACCACAGCTGCTCCAACCACAACAACAATTCCTTCAACCACAACAGCTGCACCAACCACAACCACAGTGGCTCCAACCCCAACAACAGAAGCTCCAACCACAACAACAGTAGCTCCGACAACAACAACAGCAACTAAAACCACAACCACAGCTGCTCCAACAACAACCACAGCTTCGCCAACCACAACCACAGCTGCTCCAACCACAACAATTCCTTCAACCACAACAGCTGCACCAACCACAACCACAGCAACTCCAACCACAACCACAGTTGCTCCAACCACAACAACAGAGACACCGACTACAACAACAGCGGCTCCAACCACAACCACAGCTTCTCCAACAACAACAACAGAGACACCGACCACAACAACATTAGCTCCGACAACAACAACAGCAACTCCAACCACAACGACAGCTGCTCCAACAACAACCACAGCTTCTCCAACCACAACCACAGAGAAACCAACCACAACTACAGCTGCTCCGACCACAACAACAGTAGCTCCGACAACAACAACAGCAACTAAAACCACAACCACAGCTGCTCCAACAGCAACCACAGCTTCTCCAACCACAACCACAGCTGCTCCAACCACAATAACAATTCCTTCAACCACAACAGCTGCACCAAACACATCCACTGCAACCCCAACCACAACCACAGCTGCTCCAACAACAACCACAGTTTCGCCAACCACAACCACAGCTGCTCCAACCACAACAACAATTCCTTCAACCACAACAGCTGCACCAACCACAACCACAGTGGCTCCAACCCCAACAACAGAAGCTCCAACCACAACAACAGAGACACCGACCACAACAACAGGAGCTCCGACAACAACAACAGCAACTCCGACAACAACCACAGCAACTCAATCCACTACAACAGCAGCTCCAACAACAACCACAGCTGCTCCAACCACAACCACAGCAACTCCAACCACATCCACAACTTCTCCGACCACAACAGAGTCAACAAGCACAACAACAGTAGCTCCGACGACAACAGGAACTCCAACAACCACAGCTACTCCAACAACAACAGAATCTCCAACCACATCCACAGCTGCTCCAACCACAACAACAGAAGCTCCAACCACAACAACAGTAGCTCCGACAACAACAACAGAATCTCCAACCACATCCACAGCTGCTCCAACCACAACAGCAGAAGCTCCAACCACAACAACAGTAGCTCCGACAACAACAACAGCAACTCCGACAACAACCACAACTGCTCCAACCACAACAATTCCTTCAACCACAACAGCTGCACCAACCACAAACACAGCAACTCCAACCACAACCACAGTTGCTCCAACCACAACAACAGAGACACCGACTACAACAACAGCGGCTCCAACCACAACCACAGCTTCTCCAACAACAACAACAGAGACACCGACCACAACAACATTAGCTCCGACAACAACAACAGCAACTCCAACCACAACGACAGCTGCTCCAACAACAACCACAGCTTCTCCAACCACAACCACAGAGACACCAACCACAACTACAGCTGCTCCGAACACAACAACAGTAGCTCCGACAACAACAACAGCAACTAAAACCACAACCACAGCTGCTCCAACAACAACCACAGCTTCTCCAAGCACAACCACAGCTGCTCCAACCACAATAACAATTCCTTCAACCACAACAGCTGCACCAACCACATCCACTGCAACCCCAACCACAACCACAGCTGCTCCAACAACAACCACAGTTTCGCCAACCACAACCACAGCTGCTCCAACCACAACAACAATTCCTTCAACCACAACAGCTGCACCAACCACAACCACAGCTGCTCCAACCACAACAACAATTCCTTCAACCACAACAGCTGCACCAACCACAACCACAGTGGCTCCAACCCCAACAACAGAAGCTCCAACCACAACAACAGAGACACCGACCACAACAACAGTAGCTCCGACAACAACAACAGAAACTCCGACAACAACCACAGCAACTCAATCCACTACAACAGCAGCTCCAACAACAACCACAGCTGCTCCAACCACAACCACAGCAACTCCAACCACATCCACAACTTCTCCGACCACAACAGAGTCACCAAGCACAACAACAGTAGCTCCGACGACAACAGCAACTCCAACAACCACAGCTACTCCAACAACAACAGAATCTCCAACCACATCCACAGCTGCTCCAACCACAACAACAGAAGCTCCAACCACAACAACAGTAGCTCCGACAACAACAACAGCAACTCCGACAACAACCACAGCTGCTCCAACCACAACAATTCCTTCAACCACAACAGCTGCACCAACCACAACCACAGCAACTCCAACCACAACCACAGTTGCTCCAACCACAACAACAGAGACACCGACTACAACAACAGCGGCTCCAACCACAACCACAGCTTCTCCAACCACAACAGAGACACCGACCACAACAACATTAGCTCCGACAACAACAACAGCAACTCCAACCACAACGACAGCTGCTCCAACAACAACCACAGCTTCTCCAACCACAACCACAGAGACACCAACCACAACTACAGTTGCTCCGACCACAACAACAGTAGCTCCGACAACAACAGCAACTAAAACCACAACCACAGCTGCTCCAACAACAACCACAGCTTATCCAACCACAACCACAGCTGCTCCAACCACAACAACAATTCCATCAACCATAACAGCTGCACCAACCACATCCACAGCCACCCCAACCACAACCACAGCTGCTCCAACAACAACCACAGCTTCGCCAACCACAACCACAGCTGCTCCAACCACAACCACAGCTGCTCCAACCACAACAATTCCTTCAACCACAACAGCTGCACCAACCACAACCACAGCAACTCCAACCACATCCACAGCTGCTCCGACCACAACAACAGTAACTCCGACAACAACCACAGCAACTCCATCTCCATCCACTACCACAGCTGCACCAACCACAACCACAGCAGCTGCAATCAAAACCACAGCTGCTCCAACCACAACAACAGAGACACCAACCACAACCACAGTTGCTCCAACCACAACAACAGAGACACCGACCACAACAGTAGCTCCGACAATAACAACATCAACTAAAACCACAACCACAGCTGCTCCAACAACAACCACAGCTGCTCCAACCACAACAACAATTACGTCAACCACAACAGCGGCACCAACCACATCCACAGCAGCTCCAACAACAACGACAGCTGCTCCGACCACAACAACAGTAGCTCCGACAACAACCACAGCAATTCCATCCACTACCACAGCTGCTCCAACAACAACCACAGCTGCTCCAACCACAACAATTCCTTCAACCACAACAGCTGCACCAACCACAACCACAGCAGCTCCAAACACATTCACAGCTGCTCCCACCACAACAACAGAAGCTCCAACCACAACAACAGTAGCTCCGACAACAACAACAGCAACTCCAACAACAACCACAGCAACTCAATCCACTACCACAGCTGCTCCAACAACAACCACAGCTGCTCCAACCACAACAATTCTTTCAACCACAACAGCTGCACCAACCACAACCACAGCTGCTCCAACCACAACAACAATTCCGTCAACCACAACAGCTGCACCATCCACATCCACAGCAGCTCCAACAACAACCACAGCATCTTCATCCACTACCACAGCTGCTCCAACAACAACCACAGCTGCTCCAACCACAACAACAATTCTGTCAACCACAACAGCTGCACCAACCACATCCACAGCAGCTCCAACAACAACGACAGCTTTTCCGACCACAACAACAGGGACACCAACCACAACAACAGAGACACCAACCACAATTACAGGTGCTCCGACCACAACAACATTTGCTCCAACCACAACAACTGTATCTCCAACGACAACAATAGGGAGACCAACCACAACTACAGCTGCTCCGACCACAACAATTCCTTCAACCACAACAGCTGCACCAACCACAACCACAGCAACTCCAACCACAACCACAGCTGCTCCAACAAGAACCACAGCTTCTCCAACCACAACAACAGAGACACCAACCACAACAACAGTAGCTCCGACAGGAACCACAGCAACTCCATCCACTACCACAGTTGCTCCAACAACAACCACAGCTGCTCCAACCACAACAATTCCTTCAACTACAACAGCTGCACCAACCACAACCACAGCTTCTCCAACCACAACCACAGCTGCTCTAACCACAAAAACAATTCCTTCAACAACAACAACAGAAGCTCCAACCACAACCACAGCTGCTCCAACCACAACAACAGAAGCTCCAACCACAACAACAGAGACACTGACCACAACAACAGTAGCTCAGACAACAACAACAGCAACTCCGAAAACAACCACTACAACAATTCCTTCAACCACAATAGCTTCACCAACCACAACCACAGCAACTCTAACCACAACCACAGCTGCTCCAACCACAACCACAGCAACTCCAACCACATCCACAACTTCTCCGACCACAACAGAGTCACCAAGCACAACAACAGCAGCTCCGACGACAACAGCAACTCCAACAACCACAGCTACTCCAACAACAACAGAATCTCCAACCACATCCACAGCTGCTCCAACCACAACAACAGAAGCTCCAACCACAACAACAGTAGCTCCGACAACAACAACAGCAACTCCGACAACAACCACAGCTGCTCCAACCACAACAATTCCTTCAACCACAACAGCTGCACCAACCACAACCACAGCAACTCCTACCACAACCACAGTTGCTCCAACCACAACAACAGAGATACCGACTACAACAACAGCAGCTCCAACCACAACCACAGCTTCTCCAACCACAACAACAGAGACACCGACCACAACAACATTAGCTCCGACAACAACAACAGCAACTCCAACCACAACGACAGCTGCTCCAACAACAACCACAGCTTCTCCAACCACAACCACAGAGACACCAACCACAACTACAGCTGCTCCGACCACAACAACAGTAGCTCCAACAACAACCACAGCTTCTCCAACTACTACCACAGAGACACCAACCACAACTACAGTTGCTCCAACCACAACAACAGTAGCTCCGACAACAACAGCAACTAAAACCACAACCACAGCTGCTCCAACAACAACCACAGCTTATCCAACCAAAACCACAGCTGCTCCAACCACAACAACAATTCCTTCAACCACAACAGCTGCACCAACCACATCCACTGCAACCCCAACCACAACCACAGCTGCTCCAACAACAACCACAGCTTCGCCAACCACAACCACAGCTGCTCCAACCACAAGAACTATTCCTTCAACCACAACAGCTGCACCAACCACAACCACAGTGGCTCCAACCACAACAACAGAAGCTCCAACCACAACAACAGAGACACCGACCACAACAACAGTAGCTCCGACAACAACAACAGCAACTCCGACAACAACCACAGCAACTCAATCCACTACAACAGCAGCTCCAACAACAACCACAGCTGCTCCAACCACAACAATTCCTTCAACCACAACAGCTGCACCAACCACAACCACAGCGGCTCCAACTACAATTCCTTCAACCACAACAGCTGCACCAACCACAACCACAGCAACCCTAACCACATCCACTACCACAGCTGCACCAACCACAACCACAGCAGCTCCAATTAAAACCACAGCTGCTCCAACCACAACAACAGAGACACCAACCACAACCACAGTTGCTCCAACCACAACAACAGAAGCTCCAACCACAACGACAGTAGCTCCGACAACAACCACAGCTGCTCCAACCACAACAGCTGCACCAACCACAACCACAACAACTCCAACCACAACCACAGTTGCTCCAACCACAACAACAGAGACACCGACTACAACAACAGCGGCTCCAACCACAACCACAGCTTCTCCAACCACAACAACAGAGACACCGACCACAACAACATTAGCTCCGACAACAACAACAGCATCTCCAACCACAACGACAGCTGCTCCAACAACAACCACAGCTTCTGCAACCACAACCACAGAGACACCAACCACAACTACAGTTGTTCCGACCACAACAACAGTAGCTCCGACAACAACAGCAAATAAAACCACAACCACAGCTGCTCCAACAACAACCACAGCTTATCCAACCACAACCACAGCTGCTCCAACCACAACAACAATTCCTTCAACCACAACAGCTGCACCAACCACATCCACAGCAACCCCAACCACAACCACAGCTGCTCCAACAACAACCACAGCTTTGCCAACCACAACCACAGCTGCTCCAACCACAACAACAATTCTTTCAACCACAACAGCTGCACCAACCACAACAACAGTGGCTCCAACCACAACAACAGAAGCTCCAACCACAACAACTGAGACGCCGACCACAACAACAGCAACTCCGACAACAACCACAGCAACTCAATCCACTTCCACCGCTGCTCCAACAACAACCACAGCTGCTCCAACCACAACAATTCCTTCAACCACAACAGCTGCACCAACCCCAACCACAACAACTCCAACCACATCCACAGCTGCTCCGACCACAACAACAGTAACTCCGACAACAACCACAGCAACTCCATCTCCATCCACTACCACAGCTGCACCAACCACAACCACAGCAGCTCCAATCAAAACCACAGCTGCTCCAACCACAACAACAGAGACACCAACCACAACCACAGTTGCTCCAACCACAACAACAGAGACACCGACCACAACAACTGCAGCTCCGACAACAACCACAGCTTCTCCGACCACAACCACAGAGACACCAACCACAACTACAGCTGCTCCGACCACAACAGTAGCTCCGACAATAACAACAGCAACTAAAACCACAACCACAGCTGCTCCAACAACAACCACAGCTGCTCCAACCACAACAACAATTCCGTCAACCACAACAGCTGCACCAACCACATCCACAGCAGCTCCAACAACAACGACAGCTGCTCCGACTACAACAACAGTAGCTCCGACAACAACCACAGCAATTCCATCCACTACCACAGCTGCTCCAACAACAACCACAGCTGCTCCAACCACAACAATTCCTTCAACCACAACAGCTGCACCAACCACAACCACAGCAGCTCCAAACACATCCACAGCTGCTCCCACCACAACAACAGAAGCTCCAACCACAACAACAGTAGCTCCGACAACAACAACAGCAACTCCGACAACAACCACAGCAACTCCATCCACTACCACAGCTGCTCCAACAACAACCACAGCTGCTCCAATCACAACAATTCCTTCAACCACAACAGCTGCACCAACCACAACCACAGCTGCTCCAACCACAACAACAATTCCGTCAACCACAACAGCTGCACCAACCACATCCACAGCAGCTCCAACAACAACCACAGCAACTTCATCCACTACCACAGCTGCTCCAACAACAACCACAGCTGCTCCAACCACAACAACAATTCTGTCAACCACAACAGCTGCACCAACCACATCCACAGCAGCTCCAACAACAACGACAGCTTCTCCGACCACAACAATAGTAGCTCCGACAACAACCACACCAATTCCATCCACTACCACAGCTGCTCCAACCACAACCACAGCTGCTCCAACCACAACAAATCCTTCAACCAAAACAGCCGCACCAACCACAACCACAGCTGCTCCAACCACAACAATTCCTTCAACCACAACAGCTGCACCAATCACAACCACAGCAACTCCAACCACAACCACAGCGGCTCCAACCACAATTCCTTCAACCACAACAGCTGCACCAACCACAACCACAGCAGCTCTAACCACAACCACAGCTGCTCCAACCACAACAACAGAAGCTCCAACCACAACAACAGTAGCTCCGACAACAACCACAGCAACTCCATCCACTACCACAGCTGCTCCAACCACAACGATTCCTTCAACCACAACAGCTGCACCAACCACAACCACAGCAGCTCCAACCACAACCACAGCTGCTCCAACCACAACTACAGTAGCTCCAACCACAACAACAGGGACACCAACCACAACAACAGAGACACCAACCACAACTACAGGTGCTCCGACCACAACAACATTTGCTCCAACCACAACAACTGTATCTCCAACGACAACAACAGGGAGACCAACCACAACTACAGCTGCTCTGACCACAACAATTCCTTCAACCACAACAGCTGCACCAACCACAACCACAGCAACTCCAACCACAACCACAGCTGCTCCAACAAGAACCACAGCTTCTCCAACCACAACAACAGAGACACCAACCACAACAACAGAGACACCGACCACTACCACAGTTGCTCCAACAACAACCACAGCTGCTCCAACCACAACAATTCCTTCAACCACAACAGCTGCACCAACCACAACCACAGCTTCTCCAACCACAACCACAGCTGCTCCAACCACAACAACAATTCCTTCAACAACAACAACAGAAGCTCCAACCACAACCACAGCTGCTCCAACCACAACAACAGAAGCTCCAACCACAACAACAGAAACACTGACCACAACAACAGTAGCTCAGATAACAACAACAGCAACTCCGAAAACAACCACTACAACAATTCCTTCAACCACAACAGCTTCACCAACCACAACCACAGCAACTCTAACCACAACCACACCTGCTTCAACCACAACAACAATTCCTTCAACCAAAACAGCTGCACCAACCCCATCCACAGCAGCTCCAACCACAACCACAGCAGCTCCAACCACAACAGTTCCTTCAACCAAAACAGCTGCATCAGCCACAACCACAGCAGCTCCAATGAAAACCACAGCTGCTCCAACCACAACAACAGAGACACCAACCACAACCACAGTTGCTCCATCCACAACCACAGACACACCAACCACAACTACAGCTGCTCCGACCACAACAACAGTAGCTCCTACAACAACAACAGCAACTCCAACGACAACAACAATACCTTCAACCACAAAGGCTGCACCAACCACATCCAAAGCAGCTCCAACCACAACCACATCTGCTCCAACCACAACTAAAGTAGCTGCGACTACAACAACAGCTGCTCCGACCACAACAACATTTGCTCCAACCACAACAACAGTAGCTCCGACAAAAACAACAGCAACTCCAACCACATCCACTGCTGCTCCAACCACAACAACAATACCTTCAACCACAAAGGCTGCACCAACCACATCCACAGCAGCTCCAACAACAACCACAGCAACTTCATCCACTACCACAGCTGCTCCAACAACAACCACAGCTGCTCCAACCACAACAAATCCTTCAACCAAAACAGCCGCACCAACCACAACCACAGCTGCTCCAACCACAACAATTCCTTCAACCACAACAGCTGCACCAATCACAACCACAGCAACTCCAACCACAACCACAGCGGCTCCAACCACAATTCCTTCAACCACAACAGCTGCACCAACCACAACCACAGCAGCTCTAACCACAACCACAGCTGCTCCCACCACAACAACAGCTGCCCCAGCCACAACTACAGTAGCTTCAACCACAACAAGAGGGACACCAACCACAACAACAGCAACTCCAACCACAACCACACCTTCTGAAACCACAACAGCTTCTCCAACCACAACATCTAAAGCTCCAACCACAACTACACTAGCTCCAACCACAACAACAGAGACACCAAACACAACTACAGGTGCTCCGACCACAACAACATTTGCTCCAACCACAACAACTGTATCTTCAACGACAACAACAGCAATTCCAACCCCAACCACAGCTGCTCCGACCACAACAACAGAGGCGCCAACCAAAACGACAGCAGCTCTAACCACAACAACAAAGACACCAACCACAACTACAGCTGCTCCAACCACAACCACAGAGGCACCAACCACAACAACAGCAGCTCCAACCACAACCACAGCTTCTCCAACCACATCCACAGCTTCTCCAACCACAACCACAGCAGCTCCAACCACAACCACAGCTTCTCCAACCACAACAACAGAAGCTCCAACCACAACAACTGCATCTCCAACCGCAATTACATCTGCTCTGTCCACAACAACAGTTGCTCCAACCACAACAACAGCTGCTCCAACCACAACTACACCTGCTCCATCCACAACTACAGAGGCACCAACCACAACAACAGCAGCTCTAACCACAACCACAGCTTCTCCAACCACAACAGAAGCTCAAACCACAACCACAGCTTCTCCAACCACAACCACCGCAGCTCCAACCACAACCACAGCTTCTCCATCCACAACAACAGCTGCTTCGACCACAACAACGGTAGCTGCAACTACAACCACAGCAGCTCCAACCACAACATCAGACACTCCAACAACAGCTGCCCCAATCACCACCATAATTGCTACATCCACATCCACATCCGTTGCGCCAACAATAACAAGATCTACTCCAAGCATCCCAATTACAGCTGGCTCAACCATAACTACAAATCTGCAAACCACAGCAGCTCCATCCACAACTACGATTGCCCAATCCACTAGAATTATTGCAACAGCCACTACCAAAACGTCTCCAGCTACGTCCATATCAACTTCATCCATATCCTCAATTTTTCCTTCAACAATATCAGCTTCATCAGTAATAACAGCTGCTACAGTTACAAGTCAAACTTCTGTTACAGATACCACAGTGTCTCCTAACACATTCACAGCTGCCCCAAATATAGCCACAAATGCCCCGATCAGAACCACAAGTGGTTCAACCAACACTTCTGCTACTCCAGCAACAACTACACCTGCTCTAATTACTTCCACAGTTCTTCCTTTAACAGCCACACCTTCCCTGACCGCAACAATTCCATCAAATACGACAGTTTCATCTCCCACCACAGCTCCTTCGACACTATCAGCTAAGCCAACCTTAATGTCATCTACTCAAAACCAAACCACAGCTTATCAAACAATTCCGGCTACTAATGCAACTCCTACAAATGGACCTCCTGCTCCAGTTTTTTATGTTGGAGTGGTTGTTTACGAACCATTTGATGAAGATCTCAAAGATAATAACACCCAAACATTTGAGGATCTCGCGAAGAGGATTGTAGCAGTAGTAAGTGCCATAGTAAAATATATCATTATGGTCATATTGTCAGACATTCAATTGAAATATTAAAATATTCAGTTATACAATATTCTTATCATTGTACTTAATCTTTTGTCCTACAGTATGACATGCTCTACAGAAAAGCTTTTGGAGCCCTCTTCGTCCGTAGTTATGTCATTTCATTTAGGTAAGCTTAATTTTTATTTTATTTTTTTTAATAAACAAAATGAATATATGTTTTCCTAAACTTGTTTATATTTTGTGTTTATATTGCAGAGTTTCTTTAACATCCCGAATTCGAATGAATGTCACAGAAGTAGAAGTTGGGGTGGAGTTTAACCAAACCACGCCACTTGTGGAACTCCCAAGGAACGAAGAAGTACAAAAAACGTTATCAGATGCTATAGATAAGTCTAATAACAACACTATCATGGATGTTCCATTTTCACCTGGTTCTGTCCAAATAATACGTAAGTAAATCGTGGTCTAACACTACACAGAAACAGAGCAATGTAAATTTTTATTTAAGCAGCATTGTCTTTTTTCTTTTCTTTTTCTGGCAGGCACACCTTTGCCAACCACACCGCCCACTACAAATTCTACAGATACTACTATCTCTCCAAACTCAACTCCATCTACTGAAGTTAATTCAACAACCAACACCACAACTCCATCTACTGCAGTTAATCCAACAACCAACACCACAACTCCATCTACTGAAGTTAATTCAACAACCAACACCACAACTCCATCTACTGAAGTTAATTCAACAACCAACACCACAACTCCATCTACTGAAGTTAATTCAACAACCAACACCACAACTCCATCTACTGCAGTTAATCCAACAACCAACACCACAACTCCATCTACTGAAGTTAATCCAACAACCAACACCACAACTCCATCTACTGCAGTTAATCCAACAACCAACACCACAGCTCCATCTACTGCAGTTAATCCAACAACCAAAACAACTCCAACTGTGGAGGCAACAGTCACAAGGAAAGTGACTTTTAGGTCTCTGGGCGAGACCTTCACCACTGATTTGCTGAACCCATCATCTGCCGCATTTAAAAATCGAGCTGCACTTTTAAAGTCAAATGTAAGTCTTATTTCAGCTTATAGTAAAATATTTGTAAAAGAGCTTTAACAAACAACACTTTCAAGTTGAAAATTGTTTTGAGACAGAACCATAAAGCTGTCTAAATTATTTTGTATTCAAAAAATGAAAATTGAATAAAAGAAACTATGTTCAATACCACAGGAGGGCAAGGGTTGTTAGAAAAAAAATCTACACCTTGGCCTGTATGGTGTAGATTTATTCCCTGATTTAAAATTAGAATATACTTTCTGGATCCTGAAAGGGAAGTTGTTTATTTGTTAACAAGCTACTCCCATCTAACGTGTCAAATACTGGTAAATATAAATATAACCATACGTGATATAAAAATTAAAAATACATGCATAAGTGTGAAATGATGAATAATTTAAAAGAAGAAAAATAAACAAAAACAAATATGTATGCTTGTATGGATATATCTGAATCTATAAATAAGTCCAGGGTAAATATAATCTTTGTTATATAGTCTGATGGCACTTTTAAAATATCAAATTATGATTCAAATTGTTTAGTTATACAATTAACCTTTAACCAACGTCTGTAGAACCTTGTCAGTTAATTCTTTATTTAAATCAGGTGGGTCTAAGAAACACACTTTGTAACATGCAGGGCAAAAATTGGTTAAAACAATGTTTCTTCACTTAATGAATTCACATTTTCCTTTAGCAAAAGTTAGTAATATCTAATATAACTGAAATACCACACATACACAAAAGGTCATGCTTTATCATGATTTTTTTTTTGCCTAAACTAACATAGGAAAATTTTATATTTGATGTAATTTCAGGATTTGGATGACTGAGACATAGAAAAAATTACAACTTTAATTTACAGAACAATATTTTCCTTGTCTTCCTGCAGCTTGAACCTCTCTTCCAGCGAACGTTTTCTACTTTACGCGACTTCACTGTAACTTCATTCAGGTATGATTTGCAGACAATTTTAAACATTGTTAAATATAAATTTGGACAAATTAACTGATATTTTTGTTTCATTTTTAGCAACGGATCAATTGTCAACAACATGAACCTCAAATTTTCAGCAGCGTTTATACCTAGCAACATTCAAATTGCAGAGGTTTTGCTGAAAGCAGCTTTGATCGTCACAGACTTCAACATTGAAACTGCTTCTTTTCTTGTGGATGACATACGTAAGCTAAATTACATTCAAATAAAAATAAGTTAGCATTGCAATGATACAAAATCTGGTATATAACAGAGGAGGTGTTTTTTCAAATAAGGTCATGTGTCTTCTTTTCCTCACTTGCAGAGGTATCAAGTGGAGTAAGCCACAACATCAGCCTCATCACTGCACTCAGCTTGGTCCTGCTGTCATGGCTTCTTTCAAACCAGCAATAACGTCTCTGCTGGTTTCCAGAGGAAGATGTGCTGGAAAATGTCAATTCTTACTGGTGTGAAGAAGGACATTCTAAAAATTTACTCATGACACTTTAAAACTTTAAAAACATTTATTGAATCTTGATACTGTATAACAGTGAATATGTTTATTTGAATTGTCAGGCTCTTTAAGTTTGTTCATATCAGTTCTTTCTTATTTATTTATGTAAATTTAATTATTATGGTAAAGTAATATAATTTATAATCTGTGAAAGGTAACATGAAGGTAATTAAGGATTATTTAGGTCAGAGACTGTTTATGTAATCCTTAAGATTTCTCTCTCAATCAATATTGTAAAACTGTCTGATCAATGTCCTGTATGATTGTCTAGTTTTTCTTTTTCTTTTAGTTGTATTTATCACAAAAATATTTTGTATTCAGTATGCTGAAAGTATTTTTGCTTATTTTTTCCTGTATAGATATCAATATAATAAAGATAAATTATAAGATACAGCGTTGGTCCTAGACTAAATTTATCAGAGTGTCCAAGGTGGGGCGATCATTTTTTTTATGGGGGCACATAGTAAAAAATTTTAAAAAAAGAAAAATCTTCATTTTATACATTATGTGAAGCTCCAGATTGCAGAGCGCTTGGGGTTGAAATTCAGCCTGGGGACTTGAAGAAGTCTTTAATCTGTTTCTAAAACATAATCAGCATTTAACATATATGTATTTAATGGCACAGTTAAAAGTAACAAAAGTTTATTAAACAATCAGATTATAAAAATTAAAGCAAATTTAATGGAACAAAAAAAACAACCTCCAAGGCTATACAGAACTATTACATTATGAAGGGAAATTATTCATATTTAAACTTAAAACAGAACAGGACAACTACGTGTAGCCTCTATATTGAGATTTTTTTTAATTATATTTTATTTTGAACACAGGTTTTCTCCTAAAATGTTTCCTCTTACATTAAAGGAATCTGTGCCTTTTATTGGTCAGCCAGTAGGGACTGATTTTATTAATTAGCGTTACATGTGTAATTATTAATGCTGTGTGTGCCCTGAACACAAACACATGTAGGTAATGATGGCTGACCTGCTGTAGTCCTGGAAGATTTTCTTCAGCCTTACCTACATCATCCAATCGCTGCGTCATGAGCTTCTACCACAACCTATCAGCATCGGAATGCACCTCAATTAACTTCTCCATCTACGGCTCCATCTGCCCACCAGTCGGGCTTCAACCCACCTCCATCCCTTCTTCTCCACCCTTGTTCTTCCATCTTCTTCAGACTTCCACCCTCTCCTTTGCCTCCTCCACCAGTGTCCAGGTCCCGGGGGGAAGACGTCTCTAATCCTCATGCTAATCTGCTCATCCAAGCCTATAGCATTTCACAGCTTCCATGTCTTCTACCGGATGCAACGGATCAATTGTCAACAACATGAACCTCAAATTTTCAGCAGCGTTTATACCTAGCAACATTCAAATTGCAGAGGTTTTGCTGAAAGCAGCTTTGATCGTCACAGACTTCAACATTGAAACTGCTTCTTTTCTTGTGGATGACATACGTAAGCTAAATTACATTCAAATAAAAATAAGTTAGCATTGCAATGATACAAAATCTGGTATATAACAGAGGAGGTGTTTTTTCAAATAAGGTCATGTGTCTTCTTTTCCTCACTTGCAGAGGTATCAAGTGGAGTAAGCCACAACATCAGCCTCATCACTGCACTCAGCTTGGTCCTGCTGTCATGGCTTCTTTCAAACCAGCAATAACGTCTCTGCTGGTTTCCAGAGGAAGATGTGCTGGAAAATGTCAATTCTTACTGGTGTGAAGAAGGACATTCTAAAAATTTACTCATGACACTTTAAAACTTTAAAAACATTTATTGAATCTTGATACTGTATAACAGTGAATATGTTTATTTGAATTGTCAGGCTCTTTAAGTTTGTTCATATCAGTTCTTTCTTATTTATTTATGTAAATTTAATTATTATGGTAAAGTAATATAATTTATAATCTGTGAACGGTAACATGAAGGTAATTAAGGATTATTTAGGTCAGAGACTGTTTATGTAATCCTTAAGATTTCTCTCTCAATCAATATTGTAAAACTGTCTGATCAATGTCCTGTATGATTGTCTAGTTTTTCTTTTTCTTTTAGTTGTATTTATCACAAAAATATTTTGTATTCAGTATGCTGAAAGTATTTTTGCTTATTTTTTCCTGTATAGATATCAATATAATAAAGATAAATTATAAGATACAGCGTTGGTCCTAGACTAAATTTATCAGAGTGTCCAAGGTGGGGCGATCATTTTTTTTATGGGGGCACATAGTAAAAAATTTTAAAAAAAGAAAAATCTTCATTTTATACATTATGTGAAGCTCCAGATTGCAGAGCGCTTGGGGTTGAAATTCAGCCTGGGGACTTGAAGAAGTCTTTAATCTGTTTCTAAAACATAATCAGCATTTAACATATATGTATTTAATGGCACAGTTAAAAGTAACAAAAGTTTATTAAACAATCAGATTATAAAAATTAAAGCAAATTTAATGGAACAAAAAAAAACAACCTCCAAGGCTATACAGAACTATTACATTATGAAGGGAAATTATTCATATTTAAACTTAAAACAGAACAGGACAACTACGTGTAGCCTCTATATTGAGATTTTTTTTAATTATATTTTATTTTGAACACAGGTTTTCTCCTAAAATGTTTCCTCTTACATTAAAGGAATCTGTGCCTTTTATTGGTCAGCCAGTAGGGACTGATTTTATTAATTAGCGTTACATGTGTAATTATTAATGCTGTGTGTGCCCTGAACACAAACACATGTAGGTAATGATGGCTGACCTGCTGTAGTCCTGGAAGATTTTCTTCAGCCTTACCTACATCATCCAATCGCTGCGTCATGAGCTTCTACCACAACCTATCAGCATCGGAATGCACCTCAATTAACTTCTCCATCTACGGCTCCATCTGCCCACCAGTCGGGCTTCAACCCACCTCCATCCCTTCTTCTCCACCCTTGTTCTTCCATCTTCTTCAGACTTCCACCCTCTCCTTTGCCTCCTCCACCAGTGTCCAGGTCCCGGGGGGAAGACGTCTCTAATCCTCATGCTAATCTGCTCATCCAAGCCTATAGCATTTCACAGCTTCCATGTCTTCTACCGGATGCCATAACATTAATCCATATCACAGGAGAAATTGGTCTGGATAGATTTGAATTCCCTTTACTGCTTTTTCACAAACTTCAAGCCTGATTGTTGCAATTATATTTTGAAGTACCCAATGTTAAAATTCACCAATAGAAAACTCACTTTTTTTGTCTTTTTGCAGCTTGAACCACTCTACCAGGCAGCGTTCGCTTCTTACCGCAGTTTCATTGTGATTTCATTCAGGTATGAGTTGCAGATAAATTCTGAAGACTATTTAATGTGAATGTGCACAGAATAACTGAAATGTTGTTACCTCTGCAGCAAAGGATCAATCATCAACAACATTGACCTTGGATTTGCAACAGCATCCCAACCTAGTAGCACCCAAATCACAGATATTTTGGTGAAAGCAAATTCAACCATCACAGCTTTCAACATTGACATCAATTCAATTTTTGTGGATGGCACACGTAAGTTAAATTACGTTCAAACTACAGAAAATATAGATTAACATGTTAATCATACAAGATCTATGAACTCACGAAGGAGTTTGTTGATGTAAGTTTTTTTTTGCCTTCTTTTACACAGAAACGTCGAGTGGAGCAAGCCATACAATCAGCCTCATCACTGCATTCAGCATGGTCCTGTTGTCATGGCTTCTTTCAACACAACAATAACGTCTCTGCTGGCTTCCAGAGGAAAATCTGCATGAAAATGTCAATTATTGCTTGTGTGAACAAGAATGTTGTTCTAATTCCAGACCAAGATTCACTTAGAATTTTAAACTTTAAAACATTTATTGAAACTTGATCATTTCCTCATGTCAATTTTGTCTTATTTATTAATGAAAAACTAATTATTCTGTGTCATTGTATTAACTTATCATATTCATCATGAAGGTATTTCTTGAAGGATTATTTAGTTTGGTGAAGATTTCTCTCAATAAATATTGTAGGATTTACCAAAAATAAGCTGTCTGAGCAACGTCCTGTATGATTGTCCAGTTTTTCTTTTCCTTTTAATTGTATTTATAACAGAAGGTATTCTGTAAAGAATATACCTATCAGTTTAATAAAAGATAATGAAAACACAATTTTGCAATGGAATTGTTTTTATATATTAAATTATCTTCTTTTCTCCTCCCTGTCTGAAGTTACAAACCAAACTTATCTCGTTTTAGCTTAGTTAGAATTACCAAAATTATTTCTATTTACTAAACTACAGGATTTGTGTCAAGCCTTTGGGGTTTCCTTCCACAGGTTTCCACACAACATTTTGCTGGAGTTCTGGCCCATTCCCTCTGATGACAGAATTGGTGGGACTGAGTCCATTTTGTAGGAAGCCTCACTTGCACACACACTAAGTTAAAACCTGAAAAGTGTGGTCAGATTTAACTTCACACAGTGAGAACAAATGTGCATGTCTCTTTTTAGTCTGTGTATGGAAAGAGTTAGTGCTTTATATACTTACACTTATTATTATTATTATTATTGTAATCAGCATCTAAACCCATGCAAAAATGTTTTCATGAAACTGCGTTCATTAGAATAACAAGCAAATAATCAGCCGACATCTTCAGGGAATCAGGAGAAAATATTCCATTAATCTCAGTACATAAAAAGAGACAGTGACAGAAAAGAATGGCAGGCCATTCACCCTGTCTCCCTTAGAGACAGGGTGAAGCTCGGTCATCCGGGACGGACTCAGAGTAGAGCTGCTGCTTCTCCACATTGACACGAGCCAGTGGCGGAGGTTCTGCCGTGTGGTTAGGATGCCTCCCTGGTGAGGTGTTTTGGGCAGATCCCACCGGGAGGAGACCCAAAAGTAGACCCAAGACAAGCTGGAGGGACTACGTGCCTCTGCTGGCCTTGAAATGCTGGTGGAAGGATGGACAGATGGATGGATGGATGAACGGATGGAAAATGCATTAGGAATGATTCACTGTATCTGACATACTTTTGAATGGGAACAACCAAAAACAACATCCTACTTCTGTTAGTTATAATGCTAGTCATAGATCAGTCACTTTGGTCTGAGGCTCAGCAGTCTTTTTATTAAATGCAGCAAACTGTGAAGTGGCAAGATTTGACCCGTCTGCCAATGATACATAGAGAAAGTATTTCAAAAGAAAGCCATGCAATTATTGATTTTAGTTTCCTCTTGAATTTTCCTTGTGGTTGAATGACTGTACTTGTTAAAGCATTTTCCTATGTAGTTAAATGTCTAAATCAAACACGTGTGAATTGTAATTTCACAAATTGTAATTAAAGAATTATACAATAAAGTTAATTGTAAAATGTTTGTTTACAAATTTATTTTATAGTTGCATTCTCAACTGACATTGAAGACTTTAACATTGGAACCATATTGCTTTTTTTTTTTAACTCAGAATATTTTTAAAATAAATTTCAAATTGTTTTGAAATTCTCATGTATGTTTTGTTACAGTGTGACTCCACAACAGACATTTCTTGCCATGTTATGACATAACTTTTGTAAGACCTTACACAAAAAAACAAGTTCTCATTTAAGGATCACAAAATGTGGACTTCTTGTGATCCCTTTTGTGAACCTAAGCATGGTTTGTTTTGTGCCTAATCCGACCTGTCAACTAAGAATTTCACAAGTTAATAATGGATTTCTGAACAGAGTGCATCTATTCTAAATTTGGATTCTCTAAAGCTGTCAGCGTTGCACAAAAGACGGTATTACAGCCACACCTCTGGCATTTTCTTACTCACAATTTGCATTCAACAAACTTACCGTGCATCTTAGCAAAATGAAACTAAGCCAAAAAATATATTTTCGCTGTTTTAGAGTTTAAACAAAGTTTATATAAATATAAAGTCTTATCTTTATATTTTGACATACTTAAAATTGCAACACATCCACAAATAAAAGCAAAATTGTCTGGATTGTTTACTTGGGTGGAATGAAGAAATATCACTGAGCTGTGAATGTGGTATAGATGAAAGAAACTTAAAAAAAAGGGGAGTTGCACAGCCGGATTTGTTACCTCGCCATTCCTGAAATACCTATGTTGTTTCAAACGAAATTTCATATCTGCGTCATTCTGGTAATAACTTAGAGCTAATATATAAGGCTGAGCAAGCTCTAGAAAAGCAAGTTTCAAGAGCAGCAAGAGAGATTTTAGGAACCTTTGAATTGATTTACTGCTCTGGGTAAGTACATTTCTGAGCGTTAAGATTTAAAGGTTTAAATACAAGAAACCTTAAAAATTTTTAACACAGATTTGTTTTTAGATATTTACACACTAGTTTTAAATTGAGGAATTTGTAAACATTTAACTAGTTCGCACTGATTCAAGGGCATTTTATGTAATCAGTAAAATAGGCAAAATTATGTCAAAGTTTCACCACATTAAAGAGAATCAAAACAGATTTTTACTTTTAGTTCTTTTTTTATATATATTATCAAAGTTACAGAATTTGGATTTTTTTTTGTTTGTTTTTTCTCACTTTTTCATAAAAACTGCTTTTGTTTAGGAGAAGTTATGAGTACGTTTTCCCATTTTTGCTAAATTCTTACTTTAGCAGTCATTATAAACATATATTTAAAAAAATATTTTGTGGTCTGTTTATCTTACAGTAACAGCGAGGTTATTTAAAATAGATACTAAACATTTCAACAATATTCTAATATATGGAGTTTATATTCACGTTTTAGTTCCGCTTAATCCCAGAGTTCAACCCTCTCTGATCTTTATTGACCTGAATATGGAAGTCAGTATAGTAGCAATTTTCAGATTGGCAAAAGATGCTTTTCTCTTAATTTCTTTCTTTTCTTTTTTTTGTGTCTCCGGGTTTGTGTTGAACGTCGACTTGAATTTGACCACTTAGGCAGGATGATTCTCTGAGCTATCCATCCCTTTGGAGAGATGAGCACAGGCAGAATCACAGAGTACCAAAAATACCTGTTTCTTCATTCTTGTTCATTCTCCTGGAAACATTGTAACACTTTTTGCCTTGGCATATTTAACACCTCCAATTTCTAAGACAGACCTTTCAAACTCCCAAAATACCCCACGAGTTTACTACAAATAGTACTGATAGAAAACCACATAAGGAGATTACAGAATTTGTGAGTTTGTGTCGAAGACAGACGTGGCCTTTATTAAAACCTACCCCACTATGTAGGATGCAATTCATAATGGGATGAGTTGGAGCAGAATTTTAAAAAAAGAACAAAATTAGAAACCACATTGTAGATGCAATTTAACAAGTGTAATTGAGAAATAAGCCAACCCAAAATAGCATCTTGTCATTCTTTATGGACAACTTTCAGATAATTAGCTTCTTGAGAAACTACTTTCTCAACAGACAGACAATATTCTAGTTCCAACTGTGTAAAAACCCAATCAAAATTCATCTTTTGTCAAAAAAAAAAGAAAGTTCTTACCTCTAAATCAGTTTTTTCCTAAATAAAATAGGAACACCACAGCTTTCAGCCCTGACATCCACCTTGTGGGCTTGACTCAATAATCATAGAATTGATGTAGCGCCATCAATTATAAATGGTAGAATTGATGGTTTTACAACTCGCAACGCGTTGCAATCATCCCTGTTGCAGGCAAGATCTGCCTACAACAGGAAAAAAAACAACATTTAATTAGAATATAGTTCATTACTATTTACTGATACATATTGAAATAGACATTATTTCTCTCTAAAACCCACACAGGACAGTGAAAAATAAATTTGGCTAAATTTGCCTGCAGGGTTCCAGAAGTGTTTCCAACTTCTGCTCTCTGTCCATTTCAGCTGTAATTGGGGATCTTGGTGTTGTGTGTGGTGAGAACATCCCTGAGTTTCTGCGGATTCCTTTTATTATGTTCAAAGTCGAATTCCATCTGGATGGGAATATTTATTTTGTCCGTGTTCTGTTTAATTGCTCCCGCGTTCAAAGTTGCCCACGACGTTTCTTCATTTGTCCAAAACATTGCCGAATGCGCTGTTAAAAAGGCGTACCCTGACAGGACGCCGGAGAAGCTGCGCGATGCGTTATGTTTCCTGGCATTATTTAGGCTAAACGGTTTCAGCAAAATGTCTTTAAAGTTACCCGACAACGTCCAGTCTCCAAAGAATCAGTTGCTGCATGTTTCAGCGCTCTCTTAGCTTTTGCGTCTTTCTTGTGATTTGAACACTTGTTGTGACCGCAAGAGCGTTGCTCAGACCCACAACACTATTGTCGAAGACTGTTGGTTGAAAAAAAAAAAAAAATAATGAATTTAATACACTGCCCAAATAAGGGCTATACATAATTATCAGCGCTAATCAAAAATTGCTTATTTACACACAGGCCAGATGCCCACCCACCACTAACTAAGCAGAAATATAAGGTTTTTCTTTTTTCTTTAACAATTTAAATACATGGTTCATTTTGTTCTGTGGTCTTTCCCAGCCTCTCAACACTTTAAATTGTTTTAGTTTTCCTCTTCTGAACAGGTTCAACATGATATTCCTGTTGTAGACTACTAACGATGACAAATCCTAAGCATTACTGAGTTATTAAATACGTGTTATAGCCTATGTGATAATTTGAATAAAACTGGAAATTTATCAAATTAATAATTCAGTATTGTTTTCGTAATTTATGACACAAAAATATATTAAATTTGGAATCAGAGCAAAATTTGAATCAAATGCATGGTAAAATAATTTATTAATTTTTTTTCAAGTTATGTTTCACTTCCTGTGCTAAAGTAGATTATTGAATAATTATAACTGCTCCCTTGTCTACTAAATCCTAACAGCTTCACATGACCTCAGTGGCAGAATAGCCAATGACAAAAATATGTTTCATGTTTTATTTTATCTGATTTGTAATATGGAGAGATAAAAAATAAATTCCTAAACTTTAGGAGCACATGACTATGAATAAAAATATACACATTAAGTTATTACTCAAGTACGGAAAAGAATTAGGGCCACTGGAAAAAAACAAAATCTGACTTTATTCTCAGAATTCTGAGAATAAAGTCAGAATCGTGACATTTCTCTCAAAATTCTGATTTGAAAGTCAGAATTTTGTTTTTTGGTGGCCCTAATCCTCTTCCATACATTACTTGAGACCTAAAACGGCGAGTGACTGAGGGTCATTGCATGTAACGGAAACCCTGTAAATTCTAGACACTAACAGATACCATAGAATTGCACAAAAATCCGTGAGGGACGGCGGAGTCCCTGCTCGAAATTCCGTGTAAGAGGTGTACGGAGCCTGGTGCCAGAAGCCCATTAAAATGCTGCCTACATCGTTTTAAACTGTGTGATTGTAAACGTGAAAGACAATAAAAATAGCAATATGTATTTTGTTCCATATAACACAGTAGGAGTGTAACAGGTAAACCTTTTATGGATGCAAACTCAACTAAAAACCCACCTGTTTAGGATTGTATTTGAAACCTAATCAATTACAAATTTATTGATGGAACCTGACTTAATGTCGTGTTTTGATTGTTGATTCTATGTTGCATTGTGTTTCTGTGTTTGATATGATGTAAAGCACTTTGAAATGCCTTGCTGCTGAAATGTGCTATACAAATAAAATCAGATTGATTGATTGATTGATTGATAAATATAAATTTTTTTAATCATAATTTGTGCAAGATAATTATTTATTATTTCAATTTGACAGACAAGTCTCCTGTTGTATTACAATTTTACATAAATAAAAATCTAATTTTGTACATTTTAAAGTACTAAACTGACACTTGTGGCCTTCCATACATGAGGTTCTGAATCAAATTATTAATATATTAGTATATATATACTAATAGTGTAAAACAACTAAAAATACCCCTTATATTCTAGTTTCTTCAAAGCAGCAACCTTTTGCTGTGATTACTGCTTTGCACACACTCTGCATTTTCTTGATGAGCTTCAAAAGGTCGTCACCTGAAATGGTTTTCACTTCATAGGTCAACCTGCCCTGTCAGGTTAATAAGTGGGATTTATTGCCTTATAAATAGTCATGAAAATAAAGAAAACACATTTTAATTAGAAGGTGTGTAAAAACCTTTGGTCTGTACTGTATATATATATTATGTTAGACATGTGTAGATTTGAGCTAGTTTTGAACTTTCCTCTCACAGCTGAGGGTTTACAGCAGTCTCTACATTTCAATCATACCTATTTTTAAGATGCAGTGGTGAGGAGGAAACTGGTATCCATGTCAAGCTAGAGCAAACTTTGAAACAGCGCAGTCATTAATGTTACCAGTATCCAAGCATTAACCATCAGATTCAGACCTGGTATAATGATAACTTCCACAAGTAAATAAGCACAGTAAGCCTCTGGCAGAAACAGCTGAGCGCAGAGGGCACAGAGGTAGTCTGTGGATTCGAGAGTGAACTGAAGGCTGTACCAGCAGCTTGACGTTGTTTCTATTTCTAGAAGCGATGGCACAACTGGCTGACTCAGAAAGGAGCGACAAATTGAAGCTGCTTATTTTCCCCTGTCTGCCTGTAGTGCAACGAGAATTTTATAATTTACTATAGAACGGCTCTTATGAAATGTCCACAATGAAATGTGGATATCCACATTTCAAAATGTCTCTATGTTAAATGAAATTAAGTATTGATGAATTATTTCTCCGATTCACTAATGTTTGAATAAGATGTTTGTTTTGCTTACAATTACAGCATTAAGATTGAAAAAGCATGGGTCCTGAAAAAGTGTTACTACTGCTACTAATACTAACAAGTAAGTTTGATATTATAAATCCAGTGACTAAATACAACAGCATATGATGTAAATATTGATTATTTAAAATGTTTCCACTCTAAAAAATAAACAGCTCAGAAGATGATGGCTGCACAGACAACTACAAGTCCTACAACCATCACAAGTGCTTATTCAACAACAAACAAAGTGGCAACAACAAGAAGCACTCCAGACACAACAACAGCAGTTGTTACCTCAACAACGTCAGACACAACTACAGAGCCTCAACCAACAACTGTAGTTGTTCCAGAAACTACAACAGCTATTCCAGTACAAACTACAGCTGTTCCAACTGCAACTGCAACCACACTCTCTGTAACAACAGGTGGTCGCACAACAACCACAGAAGAAAAATCCAAAACAACAGCAACTCCAACAACAACCACAGCACCATCAAGTACAGCTGATGCAAAAACAACCACTACAGCTGCTACATCCACAACTGCTGCATTAACCACAACAAAAAATGCAATAATCACAACCAAAGCAGCTGAAACCACAACTATATCAGCTCCAGCAACTACAGCTGCTCCAACCACAACCACTTCAATTCCAACAACAACCACTGCGGCTCCATTAACAACTACAGCTTCTCAAACCACAACCAATGCACCTCCAACCACAACCACAACAGCTCCAACCACAACCACAGGTGCTCCAAAAACAACGACAGCTACTCCATCCACAACCACTTCAGAGCCAACCACAACAACAGAGGCACCGACCACAACTACAGCTGCTTCAACCACAACTACATTGGCTCCAACTACAACTACAGCTACTGAAGCACCAACTACTTCAGATCCACCCAAAACCACAGCAGCTTCAACCACAACAACAGCTGTTCCAATAACAACCACTGCAGTTCCAACCACAACCACAGCAGCACCAACCACAACCACAGCAGCTCCAACCACAACTAAAAATGCTCCAACCACAACCAAAGCACCTCCAACCACAACAACAGCTGCACCAACCATAACCACAACCGCTCCAACCACAACCACAGCAGCTCCAACCACAACAACAGCTGAGTCAACCACAACCACAGCTGCATCAACTACAACCACTGCGGCTCCATCTACAACTACAGCTGTGCCAACCACAACCACAGCAGCTCCAACCACAACCACAACAGCTGCAACCACCACCACAGCTGCTCCAACCACAACAACGGCTGTTCCAACTACCTCCACAGAGGCTCCAACCACAACAACAATTGCTCCAACTAATACCACAGCGGCTCATACCAAAACCACAGAAGCTCCAACTACAACCACAGCGGATCCAACCACAACAACAGTTGCTCCATCCACATCCACTGCTGCTCCAACCACAACCACAGCTGCTCCAACTACAGCCACAGTGGCTCCAACCACAACCACAGTTTCTCCATCTAGAACCACAGCTGCTCCAACCACAACTACACCTGTGCCAACCACAACCACAGCAGCTCCAAACACAACGACAACAGCTCCAACAACAACCACAGCTGCTCCAACTACAACAACGGCTGCTCCAACTACAACCACAGAGGCTCCAACAACAACCACAGCGGCTCCAACCACAGTCACAGCTGCTCCAACTACAACCACAGCTTCTGCAACTACAACCACAGCGGCTCCAACAACATCCACAGCTACTCCAACCACAACCACAGCTTCTGCAACCACAACTACAACTGCTCCAACCACGACTACAGCTCATCCAACCACGACAACAGCTGCTCCAACCACAATCACAGTTGCTCCAACCACAACAGCTACAACCACAGCGGCTCAAACAACAACCACAACTGTGTCAACCACAACCACAGCTGCATCAACTACAACCACAGCGGCCCCAACCACAACCAAAGCTGCTCCAACCACAACTACAGCTGTGCCAACCACAACCACAGCAGCTCCAACCACAACCACAACAGCTGCAACCACCACCACAGCTACTCCAACCACAACAACGGCAGCTCCAACTACAACCACAGCTGCTCCAACCACAACGACAGCGGCTCCAACCACAACCACAGCGGATAGAACCACAACAACAATAGCTCGATCCACATCCACTGCTGCTCCAACCACAACCACAGCTGCTCCAACTACAGCCACAGCGGCTCCAACCACAACCACAGCTTCTCCATCTACAACAACAGCGGCTCCAACAACAACCAAAGCTCCTCCAACCACAACTACAACTGTGCCAACCACAACCACAGCTGCATCAACTACAACCACATCGGCTCCTACCACAACCACAGCTCCTCCAACTACAACCACAGTGGCTCCATCCACAACCACAGCTGTGCCAACCACAACCACAGCTGCAACAACCACAGCGCCTCCAACCACAACCACAGCTGCTCCAACCACAACTACAGCTGTGTCAACGACAACCACAGCAGCTCCAACCACCACCACAACTGCTCCAACAACAACCACAGCTGCTGCAAGCACAACAACAGGAGCTCCATCCACAACCACAGGGGCTCCAACCACAACCACAACAGCTCCAACCACAACAAGAGCTGCTCCAACCACAACAACAGCTACACCAACCACAACCACAACGGCTCCAACCACAACCACTGCAGTTCCAACCACAGCCACAGCATCACCAACCATAACCACAGCAGCTACAACTACAACCACAGCACCTCCCACCACAACAACAGGTGCACCAACCACAACTGTACCAATCACAGCCACAGTTGCTCCAACATCCACAGCATCTCCAACCACAACAAAAGCACCACTAACAACAACCACAGCATCTCCAACAACAACAGCTGCATCACCCACAACCATAGATGTTCCAACCACAACCACAGCTGCTCCAACCACAAACACAGCTGCTCCAACCACAACAACAGGCGCTCCAACCACAACCACAGCTGCTCCATCCACAACAACAGCGGCTCCAACCACAACAGCTCCAACCACAGCGGCTCAAACAACAACCACAACTGTGCCAACCACAACCACAGCGGCTCCAACAACAACCACAACTGTGCCAAGGACAACCACAACTGAACAATCCACAACCACAGTTGCTTCAACAACCACAGTACCTAGTACCACAACAACAGCTGCAAAAACCACAACCACAGATGCTCCAACCACAACTACAGCTGTGTCAACCACAACCACAGCAGCTCCAACCACAACAACAACTGCTCCAACAACAACCACAGCTGCTGCAACCACAACAACAGGAGCCCCATCCACAACCACAGCGGCTCCAACCACAACCACAACAGCTCCAACCACAACAGGAGCTGCTCCAACCACAACAACAGCTACTCCAATCACAACCACAGCGGCTCCAACAAAAACCACAGCTACTGAAGCACCAACTACTTCAGATCCAACCACAACCACAGCAGCTTCAACCACAACAACAGCTGTTCCAATAAAAACCACTGCAGTTCAAACCACAACCACAGCAGCACCAACCACAACCACAGCAGCTCCAACCACAACCACAAATGCTCCAACCACAACCACAAATGCTCCAACCACAACAACATCGGCTCCAACCACAACAACAGCGGCTCCAACCACAACAACATCGGCTCCAACCACAACAACAGCGGCTCCAACCACAACAACATCGGCTCCAACCACAACAACAGCGGCTCCAACCACAACAACAGCTGTTCCAACCACAACCACAGATGCTCCGACCACAACCACAAATGCTCCAACCACAACCACAAATGCTCCAACCACGACACCAGCTGCTCCAATCACAACAGCAGCAAAAACCACAACAGCGGCTACAACCACAACCACAACAGCTCCGACCACAACCACAGCTGCTCCAACCACAACCACAGATGCTCCGACCACAACCACAGATGCTCCAACCACAACCACAGCTGCTCAAACCACAACAACAGCTGCTCCAACCACAACCACAGCGGCCCCAACCACAACCACAGCTGCTCCAACCACAACAACAGCTGCTCCAACCACAACCACAGCCGCTCCAGCCACAACCACAACAGCTACAACCACAACCACAGCCGCTCCAACCACAACAACAGCTGCTACAACCACAACCACAGCTGCTACAACCACAACCACAATGGCTCCAACCACAACAACATCGGCTCCAACCACAACAACAGCGGCTCCAACCACAACAACAGCTGTTCCAACCACGACCACAAATGCTCCAAACACAACCACAGCTGCTCCAACCACAACAACAGCTGCTCAAACCACAACCACAGCGGCCCCAACCACAACCACAGCTGCTCCAACCACAACAACAGATGCTCCGACCACAACCACAGATGCTCCAACCACAACCACAGCTGCTCCAACCACAACAGCTGCTCCAACCACAACCACAGCGGCCCCAACCACAACCACAGCTGCTCCAACCACAACAACAGCTGCTCCAACCACAACCACAGCCGCTCCAGCCACAACCACAACAGCTACAACCACAACCACAGCCGCTCCAACCACAACAACATCGGCTCCAACCACAACAACAGCGGCTCCAACCACAACAACAGCTGTTCAAACCACAACCACAAATGCTCCAAACACAACCACAGCTGCTCCAACCACAACCACAGTGGCCCCAACCACAACCACAGCTGCTCCAACCACAACAACAGCTACTCCAACCACAACCACAGCCGCTACAACCACAACCACAACAGCTACAACCACAACCACAGCCGCTCCAACCACAACAACAGCTGCTACAACCACAACCACAGCTGCTACAACCACAACCACAGTTGCTACAAACACAACAGCAGCTGCTACAACCACAACCACAACAGCTCCAACCACAACAACAACTTTTCCAACAACAACAACAGGCGCTCCAACCACAACAGCTGTAAGCACAACAACAGCGGCTCCAACCACAACCACAGCTGCTCCAACCACAACCACAGCAGCTCCAACCAAAACAGCTGCTCCAACCACAACAACAGCAGCTCCAACCACAACAACAGCTGCTCCAACCACAACAACAGCTGCTCCAACTACAACCACAGCGGCTCCAACCAGAAGAACAGTTGCTCCAACCACAACCACAGCAGCTCCAACCAAAACAGCTGCTCCAACCACAACAACAGCTGCTCCAACCACGACAACAGCTTCTCCAACAACGACAACAGCTGCTCCAACCACAACCACACTGGCTCCAACAACGACAACATCGGCTCCAACCACAACCACAGCTGCTCCAACCACAACAACAGCTGCTCCAACCACAACCACAGCGGCCCCAACCACAACCACAGCTGCTCCAACCACAACAACAGCTGCTCCAACCACAACCACAGCTGCTACAACCACAACCACAGCTGCTACAACCACAACCACAACAGCTCCAACCACAACAACAACTTTTCCAACCACAACAGGCGCTCCAACCACAACAGCTGTAACCACAACAACAGCGGCTCCAACCACAACCACAGCTGCTCCAACCACAACCACAGCAGCTCCAACCAAAACAGCTGCTCCAACCACAACAACAGCAGCTCCAACCACAACAACAGCTGCTCCAACAACAACAACAACTGCTCCAACTACAACCACAGTGGCTCCAACCACAAGAACAGTTGCTCCAACCACAACCACAACGGCTCCAACCACATCCACAGTTGCTCCAACCACAACCACAACGGCTCCAACTACAACCACAGCTGCTCCAACCACAACCACAGCGGCTCCAACAACAACCACAGCGGCTCCAACCACAACAACAACAGCGGCTCCATCCACAACAACAGCAGCTCCAACCACAACAACAGCAGCTCCAACAACAAATACAGCAGCTCCAACCACAACAACAGCTGCTCCAACTACAACAACAGCGGCTCCAACCACAACAACAGTTGCTCCAACCACAACCACAACGGCTACAACCACAACCACAACGGCTCCAACCACAACCACAACGGCTCCAACTACAACCACAGCTTCTCCAACCACAACCACAGCTGCTCCAACCATAACAACAGCTGCTCCAACTACAACAGCAGCTCCAACCACAACCACTGCTGCTCCAACCACAACCACACCAGCTCCAAAAACAACCACAGCTGCGGCAACCACAACCACATCGGATCCAACCACAACCACAGTTCCTCCCACCACAACAACAGCACCACTAACAACAACCACATCATCTCCAACAACAACAGCTGCACCACCCACAACCAGAGATGTTCCAACCACAACCACAGCTGCTCCAACCACAACAACAGGCGCTCCAACCACAACCACAGCTGCTCCAACCACAACAACAGCTGCTCCAACCACGACAACAGCTTCTCCAACCACGACACCAGCTGCTCCAATCAGAACAGCAGCAAAAACCACAACAGCGGCTACAACCACAACCACAACAGCTCCAACCACAACCACAGCTGCTCCAACCACAACCACAGTTGCTCCAACCATGACAACAGCTGCTCCAACCATGACAACAGCTGCTCCAACCACAACAACAGCAGCTCCAACCACAACAACAGCTGCTCCAACTACAACAACAGCGGCTCCAACCACAACAACAGTTGCTCCAACCACAACCACAACGGCTCCAACCACAACCACAACAGCTCCAACTACAACCACAGCTTCTCCAACCACAAACACAGCTGCTCCAACCACAACAACAGCTGCTCCAACTACAACAACAGGAGCTCCAACCACAACCACAACAGTTCCCACCACAACAAGAGCTGCTCCAACCACAGCAACAGCTGCTCCAACCACAACCACAGCTGCTCCAACCACGACAACAGCTGCCCCAACGACAACCACAACCACAGCTGCTCCAACCACCAGCACAACAGCTCCAACGACAACCACAACCATAGATGTTCCAACCACAACCACAGCTGCTCCAACCACAACAACAGGCGCTCCAACCACAACCACAGCTGCTCCAACCACGACAACAGCTGCTCCAACCACGACAACAGCTGCCCCAACCACGACAACAGCTTCTCCAACCACGACAACAGCTGCTCCAATCACAACAGCAGCAAAAACCACAACAGCGGCTACAACCACAACCACAACAGCTCCAACCACAACAACAGCTACTCCAACCACAACAACAGCTTTTCCAACCACAACCACAGATGCTCCGACCACAACCACAGATGCTCCAACCACAACAACAGCGGCCCCAACCACAACCACAGCTGCTCCAACCACAACAACAGCTGCTCCAACCACAAGAACAGCTGTTCCAATCACAACCACAGCCGCTCCAACCACAACAACAGCAGCTCCGACCACAACAACAGCTGCTCCGACCACAACCACAGCCGCTCCAACCACAACCACAACAGTTACAACCACAAGAACAGCTGTTCCAACCACAACCACAGCTGCTACAACCACAACCACAGGTGCTACCACCACAACAGCAGCTGCTACAACAAAAACCACAACAGCTCCGACCACAACAACAATTCTTCCAACCACAACCACAATGGCTCCAACCACAACAACATCGGCTCCAACCACAACAACAGCGGCTCCAATCACAACAACAGGTTTTCCAACCACAAACACAGATGCTCCGACCACAACCACAGATGCTCCAACCACAACCACAGCGGCCCCAACCACAACCACAGCTGCTCCAACCACAACAACAGCTGCTCCAACCACAAGAACAGCTGTTCCAATCACAACCACAGCCGCTCCAACCACAACAACAGCAGCTCCGACCACAACAACAGCTGCTCCGACCACAACCACATCCGCTCCAACCACAACCACAGCCGCTCCAACCACAACCACAACAGTTACAACCACAACCACAGCCGCTCCAACCACAACCACAGCTGCTACAACCACAACCACAGTTGCTACAACCACAACAACAGCGGCTCCAACCACATCCACAGCTGCTCCAACCACAACAACAGCAGCTCCAACCACAACAACAGCTGCTCCAACTACAACCACAGCGGCTCCAACCACAAGAACAGTTGCTCCAACCACAACCACAACGGCTCCAACCACATCCACAGTTGCTCCAACCACAACCACAACGGCTCCAACTACAACCACAGCTGCTCCAACCACATTCACAGCTGCTCCAACCACAACCACAGCGGCTCCAACCACAACAACAGTTGCTCCAACCACAACGGCTCCAACTACAACCACAGCTGCTCCAACCACATTCACAGCGGCTCCAACCACAACAACAGCAGCTCCATCCACAACAACAGCTGATCCATCCACAACAACAACTGCTCCAACTACAACCACAGTGGCTCCAACCACAAGAACAGTTGCTCCAACCACAACCACAACGGCTCCAACCACATCCACAGTTGCTCCAACCACAACCACAACGGCTCCAACTACAACCACAGCTGCTCCAACCACATTCACAGCGGCTCCAACCACAACCACAGCGGCTCCAACCACAACAACAGTTGCTCCAACTACAACCACAGCGGCTCCAACCATAAGAACAGTTGCTCCAACCACAACCACAACGGCTCCAACCACATCCACAGTTGCTCCAACCACAACGGCTCCAACTACAACCACAGCTGCTCCAACCACAACCACAGCGGCTCCAACCACAACCACAGCGGCTCCAACCACAACAACAGCAGCTCCATCCACAACAACAGCAGCTCCAACCACAACAACAGCAGCTCCAACCACAACAACAGCTGCTCCAACTACAACAACAGCGGCTCCAACCACAACAACAGTTGCTCCAACCACAACCACAACGGCTCCAGCCACAATGGCTCCAACTACAACCACAGCTTCTCCAACCACAACGACAGCTGCTCCAACCACAACAACAGCTGCTCCACCTACAACAACAGCAGCTCCAACCACAACCACAACAGCTCCAACCACAACAAGAGCTGCTCCAACCACAGCAACAGCTGATCCAACCACAACCACTGCCGCTCCAACCACAACCACACCAGCTCCAACAACAACCACAGCTGCGGCAACCATAACCACAGCAGCTACAACCACAACCACAGCACCTCTCACCACAACAACAGCACCTCTAACAACAACCACAGCATCTCCAACAACAACAGCTGCACCACCCACAACCATAGATGTTCCAACCACAACCACAGCTGCTCCAACCGCGACAACAGCTGCTCCAACCACAACAACAGCGGCTCCAACCACAACCACAACAGCTCCAACCACAACCACTGCAGTTCCAACCACAGCCACAGCATCACCAACCATAACCACAGCAGCTACAACCACAACCACAGCACCTCCCACCACAACAACAGCACCACTAACAACAACCACAGCATCTCCAACAACAACAACAGCTGCACCACCCACAACCATAGATGTTCCAACCACAACCACAGCTGCTCCAACCACAACAACAGGCGCTCCAACCACAACCACAGCTGCTCCAACCACCAGCACAACAGCTCCAACCACAACAACATCTGCTCCAAACACGACTACAGCTGCTGCAACCACGACAACAGCTGCTCCAATCACAACAGCAGCAAAAACCACAACAACGGCTCCAACCACAACAACAACAGCTCCAACCACAACCACAGCTGCTCCAACCAGAACCACAATAGCTCCAACCACAACAACAGCGGCTCCAACCACAACAACAGCTATTCCAACCACAACCACAGATGCTCCGACCACAACCACAGATGCTCCAACCACAACCACAGCTGCTCCAACCACTACCACAGCGGCCCCAACCACAACAACAGCTGCTCCAACCACTACCACAGCTGTTCCAATCACAACCACAGCCGCTCCAACCACCACAACAGCAGCTCCGACCACAACAACAGCTGCTCCGACCACAACCACATCCGCTCCAACCACAACCACAGCCTCTCCAGCCACAACCACAAAAGCTACAACCACAACCACAGCCGCTACAACCACAACAACAGCTGTTACAACCACAACCACAGCTGCTACAACCACAACCACAGTTGCTACAACCACAACAGCAGCCGCTACAACCACAACCACAGCAGCTCCAACCACAAAAACAACTTTTCCAACCACAACAACAGGCGCTCCAACCACAACAGCTGTAACCACAACAACAGCGGCTCCAACCACAACCACAGCTGCTCCAACCACAACAACAGCTGCTCCAACCACAACAACAGCTGCTCCAACCACAACGGCTCCAACCACAACAACAGCTGCTCCAACCACAACAACAGCAGCTCCAACCACAACAACAGCTGCTCCAACTCTAACCACAACAACAGCTGCTCCAACTACAACAACAGCGGCTCCAACCACAACAACAGTTGCTCCAACCACAACCACAACGGCTCCAACCACAACCACAGCGGCTCCAACCACAACCACAGCCGCTCCAACCACAACAGCGGCTCCGACCACAACCTCAACAGCTCCAACCACAACAACAGCTGCTCCAACCACAACAACAGCAGCTCCAACCACAACCACAGCCGCTCCAACCACAACAACAGGTGCTCCAACCACAACAACAGCTGTTCATCTGGTTGGAACCACAACAACAGTGGCTCCAACTACAATCAGAGAAGCTCCAACTACAACAGCTGCTCCAATTATCACTACAGCTGCTCCAACCACAACTATAGCAGCTCCAGCATTAATAAAACAACTGATTTTTAAGTCTGATGAAGTATTCACCTCTGATTTGGGAGACCCATCATCATCAGGATTCCAAACACGCTCTGGACATATAATGAATCGAGTATGTTTACATTTCTTACTTCCAAAACAGTGTTCATTGTAATTTTTATAAAAATGAATTCTGCTTCATAAATTAATATCTTTTTATATGAATATAAATATTTTGTGTATCTCTTCAACTTGAAGATGTGAGTAAAGTTTTATTCTAAATTAAAAAATACATATGTATCTTATAAATATTATAAATTGTATTGCTTACCTAGAATGTAGTCTTAATTTTCCTCAAACATCACACCGTATACTTTCATTCTTTTTCATTTAGAGGAGTATGTAGAATTTCTATTGAAATCAATACAACAAAATATATTAATTATAGTAATGTTTATATCTAGCGATATCCAGAAAAAAACATTTTTTAAAATTGTACACTTAACATTCTTATTTTCTCCACGTAGCTTGACCCACTTTTCAGAAGATCTTTCCCCTCATTCCAAAAGACTGGAGCCATGAGATTCAGGTAATTTCTTTGTAGTTTGCTCAAGAAATTATAAACTTTTGTAGGAAGGCACTTGTAGACAATAACTAATTATGCTCATACATTTGCAGTGCTGGATCAATTATCAACTCTGTGGACCTTGAATTTCAGTCATCATCTTCTCCTAATGATACACTAATTAAAGACATTTTGGTTAATGAGGCTTCAAACATCACGGAATTCAACGTACTAGCAGATACGGTTGCTATTAGTGACCCAGGTAAGAGGAATAAACTAATTTAAGAAAATTGAATATTTATGCAAAGGACAAATGAAAACAAACACTGTTCAATAAATATGAAGGAATTAGTTGGATCAACATAATATTCTAAAAATCTTTTTGAGAACTTATGACTTCTAAGCTTTTTGAGAACAGCTTAGAAGAACTGAAATCTTTTTCAGTTCTTCTAAGCTGTTCACATTTTGTAAATGCAATAAATATTACAGCACCTGCAACCACAACAACAACAACTCCAACCACAGCTGCTCCAACGACAACAACAGCGGCTCCAACCACAACAACAGCGGCTCCAACCACAACCACCGCTGCTCCGACCACAACAACAGCGGCTCCGACGACAACCACAGAGGCTCCAACCACAACCACAGAGGCTCCAACCACAACCACATCGGCTCCAACCACAACAACAGTTGCTCCAACCACAAACACACCGGCTCCAACCACAACGGCTCCAACTACAACCACAGCTTCTCCAACGACAACCACAGCGGCTCCGACCACAACCACACTTCCTCCAACTACATCCACAGCGGCTCCAACCACAACCACAGCGACGCCAACTACAACCACAGTACCTCCAACCACAACCACAGTGGCTCCAACCACATCCACTGTGGCTCCAAGCACAACCGCCGTGGCTCCAACCACAACCACAGGAGCTCTAACAACAACCACAGCTGTTCCGACCACAACCACATCTGCTCCAACCACAACTACAGCTGCTCCAACTACAACCACAGAGGCTCCAACTACACTTGCTCCAACCATAACTACAGCTGCTCAAACTACAACTACAGCTGCTCCAACTACAACCACAGAGGCTCTAACCACAACCACTGTGGCTCCAACCCCAACCACAACAACAGCGGCTCCAACCACAACAACAGCGGCTCCAACCACAACAACAGCGGCTCCAACCACAACCACCGCTGCTCCGACCACAACAACAGCGGCTCCAACGACAACCACAGCGGCACCGACCACAACCACACTTCCTCCAACTACATCCACAGCGGCTCCAACCACAACCACAGCGACGCCAACTACAACCACAGTACCTCCAACCACAACCACAGTGGCTCCAACCACATCCACTGTGGCTCCAACCACAACCGCCGTGGCTCCAACCACAACCACAGCAGCTCTAACAACAACCACAGCTGTTCCGACCACAACCACAACGGCTCCAACTACAACCACAGCTTCTCCAACCACAACCACAGCGGCTCCAACCACAACCACAGCCGCTCCAACCACAACAGCGGCTCCGACCACAACCTCAACAGCTCCAACCACAACAACAGCAGCTCCAACTACACTTGCTCCAACCATAACTACAGCTGCTCCAACTACAACCACAGAGGCTCTAACCACAACCACAGTGGCTCCAACCACAATCACTGCTGCTCCAACTACAACTACAGATGCTCAAACTACAACCACAGAGGCTCCAACCACAACCACAGCTGCTCCAACCACAACAACAGCGGCTCCAACCACAACAGCGGCTCCAACCACAACCACCGCTGCTCCGACCACAACAACAGCGGCTCCAACGACAACCACAGCGGCTCCGACCACAACCACACTTCCTCCAACTACATCCACAGCGGCTCCAACCACAACCACAGCGACGCCAACTACAACCACAGTACCTCCAACCACAACCACAGTGGCTCCAACCACATCCACTGTGGCTCCAACCACAACCGCCGTGGCTCCAACCACAACCACAGCAGCTCTAACAACAACCACAGCTGTTCCGACCACAACCACAACGGCTCCAACTACAACCACAGCTTCTCCAACCACAACCACAGCCGCTCCAACCACACCCACAGCCGCTCCAACCACAACAGCGGCTCCGACCACAACCTCAACAGCTCCAACCACAACAACAGCAGCTCCAACCACAACCACAGCAACTCCAACCACAACAACAGCTGCTCCAACCACAACAACAGCAGCACCAATCACAACAGCTTCTCCAACCACAACCACAGCTGCTCCAAGTACAACCACAGCTGTTCCGTCCACAACCACATCTGCTCCAACCACAACTACAGCTGCTCCAACTACAACCACAGAGGCTCCAACTACACTTGCTCCAACCATAACTACAGCTGCTCAAACTACAACTACAGCTGCTCCAACTACAACCACAGAGGCTCTAACCACAACCACTGTGGCTCCAACCCCAACCACAACCACAGCTGTTCCAACAACAACAACGGCAGTTCCAAGAACAACAACACCTGCTCCAACCACAACTACAGCTGCTCCAACCACAACAACAGCGGCTCCAACCACAACCACCGCTGCTCCGACCACAACAACAGCGGCTCCAACGACATCCACAGCGGCTCCGACCACAACCACACTTCCTCCAACTACATCCACAGCGGCTCCAACCACAACCACAGCGACGCCAACTACAACCACAGTACCTCCAACCACAACCACAGTGGCTCAAACCACATCCACTGTGGCTCCAACCACAACCGCCGTGGCTCCAACCACAACCACAGCAGCTCTAACAACAACCACAGCTGTTCCGACCACAACCACATCTGCTCCAACCACAACTACAGCTGCTCCAACTACAACCACAGAGGCTCCAACTACACTTGCTCCAACCATAACTACAGCTGCTCAAACTACAACTACAGCTGCTCCAACTACAACCACAGAGGCTCTAACCATAACCACTGTGGCTCCAACCCGAACCACAACCACAGCTGTTCCAACAACAACAACGGCAGTTCCAACAACAACAATACCTGCTCCAACCACAACTACAGCTGCTCCAACTACAACCACAGCGGCTCCAACCACAACAACAGTTGCTCCAACCACAACCACAACGGCTCCAATCACAACAACAGCTGCTTCAACAACAACCACAGCGGCTCCAACCACAACAACAGTTGCTCCAACCACAACAACAGCTGCTTCAACAACAACCACAGCGGCTCCAACCAGAACAACAGTTGCTCCAACCACAATCACAGCGGCTCCAACCACAACCACAGCGGCTCCAACCACAACAACAGCGGCTCAATCCACAACAACAGCAGCTCCAACTACAACAACAGTGGCTCCAACCACAACAACAGTTGCTCCAACAACAACCACAACGGCTCCAACCACAACCACAACGGCTCCAACTACAACCACAGCTTCTCCAACCACAACCACAGCGGCTCCAACCACAACCACAGCCGCTCCAACCACAACAGCGGCTCCGACCACAACCTCAACAACTCCAACCACATTAACAGCTGCTCCAACCACAACAACAGCTGCTCCAACCACAACAACAGCAGCTCCAACCACAACCACAGCCGCTCCAACCATAACAGCTGCTCCAACCACAACAACAGCTGTTCATCTGGTTGTAACCACAACCACAGTGGCTCCGACCACAACCACAGCGGCTCCAACCACAACCACAACAGATCCAAGTACAACAACAGTGTCTCCAACCACAACCACAGCAGCTCCAACCACAGCAGTAACAACCACAACCACTGCTACTCCAACAACAACTATGGCAGCTCCAACAACAACCACGACGGCTCCAACCACAACCACTGCTGCTCCAACAACATCTACGGCAGCTCCAACAACAACAACACCTACTCAAACCACAGCAACACCTGCTCCAACCACAACAATAGAAGCTCCTACCACAACTACAGGTGGGCCAACTACAACTACAGCAGCTCTGACAACAACCACATCTGCTCCAACCACAACCACAGCAGTACAAACCACAACTACAGCTGCTCCAACTACAACCACAGAGGCTCCAACTACAATCACAACAGCTCCAACCACAACCACCACTGCTCCAACTACAACAACCACAACCACAACCACGGAAGCTCCAACCACAACCACTGTGGCCCCAACCAGAACCACAGCGGCTCCAACAACAACCACGACGGCTCCAACCACAACCACTGCTACTTCAACAACTACGGCACCTCCAACGACAACACCTGCTCCAACCACCACAACAGCTTCACCAACCACAACTACAGCTGTTACAACCACAACCACAGTTGCTCCAACCACAACCACAACTCCTCCAACGACAACCACAGTGGCTCTAACCACAGTGACAGCTACTCCAACTACAACCACAGAAGCTCCAACCACAACCACAACGGCTCCAACTACAACCACAGCTGCTCGAACCACAACCACAGCGGCTCCAACCACAACCACAGCTGCTCCAACCACAACCACAGTGACTCCAACCACAACAACAGCTGCTGCAACCACAACAACAGCTGCTCCAACTACAACAACAGCGGCTCCAACCACAACAACAGTTGCTCCAACCACAAACACAACGGCTCAAACCACAACCACAACGGCTCCAACTACAACAACAGCTTCTCCAACCACAACCACAGCGGCTCCAACCACAACCACAGCCGCTCCAACCACAACAGCGGCTCCGACCACAACCTCAACAGCTCCAACCACAACAACAGCAGCTCCAACTACAACCACAGAGGCTCCAACTACACTTGCTCCAACCATAACTACAGCTGCTCCAACTACAACCACAGAGGCTCTAACCACAACCACAGTGGCTCCAACCACAACCACTGCTGCTCCAACTACAACTACAGATGCTCAAACTACAACCACAGAGGCTCCAACCACAACCACAGCTGCTCTACCCACAACAACAGCGGCTCCAACCACAACAACAGCGGCTCCAACCACAACCACCGCTGCTCCGACCACAACAACAGCGGCTCCAACGACAACCACAGCGGCTCCGAACACAACCACACTTCCTCCAACTACATCCACAGCGGCTCCAACCACAACCACAGCTGCTCCAACCACAACAACAGCGACGCCAACTACAACCACAGTACCTCCAACCACAACCACAGTGGCTCCAACCACATCCACTGTGGCTCCAACCACAACCGCCGTGGCTCCAACCACAACCACAGCAGCTCTAACAACAACCACAGCTGTTCCGACCACAACCACATCTGCTCCAACCACAACTACAGCTGCTCCAACTACAACCACAGAGGCTCCAACTACACTTGCTCCAACCATAACTACAGCTGCTCAAACTACAACTACAGCTGCTCCAACTACAACCACAGAAGCTCTAACCACAACCACTGTGGCTCCAACCACAACCACGACCACAGCTGTTCCAACAACAACAACGGCAGTTCCAACAACAACAACACCTGCTCCAACCACAACTACAGCTGCTCCAACCACAACAACAGCGGCTCCAACCACAACAACAGCGGCTCCAACCACAACCACCGCTGCTCCGACCACAACAACAGCGGCTCCAACGACAACCACAGCGGCTCCGACCACAACCACACGTCCTCCAACTACATCCACAGCGGCTCCAACTACAACCACAGCGGCTCCAACCACAACAACAGTTGCTACAACCACAACCACAACGGCTCCAATCACAACAACAGCTGCTCCAACCACAACAACAGCAGCTATAACCACAACAGCTGCTCCAACCACAACAACAGCTGCTTCAACAACAACCACAGCGGCTCCAACCACAACAACAGTTGCTCCAACCACAACCACAACGGCTCCAATCACAACCACAGTTGCTCCAACCACAACCACAACGGCTCCAACCACAACAACAGTTGCTCCAACCACAACCACAGCGGCTCCAACCACAACCACAGCGGCTCCAACCACAACAACAGCGGCTCCAACCACAACAACAGTTGCTCCAACCACAAACACAACGGCTCCAACCACAACCACAACGGCTCCAACTACAACAACAGCTTCTCCAACCACAACCACAGCGGCTCCAACCACAACCACAGCCGCTCCAACCACAACAGCGGCTCCGACCACAACCTCAACAGCTCCAACCACAACAACAGCAGCTCCAACTACAACCACAGAGGCTCCAACTACACTTGCTCCAACCATAACTACAGCTGCTCCAACAACAACCACAGAGGCTCTAACCACAACCACAGTGGCTCCAACCACAACCACTGCTGCTCCAACTACAACTACAGATGCTCAAACTACAACCACAGAGGCTCCAACCACAACCACAGCTGCTCCAACCACAACAGCGGCTCCAACCACAACAACAGCGGCTCCAACCACAACCACCGCTGCTCCGACCACAACAACAGCGGCTCCAACGACAACCACAGCGGCTCCGACCACAACCACACTTCCTCCAACTACATCCACAGCGGCTCCAACCACAACCACAGCTGCTCCAACCACAACCACAGCGACGCCAACTACAACCACAGTACCTCCAACCACAACCACAGTGGCTCCAACCACATCCACTGTGGCTCCAACCACAACCGCCGTGGCTCCAACCACAACCACAGCAGCTCTAACAACAACCACAGCTGTTCCGACCACAACCACATCTGCTCCAACCACAACTACAGCTTCTCCAACTACAACCACAGAGGCTCCAACTACACTTGCTCCAACCATAACTACAGCTGCTCAAACTACAACTACAGCTGCTCCAACTACAACCACAGAAGCTCTAACCACAACCACTGTGGCTCCAACCACAACCACAACCACAGCTGTTCCAACAACAACAACGGCAGTTCCAACAACAACAACACCTGCTCCAACCACAACTACAGCTGCTCCAACCACAACAACAGCGGCTCCAACCACAACCACAACGGCTCCAATCACAACAACAGCTGCTCCAACCACAACAACAGCAGCTATAACCACAACAGCTGCTCCAACCACAACAACAGCTGCTTCAACAACAACCACAGCGGCTCCAACCACAACAACAGTTGCTCCAACCACAACCACAACGGCTCCAATCACAACCACAGTTGCTCCAACCACAACCACAACGGCTCCAACCACAACAACAGTTGCTCCAACCACAACCACAGCGGCTCCAACCACAACCACAGCGGCTCCAACCACAACAACAGCGGCTCCAACCACAACAACAGTTGCTCCAACCACAAACACAACGGCTCCAACCACAACCACAACGGCTCCACCTACAACAACAGCTTCTCCAACCACAACCACAGCGGCTCCAACCACAACCACAGCCGCTCCAACCACAACAGCGGCTCCGACCACAACCTCAACAGCTCCAACCACAACAACAGCAGCTCCAACTACAACCACAGAGGCTCCAACTACACTTGCTCCAACCATAACTACAGCTGCTCCAACTACAACCACAGAGGCTCTAACCACAACCACAGTGGCTCCAACCACAACCACTGCTGCTCCAACTACAACTACAGATGCTCCAACCACAACAACAGCGGCTCCAACCACAACCACCGCTGCTCCGACCACAACAACAGCGGCTCCAACGACAACCACAGCGGCTCCAACCACAACAACAGTTGCTACAACCACAACCACAACGGCTCCAATCACAACAACAGCTGCTCCAACCACAACAACAGCAGCTATAACCACAACAGCTGCTCCAACCACAACAACAGCTGCTTCAACAACAACCACAGCGGCTCCAACTACAACAACAGTTGCTCCAACCACAACCACAACGGCTCCAATCACAACCACAGTTGCTCCAACCACAACCACAACGGCTCCAACCACAACAACAGTTGCTCCAACCACAACCACAGCGGCTCCAACCACAACCACAGCGGCTCCAACCACAACAACAGCGGCTCAATCCACAACAACAGCAGCTCCAACCACAACAACAGCTGCTCCAACCACAACAACAGCTGCTCCAACTACAACAACAGTGGCTCCAACCACAACAACAGTTGCTCCAACAACAACCACAGTGGCTCCAACCACAACCACTGCTGCTCCAACTACAACTACAGATGCTCAAACTACAACCACAGAGGCTCCAACCACAACCATAGCTGTTCCGACCACAACAACAGCGGCTCCAACCACAACCACCGCTGCTCCGTCCACAACAACAGCGGCTCCAACGACAACCACAGCGGCTCCGACCACAACCACACTTCCTCCAACTACATCCACAGCGGCTCCAACCACAACCACAGCTGCTCCAACCACAACAACAGTTGCTCCAACAACAACCACAGTGGCTCCAACCACAACCACTGCTGCTCCAACTACAACTACAGATGCTCAAACTACAACCACAGAGGCTCCAACCACAACCATAGCTGCTCCAACCACAACAACAGCGGCTCCAACCACAACAACAGCGGCTCCAACCACAACCACCGCTGCTCCGACCACAACAACAGCGGCTCCAACGACAACCACAGCTGCTCCGACCACAACCACACTTCCTCCAACTACATCCACAGCGGCTCCAACCACAACCACAGCTGCTCCAACCACAACGACCCCAACTACAACCACAGTACCTCCAACCACAACCACAGTGGCTCCAACCACATCCACTGTGGCTCCAACCACAACCGCCGTGGCTCCAACCACAACCACAGCAGCTCTAACAACAACCACAGAGGCTCCAACTACACTTGCTCCAACCATAACTACAGCTGCTCAAACTACAACTACAGCTGCTCCAACTACAACCACAGAGGCTCTAACCACAACCACTGTGGCTCCAACCACAACCCCAACCACAGCTGTTCCAACAACAACAACGGCAGTTCCAACAACAACAACACCTGCTCCAACCACAACTACAGCTGCTCCAACCACAACAACAGCGGCTCCAACCACAACAACAGCGGCTCCAACCACAACCACCGCTGCTCCGACCACAACAACAGCGGCTCCAACGACAACCACAGCGGCTCCGACCACAACCACACTTCCTCCAACTACATCCACAGCGGCTCCAACCACAACCACAGCTGCTCCAACCACATCCACAGCGACGCCAACTACAACCACAGTACCTCCAACCACAACCACAGTGGCTCCAACCACATCCACTGTGGCTCCAACCACAACCACAGCAGCTCTAACAACAACCACAGCTGTTCCGACCACAACCACATCTGCTCCAACCACAACTACAGCTGCTCCAACTACAACCACAGAGGCTCCAACTACACTTGCTCCAACCATAACTACAGCTGCTCAAACTACAACTACAGCTGCTCCAACTACAACCACAGAGGCTCTAACCACAACCACTGTGGCTCCAAGCCCAACCACAACCACAGCTGTTCCAACAACAACAACGGCAGTTCCAACAACAACAACAGCTGCTCCAACCACAACCACAACGGCTCCAACCACAACAACAGTTGCTCCAACCACAACCACAGCGGCTCCAACCACAACCACAGCGGCTCAATCCACAACAACAGCAGCTCCAACCACAACAACAGCTGCTCCAACCACAACAACAGCTGCTCCAACCACAACCACAGCGGCTCCAACCACAACCACAGCGGCTCCAACCACAACAACAGCGGCTCAATCCACAACAACAGCAGCTCCAACCACAACAACAGCTGCTCCAACCACAACAGCTGCTCCAACTACAACAACAGCTGCTCCAACCACAGCAGTAACAACCACAACCACTGCTACTCCAACAACAACTATGGCAGCTCCAACAACAACCACGACGGCTCCAACCACAACCACTGCTGCTCCAACAACATCTACGGCAGCTCCAACAACAACAACACCTACTCCAACCTCAACAATAGAAGCTCCAACCACAACTACAGGTGGGCCAACTACAACTACAGCAGCTCTGACAACAACCACATCTGCTCCAACCACAACCACAGCAGTACAAACCACAACTACAGCTGCTCCAACTACAACCACAGAGGCCCCAACTACAATCACAACAGCTCCAACCACAACCACCACTGCTCCAACTACAACAACCACAACCACAACCACGGAAGCTCCAACCACAACCACAGTGGCCCCAACCAGAACCACAGCGGCTCCAACAACAACCACGACGGCTCCAACCACAACCACTGCTACTTCAACAACTACGGCACCTCCAACGACAACACCTGCTCCAACCACCACAACAGCTTCACCAACCACAACTACAGCTGTTACAACCACAACCACAGTTGCTCCAACCACAACCACAACTGCTCCAACGACAACTACAGTGGCTCTAACCACAGTGACAGCTACTCCAACTACAACCACAGAAGCTCCAACCACAACCACAACGGCTCCAAACACAACCACAGTGACTCCAACCACAACAACAGCTGCTGCAACCACAACAACAGCTGCTCCAACTACAACAACAGCGGCTCCAACCACAACAACAGTTGCTCCAACCACAAACACAACGGCTCCAACCACAACCACAACGGCTACAACTACAACCACAGCTTCTCCAACCACAACCACAGCGGCTCCAACCACAACCACAGCTGCTCCAACCACAACCACAGCGACGCCAACTACAACCACAGTACCTCCAACCACAACCACTGCTGCTCCAACAACAACATCACCTGCTCCAACCACAAGATCAGTGGCTCCAACTACAACTACAGCTGTTCCAACTACAACCACAGAGGCTCCAACCAGAACCACAGCAGGTCCAACCACAGCAGAAACAACCACAACCACTGCTACTCCAACAACAACTACGGCAGCTCCAACCACAACCACGACGACTCCAACCACAACCACTGCTGCTTCAACAACTACGGCACCTCCAACGACAACACCTGCTCCAACCACCACAACATCTTCACCAACCACAGCTACAGGTGTTACAACCACAACCACAGAATCTCCAACCACATCCACAGTTGCTCCAACTACAACAACAGTGTCTCCAACCACAACCACAGCTGCTCCAACAACAACCACAGAAGCTCCAACCACAACCACAGTGGCTCCAACCACAACAACAGCGGCTCAAACCACAGCCGCTCCAACCACAACCACAACAGCTACAACCACAACCACAGCCGCTAAAACCACAACCACAGCTGCTACAACCACAACCACAGTTGCTACAACAACAACCACAGCAGCTCCAACCACAACAACAACTTTTCCAACCACAACAACAGGCTCTCCAACCACAACAACTGTAACCACATCAACAGCGGCTGCAACCACAACCACAGCTGCTACAACCACAACAACAGCTGCTCCAACCACAACTACAGCGGCTCCAACCACAACAACAGCGGCTCCAACCACAACAACAGCCGCTCCAACCACAACCACAACAGCTACAACCACAACCACAGCCGCTCCAACCACAACAACAGCTGCTACAACCACAACCACAGCTGCTACAACCACAACCAAAACGGCTCCAATCACAACCACAGTTGCTCCAACCACAACCACAACGACTCCAACTACAACCACAGCCGCTCCAACCACAACAGCGGCTCCGACCACAACCTCAACAGCTCCAACCACAACAACAGCAGCTCCAACCACAACCACAGCCACTCCAACCACAACAGCTGCTCCAACCACAACCACAGCTGCTCCAACTACAACCACAGAGGCTCCAACTACACTTGCTCCAACCATAACTACAGCTGCTCCAACTACAACCACAGAGGCTCTAACCACAACCACAGTGGCTCCAACCACAACCACTGCTGCTCCAACTACAACTACAGATGCTCAAACTACAACCACAGAGGCTCCAACCACAACCACAGATGCTCCAACCACAACAACAGCGGCTCCAACCACAACAACAGCGGCTCCAACCACAACCACCGCTGCTCCGACCACAACAACAGCGGCTCCAACGACAACCACAGCGGCTCCGACCACAACCACAGAGGCTCCGACTACAACCACAGAGGCTCCAACCACAACCACATCGGCTCCAACGACGACCACACTTCCTCCAACCACAACCACAGCGGCTCCAACCACAACAACAGCGGCTCCATCCACAACAACAGCAACTCCAACCACAACAACAGTTGCTCCAACCACAACCACAACGGCTCCAACCACAACCACAATGGCTCCAACTACAACCACAGCTTCTCCAACCACAACCACAGCCGCTCCAACCACAACAGCGGCTCCGACCACAACCTCAACAGCTCCAACCACATTAACAGCTGCTCCAACCACAACAACAGCGGCTCCAACCACAACCACAACAGATCCAAGTACAACAACAGTGTCTCCAACCACAACCACAGCAGCTCCAACCACAGCAGTAACAACCACAACCACTGCTACTCCAACAACAACTATGGCAGCTCCAACAGCAACCACAACGGCTCCAACGACAACCACAGCTCCTCCACCTACAACTACAGCTGCTCCAACTACAACCACAGAAGCTCCAACCACAACCACAACGGCTCCAACTACAACCACAGCTGCTCGAACCACAACCACAGCGGGTCCAACCACAACCACGAAGGCTCCAACCACAACCACTGCTGCTCCAACAACATCTATGGCAGCTCCAACAACAACAACAACACCTACTCCAACCACAGCAACACCTGCTCCAACCACAACCACAGCAGTACAAACCACAACAACAGCTGCTCCAACTACAACCACAGAGGCTCCAACTACAATCACAACAGCTCCAACCACAACCACCACTGCTCCAACTACAACAACCACAACCACAACCACGGAAGCTCCAACCACAACCACAATGGCCCCAACCAGAACCACATCGGCTCCAACCACAACCACAGCGGCTCCAACAACAACCACGACGGCTCCTACCGCAACCACTGCTACTTCAAGAACTACGGCACCTCCAACGACAACACCTGCTCCAACCACCACAACAGCTACACCAACCACAACTACAGCTGTTACAACCACAACCACAGTTGCTCCAACCACAGTGACAGCTACTCCAACTACAACTACAGTTGCTCCAACGACAACCAAAGCTGCTCCACTTACAACTACAGCTTCTCCAACTACAACCACAGAAGCTCCAACCACAACCACAACGGCTCCAACTACAACCACAGCTGCTCGAACCACAACCACAGCGGCTCCAACCACAACCACGGCGGCTCCAACCACAACCACAGCGACTCCAACCACAACAACAGCTGCTGCAACCACAACAACAGCTGCTCCAACTACAACAACAGCAGCTCCAACCACAACAACAGTTGCTCCAACCACAACCACAACGGCTCCAACCACAACCACAACGGCTCCAACTACAACCACAGCTTCTCCAACCACAACCACAGCAGCTCCAACCACAGCCACAGCCGCTCCAACCACAACAGCGGCTCCGACCACAACCTCAACAGCTCCAACCAAAACCACAACGGCTCCAACTACAACTACAGTTGCTCCAACGACAACCACAGCTGCTCGAACCACAACAACAGCTGCTCCATCTACAACAACAGCGGCTCCAACCACAACAACAGTTGCTCCAACCACAACCACAACGGCTCCAACCACAACGGCTCCAACTACAACCACAGCTTCTCCAACCACAACCACAGCGGCTCCAACCACAACAGCGGCTCCGACCACAACCTCAACAGCTCCAACCACAGCCACAACGGCTCCAACTACAACTACAGTTGCTCCAACGACAACCACAGCTGCTCGAACCACAACAACAGCAGCTCCAACCACAACAACAGCTGCTCCAACCACAACCACAACGGCTCCAACCACAACCACAACGGCTCCAACTACAACCACAGCTTCTCCAACCACAACCACAGCCGCTCCAACCACAACCACAGCCGCTCCAACCACAACAGCGGCTCCGACCACAACCTCAACAGCTCCAACCACATTAACAGCTGCTCCTACCACAACAACAGCTGCTCCAACCACAACAACAGCAGCTCCAACCACAACCACAGCCGCTCCAACCACAACAACAGCTGCTCCAACCACAACAACAGCTGTTCATCTGGTTGGAACCACAACCACAGTGGCTCCGACCACAACCACAGCGGCTCCAACAACAACCACAACAGATCCAAGTACAACAACAGTGTCTCCAACCACAACCACAGCAGCTCCAACCACAGCAGTAACAACCACAACCACTGCTACTCCAACAACAACTATGGCAGCTCCAACAACAACCACGACGGCTCCAACCGCAACCACTGCTGCTCCAACAACATCTACGGCAGCTCCAACAACAACAACACCTACTCCAACCACAGCAACACCTGCTCCAACCACAACAATAGAAGCTCCAACCACAACTACAGGTGGGCCAACTACAACTACAGCAGCTCTGACCACAACAACAGCAGCCCCAATCACAACGGCTTCTCCAACCACAACCACAGCTGCTCCAACTACAACCACAGAGGCTCCAACTACACTTGCTCCAACCATAACTACAGCTGCTCCAACTACAACCACAGAGGCTCTAACCACAACCTCAGTGGCTCCAACCACAACCACTGCTGTTCCAACTACAACTACAGATGCTCAAACTACAACCACAGAGGCTCCAACCACAACCACAGCTGCTCCAACCACAACCACAGGGGCTCCAACCACAACAACAGCTGGATCAACTACAACCACATCGGCTCCAACCATAACCACAGTTCCTCCATCTACATCCACAGCGGCTCCAACCACAACCACTGTGGCTCCAACCCCAACCACAACCACAGCAGCTCCAACTACAACAGTGTCTCCAACCACAACCACAGCAGCTGCAACCACAGCAGTAACAACCACAGCTACTCCAACAACAACTATGGCAGCTCCAACAACAACCACGACGGCTCCAACCACAACCACTGCTGCTCCAACAACAGCTGCACCAACCACAACTACAGGTGCTCCAACCACAACAACAGCTGCACCAACTACAGCAACAGCAGCTCCAACCACAACCACTGCTGCTCCAACAACAACCATGGCAGCTCCAACCACAACTACAGCTGCTCCAGCCACAACAACACCTGCTCCAACCACAACTACTGTGGCTCAAACAACAACAGCTTCCCCAACCACATCCACAGTTGCCCAAACCACAACATCAGCTGCTCCAACCACAACCACAGCATCTATAACAGTTTCTACAACCGCAACAACTACCGTTAGCACAACTGAAATGAAAAAGGTTGTACGCCGAATGACCTTTAGGTCTCCTGATGATACATTTTCCAGCGAACTTGAAATTGATTCTTCAGTTGCTTTCAGCCAACGGTCCCAAATTTTGTGGAATCGTGTAAGTTTTATTTTCTTAATCTTCCCATCGTTTGTACGTTTTTTTTTAAATTCAGATAACACATTTTATTCTATATTATTTTTATAGCAGTAGTTCATTGTGTTAGATTCCTGGTACTATCATCTTGGAGTAGTAAGTCCCTACTTTACAATCAGATCGGCAACAGTACCCTAATTCAGTAAGAATTAGCAAGTATATACAATTGATAAATGGATTGAAATGATCTTTTAAAGCATGAGTGTCAAGCTCATTCTAATGTTGGGCCACTTCAAGATCTTAAATATTCTCAAAGGGCCTGTAATGGCGAAATGTATTGATAAAACTACCCATTAACTAACTATTACTGAGTTATACCTTTCTCAGTATATCATGAGTATGTCTTAAAATTAAATATTTAACATATTTTCAGATTGTAATTTGATGCAACGCAAAAAACGTATTTGATTATTATGGCCCTATAATACAGGGGTGTCCAAAGTGTGGCCTTCGGGCCGCTTGTGGTTCTTGGACTGAGTTTGCACACACCAAAGCAGTTTGAGAATGACAGAAATTTGGCCCATCCAAATTGACTATTGATTCTTAAATCAGGACAAATGTATTACTATCATAATTTTCTCATAATGGAAAAAGTTAGGAACAACAAAAGTGTTTGTCTTTTTAAAACCAAGCTTTTATTATAAATAGAAAAATGGTTATCCAGATTTTTACTGACTTTACTGCACCTCAAATCAACTGTTATTGAATTTACTAATTTGGCTTATTATAGCAAGCAATTTAAAAAGGTGACCCTAAATTATGATCTTATAACTGAGAATAAATTTGTTGTACTGAGCCAAAAAGAATTCCATAACAAGATCCACTTTTTTCATATAGCTACCTTGCAAAATCTTTTTTATGTTTGGAATCTACAATGAAAAACCTCCCTTTTCTTAAAAAAAAAAAGGTTGGGTTGCTTTACTTGCTTTATTTTAAGATTCATTCTCTTTTTTTGGCCATACTCTACAGTCTTGAGGGCCGGATAAATAGTTGCGGTAGGAGCTGTTTAAAGTATGTGGCGATATGGAATTCAGCTTCATTGCCAAAATAAAATAGTGTCATAAAAATATACAAAGAATTTTCAACACTTCAATTGAAATCAGATGAGTCATGATAATGCATTGTTTTTATGTTTTTATTGCTTTAAATTCTGAGTTATAACATTGTAAAACAGAGAGCAAGTAATTAATTTTACATAATTTCTTTGCAGCTTCATCCCCTCTACGAACAAGCATTTTCGTCATTCTTGAGAATGATTATTGTCTCATTCAGGTACTGAAATATAAAAAAAAACACATTTACTCGTTCTAAATGAGACTTTTGTATAAATGAGATTTTGTGTCTCGATATTTGCAGAAGAGGATCAGTTATCAACACGCTGGACCTCGATTTTCAAGCAACAGATGTTCCTAGTAATCTAGAAATCAAAAATGTTTTAATCAATGAGGCAGGAAACATAACTGAATTCTCGGTGGAAACATCATCGGTTGCTGTTGAAGACTATGGTAAGCAAAGTAATAAACATCCATAAAAAATGTAATTCTGTATTCTTAAGACACTACCAAAATTAGAGGAATATCCATGAAAGTAAGGATATCCAAGGATTTTTTTTATTTTCAGAATTATAAGAAACTGCATAACTAATATTTCTGTAAAACTGCAACCACAGTATCGACAACCACGTTTGCACCAACGACAACAGCTGCACCAACCACAACCACAGCAGCTCCAACCACAACAACAGAGACACCAACCACAACCACAGCGGCTGCAACCACAACAGTTGCTCCAACCACAACCACATCAGCTCCAACCACAACAACAGTAGCTCCGATGACAACAACAGTTGCTCCAACCACAACCACAGCTGCTGCAACCACAACAGCTTCTCCAACCACAACCACAGCAGCTCCATCCACAACAGCTGCACCAACCACAACCACATCAGCTCCAACCACAACCACAGCTGCTCCAACCACAACAATTCCTTCAACCACAACAGCTGCACCAACCACAACCACAGCAGCTCCAACCACAACAACAGCTGCTCCAACCACAACAACAATTCCTTCGACCACAACAGCTGCACCAACCACAACCACAGCAGCTCCAACCACAACAACAGAAGCTCTAACCACAACTAAAGTAGCTGCAACCACAACAACAGAGACACCAACCTCAACCACAGCTGCTCCAACCACAACAACAATTCCTTCAACCACAACAGCTGCACCAACCACAACCACAGCAGCTCCAACCACAACAACAAAAGCTCTAACCACAACTACAGTAGCTGCAACCACAACAACAGAGACACCAACCACAACAACAGCAGCTCCAACCACAACCACATCGGCTGCAACCACAACAGTTGCTCGAACCACAACCACTGCAGCTCCGACCACAACAAAGGTTGTTCCAACCACAACAACAGTAGCTCCAACCGCAACCACAGCTGCTGCAACCACAACAGCTTCTTCAACCACAACAGCTGCACCAACCAAAACCACAGCTGCACCAACCACAACAACAGAAGCTCCAACCACAACAACAGTAGCTCTGACAACAACAACAGCAACTCCGACAACAACCACAGCAACTCCATCCACTACCACTGCTGCTTCAACAACAAAAACAGCTGCTCCAACCACAACAATTCCTTCAACCACAACAGCTGCACCAACCACAACCACAGCAACACCAACCACAACCACAGCTGCTCCAACCACAACAACAATTCCTTCAACCACAACAGCTGCACCAACCACAACCGCAGCAGCTCAAACCACAACCACAGCTGCTCCGACCACAACAGTAGCTCCGACCACAACCACAGCAACTCCATCCACTACCACAGCTGCTCCAACAACAACCACAGCTGCTCCAACCACAACAACAATTCCTTCAACCACAACAACAATTCCTTCAACCACAACAGCTGCACCAACCACATCCACATCAGCTCCAACAACAACGACAGCTGCTCCGACCACAACAGTAGCTCCGACCACAACCACAGCAACTCCATCCACTACCACAGCTGCTCCAACAACAACCACAGCTGCTCCAACCACAACAATTCCTTCAACCACAACAGCTGCACCATCCACAACCACAGCAGCTCCAACCACAACCACAGCTGCTCCAACCACAACCACAGCTGCTCCAACCACAACAACAATTCCTTCAACCACAACAGCTGCACCATCCACAACCACAGCTGCTCCAACCACAACCACAGCTGCTCCAACCACAACAACAATTCCTTCAACCACAACAGCTGCACCAACCACAACCACAGCAGCTCAAACCACAACCACAGCTGCTCCAACCACAACAACAATTCCTTCAACCACAACAGCTATACCAACCACAACAACAGAAGCTCTAACCACAACAACAGAGACACCAACCTCAACAACGGCAGCTCCAACCACAACTACAGCTGCTCCAACCACAACAACAAAAGCTCTAACCACATCTACAGTACCTCCAACCACAACAACAGCAGCTCCAAGCACAACCACAGCAGCTGCAACCACAACAGTTTCTCCAACCACAACCACAGCAGCTCCGACCACAACCACAACTGCTCCAACCACAACAATTCCTTCAACCACAACAGCTGCACCAACCACAACCACAGCAGCTCCAACCACAACCACAGCTGCTCCAACCACAGCAACAATTCCTTCAACCACAACAGCTGCACCAACCACAACCACAGCAGCTCCAACCACAACCACAGCTGCTTCAACCACAACCCCAGCAGCTCCAACCACAACAGTAGCTCCAACCACAACAACAGCAACTCCGACAACAACCACAGCAACTCCATCCACTACCACAGCTGCTCCAACAACAACCACAGCTGCTCCAACCACAACAACAGTAGCTCCGACCACAACCACAGCAACTCCATCCACTGCCACAGCTACACCAACCACAACCACAGCAGCTCCAACCACAACCACAGCTGTTCCAACCACAACCACAGCTGCTCCAACCACAACAACAATTCCTTCAACCACAACAGCTGCACCAACCACAACCACAGCAGGTCCAACCACAACAACAAAAGCTCTAACCACAACTACAGTACCTCCAACCACAACAACAGAGACACCAACCACAACAACAGCAGCTCCAACCACAACCACAGCAGCTGCAACCACAACAACAGTTGCTCCAACCACAACAACAGAAGCTCCAACCACAACTACAGTAGCTCTAACCATGACATTAGCTCCAACCACAACAACAGCAGCCCCAACCACAACCACATCGGCTGCAACCACAACAGTTGCTCCAACCACAACCACAGCAGCTCCGACCACAACAAAGGTTGTTCCAACCACAACAACAGTAGCTCCGACGACAACAACAGTTGCTCCAACCATAACCACAGCTGCTCCAACCACAACAACAATTCCGTCAACCTCAACAGCTGCACCAACCACATCCACATCAGCTCCAACAACAACGACAGCTGCTCCGACCACAACAGTAGCTCCGACCACAACCACAGCAACTCCATCCACTACCACAGCTGCTCCAACCACAACCACAGCTGCTTCAACCACAACAACAATTCCTTCCACCACAACAGCTGCACCAACCACAACCACAGCAGCTCCAACCACAACCACAGCTGCTTCAACCACAACAACAATTCCTTCAACCACAACAGCTGCACCAACCACATCCACATCAGCTCCAACAACAACGATAGCTGCTCCGACCACAACAGTAGCTCTGACCACAACCACAGCAACTCCATCCACTACCACAGCTGCTCCAACAACAACCACAGCTGCTCCAAACACAACAATTCCTTCAACCACAACAGCTGCACCATCCACAACCACAGCAGCTCCAACCACAACCACAGCTGCTCCAACCACAACAACAACTCCTTCAACCACAACAGCTGCACCAACCACAACCACAGCAGCTTCAACCACAACAACAATTCCTTCAACCACAACAGCTGCACCAACCACAACCACAGCAGCTTCAACCACAACAACAATTCCTTCAACCACAACAGCTGCACCAACCACAACCACAGCAGCTTCAACCACAACAACAATTCCTTCAACCACAACAGCTGCACCAACCACAACTACAGTAGCTTCAACCACAACAACAGAGACACCAACCTCAACAACGGCAGCTCCTACCACAAACACAGTTGCTCCAACCACAACAACAAAAGCTCTAACCACAACTACAGTACCTCCAACCACAACAACAGAGACACCAACCACAACCACAGCAGCTCCAACCACAACCACAGCTACTCCAACCACAACAACAGTAGCTCAAACCACAAGCACAGGTGCTCCAACCACAACCACAGCTGCTGCAACCACAACAACAAAACCTCTAACCACAACTACAGTACCTCCAACCACAACAACAGAGACAACAACCACAACAACAGCAGCTCCAACCACAACCACAGCAGCTGCAACCACAACAGTTTCTCCAACCACAACCACAGCAGCTCCGACGACAACCACAACTGCTCCAACAACAGCGTCTCCAACAACAACCACAGCTGCTCCAACCACAACAGCTGCACCAACCACAACAAGAATTCCTTCCACCACAACAGCTGCACCAACGACAACCACAGCAGCTCCAACCACAACCACAGCTGCTCCAACCACAACAACAATTCCTTCAACCACAACAGCTGCACCAACCACAGCCACAGCAGCTCCAACCACAACAGTAGCTCCAACCACAACAACAGCAACTCCGACAACAACCACCGCAACTCCATCCACTACCACAGCTGCTCCAACAACAACCACAGCTGCTCCAACCACAACAATTCCTTCAACCACAACAGGTGCACCAACCACAGCAACTCCAACAACAACCACAGCTGCTTCAACCACAACAACAGTAGCTCCGACCACAACCACAGAAACTCCATCCACTACCACAGCTGCACCAACCACAACCACAGCAGCTCCAACCACAACCACAGCTGTTCCAACCACAACCACAGCTGCTCCAACCGCAACAACAATTCCTTCAACCACAACAGCTGCACCAACCACAACCACAGCAGCTCCAACCACAACAACAAAAGCTCTAACCACAACTACAGTACCTCCAAGCACAACAACAGAGACACCAACCACAACAACAGCAGCTCCAACCACAACCACAGCAGCTGCAACCACAACAACAGTTGCTCCAACCACAACAACAGCTGCACCAACCACAACCACAGCTGCTTCAACCACAACAACAATTCCTTCAACCACAACAGCTGCACCATCCACAACCACAGCAGCTCCAACCACAACCACAGCTGCTCAAACCACAACAACAATTCCGTCAACCACAACAGCTGCACCAACCACATCCACAGCAGCTCCAACCACAACAGTAGCTCCAACCACAACAACAGCAACTCCGACAACAACCACCGCAACTCCATCCACTACCACAGGTGCTCCAACAACAACCACAGCTGCTCCAACCACAACAATTCCTTCAACCACAACAGGTGCACCAACCACAGCAACTCCAACAACAACCACAGCTGCTTCAACCACAACAACAGTAGCTCCGACCACAACCACAGAAACCACAACAACAGAGACACCAACCACAACAACAGCAGCTCCAACCACAACCACAGCTACTCCAACCACAACAACAGTAGCTCAAACCACAAGCACAGGTGCTCCAACCACAACCACAGCTGCTGCAACCACAACAACAAAAGCTCTAACCACAACTACAGTACCTCCAACCACAACAACAGAGACAACAACCACAACAACAGCAGCTCCAACCACAACCACAGCAGCTGCAACCACAACAGTTTCTCCAACCACAACCACAGCAGCTCCGACGACAACAACAGTTGCTGCAACCACAACCACAGCTGCTGCAACCACAACAGCTTCTCCAACCACAACCACAGCAGCTCCAACAACAGCGTCTCCAACCACAACCACAGCTGCTCCAACCACAACAGCTGCACCAACCACAACAAGAATTCCTTCAACCACAACAGCTGCACCAACGACAACCACAGCAGCTCCAACCACAACCACAGCTGCTCCAACCACAACAACAACTCTTTCAACCACAAAAGCTGCACCAACTGCAACCACAGCAGCTCCAACCACAACAACAGAGACACCAGCCTCAACAACAGTTGCTCCAATCACATCAACAACTGCTGCTGCAACCACAACAGTTTCTCCAACCACAACCACAGCAGCTCCAACGACAACAACAAAAGCTCTAACCACAACTACAGTACCTCCAAGCACAACAACAGAGACACCAACCACAACAACAGCAGCTCCAACCACAACCACAGCAGCTGCAACCACAACAACAGTTGCTCCAACCACAACAACAGCTGCACCAACCACAACCACAGCAGCTCAAACCACAACAACAAAAGCTCTAACCACAACTACAGTACCTCCAAGCACAACAACAGAGACACCAACCACAACAACAGCAGCTCCAACCACAACCACAGCAGCTGCAACCACAACAACAGTTGCTCCAACCACAACAACAGCTGCACCAACCACAACCACAGCAGCTCAAACCACAACCACAGCTGCTCCAACCACAACAACAATTCCTTCAACCACAACAGCTGCACCAACCACAACCACAGCAGCTCCAACCACAACCACAGCTGCTTCAACCACAACAACAATTCCTTCAACCACAACAGCTGCACCAACCACAACCACAGCAGCTCCAACCACAACAACAAAAGCTCTAACCACAACTACAGTACCTCCAAGCACAACAACAGAGACACCAACCACAACAACAGCAGCTCCAACCACAACCACAGCAGCTGCAACCACAACAACAGTTGCTCCAACCACAACAACAGCTGCACCAACCACAACCACAGCAGCTCAAACCACAACCACAGCTGCTCCAACCACAACAACAATTCCTTCAACCACAACAGCTGCACCAACCACAACCACAGCAGCTCCAACCACAACCACAGCTGCTTCAACCACAACAACAATTCCTTCAACCACAACAGCTGCACCAAACACATCCACATCAGCTCCAACAACAACGACAGCTGCTCCGACCACAACAGTAGCTCTGACCACAACCACAGCAACTCCATCCACTACCACAGCTGCTCCAACAACAACCACAGCTGCTCCAACCACAACAATTCCTTCAACCACAACAGCTGCACCATCCACAACCACAGCAGCTCCAACCACAACCACAGCTGCTCAAACCACAACAACAATTCCTTCAACCACAACAGCTGCACCAACAACAACCACAGCAACTCCAACAACAACCACAGCTGCTTCAACCACAACAACAATTCATTCAACCACAACAGCTGGACCAACCACAACCACAGCAGCTCCAACCACAACAGTAGCTCCAACCACAACAACAGCAACTCCGACAACAACCACCGCAACTCCATCCACTACCACAGCTGCTCCAACCACAACCACAACTGCTCCGACCACAACAACACAGGCACCAACCACAACTACAGTGGCTGCAACCACAACCCCAGCTGCTGCAACCACAACAGCTTCTCCAACCACAACTACAGTACCTCCAACCACAACAACAGCTTCTCCAACCTCAACTACAGTACCTCCAACCACAGCAACATCTGCTCCGACCACAACAACAGTTGCTCCAACCACAACAACAGCAGCTTCGACAACAACAACAGCAACTCCTACCACCACCACAGCTGCTCCATCCACAACCACAACTGCTCCAACAACAACAGCAGCTTCGACAACAACAACAGCAACTTCTACCACAACCACAACTGCTCCGTCCACAACAACAGAGGCACCAATCACAACTACAGTGGCTCCAACCACAACCACAGCTACTCCAACTACAACCACAGTGGCTCCAACCACAACAAGAACTGCTCCAACCACAACCACAGCTGCTCCAACTACAACCACTGTGGCTCCAACCACAACCACAGCGGCTTCAACCACAACAGTTTCTCCAACTACAACAACAGAGACACCAACCACAACTACAGCAGCTCCAACCACCACCACAGCGGCTCTAACTACACCCACAGTTTTTCCAACAACAACTACAACTGCTCCAACCACAACAACAGAAGCTCCGACCACAACCACAGTGGCTCAAACCACAACAACAACTGCTCCAACCACAAGCACAGCTGTTCCAACTACAACAACAGCTGCTCCAACTACAACTACAGCCGCTACAAATACAGCCACAGTGGCTCCAACCACAACCACAGCTGCTCCAACAACAACTGCATCTATAACAATTTCTACAACTACCGTTAGCCCAAATGAGATGAGAGTTGTCCGCCGGATGAACTTTAGGTCTCCTATTGATACCTTTACCAACAATCTTGAAATCAATTCTTCAGATTCTTTCAGCCAACGATCCCAACTTTTGTGGAATCGTGTAAGTTTTATTCTCTTGATATCCTAATTTTTTCAATGTTTTTTTTTTAAATCAGACAAAATTATACTGTCTTACAATGGCATAGCAGTAGTCCTCGTATTATTATCTTGTAGCAATAAAATCCTGCTTTAGAATCCAGGTAGGAAACAGAACTCTATTTTATCAAGAATAAAGAAAATATACACAATTGTTAGATGGATTAAAACATTACTTAAAGATGAGGGAAATTTGGAACTGAGTTTTATTGCCAAAAAAAATTGTAAGAAAATACAATTATCTTTTTCCACTCAAATATTTTAAGTGATTGTAATAATTACATACCTTCTCAATTTTTTGAAGTAAAATGAGTCATGATAATGTATTGTTTTATCCTGTAAAAGTAGTGTATTTATGTTTTTACTAATTCAAATTCTGAGTTATAATATTGTAAAACAGAGAGCAAGTAATTGATTTCACATAATTTCTTTGCAGCTTCATCCCCTCTACAAACAAGCATTTAGGTCATTCTTAGGAATGATTATTATCTCATTCAGGTACTGAAATAGAAAAAAAACAACACATTTACGTCTTCTAAATTAGCCTTTTGTATGAATGAGTTTTTGTTTTTCTATATTTGCAGAAGAGGATCAGTTATCAACACGCTGGACCTCGAATTTCAAGCAACAGATGCTCCTACTAATCAAGCAATCGAAAATGTTTTAATCAATGAGGCACCAAAAATAACTGAATTCTCGGTGGAAGCGTCATCGGTTATTGTTGGAGACTTAGGTAAGCAAAGTAAAAAACATCCATAAAAAATGTAATTCTGTACATTACCAAAACTACTGAAATGTTGAGTGATGCCATACTGCTTTACTAATGCTCGTATCAAACTACAACCACAGTTCCTTTAACAACCACAACAGCTGCTCCGACCACAACAGAGGCACCAACGACAACCACAACTGCTCCAACCACAACAGAGGCACCAACAACAACCACAACTGCTCCAACCACAACAGAGGCACCAACCACAACCACAGCTACTCCAACCACAACAACAGTTGCTCCAACCAAAACAGAGACACCAACCACAACAACAGAAGCTCCAACCACAAATACAGTACCTCCAACAACAACAACAGACACAACAAGCACAACTACAGCTGCTCCGACCACAACAACAATTCCTTCAACCACAACAGCTGCACCAACCACAACTAAAGCAGCTCCAACCACAACCACAGCTGCTCCAACCTCAACAACAGAAGCTCCAACCACAACTACAGTAGCTCTAACCACAACATTAGCTCCAACCACAACAACGGAGACACCAACCACAAAAACAGCAGCTCCAACCACAACCACAGCGGCTGCAACCACAACAGTTGCTCCAACCACAACCATCGCAGTTCTGACCACAACAACAGCGGCTGCAACCACAACAGTTGCTCCAACCACAACCATCGCAGTTCTGACCACAACAACAGCGGCTCCTACCACAACCACAGCTGCTCCAACCACAACAACAGTAGCTCTGACAACAACAACAGTTGCTCCAACCACAACCACAGCTGCTGGAACCACAACAGCTTCTCCAACCACAACCACAGCAGATCCAACCACAACAGCTGCTCCAACCACAACAACAATTCCTTCAACCACAACAGCTGCACCAATCACAACCACAGCAGCTCCAACCACAACCACAGCTGCACCAACCACAACTACAGAAGCTCCAACCACAACAACAGAGACACCAACCTCAACAACAGCAGCTACAACCACAACCACAGGAGCTCCGACCACAACAACAGTTGCTCCAACCACAAAAACAGTAGCTCCGACGACAACAACAGCTTCTCCAACCACAACCACAGCAGCTCCAACCACAACAGCTGTTCCAACCACAACCACAGCAGCTCCAACGACAACCACAGCTGCACCAACCACAACTACAGAAGCTCTAACCACAACTACAGTAGCTCCAACCACAACAACAGAGACACCAACCTCAACAACAGCAGCTCCAACCACAACCACAGGAGCTCCGACCACAACAACAGTTGCTCCAACCACAACAACAGTAGCTCCGACGACAACAACAGCTTCTCCAACCACAACCACAGCAGCTCCAACCACAACAGCTGCACCAACCACAACCACAGCAGCTCCAACCACAACCACAGCTGCTCCAACTACAACAACAATTCCTTCAACCACAACAGCTAAACCAACCACAACCACAGCAGCTCCAACCACAACCACAGCTGCTCCAACCACAACAACAATTCTTTCAACCACAACAGCTGCACCAACCACAACCACAACCACAACAGCTGCAGCAACCACAACAACAGCTGCTCCAACCACAACAACAATTCCTTCAACCACAACAGCTGCACCGATCACAACCACAGCAGCTCCAACCACAACCACAGCAGCTCCAACCACAACAACAGAAGCTCTAACCACAACTACAGCAGCTCCAACCACAACCACAGCTGCTCCAACCACAACAACAATTCTTTCAACCACAACAGCTGCACCAACCACAACCACAACAGCTGCAGCAACCACAACCACAGCTGCTCCAACCACAACAACAATTCCTTCAACCACAACAGCTGCACCGACCACAACCACAGCAGCTCCAACCACAACCACAGCAGCTCCAACCACAACAACAATTCCTTCAACCACAACAGCTGCACCAACCACAACCACAGCAGCTCCAACCACAACAACAAAAGCTCTAACCACAACTAGAGTAGCTCCAACCACAACAACAGAGAAACCAACCACAACAACAGCAGCTCCAACCACAACAGTTGCTCCAACCACAACAGTTGCTCCAACCACAACAACAGTAGCTCCGACGACAACAACAGTTACTCCAACCACAACCACAGCAGCTCCAACCACAACAACAGCGGCTGCAACCACAACAGTTGCTCCAACCACAACCACAGCAGCTCCGACCACAACAACAGTTGCACCAACCACAACAACAACAGCTGCAGCAACCACAACCACAGCTGCTCCAACCACAACAACAGAAGCTCTAACCACAACTACAGTAGCTCCAACCACAACAACAGAGACACCAACCACAACAACAGCAGCTCCAACCAGAACAACAATTCCTTCAACCACAACAGCTGCACCAACCACAACCACAGCTGCTCCAACCACAACAACAGAAGCTCTAACCACAACTACAGTAGCTCCAACCACAACAACAGAGACACCAACCACAACAACAGCAGCTCCAACCACAACCACAGCGGCTGCAACCACAACAGTTGCTCCAACCACAACCGCAGCAGCTCCGATCACAACAACAGTTGCTCCAACCACAACAACAGTAGCTCCGACGACAACAACAGTTGCTCCAACCACAACAGCTGCTCCCACCACAACAACAATTCCTTCAAGCACAACTGCTGCACCAACCACAACCACAGCTGCTCCAACCACAACAGCAGCTCCAACCACAACAACAATTCCTTCAACCACAACAGCTGCACCAACCACAACCACAGCAGCTCCAAGCACAACCACAGCAGCTCCAACCACAACAACAATTCCTTCAACCACAACAGCTGCACCAACCACAACCACAGCAGCTCCAAGCACAACGACAACGGCTGCAACCACAACAGTTGCTCCAACCACAACGACAGCAGCTCCGACCACAACAACAGTTGCTCCAACCACAACAGCAGCTCCAACCACAACAACAATTCCTTCAACCACAACAGCTGCACCAACCACAACCACAGCAGCTCCAAGCACAACCACAGCAGCTCCAACCACAACAACGATTCCTTCAACCACAACAGCTGCACCAACCACAACCACAGCAGCTCCAACCACAACCACAGCTGCTCCAACCACAACAATTCCTTCGACCACAACAGCTGCACCAACCACAACAACAAAAGCTCTAACCACAACTACAGTAGCTCCAACCACAACAACAGTGACACCAACCACAACAACAGCAGCTCCAACCACAACAGTTGCTCCAACCATAACAGTTTCTCCAACCACAACCACAGCAGCTCCAACCACAACAACAGAAGCTCTAACCACAAACACAGTTGCTCCAACCACAACAACGGAGACACCAACCACAACAACAGCAGCTCCAACCACAACCACAGCGGCTGCAACCACAACAGTTGCTCCAACCACAACCACAGCAGCTCCGACCACAGCAAAAGTTGCACCAACCACAACAACAACAGCTGCAGCAACCACAACCACAGCTGCTCCAACCACAACAACAGAAGCTCTAACCACAACTACAGTAGCTCCAACCACAACATCGGAGACACCAACCACAACAACAGCAGCTCCAACCAGAACAACAATTCCTTCAACCACAACAGCTGCACCAACCACAACCACAGCTGCTCCAACCACAACAACAGAAGCTCTATCCACAACTACAGTAGCTCCAACCACAACAACAGAGACACCAACCACAACAACAGCAGCTCCAACCACAACCACAGCGGCTGCAACCACAACAGTTGCTCCAACCACAACCACAGCAGCTCCGACCACAACAACAGTTGCTCCAACCACAACAACAATAGCTCCGACGACAACAACAGTTGCTCCAACCACAACAGCTGCTCCCACCACAACAACAATTCCTTCAAGCACAACTGCTGCACCAACCACAACCACAGCTGCTCCAACCACAACAGCAGCTCCAACCACAACAACAATTCCTTCAACCACAACAGCTGCACCAACCACAACCACAGCAGCTCCAAGCACAACCACAGCTGCTCCAACCACAACAACAGAAGTTCTAACCACAACTAAAGTAGCTCCAACCACAACAACAGAGACACCAACCACAACAACAGCAGCTCCAACCACAATCACAACGGCTCCAACCACAACAGTTGCTCCAACCACAACAACTGTAGCTCCGACGACAACAACAGTTACTCCAACCACAACCACAGCAGCTCCAACCACAACAACAGAAGCTCTAACCACAAACACAGTTGCTCCAACCACAACAACGGAGACACCAACCACAACAACAGCAGCTCCAACCACAACCACAGCGGCTGCAACCACAACAGTTGCTCCAACCACAACCACAGCAGCTCCGACCACAACTACAGTTGCACCAACCACAACAACAACAGCTGCAGCAACCACAACCACAGCTGCTCCAACCACAACAACAGAAGCTCTAACCACAACTACAGTAGCTCCAACCACAACAACAGAGACACCAACCACAACAACAGCAGCTCCAACCAGAACAACAATTCCTTCAACCACAACAGCTGCACCAACCACAACCACAGCTGCTCCAACCACAACAACAGAAGCTCTAACCACAACTACAGTAGCTCCAACCACAACAACAGAGACACCAACCACAACAGTTGCTCCAACCACAACCACAGCAGCTCCGACCACAACAACAGAGACACCAACCACAACAACAGCAGCTCCAACCACAACCACAGCGGCTGCAACCACAACAGTTGCTCCAACCACAACCACAGCAGCTCCGACCACAACAACAGTTGCTCCAACCACAACAACAGTAGCTCCGACGACAACAACAGTTGCTCCAACCACAACAGCTGCTTCCACCACAACAACAATTCCTTCAAGCACAACTGCTGCACCAACCACAACCACAGCTGCTCCAACCACAACAGCAGCTCCAACCACAACAACAATTCCTTCAACCACAACAGCTGCACCAACCACAACCACAGCAGCTCCAAGCACAACCACAGCAGCTCCAACCACAACAACAGAAGTTCTAACCACAACTAAAGTAGCTCCAACCACAACAACAGAGACACCAACCACAACAACAGCAGCTCCAACCACAACCACAACGGCTGCAACCACAAATGTTTCTCCAACCACAACTACAATAGCTCCAACCACAACAACAGTTGCTCCAACCACAACAACAGTAGCTCCGACGACAACAACAGTTGCTCCAACCACAACCACAGCTGCTGCAACCACAACAGCTTCTCCAACCACAACCACAACAGCTCCAACCACAACAGCTGCTTCATCCACAACATCAATTCCTCCAACCACAACAGTTTCTCCAACCACAAAAACAGCGTCTCCAACCACAACCACAGCTGCTCCAACCACAACAATTCCTTCAACCACAACAGTTGCACCAACCACAACCACAGCTGCTCCAACCACAACAATTCTTTCTACCACAACAGGTGCTCCAACCACAACCACAGCAGCTCCGAGCACAACCACAGCTGCTCCAACCACAACAATAATTCCCGCAACAATACCAGTTGCAACAACCACAACAACAGTAGCTCCGACGACAACAACAGTGGCTCCAACCACAACCACAGCTGCTGCAACCACAACAGCTGCTCCAACCACAACAACAATTCATTCAACCACAACAGCTGCACCAACCACAACCACAGCTTCTCCATCCACAACCACAGCTTCTCCAACCACAACCACAGCTGTTGCAACCACAACAGCTTCTCCAACCACAACCACAGCAGCTCCATCCACAACCACAGCTGCTCCAACCACAACAATTCCTTCAACCACAACAGCTGCACCAACCACACCCACAGCTGCTCCAACAACAACAACAGAGGCACCAACCACAACAACAGCAGCTCCGACAACAACCACAGCTGCTCCAACCACAACAACAATTCGTACAACCACAACAGCTGCACCAACCACAACCACAGCAGTTCCAACCACAACCACAGCAGCTCCAACCACAACAACAGAAGCTCTAACCACAACTACAGTAGCTCCAACCACAACAACAGAGACAACAACCACAACAACAGCAGCTCCAACCACAACCACAGCGGCTGCAACCACAACAGTTGCTCCAACCACAACCACAGCAGCTCCGACCACAACAACAGTTGCTCCAACCACAACAATTCCTTCAACCACAACAGCTGTACCAACCACAACCACAGCAGCTCCAACCACAACAACAGAAGCTCTAACCACAACTACAGTAGCTCCAACCACAACAACAGAGACACCACCCACAACAACAGCAGCTCCAACCACAACCACAGCGGCTGCTACCACAACAGTTTCTCCAACGACAACCACAGCAGCTCCGACCACAACAACAGTTGCTCCAACCACAACAATTCCTTCAACAACAACAGCAGTTCCAACCACAACCACAGCAGCTCCAACCACAACAATAGAAGCTCTAACCACAACTACAGTAGCTCCAACCACAACAACAGAGACACCACCCACAACAACAGCAGCTCCAACCACAACCACAGCGGCTGCTACCACAACAGTTTCTCCAACGACAACCACAGCAGCTCCAACCACAACAGTTGCTCCAACCACAACAACAGTAGCTCCAACGACAACAACAGTTGTTACAACCACAGCAGCTCCAACCACAACCACAGCTGCTCCAACCACAACACCAGAAGCTCTAACCACAACTACAGTACCTCCAACCACAACAACAGAGACACCAACCACAACAACAGCAGCTCCAACCACAACAACAGTTGCTCCAACCACAACAACAGTAGCTCCGACGACAACAACAGTTGCTCCAACCACAACAGCTGCTCCCACCACAACAACAATTCCTTCAACCACAACAGTTGCTCCAACCACAACCACAGCAGCTCCGACCACAGCAACAGTTGCTCCAACCACAACAACAGCAGCTCCGACGACAACAACAGTTGCTCCAACCACAACAGCTGCTCCAACCACAACAACAATTCCTTCAACCACAACAGCTGCACCAACCACAACCACAGCTGCTCCAACCACAACAGCAGCTCCAACCACAACAACAATTCCTTCAACCACAACAGCTGCACCAACCACAACCACAGCAGCTCCAACCACAACCACAGCAGCTCCGACCACAACAACAGTTGCTCCAACCACAACAACAGTAGCTCCGACGACAACAACAGTTGCTCCAACCACAACAACAATTCCTTCAACAACAACAGCTTCACCAACCAAAACAACAGAAGCTCTAAACACAACTACAGTAGCTCCAACCACAACAACAGAGACACCAACCTCAACAACAGCAGCTCCAACCACAACCACAGCTGCTCCAACCACAACAACAATTCGTTCAACCACAACAGCTGCACCAACCACAACCACAGCAGCTCCAACCACAACAACAGAAGCTCTAACCACAACTACAGTAGCTCCAACCACAACAACAGAGACACCACCCACAACAACAGCAGCTCCAACCACAACCACAGCGGCTGCTACCACAACAGTTTCTCCAACGACAACCACAGCAGCTCTGACCACAACAACAGTTGCTCTAACCACAACTACAATAGCTCCAACCACAACAACAGAGACACCAACCACAACAACAGCAGCTCCAACCACAACAACAGTTGCTCCAACCACAACAACAGTAGCTCCGACGACAACAACAGTGGCTCCAACCACAACCACAGCTGCTGCAACCACAACAGCTGCTGCAACCACAACAGCTTCTCCAACCACAACCACAACAGCTCCAACCACAACAGCTGCTTCATCCACAACATCAATTCCTTCAACCACAACAGCTGCACCAACCACAACCACAGCAGCTCCAACCACAACAGCTTCTCCAACCACAAAAACAGCGTCTCCAACCACAACCACAGCTGCTGCAACCACAACAGCTGCTCCAACCACAACAATTCCTTCAACCACAACAGTTGCACCAACCACAACCACAGCTGCTCCAACCACAACAATTCTTTCTACCACAACAGGTGCTCCAACCACAACCACAGCAGCTCCGAGCACAACCACAGCCGCTCCAACCACAACCACAGCTGCTCCAACCACAACAATAATTCCTTCAACAATAACAGTTGCAACAACCACAACAACAGTAGCTCCGACGACAACAACAGTGGCTCCAACCACAACCACAGCTGCTGCAACCACAACAGCTGCTCCAACCACAACAACAATTCATTCAACCACAACAGCTGCACCAACCACAACCACAGCTGCTCCATCCACAACCACAGCTGCTCCAACCACAACCACAGCTGCTGCAACCACAACAGCTTCTCCAACCACAACCACAGCAGCTCCATCCACAACCACAGCTGCTCCAACCACAACAATTCCTTCAACCACAACAGCTACACCAACCACACCCACAGCAGCTCCAACCACAACCACAGCAGCTCCAACCACAACAATAGTTGCTCCAACCACAACAACAGCTGCTCCAACCACAACACCAGAAGCTCTAACCACAACTACAGTAGCTCCAACCACAACAACAGAGACACCAACCACAACAACAGCAGCTCCAACCACAACAACAGTTGCTCCAACCACAACAACAGTGGCTCCGACGACAACAACAGTTGCTCCAACCACAACAGCTGCTCCAACCACAACAACAATTCATTCAACCACAACAGCTGCACCAACCACAACCACAGCTACTCCAACCACAACAACAGTTGCTACATCCACAACTACAGTAGCTCCAACCACAACGACAGTTTCTCCAATCACAACCACAGCAGCTCCAACCACAACCACAGTTGCTCCAACCACAACAACAGCAGCTCCGACGACAACAACAGTTGCTCCAACCACAACCACAGCAGCTCCGACCACAACAACAGTTGCTCCAACCACAACAACAGCAGCTCCGACGACAACAACAGTTGCTCCAACCACAACAGCTGCTCCCACCACAACAACAAGTCCTTCAACCACAACAGTTGCTCCAACCACAACCACAGCAGCTCCGACCACAACAACAGTTGCTCCAACCACAACAACAGTAGCTCCGACGACAACAACAGTTGCTCCAACCACAACAGCTGCTCCCACCACAACAACAATTCCTTCAACCACAACAGCTGCACCAACCACAACCACAGCTGCTCCAACCACAACAGCAGCTCCAACCACAACAACAATTCCTTCAACCACAACAGCTGCACCAACCACAACCACAGCAGCTCCAACCACAACCACAGCAGCTCCGACCACAACAACAGTTGCTCCAACCACAACAACAGTAGCTCCGACGACAACAACAGTTGCTCCAACCACAACAACATTTCCTTCAACAACAACAGCTGCACCAACCAAAACAACAGAAGCTCTAAACACAACTACAGTAGCTCCAACCACAACAACAGAGACACCAACCTCAACAACAGCAGCTCCAACCACAACCACAGCTGCTCCAACCTCAACAACAATTCGTTCAACCACAACAGCTGCACCAACCACAACCACAACAACAGAAGCTCTAACCACAACTACAGTAGCTCCAACCACAACAACAGAGACACCACCCACAACAACAGCAGCTCCAACCACAACCACAGCGGCTACTACCACAACAACAGTTGCTCTAACCACAACTACAATAGCTCCAACCACAACAACAGAGACACCAACCACAACAACAGCAGCTCCAACCACAACAACAGTTGCTCCAACCACAACAACAGTAGCTCCGACGACAACAACAGTTGCTCCAACCACAACAACAATTCCTTCAACAACAACAGCTTCACCAACCAAAACAACAGAAGCTCTAAACACAACTACAGTGGCTCCAACCACAACCACAGCTGCTGCAACCACAACAGCTGCTCCAACCACAACAACAATTCATTCAACCACAACAGCTGCACCAACCACAACCACAGCTGCTCCATCCACAACCACAGCTGCTCCAACCACAACCACAGCTGCTGCAACCACAACAGCTTCTCCAACCACAACCACAGCAGCTCCATCCACAACCACAGCTGCTCCAACCACAACAATTCCTTCAACCACAACAGCTACACCAACCACACCCACAGCAGCTCCAACCACAACCACAGCAGCTCCAACCACAACAATAGTTGCTCCAACCACAACAACAGCTGCTCCAACCACAACACCAGAAGCTCTAACCACAACTACAGTAGCTCCAACCACAACAACAGAGACACCAACCACAACAACAGCAGCTCCAACCACAACAACAGTTGCTCCAACCACAACAACAGTGGCTCCGACGACAACAACAGTTGCTCCAACCACAACAGCTGCTCCAACCACAACAACAATTCATTCAACCACAACAGCTGCACCAACCACAACCACAGCTACTCCAACCACAACAACAGTTGCTACATCCACAACTACAGTAGCTCCAACCACAACGACAGTTTCTCCAATCACAACCACAGCAGCTCCAACCACAACCACAGTTGCTCCAACCACAACAACAGCAGCTCCGACGACAACAACAGTTGCTCCAACCACAACCACAGCAGCTCCGACCACAACAACAGTTGCTCCAACCACAACAACAGCAGCTCCGACGACAACAACAGTTGCTCCAACCACAACAGCTGCTCCCACCACAACAACAAGTCCTTCAACCACAACAGTTGCTCCAACCACAACCACAGCAGCTCCGACCACAACAACAGTTGCTCCAACCACAACAACAGTAGCTCCGACGACAACAACAGTTGCTCCAACCACAACAGCTGCTCCCACCACAACAACAATTCCTTCAACCACAACAGCTGCACCAACCACAACCACAGCTGCTCCAACCACAACAGCAGCTCCAACCACAACAACAATTCCTTCAACCACAACAGCTGCACCAACCACAACCACAGCAGCTCCAACCACAACCACAGCAGCTCCGACCACAACAACAGTTGCTCCAACCACAACAACAGTAGCTCCGACGACAACAACAGTTGCTCCAACCACAACAACATTTCCTTCAACAACAACAGCTGCACCAACCAAAACAACAGAAGCTCTAAACACAACTACAGTAGCTCCAACCACAACAACAGAGACACCAACCTCAACAACAGCAGCTCCAACCACAACCACAGCTGCTCCAACCTCAACAACAATTCGTTCAACCACAACAGCTGCACCAACCACAACCACAACAACAGAAGCTCTAACCACAACTACAGTAGCTCCAACCACAACAACAGAGACACCACCCACAACAACAGCAGCTCCAACCACAACCACAGCGGCTACTACCACAACAACAGTTGCTCTAACCACAACTACAATAGCTCCAACCACAACAACAGAGACACCAACCACAACAACAGCAGCTCCAACCACAACAACAGTTGCTCCAACCACAACAACAGTAGCTCCGACGACAACAACAGTTGCTCCAACCACAACAACAATTCCTTCAACAACAACAGCTTCACCAACCAAAACAACAGAAGCTCTAAACACAACTACAGTAGCTCCAACCACAACAACAGAGACACCAACCTCAACAACAGCAGCTCCAACCACAACCACAGCTGCTCCAACCACAACAACAATTCGTTCAACCACAACAGCTGCACCAACCACAACCACAGCAGCTCCAACCACAACAACAGAAGCTCTAACCACAACTACAGTAGCTCCAACCACAACAACAGAGACACCACCCACAACAACAGCAGCTCCAACCACAACCACAGCGGCTGCTACCACAACAGTTTCTCCAACGACAACCACAGCAGCTCTGACCACAACAACAGTTGCTCTAACCACAACTACAATAGCTCCAACCACAACAACAGAGACACCAACCACAACAACAGCAGCTCCAACCACAACAACAGTTGCTCCAACCACAACAACAGTAGCTCCGACGACAACAACAGTGGCTCCAACCACAACCACAGCTGCTGCAACCACAACAGCTGCTGCAACCACAACAGCTTCTCCAACCACAACCACAACAGCTCCAACCACAACAGCTGCTTCATCCACAACATCAATTCCTTCAACCACAACAGCTGCACCAACCACAACCACAGCAGCTCCAACCACAACAGCTTCTCCAACCACAAAAACAGCGTCTCCAACCACAACCACAGCTGCTGCAACCACAACAGCTGCTCCAACCACAACAATTCCTTCAACCACAACAGTTGCACCAACCACAACCACAGCTGCTCCAACCACAACAATTCTTTCTACCACAACAGGTGCTCCAACCACAACCACAGCAGCTCCGAGCACAACCACAGCCGCTCCAACCACAACCACAGCTGCTCCAACCACAACAATAATTCCTTCAACAATAACAGTTGCAACAACCACAACAACAGTAGCTCCGACGACAACAACAGTGGCTCCAACCACAACCACAGCTGCTGCAACCACAACAGCTGCTCCAACCACAACAACAATTCATTCAACCACAACAGCTGCACCAACCACAACCACAGCTGCTCCATCCACAACCACAGCTGCTCCAACCACAACCACAGCTGCTGCAACCACAACAGCTTCTCCAACCACAACCACAGCAGCTCCATCCACAACCACAGCTGCTCCAACCACAACAATTCCTTCAACCACAACAGCTACACCAACCACACCCACAGCAGCTCCAACCACAACCACAGCAGCTCCAACCACAACAATAGTTGCTCCAACCACAACAACAGCTGCTCCAACCACAACACCAGAAGCTCTAACCACAACTACAGTAGCTCCAACCACAACAACAGAGACACCAACCACAACAACAGCAGCTCCAACCACAACAACAGTTGCTCCAACCACAACAACAGTGGCTCCGACGACAACAACAGTTGCTCCAACCACAACAGCTGCTCCAACCACAACAACAATTCATTCAACCACAACAGCTGCACCAACCACAACCACAGCTACTCCAACCACAACAACAGTTGCTACATCCACAACTACAGTAGCTCCAACCACAACGACAGTTTCTCCAATCACAACCACAGCAGCTCCAACCACAACCACAGTTGCTCCAACCACAACAACAGCAGCTCCGATGACAACAACAGTTGCTCCAACCACAACCACAGCAGCTCCGACCACAACAACAGTTGCTCCAACCACAACAACAGCAGCTCCGACGACAACAACAGTTGCTCCAACCACAACAGCTGCTCCCACCACAACAACAAGTCCTTCAACCACAACAGTTGCTCCAACCACAACCACAGCAGCTCCGACCACAACAACAGTTGCTCCAACCACAACAACAGTAGCTCCGACGACAACAACAGTTGCTCCAACCACAACAGCTGCTCCCACCACAACAACAATTCCTTCAACCACAACAGCTGCACCAACCACAACCACAGCTGCTCCAACCACAACAGCAGCTCCAACCACAACAACAATTCCTTCAACCACAACAGCTGCACCAACCACAACCACAGCAGCTCCAACCACAACCACAGCAGCTCCGACCACAACAACAGTTGCTCCAACCACAACAACAGTAGCTCCGACGACAACAACAGTTGCTCCAACCACAACAACAATTCCTTCAACAACAACAGCTGCACCAACCAAAACAACAGAAGCTCTAAACACAACTACAGTAGCTCCAACCACAACAACAGAGACACCAACCTCAACAACAGCAGCTCCAACCACAACCACAGCTGCTCCAACCACAACAACAATTCGTTCAACCACAACAGCTGCACCAACCACAACCACAACAACAGAAGCTCTAACCACAACTACAGTAGCTCCAACCACAACAACAGAGACACCACCCACAACAACAGCAGCTCCAACCACAACCACAGCGGCTACTACCACAACAACAGTTGCTCTAACCACAACTACAATAGCTCCAACCACAACAACAGAGACACCAACCACAACAACAGCAGCTCCAACCACAACAACAGTTGCTCCAACCACAACAACAGTAGCTCCGACGACAACAACAGTGGCTCCAACCACAACCACAGCTGCTGCAACCACAACAGCTTCTCCAACCACAACCACAACAGCTCCAACCACAACAGCTGCTTCATCCACAACATCAATTCCTTCAACCACAACAGCTGCACCAACCACAACCACAGCAGCTCCAACCACAACAGCTTCTCCAACCACAAAAACAGCGTCTCCAACCACAACCACAGCTTCTCCAACCACAACAATTCCTTCAACCACAACAGTTGCACCAACCACAACCACAGCTGCTCCAACCACAACAATTCTTTCAACCACAACAGGTGCTCCAACCACAACCACAGCAGCTCCGAGCACAACCACAGCTGCTCCAACCACAACAATAATTCCTTCAACCATAACAACAGCAGCTCCGACGACAACAACAGTTGCTCCAACCACAACCACAGCAGCTCCGACCACAACAACAGTTGCTCCAACCACAACAACAGTAGCTCCGACGACAACAACAGTTGCTCCAACCACAACAGCTGCTCCCACCACAACAACAATTCCTTCAACCACAACAGCTGCACCAACCACAACCACAGCTGCTCCAACCACAACAGCAGCTCCAACCACAACAACAATTCCTTCAACCACAACAGCTGCACCAACCACAACCACAGCAGCTCCAACCACAACCACAGCAGCTCCGACCACAACAACAGTTGCTCCAACCACAACAACAGTAGCTCCGACGACAACAACAGTTGCTCCAACCACAACAACATTTCCTTCAACAACAACAGCTGCACCAACCAAAACAACAGAAGCTCTAAACACAACTACAGTAGCTCCAACCACAACAACAGAGACACCAACCTCAACAACAGCAGCTCCAACCACAACCACAGCTGCTCCAACCACAACAACAATTCGTTCAACCACAACAGCTGCACCAACCACAACCACAACAACAGAAGCTCTAACCACAACTACAGTAGCTCCAACCACAACAACAGAGACACCACCCACAACAACAGCAGCTCCAACCACAACCACAGCGGCTACTACCACAACAACAGTTGCTCTAACCACAACTACAATAGCTCCAACCACAACAACAGAGACACCAACCACAACAACAGCAGCTCCAACCACAACAACAGTTGCTCCAACCACAACAACAGTAGCTCCGACGACAACAACAGTTGCTCCAACCACAACAACAATTCCTTCAACAACAACAGCTTCACCAACCAAAACAACAGAAGCTCTAAACACAACTACAGTAGCTCCAACCACAACAACAGAGACACCAACCTCAACAACAGCAGCTCCAACCACAACCACAGCTGCTCCAACCACAACAACAATTCGTTCTACCACAACAGCTGCACCAACCACAACCACAGCAGCTCCAACCACAACAACAGAAGCTCTAACCACAACTACAGTAGCTCCAACCACAACAACAGAGACACCACCCACAACAACAGCAGCTCCAACCACAACCACAGCGGCTGCTACCACAACAGTTTCTCCAACGACAACCACAGCAGCTCTGACCACAACAACAGTTGCTCTAACCACAACTACAATAGCTCCAACCACAACAACAGAGACACCAACCACAACAACAGCAGCTCCAACCACAACAACAGTTGCTCCAACCACAACAACAGTAGCTCCGACGACAACAACAGTGGCTCCAACCACAACCACAGCTGCTGCAACCACAACAGCTGCTGCAACCACAACAGCTTCTCCAACCACAACCACAACAGCTCCAACCACAACAGCTGCTTCATCCACAACATCAATTCCTTCAACCACAACAGCTGCACCAACCACAACCACAGCAGCTCCAACCACAACAGCTTCTCCAACCACAAAAACAGCGTCTCCAACCACAACCACAGCTGCTGCAACCACAACAGCTGCTCCAACCACAACAATTCCTTCAACCACAACAGTTGCACCAACCACAACCACAGCTGCTCCAACCACAACAATTCTTTCTACCACAACAGGTGCTCCAACCACAACCACAGCAGCTCCGAGCACAACCACAGCCGCTCCAACCACAACCACAGCTGCTCCAACCACAACAATAATTCCTTCAACAATAACAGTTGCAACAACCACAACAACAGTAGCTCCGACGACAACAACAGTGGCTCCAACCACAACCACAGCTGCTGCAACCACAACAGCTGCTCCAACCACAACAACAATTCATTCAACCACAACAGCTGCACCAACCACAACCACAGCTGCTCCATCCACAACCACAGCTGCTCCAACCACAACCACAGCTGCTGCAACCACAACAGCTTCTCCAACCACAACCACAGCAGCTCCATCCACAACCACAGCTGCTCCAACCACAACAATTCCTTCAACCACAACAGCTACACCAACCACACCCACAGCAGCTCCAACCACAACCACAGCAGCTCCAACCACAACAATAGTTGCTCCAACCACAACAACAGCTGCTCCAACCACAACACCAGAAGCTCTAACCACAACTACAGTAGCTCCAACCACAACAACAGAGACACCAACCACAACAACAGCAGCTCCAACCACAACAACAGTTGCTCCAACCACAACAACAGTGGCTCCGACGACAACAACAGTTGCTCCAACCACAACAGCTGCTCCAACCACAACAACAATTCATTCAACCACAACAGCTGCACCAACCACAACCACAGCTACTCCAACCACAACAACAGTTGCTACATCCACAACTACAGTAGCTCCAACCACAACGACAGTTTCTCCAATCACAACCACAGCAGCTCCAACCACAACCACAGTTGCTCCAACCACAACAACAGCAGCTCCGACGACAACAACAGTTGCTCCAACCACAACCACAGCAGCTCCGACCACAACAACAGTTGCTCCAACCACAACAACAGCAGCTCCGACGACAACAACAGTTGCTCCAACCACAACAGCTGCTCCCACCACAACAACAAGTCCTTCAACCACAACAGTTGCTCCAACCACAACCACAGCAGCTCCGACCACAACAACAGTTGCTCCAACCACAACAACAGTAGCTCCGACGACAACAACAGTTGCTCCAACCACAACAGCTGCTCCCACCACAACAACAATTCCTTCAACCACAACAGCTGCACCAACCACAACCACAGCTGCTCCAACCACAACAGCAGCTCCAACCACAACAACAATTCCTTCAACCACAACAGCTGCACCAACCACAACCACAGCAGCTCCAACCACAACCACAGCAGCTCCGACCACAACAACAGTTGCTCCAACCACAACAACAGTAGCTCCGACGACAACAACAGTTGCTCCAACCACAACAACAATTCCTTCAACAACAACAGCTGCACCAACCAAAACAACAGAAGCTCTAAACACAACTACAGTAGCTCCAACCACAACAACAGAGACACCAACCTCAACAACAGCAGCTCCAACCACAACCACAGCTGCTCCAACCACAACAACAATTCGTTCAACCACAACAGCTGCACCAACCACAACCACAACAACAGAAGCTCTAACCACAACTACAGTAGCTCCAACCACAACAACAGAGACACCACCCACAACAACAGCAGCTCCAACCACAACCACAGCGGCTACTACCACAACAACAGTTGCTCTAACCACAACTACAATAGCTCCAACCACAACAACAGAGACACCAACCACAACAACAGCAGCTCCAACCACAACAACAGTTGCTCCAACCACAACAACAGTAGCTCCGACGACAACAACAGTGGCTCCAACCACAACCACAGCTGCTGCAACCACAACAGCTTCTCCAACCACAACCACAACAGCTCCAACCACAACAGCTGCTTCATCCACAACATCAATTCCTTCAACCACAACAGCTGCACCAACCACAACCACAGCAGCTCCAACCACAACAGCTTCTCCAACCACAAAAACAGCGTCTCCAACCACAACCACAGCTGCTCCAACCACAACAATTCCTTCAACCACAACAGTTGCACCAACCACAACCACAGCTGCTCCAACCACAACAATTCTTTCAACCACAACAGGTGCTCCAACCACAACCACAGCAGCTCCGAGCACAACCACAGCTGCTCCAACCACAACAATAATTCCTTCAACCATAACAACAGCAGCTCCGACGACAACAACAGTTGCTCCAACCACAACCACAGCAGCTCCGACCACAACAACAGTTGCTCCAACCACAACAACAGCAGCTCCGACGACAACAACAGCTGCTCCAACCACAACAGCTGCTCCCACCACAACAACAAGTCCTTCAACCACAACAGTTGCTCCAACCACAACCACAGCAGCTCCGACCACAACAACAGTTGCTCCAACCACAACAACAGTAGCTCCGACGACAACAACAGTTGCTCCAACCACAACAGCTGCTCCCACCACAACAACAATTCCTTCAACCACAACAGCTGCACCAACCACAACCACAGCTGCTCCAACCACAACAGCAGCTCCAACCACAACAACAATTCCTTCAACCACAACAGCTGCACCAACCACAACCACAGCAGCTCCAACCACAACCACAGCAGCTCCGACCACAACAACAGTTGCTCCAACCACAACAACAGTAGCTCCGACGACAACAACAGTTGCTCCAACCACAACAACAATTCCTTCAACAACAACAGCTGCACCAACCAAAACAACAGAAGCTCTAAACACAACTACAGTAGCTCCAACCACAACAACAGAGACACCAACCTCAACAACAGCAGCTCCAACCACAACCACAGCTGCTCCAACCACAACAACAATTCGTTCAACCACAACAGCTGCACCAACCACAACCACAACAACAGAAGCTCTAACCACAACTACAGTAGCTCCAACCACAACAACAGAGACACCACCCACAACAACAGCAGCTCCAACCACAACCACAGCGGCTACTACCACAACAACAGTTGCTCTAACCACAACTACAATAGCTCCAACCACAACAACAGAGACACCAACCACAACAACAGCAGCTCCAACCACAACAACAGTTGCTCCAACCACAACAACAGTAGCTCCGACGACAACAACAGTGGCTCCAACCACAACCACAGCTGCTGCAACCACAACAGCTTCTCCAACCACAACCACAACAGCTCCAACCACAACAGCTGCTTCATCCACAACATCAATTCCTTCAACCACAACAGCTGCACCAACCACAACCACAGCAGCTCCAACCACAACAGCTTCTCCAACCACAAAAACAGCGTCTCCAACCACAACCACAGCTGCTCCAACCACAACAATTCCTTCAACCACAACAGTTGCACCAACCACAACCACAGCTGCTCCAACCACAACAATTCTTTCAACCACAACAGGTGCTCCAACCACAACCACAGCAGCTCCGAGCACAACCACAGCTGCTCCAACCACAACAATAATTCCTTCAACCATAACAGTTGCAACAACCACAACAACAGTAGCTCCGACGACAACAACAGTGGCTCCAACCACAACCACAGCTGCTGCAACCTCAACAGCTGCACCAACCACAACCACAGCTGCTCCATCCACAACAATTCCTTCGACCACAACAGCTGCACCAACCACACCCACAGCTGCTCCAACAACAACAACAGAGGCACCAACCACAACAACAGCAGCTCCGACAACAACCACAGCTGCTCCAACCACAACAACAATTCCTACAACCACAACAGTTGCTCCAACCACAACCACAGCAGCTCCGACCACAACAACAGTTGCTCCAACCACAACAACAGTAGCTCCGACGACAACAACAGTTGCTCCAACCACAACAGCTGCTCCCACCACAACAACAATTCCTTCAACCACAACAGCTGCACCAACCACAACCACAGCTGCTCCAACCACAACAGCAGCTCCAACCACAACAACAATTCCTTCAACCACAACAGCTGCACCAACCACAACCACAGCAGCTCCAACCACAACCACAGCAGCTCCGACCACAACAACAGTTGCTCCAACCACAACAACAGTAGCTCCGACGACAACAACAGTTGCTCCAACCACAACAACAATTCCTTCAACAACAACAGCTGCACCAACCAAAACAACAGAAGCTCTAAACACAACTACAGTAGCTCCAACCACAACAACAGAGACACCAACCTCAACAACAGCAGCTCCAACCACAACCACAGCTGCTCCAACCACAACAACAATTCGTTCAACCACAACAGCTGCACCAACCACAACCACAGCAGCTCCAACCACAACAACAGAAGCTCTAACCACAACTACAGTAGCTCCAACCACAACAACAGAGACACCACCCACAACAACAGCAGCTCCAACCACAACCACAGCGGCCGCTACCACAACAGTTTCTCCAACGACAACCACAGCAGCTCTGACCACAACAACAGTTGCTCTAACCACAACTACAATAGCTCCAACCACAACAACAGAGACACCAACCACAACAACAGCATCTCCAACCACAACAACAGTTGCTCCAACCACAACAACAGTAGCTCCGACGACAACAACAGTGGCTCCAACCACAACCACAGCTGCTGCAACCACAACAGCTTCTCCAACCACAACCACAACAGCTCCAACCACAACAGCTTCTCCAACCACAAAAACAGCGTCTCCAACCACAACCACAGCTGCTCCAACCACAACAATTCCTTCAACCACAACAGTTGCACCAACCACAACCACAGCTGCTCCAACCACAACAATTCTTTCAACCACAACAGGTGCTCCAACCACAACCACAGCAGCTACGAGCACAACCACAGCTGCTCCAACCACAACAATAATTCCTTCAACCATAACAGTTGCAACAACTACAACAACAGCTGCTGCAACCACAACAGCTGCTCCAACCACAACAACAATTCATTCAACCACAACAGCTGCACCAACAACAACCACAGCTGCTCCAACCACAACAATTCTTTCAACCACAACAGGTGCTCCAACCACAACCACAGCAGCTCCGAGCACAACCACAGCTGCTCCAACCACAACAATAATTCCTTCAACCATAACAACAGCAGCTCCGACGACAACAACAGTTGCTCCAACCACAACCACAGCAGCTCCGACCACAACAACAGTTGCTCCAACCACAACAACAGCAGCTCCGACGACAACAACAGTTGCTCCAACCACAACAGCTGCTCCCACCACAACAACAAGTCCTTCAACCACAACAGTTGCTCCAACCACAACCACAGCAGCTCCGACCACAACAACAGTTGCTCCAACCACAACAACAGTAGCTCCGACGACAACAACAGTTGCTCCAACCACAACAGCTGCTCCCACCACAACAACAATTCCTTCAACCACAACAGCTGCACCAACCACAACCACAGCTGCTCCAACCACAACAGCAGCTCCAACCACAACAACAATTCCTTCAACCACAACAGCTGCACCAACCACAACCACAGCAGCTCCAACCACAACCACAGCAGCTCCGACCACAACAACAGTTGCTCCAACCACAACAACAGTAGCTCCGACGACAACAACAGTTGCTCCAACCACAACAACAATTCCTTCAACAACAACAGCTGCACCAACCAAAACAACAGAAGCTCTAAACACAACTACAGTAGCTCCAACCACAACAACAGAGACACCAACCTCAACAACAGCAGCTCCAACCACAACCACAGCTGCTCCAACCACAACAACAATTCGTTCAACCACAACAGCTGCACCAACCACAACCACAACAACAGAAGCTCTAACCACAACTACAGTAGCTCCAACCACAACAACAGAGACACCACCCACAACAACAGCAGCTCCAACCACAACCACAGCGGCTACTACCACAACAACAGTTGCTCTAACCACAACTACAATAGCTCCAACCACAACAACAGAGACACCAACCACAACAACAGCAGCTCCAACCACAACAACAGTTGCTCCAACCACAACAACAGTAGCTCCGACGACAACAACAGTGGCTCCAACCACAACCACAGCTGCTGCAACCACAACAGCTTCTCCAACCACAACCACAACAGCTCCAACCACAACAGCTGCTTCATCCACAACATCAATTCCTTCAACCACAACAGCTGCACCAACCACAACCACAGCAGCTCCAACCACAACAGCTTCTCCAACCACAAAAACAGCGTCTCCAACCACAACCACAGCTGCTACAACCACAACAATTCCTTCAACCACAACAGTTGCACCAACCACAACCACAGCTGCTCCAACCACAACAATTCTTTCAACCACAACAGGTGCTCCAACCACAACCACAGCAGCTCCGAGCACAACCACAGCTGCTCCAACCACAACAATAATTCCTTCAACCATAACAGTTGCAACAACCACAACAACAGTAGCTCCGACGACAACAACAGTGGCTCCAACCACAACCACAGCTGCTGCAACCTCAACAGCTGCACCAACCACAACCACAGCTGCTCCATCCACAACAATTCCTTCGACCACAACAGCTGCACCAACCACACCCACAGCTGCTCCAACAACAACAACAGAGGCACCAACCACAACAACAGCAGCTCCGACAACAACCACAGCTGCTCCAACCACAACAACAATTCCTACAACCACAACAGTTGCTCCAACCACAACCACAGCAGCTCCGACCACAACAACAGTTGCTCCAACCACAACAACAGTAGCTCCGACGACAACAACAGTTGCTCCAACCACAACAGCTGCTCCCACCACAACAACAATTCCTTCAACCACAACAGCTGCACCAACCACAACCACAGCTGCTCCAACCACAACAGCAGCTCCAACCACAACAACAATTCCTTCAACCACAACAGCTGCACCAACCACAACCACAGCAGCTCCAACCACAACCACAGCAGCTCCGACCACAACAACAGTTGCTCCAACCACAACAACAGTAGCTCCGACGACAACAACAGTTGCTCCAACCACAACAACAATTCCTTCAACAACAACAGCTGCACCAACCAAAACAACAGAAGCTCTAAACACAACTACAGTAGCTCCAACCACAACAACAGAGACACCAACCTCAACAACAGCAGCTCCAACCACAACCACAGCTGCTCCAACCACAACAACAATTCGTTCAACCACAACAGCTGCACCAACCACAACCACAGCAGCTCCAACCACAACAACAGAAGCTCTAACCACAACTACAGTAGCTCCAACCACAACAACAGAGACACCACCCACAACAACAGCAGCTCCAACCACAACCACAGCGGCCGCTACCACAACAGTTTCTCCAACGACAACCACAGCAGCTCTGACCACAACAACAGTTGCTCTAACCACAACTACAATAGCTCCAACCACAACAACAGAGACACCAACCACAACAACAGCATCTCCAACCACAACAACAGTTGCTCCAACCACAACAACAGTAGCTCCGACGACAACAACAGTGGCTCCAACCACAACCACAGCTGCTGCAACCACAACAGCTTCTCCAACCACAACCACAACAGCTCCAACCACAACAGCTTCTCCAACCACAAAAACAGCGTCTCCAACCACAACCACAGCTGCTCCAACCACAACAATTCCTTCAACCACAACAGTTGCACCAACCACAACCACAGCTGCTCCAACCACAACAATTCTTTCAACCACAACAGGTGCTCCAACCACAACCACAGCAGCTACGAGCACAACCACAGCTGCTCCAACCACAACAATAATTCCTTCAACCATAACAGTTGCAACAACTACAACAACAGCTGCTGCAACCACAACAGCTGCTCCAACCACAACAACAATTCATTCAACCACAACAGCTGCACCAACAACAACCACAGCTGCTCCATCCACAACCACAGCTGCTCCAACCACAACAATTCCTTCAACCACAACAGCTGCACCAACCACACCCACAGCTGGTCCAACCACAACAACAGAAGCTCTAACCACAACTACAGTAGCTCAAACCACAACAACAGCAACTCCAACCACAACAACAATTCCTTCAAGCACAACAGCTGCACCAATCACAACCACAGCAGCACCAACCACAACCACAGCTGCTCCAACCACAACAACAGAAGCTCTAACCACAATTACAGTAGCTCCAACCACAACAACAGAGACACCATCCACAACAGTTGCTCCAACCACAGCCACAGCAGCTCCGACCACAACAACAGGTGATCCAACCACAACAACAGTAGCTCCGACGACAACAACAGTTGCTCCAGCCACAACAACAATTCCTTCAACCACAAGAGCTGCACCAACCACAACCACAGCAGCTCCAACCACAACCACAGGTGCTCCAACCACAACCACAGCTGTTCCAACCAGAACAGCTGTTCCAACCACAACAACAATTCCTTCAACAACAACAGCTGCACCAACCACAACCACAGCTGCTCCAACCACAACAACAATTCTTTCAACCACCACAGCTGCACCAACCACAACCACAGCAGCTCTAACCACAACTACAGTAGCTCCATCCACAACAACAGAGACACCAACCTCAACAACAGCAGCTCCAACAACAACCACAGCTGCTCCAACCACAACAACAGAAGCTCTAACCACAACTACAATAGCTCCAACCACAACAAATGAGACACCAACCACATCCACAGGTGCTCCAACCACAACCACAGCTGCTCCAACCACAACAGCTGCTCCAACCACAACAACAATTCCTTCTACAACAACAGCTGCACCAACCACAACCACAGCTGCTCCAACCACAACAACAATTCCATCAACCACAACAGCTGCACCAACCACAACCACAGCAGCTCCAACCACAACCACAGCAGCTCCATCCACATCCACAGCTGCTCCAACAACAATTCATTCAACCACAACAAAAATTCCTTCAACCACAACAGCTGCACCAACCACAACCACAAAAACAGAAGCTCCAACCACAACTACAGTAGCTCCAACGACAACGACAGCTTCTCCAACCACAACCACAGTTGCTCCAACCACATCCACAGCAGCTCCAACCACAACCACAGCTGCTCAAACCACAACAACAATTCCTTCAACAACAACATCTGCACCAACCACAACCACAGCTACTCCAACCACAACAACAATTCCTTCAACAACAACAGCTGCACCAACCACAACCACAGCTACTCCAACCACAACAACAGTTGCTACATCCACAACAACAGTCGTTCCGACAACATCAGCAACTCCAACCACAACCACAGCTTCTCCAACCACAACCACAGCTGCTCCAACCACAACAACAATTCCTTCAACCACAACAGCTGCACCAACCACAACCACAACAACAGAAGCTCCATCCACAACTACAGTAGCTCCAACCTCAACGACAGTTTCTCCAACCACAACCACAGCAGCTCCAACCACAACCACAGTTGCTCCAACCACAACCACAGCAGCTCCAACCACAACCACAGCTGCTCAAACCTCAACAATTCCTTCAACAACAACATCTGCACCAACCACAACCACAGCTACTCCAACCACAACAACAATTCCTTCAACAACAACAGCTGCACCAACCACAACCACAGCTACTCCAACCACAACAACAGTTGCTACATCCACAACAACAGTCGTTCCGACAACAACAGCAACTCCAACCACAACCACAGCTTCTCCAACCACAACCTCAGCTTCTCCAACCACAACCACAGCTGCTCCAACCACAACAACAATTCCTTCAACCACATCAGCTGCACCAACCACAACCACAGCTGCTCCATCTACAACAATTCCTTCAACCACAACAGCTGCACCAACCACAACCACAGCAGCTCCAACCACAACAACAGAAGCTATAAACACAACTACAGTAGCTCCAACCACAACAACAGAGACACCAACCACAACAACAGCAGCTCCAACCACAAGCACAGCGGCTGCCACCACAACAGTTGCTCCAACCACAACCACAGCAGCTCCGACGACAACAACAGTTGCTCCAACTACAACCACCGCTGTTGCAACCACAACAGCTGCACCAACCAAAACCACAGCAGCTCCAACCACAACCACAGGTGCTCCAACCACAACCACAGCTGCACCAACCACAACCACAACATCAGAAGCTCCAACCACAACTACAGTAGCTCCGACCACAACGACAGCTTCTCCAACCACAACCACAGCAGCTCCAACCACAACAGCTGCTCCAACCACAACAACAATTCCTTCAACCACAACAGCTGCACCAACCACAGCTACTCCAACCACACCAACTGTTGCTACATCCACATCTACAGTAGCTCCAACCATGACAGTTTCTCCAATCACAACCACAGCAGCTCCAACCACAACCACAGCTGCTCCAACCACAACCACAGCAGCTCCAACCACAACCACAGCTGCTCAATCCACAACAACAATTCCTTCAACAACAACAGCTGCACCAACCACAACCACAGCTACTCCTACCACAACAACAGCTTCTCCAACCACAACCACAGCAGCTCCAACCACAACCACAGCTGCTCCAACCACAACCACAGCAGCTCCAACCACAACAACAGAAGCTCTAACCACAACTACAGTAGCTCCAACAATAACAACAGCAACTCCAACCACATCCACAGCTTCTCCAACCACAACCACAGCTGCTCCAACCACAACAATAATTCCTTCAACCACAACAGCTGCACCAACCACAACCACAGCTACTCCAACCACAACAACAGTTGCTACATCCACATCTACAGTAGCTGCAACCACAACCACAGTTGCTCCAACCACAACCACAACAGCTCCAACCACAACCACAGCTGCTCAAACCACAACAATTCCTTCAACAACAACATATGCACCAACCACAACCACAGCTACTCCAACCACAACAACAATTCCTTCAACAACAACAGCTGCACCAACCACAACCACAGCTACTCCAACCACAACCACAGCTTCTCCAACCACAACCACAGCTTCTCCAACCACAACCAGCGCAACTCCAAACACAACCGCAGCTGCTTCAACAACAACAATTCCTTCAACCACAACAGCTGCACCAACCACAACCACAGCTACTCCAACCACAACAACAGTTGCTACATCCACATCTACAGTAGCTGCAACCACAACCACAGTTGCTCCAACCACAACCACAACAGCTCCAACCACAACCACAGCTGCTCAAACCACAACAATTCCTTCAACAACAACATATGCACCAACCACAACCACAGCTACTCCAACCACAACAACAATTCCTTCAACAACAACAGCTGCACCAACCACAACCACAGCTACTCCAACCACAACCACAGCTTCTCCAACCACAACCACAGCTTCTCCAACCACAACCACAGCAGCTCCAACCACAACCACAGCTGCTTCAACCACAACCACAGCAGCTTCAACCACAACAACAGAAGCTCCTACCACAACTACAGTAGCTCCAACCACAACAACAGAGACACCAACCACAACAACAGCAGCTCCAACCACAACCACAGCGGCTGCAACCACAACAGTTTCTCCAACCACAACAACAGCAGCTCCGACCACAACAACAGTTGCTCCAACCACAACAACAATTCCTTCAACCACAACAGTTGCACCAACTACAACCACAGCAGCTCCAACCACAACAACAGAAGCTATAACCACAACTACAGTAGCTCCAACCACAACAACAGAGACACCAACCACAACAACAGCAGCTCCAACCACAACCACAGCGGCTGCAACCACAACAGTTGCTCCAACCACAACCACAGCAGCTCCGACCACAACAACAGTTGCTCCAACCACAACAACAGCAGCTCCAACGACAACAACAGTTGCTCCAACCACAACCACCACGGCTGCAACCACAACAGCTGCACCAACCAAAACCACAGCAGCTCCAGCCACAACCACAGCTGCACCAACCACAACCACAACATCAGAAGCTCCAACCACAACTACAGTAGCTCCAACCACAACGACAGCTTCTCCAACCACAATCACAGCAGCTCCAACCACAACAACAATTCATTCAACCACAAAAGCTGCACCAACCACAACCACAGCTACTCCAACCACAACAACAGTTGCTACATCCACAACTACAGTAGCTCCAACCACAACGACAGTTTCTCCAATCACAACCACAGCAGCTCCAACCACAACCACAGCGGCTGCAACCACAAAAGTTGCTCCAACCACAACCACAGCAGCTCCGACCACAACAACAGTTGCTCCAACCACAACAACAGCAGCTCCGACGACAACAACAGTTGCTCCAACCACGACAACAATTCCTTCAACCACAACAGCTGCACCAACCACAGCTACTCCAACCACAACAACTGTTGCTACATCCACAACTACAGTAGCTCCAACCACGACACTTTCTCCACTCACAACCACAGCAGCTCCAACCACAACCACAGTTGCTCCAACCACAACCACAGCAGCTCCAACCACAACCACAGCAGCTCCAGCCACAACAGCTGCACCAACAACAACCACAGCAGCGACAACCACAACCACAGCTGCTCCAACCACAACAACAATTCCTTCAACAACAACAGCTGCACAAACCACAACCACAGCAGCTTCAACCACAACAACAGAAGCTCCAACCACAACTATAGTAGCTCCAACCACAACAACAGAGACACCGACCACAACAACAGCAGCTCCAACCACAACCACAGCGGCTGCAACCACAACAGTAGCTCCAACCACAACAACAGAGACACCAACCACAACAACAGCAGCTCCATCCACAACCACAGCAGCTACAACCACAACAACAGAAGCTATAACCACAAATACAGTAGCTCCAACCACAAAAACAGAGACACCAACCACAACAACATCAGCTCCAACCACAACCACAGCATCTCCAACCACAACAACAATTCCTTCAACAACAACAGCTGCACCAACCACAACCATAGCTACTCTAACCACAACAACAGTTGCTACATCCACAACAACAGTTGTTCCGACAAGAACAGCAACTCCAACAACATCCACAGCTTCTCCAACAACAACCACAGCTGCTGCAACCACAACAAAAATTCCTTCAACCACGACAGCTGCACCAACGACAACCACAGCAGATCCAACCACACCTACAGCTTCTCCAACCACAACAACAATTTCTTCAACCACAACAGCTGCACCAACCACAACCACAGCAGCTCCGACCACAACCACAGCTTCTCCAACCACAACCACAGTAGCTGCAACCACAACCACAGCTGCCCCAACAACAACAGCATCACCATCCACAACTACAGCTGCTCCCACAACATCAACACAGGCACCAACCACAACCACAGTAGCTCCGACGACAACAACAATTCCTTCAACCACAACAGCTGCAACAATGACAAACACAGCAACTCCAACCACAACAACAGCAGCTCCAACCACAACAACATCTGCTCCAACAACAACCACAGCTTCTCCAACCACAAGAACAGAGACACTGACCACAACAACAGCAACTCCAACCACAACCACAGCTGCTCCAACAACAACCACAGCTTCTCCAACCACAACCACAGCTGCTCCAACCACAACAACAATTCCTTCAACCACAACAGCTGCACCAACCACAACCACAGCTACTCCAATCACAACCACAGTTTCTCCAACCACAACAACAGTTCCTTCAACCACAAAAGCTGCACCAACCACAACCACAGCAGCTCCAACCAAAACAACAGAGACACCATCCTCAGCAACAGCAGCTCCAACCACTACCACAGCGGCTGCAACCACATCAGTTTCTCCAACCACAACCACAGCAGGTCCGGCCACAACAACAGTTGCTCCAACCACAACAACAGTAGTTCCGACAACAACAACAACAACAGTTGCTCCAACCACAACCACAGCTGCTCCAACCACAACAATTCCTTCAACCACCACAGCTGCACCAACCACAACCACAGCAGCTCCAACCACAACAGCATCACCATCCACAACTACAGCTGCTCCCACAACAACAACACAGGCACCAACCACAACTACAGTAGCTGCAACCACAACCACAGCTTCTCCAACCACAACCACAGTAGCTCCGACGACAACAACAATTCTTTCAACCACAACAGCTGCAACAACGACAAACGCAGCAACTCCAACCACAACAACAGCAGCTCCAACCACAACAACATCTGCTCCAACAACAACCACAGCTTCACCAACCACAACAACAGAGACACAACCTACAACAACAGAGACACCGACCACAACCACAGCTTCTCCAACCACAACAACAGCAACTCGAACCACAACTACAGTAGCTCCAACCACAACCACAGCTGCTCCAAACACAACAATTCCTTCAACCACAACAGCTTCTCCAACCACAACCACAGTAGCTCCGACGACAACAACAATTCTTTCAACCACAACAGCTGCAACAACAACAAACGCAGCAACTCCAACCACAACAGCAGCTCCAACCACAACAACATCTGCTCCAACAACAACCACAGCTTCACCAACCACAAGAACAGAGACACAACCTACAACAACAGAGACACCGACCACAACCACAGCTTCTCCAACCACAACAACAGCAACTCCAACCACAACTACAGTAGCTCCAACCACAACTACAGTATCTCCAACCACAACTACAGTAGCTCCAACCATAACAACAGAGACACCAACCACAACAACAGCCGCTCCAACCACAGTTACATCTGCTCTGTCCACAACAACAGCTGCTCCAACCACAACTACAGCAGCTCCAACTACAACCATAGTTGCTGCAACCAGAACAGTTTCTCCAACCACAACCACAGTAGCTCTGTCCACAGCAACAGCTGCTCCAACCACAACCACAGTAGCTCCAACCATAACAACAGAGACACCAACCACAACAACAGCCGCTCCAACCACAGTTACATCTGCTCTGTCCACAACAACAGCTGCTCCAACCACAACTACAGCAGCTCCAACTACAACCATAGTTGCTGCAACCAGAACAGTTTCTCCAACCACAACCACAGTAGCTCTGTCCACAGCAACAGCTGCTCCAACCACAACCACAGTAGCTCCAACCACAACTACAGAGACACCAACCACAACAACAGCAGCTCCAACCACAACCACAGCTGCTTCGACCACAACAACAGCAGCTCCAACCACAACATCAGACACTCCAACAACAGCTGCCCCAATCACCACCATAACTGCTACATCCACATCCACATCCGTTGCGCCAACAATAACAAGATCTACTGCAAGCATCCCAATTACAGCTGGCTCAACCATAACTACAAATCTGCAAACCACAGCAGCTCCATCCACAACTACGATTGCCCAATCCACTAGAATTATTGTAACAGCCACTACCAAAACTTCTCCAGCTACATCCATATCAACTTCATCCACATCCTCAGTTTTTCCTTCAACAATATCAGCTTCATCAGTAATAACAGCTGCTACAGTTACAAGTCAAACTTCTGTTACAGATACCACAGTGTCTCCTAACACATTCACAGCTGCCCCAAATATAGCCACAAATGCCCCGATCAGAACCACAAGTGGTTCAACCAACACTTCTGCTACTCCAGCAACAACTACACCTGCTCTAATTACTTCCACAGTTCTTCCTTTAACAGCCACACCTTCCCTGACCGCAACAATTCCATCAAATACGACAGTTTCATCTCCCACCACAGCTCCTTCGACACTATCAGCTAAGCCAACCTTAATGTCATCTACTCAAAACCAAACCACAGCTTATCAAACAATTCCGGCTACTAATGCAACTCCTACAAATGGACCTCCTGCTCCAGTTTTTTATGTTGGAGTGGTTGTTTACGAACCATTTGATGAAGATCTCAAAGATAATAACACCCAAACATTTAAGGATCTCGCGAAGAGGATTGTAGCAGTAGTAAGTGCCATAGTAAAATATATCATTATGGTCATATTGTCAGACATTCAATTGAAATATTAAAATATTCAGTTATACAATATTCTTATCATTGTACTTAATCTTTTGTCCTACAGTATGACATGCTCTACAGAAAAGCTTTTGGAGCCCTCTTCGTCCGTAGTTATGTCATTTCATTTAGGTAAGCTTAATTTCTTTTTTTTTTTTAATAAACAAAATGAATATATGTTTTCCTAAACTTGTTTATATTTTGCGTTTATATTGCAGAGTTTCTTTAACATCCCGCATTCGAATGAATGTCACAGAAGTAGAAGTTGGGGTGGAGTTTAACCAAACCACGCCACTTGTGGAACTCCCAAGGAACGAAGAAGTACAAAAAACGTTATCAGATGCTATAGATAAGTCTAATAACAACACTATCATGGATGTTCCATTTTCACCTGGTTCTGTCCAAATAATACGTAAGTAAATCGTGGTCTAACACTACACAGAAACAGAGCAATGTAAATTTTTATTTAAGCAGCATTGTCTTTTTTCTTTTCTTTTTCTGGCAGGCACACCTTTGCCAACCACACCGCCCACTACAAATTCTACAGATACTACTATCTCTCCAAACTCAACTGCAACTACTGCAGTTAATCCAACAACCAACACCACAACTCCATCTACTGAAGTTAATTCAACAACCAACACCACAACTCCATCTACTGCAGTTAATCCAACAACCAACACCACAACTCCATCTACTGCAGTTAATCCAACAACCAACACCACAACTCCATCTGCTGCAGTTAATCCAACAACCAACACCACAACTCCATCTACTGAAGTTAATCCAACAACCAACACCACAACTCCATCTACTGCAGTTAATCCAACAACCAAAACCACAGCTCCATCTACTGCAGTTAATCCAACAACCAAAACAACTCCAACTGTGGAGGCAACAGTCACAAGGAAAGTGACTTTTAGGTCTCTGGGCGAGACCTTCACCACTGATTTGCTGAACCCATCATCTGCCGCATTTAAAAATCGAGCTGCACTTTTAAAGTCAAATGTAAGTCTTATTTCAGCTTATAGTAAAATATTTGTAAAAGAGCTTTAACAAACAACACTTTCAAGTTGAAAATTGTTTTGAGACAGAACCATAAAGCTGTCTAAATTATTTTGTATTCAAAAAAATGAAAATTGAATAAAAGAAACTATGTTCAATACCACAGGAGGGCAAGGGTTGTTAGAAAAAAAATCTACACCTTGGCCTGTATGGTGTAGATTTATTCCCTGATTTAAAATTAGAATATACTTTCTGGATCCTGAAAGGGAAGTTGTTTATTTGTTAACAAGCTACTCCCATCTAACGTGTCAAATACTGGTAAATATAAATATAACCATACGTGATATAAAAATTAAAAATACATGCACAAGTGTGAAATGATGAATAATTTAAAAGAAGGAAAATAAACAAAAACAAATATGTATGCTTGTTTGGATATATCTGAATCTATAAATAAGTCCAGGGTAAATATAATCTTTGTTATATAGTCTGATGGCACTTTTAAAATATCAAATTATGATTCAAATTGTTTAGTTATACAATTAACCTTTAACCAACGTCTGTAGAACCTTGTCAGTTAATTCTTTATTTAAATCAGGTGGGTTTAAGAAACACACTTTGTAACATGCAGGGCAAAAATTGGTTAAAACAATGTTTCTTCACTTAATGAATTCACATTTTCCTTTAGCAAAAGTTAGTAATATCTAATATAACTGAAATACCACACATACACAAAAGGTTTATCATGATTTTTTTTTTTGCCTAAACTATCATAGGAAAATTTTATATTTGATGTAATTTCAGGATTTGGATGACTGAGACATAGAAAAAATTACAACTTTAATTTACAGAACAATATTTTCCTTGTCTTCCTGCAGCTTGAACCTCTCTTCCAGCGAACGTTTTCTACTTTACGCGACTTCACTGTAACTTCATTCAGGTATGATTTGCAGACAATTTTAAACATTGTTGAATATAAATTTGGACAAATTAACTGATATTTTTGTTTCATTTTTAGCAACGGATCAATTATCAACAACATGAACCTTAAATTTTCAGCAGCGTTTGTACCTAGCAACATTCAAATTGCAGAGGTTTTGCTGAAAGCAGCTTTGAACGTCACAGACTTCAACATCGAAACTGCTTCTTTTCTTGTGGATGACATACGTAAGCTAAATTACATTCAAATAAAAATAAGTTAGCATTGCAATGATACAAAATCTGGTATATAACAGAGGAGGTGTTTTTTCAAATAAGGTCATGTGTCTTCTTTTCCTCACTTGCAGAGGTATCAAGTGGAGTAAGCCACAACATCAGCCTCATCACTGCACTCAGCTTGGTCCTGCTGTCATGGCTTCTTTCAAACCAGCAATAACGTCTCTGCTGGTTTCCAGAGGAAGATGTGCTGGAAAATGTCAATTCTTACTGGTGTGAAGAAGGACATTCTAAAAATTTACTCATGACACTTTAAAACTTTAAAAACATTTATTGAATCTTGATACTGTATAACAGTGAATATGTTTATTTGAATTGTCAGGCTCTTTAAGTTTGTTCATATCAGTTCTTTCTTATTTATTTATGTAAATTTAATTATTATGGTAAAGTAATATAATTTATAATCTGTGAAAGGTAACATGAAGGTAATTAAGGATTATTTAGGTCAGAGACTGTTTATGTAATCCTTAAGATTTCTCTCTCAATCAATATTGTAAAACTGTCTGATCAATGTCCTGTATGATTGTCTAGTTTTTCTTTTTCTTTTAGTTGTATTTATCACAAAAATATTTTGTATTCAGTATGCTGAAAGTATTTTTGCTTATTTTTTCCTGTATAGATATCAATATAATAAAGATAAATTATAAGATACAGCGTTGGTCCTAGACTAAATTTATCAGAGTGTCCAAGGTGGGGCGATCATTTTTTTTATGGGGGCACATAGTAAAAAATTTTAAAAAAAGAAAAATCTTCATTTTATACATTATGTGAAGCTCCAGATTGCAGAGCGCTTGGGGTTGAAATTCAGCCTGGGGACTTGAAGAAGTCTTTAATCTGTTTCTAAAACATAATCAGCATTTAACATATATGTATTTAATGGCACAGTTAAAAGTAACAAAAGTTTATTAAACAATCAGATTATAAAAATTAAAGCAAATTTAATGGAACAAAAAAAACAACCTCCAAGGCTATACAGAACTATTACATTATGAAGGGAAATTATTCATATTTAAACTTAAAACAGAACAGGACAACTACGTGTAGCCTCTATATTGAGATTTTTTTTAATTATATTTTATTTTGAACACAGGTTTTCTCCTAAAATGTTTCCTCTTACATTAAAGGAATCTGTGCCTTTTATTGGTCAGCCAGTAGGGACTGATTTTATTAATTAGCGTTACATGTGTAATTATTAATGCTGTGTGTGCCCTGAACACAAACACATGTAGGTAATGATGGCTGACCTGCTGTAGTCCTGGAAGATTTTCTTCAGCCTTACCTACATCATCCAATCGCTGCGTCATGAGCTTCTACCACAACCTATCAGCATCGGAATGCACCTCAATTAACTTCTCCATCTACGGCTCCATCTGCCCACCAGTCGGGCTTCAACCCACCTCCATCCCTTCTTCTCCACCCTTGTTCTTCCATCTTCTTCAGACTTCCACCCTCTCCTTTGCCTCCTCCACCAGTGTCCAGGTCCCGGGGGGAAGACGTCTCTAATCCTCATGCTAATCTGCTCATCCAAGCCTATAGCATTTCACAGCTTCCATGTCTTCTACCGGATGCAACGGATCAATTGTCAACAACATGAACCTCAAATTTTCAGCAGCGTTTATACCTAGCAACATTCAAATTGCAGAGGTTTTGCTGAAAGCAGCTTTGATCGTCACAGACTTCAACATTGAAACTGCTTCTTTTCTTGTGGATGACATACGTAAGCTAAATTACATTCAAATAAAAATAAGTTAGCATTGCAATGATACAAAATCTGGTATATAACAGAGGAGGTGTTTTTTCAAATAAGGTCATGTGTCTTCTTTTCCTCACTTGCAGAGGTATCAAGTGGAGTAAGCCACAACATCAGCCTCATCACTGCACTCAGCTTGGTCCTGCTGTCATGGCTTCTTTCAAACCAGCAATAACGTCTCTGCTGGTTTCCAGAGGAAGATGTGCTGGAAAATGTCAATTCTTACTGGTGTGAAGAAGGACATTCTAAAAATTTACTCATGACACTTTAAAACTTTAAAAACATTTATTGAATCTTGATACTGTATAACAGTGAATATGTTTATTTGAATTGTCAGGCTCTTTAAGTTTGTTCATATCAGTTCTTTCTTATTTATTTATGTAAATTTAATTATTATGGTAAAGTAATATAATTTATAATCTGTGAACGGTAACATGAAGGTAATTAAGGATTATTTAGGTCAGAGACTGTTTATGTAATCCTTAAGATTTCTCTCTCAATCAATATTGTAAAACTGTCTGATCAATGTCCTGTATGATTGTCTAGTTTTTCTTTTTCTTTTAGTTGTATTTATCACAAAAATATTTTGTATTCAGTATGCTGAAAGTATTTTTGCTTATTTTTTCCTGTATAGATATCAATATAATAAAGATAAATTATAAGATACAGCGTTGGTCCTAGACTAAATTTATCAGAGTGTCCAAGGTGGGGCGATCATTTTTTTTATGGGGGCACATAGTAAAAAATTTTAAAAAAAGAAAAATCTTCATTTTATACATTATGTGAAGCTCCAGATTGCAGAGCGCTTGGGGTTGAAATTCAGCCTGGGGACTTGAAGAAGTCTTTAATCTGTTTCTAAAACATAATCAGCATTTAACATATATGTATTTAATGGCACAGTTAAAAGTAACAAAAGTTTATTAAACAATCAGATTATAAAAATTAAAGCAAATTTAATGGAACAAAAAAAACAACCTCCAAGGCTATACAGAACTATTACATTATGAAGGGAAATTATTCATATTTAAACTTAAAACAGAACAGGACAACTACGTGTAGCCTCTATATTGAGATTTTTTTTAATTATATTTTATTTTGAACACAGGTTTTCTCCTAAAATGTTTCCTCTTACATTAAAGGAATCTGTGCCTTTTATTGGTCAGCCAGTAGGGACTGATTTTATTAATTAGCGTTACATGTGTAATTATTAATGCTGTGTGTGCCCTGAACACAAACACATGTAGGTAATGATGGCTGACCTGCTGTAGTCCTGGAAGATTTTCTTCAGCCTTACCTACATCATCCAATCGCTGCGTCATGAGCTTCTACCACAACCTATCAGCATCGGAATGCACCTCAATTAACTTCTCCATCTACGGCTCCATCTGCCCACCAGTCGGGCTTCAACCCACCTCCATCCCTTCTTCTCCACCCTTGTTCTTCCATCTTCTTCAGACTTCCACCCTCTCCTTTGCCTCCTCCACCAGTGTCCAGGTCCCGGGGGGAAGACGTCTCTAATCCTCATGCTAATCTGCTCATCCAAGCCTATAGCATTTCACAGCTTCCATGTCTTCTACCGGATGCAACGGATCAATTGTCAACAACATGAACCTCAAATTTTCAGCAGCGTTTATACCTAGCAACATTCAAATTGCAGAGGTTTTGCTGAAAGCAGCTTTGATCGTCACAGACTTCAACATTGAAACTGCTTCTTTTCTTGTGGATGACATACGTAAGCTAAATTACATTCAAATAAAAATAAGTTAGCATTGCAATGATACAAAATCTGGTATATAACAGAGGAGGTGTTTTTTCAAATAAGGTCATGTGTCTTCTTTTCCTCACTTGCAGAGGTATCAAGTGGAGTAAGCCACAACATCAGCCTCATCACTGCACTCAGCTTGGTCCTGCTGTCATGGCTTCTTTCAAACCAGCAATAACGTCTCTGCTGGTTTCCAGAGGAAGATGTGCTGGAAAATGTCAATTCTTACTGGTGTGAAGAAGGACATTCTAAAAATTTACTCATGACACTTTAAAACTTTAAAAACATTTATTGAATCTTGATACTGTATAACAGTGAATATGTTTATTTGAATTGTCAGGCTCTTTAAGTTTGTTCATATCAGTTCTTTCTTATTTATTTATGTAAATTTAATTATTATGGTAAAGTAATATAATTTATAATCTGTGAAAGGTAACATGAAGGTAATTAAGGATTATTTAGGTCAGAGACTGTTTATGTAATCCTTAAGATTTCTCTCTCAATCAATATTGTAAGACTGTCTGATCAATGTCCTGTATGATTGTTTAGTTTTTCTTTTTCTTTTAGTTGTATTTATCACAAAAATATTTTGTATTCAGTATGCTGAAAGTATTTTTGCTTATTTTTTCCTGTATAGATATCAATATAATAAAGATAAATTATAAGATACAGCGTTGGTCCTAGACTAAATTTATCAGAGTGTCCAAGGTGGGGTGATAATATTTTTTATGGGGGCACATAGTAAAAAATTTTAAAAAAAGAAAAATCTTCATTTTATACATTATGTGAAGCTCCAGATTGCAGAGCGCTTGGGGTTGAAATTCAGCCTGGGGACTTGAAGAAGTCTTTAATCTGTTTCTAAAACATAATCAGCATTTAACATATATGTATTTAATGGCACAGTTAAAAGTAGCAAAAGTTTATTAAACAATCAGATTATAAAAATTAAAGCAAATTTAATGGAATAAAAAAACAACCTCCAAGGCTATACAGAACTATTACATTATGAAGGGAAATTATTCATATTTAAACTTAAAACAGAACAGGACAACTACGTGTAGCCTCTATATTGAGATTTTTTTAAATTATATTTTATTTTGAACACAGGTTTTCTCCTAAAATGTTTCCTCTTACATTAAAGGAATTTGTGCCTTTTATTGGTCAGCCAGTAGGGACTGATTTTATTAATTAGCGTTACATGTGTAATTATTAATGCTGTGTGTGCCCTGAACACAAACACATGTAGGTAATGATGGCTGACCTGCTGTAGTCCTGTTGCTTAGTCATCACTGACCTCCTCCACACAGGGTTAACTCTAACCCTAAAATGTGTTAATATGCTGCATTTCCATGTGTCCTGCAGGCACGTTTTGGATTGGTCTCCCTACATATTTTCAGCCCCACCCACCTCTTTCTCCTTTCTTTTTGAATGTCACAGTGCAGTTTTAGGTGAGCAAGATCACACCCCTGCAAAGATGCATATTCACATGGTGCCTGAGTTTTTTGGGGGCGGTTCTGCCTGTGTCTGGTTTCTCTGTCACGAAACCTGTATAGGCTGAAGGCCAGCCTGAGAAAGCACTCTTCCTTACACCCATTGAGGGATGATGATGTTCCACATTCAGCTGAAGTTTTCTGACATGTGTGTTCTTATTTTCCCAGCAGAAACTGATTCAGAGTTAGCAATGGATGTAGCGCAATTGGAAGGTTGAACAAATTACAAGGGGAAGAAAAGTGAAAAATTGGTTTCACTAGGATGGGAGTCAATGCTAACTAAACTGAGTGGAAACCTTCTAATTCTCAATACTGAGGCACATCTTTGGACTTTGTCATATTGACATTTGGCCTGCTTCACAAATAACAGACCAGAGGATTGTAAAACATTCAAATAGAGGCTTTTTTTACACGTAACTGCTTTGAATAATAGGTGTGGGCAGAAATATTTATTTTTGTCAAGACAAACTTAGTAGGACGTCATGAAAGCTTCAAAGCAATAGGCATAATCATTTCTGGGAATAGCTGAAAGAGGAATGCAACCCATCTGAGCCTGGGAATCAGACTATTTAAAAATATTACATAAGTAAGGTACCACAGAATTCCTGAAAAAAACTTTTAAAACTTTAATTTATGCTACGTAAGGTTACAATACCATGTGACGGACATCACAATAGAAATAATTCATCCTGAATTTCACATTTGAGTAAGTACTTTTGTCCACTTTTCTAACCTCAACATTTCTGTGTTTATGTATTTTTAGATTTGACGTTGTGCAAATATTTGCAAAGACTTTAGGATGTACCAGTACTGCATTGTATATTATATTGAACATTCTTGTAAAAAATGCTGCTATAGCAAAGAACGCTAATCATTTCTAAAACACAACTTATCTAAGCTACTACATTTTCAACCCAGGCAAATCATATCAAATTGAAGAAGCCCAGTTATGGTGACACTAGCATGACTACAGTGAAGCTTGTTCTGGGGACGTCACTCTACTACCCTAACACTTAACGCTAACTAAAATATTAACATGGAAGTGTTCTGGGTATAAATAATTAAGTATTTTTTGTAATTCAAAAGAGGCTTTTCATTATTACCTGCTGATTACTGTTTAAACAGTTATGTACATCTCTTCCAGCGTTTATGATCTGCCATTGCTTTTTTGGAGTAAATCTTGGTTTAACACAAAGTGTCCTAAGAATGTAATCACCTTACTCTCTGATAATACAGTTTTTTCTTCTCCAACAGCAAAGGAATATTTAAAAAGATCTTAACGTGAACTTTTATCTGGATTAAATCATGAAAAAATGTCTTGGATAAAGAGATAGGTCAGTTTCACTGTTGATCACCATAAAGTACATGCATTTGTCTAACAATCATAAGGTTGTTCTTCTGACTGCTCTCTAACAAAAGGTTAAAGAGGGACAGGTAGAGGAAGTGTCCATTCTAGCTGTTATGTACTGTTTATGCAAATGTGTCACATAGTTACAAGGATCGGTTTCACACAACATCAACAGCTGAAGCTCTTTAGGTAGCTGACTGTCTTCTGTAGGAATGAATTGCTCTGTTTTCACTATACAGAAAAAAAAAAACTATAAAAATTTTACTTCTTCCTGTAACATTTTCATAACATACAAACATAAAATAAAAAAAAAACAATTAATTTATTTATTGTTTTACTTTTAAAGTTAAGTTAAATTAGTCTTAGGGTTATGATTAGCATAAGTATGTTGTAAAATAAAATATGAGGAGTTTAACATTCATAACAACAGAAAATATATAGACTTGTCACTACAAAATCCTTATAAGTAACAGACTAATAAATATGTTACTGCATATACCTTGTCAAATAATTAAAATTAAATCTTAACTGATAGCAGTAGAAGATTTTTTGAACATTCAGTAATTAAAGTACGATGTAAATGTGTGTGCATAATTTCAGCAGATAAAAGTCTGTATTTGATTTTGCAGATTCAACTGGAATCATAATGGAGTTTCGAGTCATATTAAGTCTTCTATTTCTTACAGGTAATGCATGAGATGTTTAAAGTGGTGCTTTGAAATGTCTTAATTTAAAGAAAGACGAACAGAAACAAATACTTATTACAAAGACTTTGAATTGATTAGTTGGATGGTGATTCATTTCATTCAATTTAAAACTACTTCGTTAATTCTAAAGGAGATTTAATGTTGTTATAAGTCATCTTACCCAAGTTAAGTTATTGTTGATGTTGAGGGCTATGGACAGAAAAGCTCTCCTGTAGTGATCTGAGTTACAGCAAATTGGAAGAAGCCTCTGAATAAAAAAACTTTGTCGTTCTCTGACAGGCAAAAAGTCTATGGTCACTGATGACAGATTAGTGATATTTCTGTAGTACCAGAACAAAACCAGATGTCTTGGAAATAGAAAGATTTAACAAAGGATGACGTTTTCATGCAGCACAGAAAAAAATTATAAGTTTGGATTGATAAAAATAACAACAATGGTGTACTGAGAAAACATATGATTTAAATCAGTGGAGGGTGTTTAAAGTGATCTACATGAAATGAATATTAACTTCTCCCACCATTTAGTGAAGAAAAAAATGATCATTTTTCTGCTGTAAAATCTTTTACAAGAAATGTATATTTGACTGTCAATACAACAAGTTTCATTGTATTACAGCTGCTGTTGCTGCTGCTGCACTTGGAATTGCCAATGCTACATCTTCTCTTGAATCTACCGGGCCAACAACACCCACAGTTCCTCCGACATCCACATCTGTTCCTTCAACAACAACAAACACAATTGCTCCCACTCCCATTTCAGCTGCTTCAACAACTACAGCTGTTCCTCTAACAATTATTACTGTTCCTCCTACCATAACCTCAATTTCATCTGCATCGACCACAGTTGTACCCCGAACAACCACAGTTGTACCTCTAACAGTAACAACAGCTGCACAAACAACTACAGCTGTTCCTTCAACAACAACAGCTGCACCAACCACAACAGCTTCTCCAACCACAACAACAGAGACACCATCCACAACCACAGCTTCTCCGACCACAACAGTTGCTACAACCACAACAGGTTCTCCAAACCCAACCACAATAGCTACGACCACAACAACAGTTGCTCCAACCACAACAACAGTTGCTCCAACCACAACAACAGTTGCTCCAACCACAACCACAGCTGCTCCAACAACAACAACAGCAGCTCCGACGACAAGAACAACAACTCCAACCACAACCACAGTAGCTCCGACGACAACAGTTGCTCCAACCACAACAACAATTCCTTCAATCACAACAGCTGCACGAACCACAACCACAGCAGCTCCAACCACAACCACAGCTGCTCCGACCACAACAACAGAGGCACCAACCACAACAACAGTTGCTCCATCCACAACAACAGTAGTTCCGACGACAACAACAGCAACTCCAACCACAACTACATCTGCTCTGTCCACAACAATAGTTGCTCCAACCACAACAACAGAGGCAGCAACCACAACAACAGCAGCTCCAACCACAACCACAGCGGCTGCTACCACAACAGTTTCTCCAACGACAACCACAGCAGCTCTGACCACAACAACAGTTGCTCTAACCACAACTACAATAGCTCCAACCACAACAACAGAGACACCAACCACAACAACAGCAGCTCCAACCACAACAACAGTTGCTCCAACCACAACAACAGTAGCTCCGACGACAACAACAGTGGCTCCAACCACAACCACAGCTGCTGCAACCACAACAGCTGCTGCAACCACAACAGCTTCTCCAACCACAACCACAACAGCTCCAACCACAACAGCTGCTTCATCCACAACATCAATTCCTTCAACCACAACAGCTGCACCAACCACAACCACAGCAGCTCCAACCACAACAGCTTCTCCAACCACAAAAACAGCGTCTCCAACCACAACCACAGCTGCTCCAACCACAACAATTCCTTCAACCACAACAGTTGCACCAACCACAACCACAGCTGCTCCAACCACAACAATTCTTTCTACCACAACAGGTGCTCCAACCACAACCACAGCAGCTCCGAGCACAACCACAGCCGCTCCAACCACAACCACAGCTGCTCCATCCACAACAACAGTAGCTCCGACAACAACAACAGCTGCTCCAACCACAACAACAATTCCTTCAACCACAACAGCTGCACCAACCACAACCACAGCAGCTCCAACCACAACCACAGCTGCTCCAACCACAACAGCTTCTGCAACCACCACAACAGAGACACCATCCACAACCACAGCTTCTCCGACCACAACAGTTTCTGCAACCACAACAACAGAGACACCATCCACAACCACAGCTTCTCCGACCACAACAGTTGCTCCAACCACAACAACAGTTGCTCCAACCACAACCACAGCTGCTCCAACGACAACAGTTGCTCCAACCACAACAACAATTCCTTCAATCACAACAGCTCCACGAACCACAACCACAGAAGCTCCAACCACAACCACAGCTGCTCCAACCACAACAACAGTAGCTCCGACCACAACAACAGAGGCACCAACCACAACAACAGTTGCTCCATCCACAACAACAGTAGCTCCGACAACAACAACAGCTGCTCCAACCACAACAACAATTCCTTCAACCACAACAGCTGCACCAACCACAACCACAGCAGCTCCAACCACAACCACAGCTGCTCCAACCACAACAACAGTAGCTCCAACCACAACTACATCTGCTCTGTCCACAACAATAGTTGCTCCAACCACAACCACAGCTGCTCCAACCACAACCACAACTGCTCTGTCCACAACATCAGAGGCACCAACTACAACAACAGCAACTAAAACCACAACCACAGCAGCTCCAACCACAACCACAGCTGCTCCAACCACAACCACAGCTGCTCCAACCACAACAGCTTCTCCAACCACAACAACAGTAGCTCCAACCACAACAGTAGTTCCGACGACAACAACAGCAACTCCAACCACAACTACATCTGCTCTGTCCACAACAATAGTTGCTCCAACCACAACAAGAGAGGCAGCAACCACAACTTCAGCAACTAAAACCACAACCACAGCCGCTCCAACCACAACTGCTCCAACCACAACAACGGAGACACCAACCACAACCACAGATGCTCCAACCACAACAGCTTCTGCAACCACAACAACAGTAGCTCCAACCACAACAACAATTCCTTCAATCACAACAGCTCCACGAACCACAACCACAGAAGCTCCAACCACAACCACAGCTGCTCCAACCACAACAACAGTAGCTCCGACCACAACAACAGAGGCACCAACCACAACAACAGTTGCTCCATCCACAACAACAGTAGCTTCGACAACAACAACAACAATTCCTTCAACCACAACAGCTGCACCAACCACAACCACAGCAGCTCCAACCACAACCACAGCTGCTCCAACCACAACAGAAGCTCCTCCAACCACAACAGCAGTAGCTCCAACCACAACCACAGCTCCTCCAACCACAACAGCTTCTCCATACACAACAACAGAAGTTAGAACCACAACTACAGCAGCTCCAACCACAACTACATCTGCTCTGTCCACAACAATAGTTGCTCCAACCACAACAACAGAGGCAGCAACCACAACTTCAGCAACTCCAACCACAACCACAGCCGCTCCAACCACAACAACAGAGGCACCAACTGCAACAACAGCTGCTCCAACAACAACCACAGCTTCTCCAACCACAACCACAGCTGCTCCTACCACAACAACTATTCCTTCAACCACAACAGCTGCACCAACCACAACCAAAGCAGCACCAACCACAACCACAGTAGCTCTGACGACAACAATAGCTCCAACCACAACAACAGAGACACCAACCACAAGTACAGCGACTCCAACCACAACCACAGCTGCTCCAACAACGACAGCATCTGCAACCACCCCTACATCTGCTCCAACCACAAGCACAGCTGCTCCAACAACAACCACAGTTTCTCCAACCACAACCACAGCTGCTCCAACCACAACAACTATTTCTTCAACCACAACAGCTGCACCAACCACAACCAAATCAGCACCAACCACAACCACAGCAGCTCTGACAACAGTAGCTCCAACCACAACAACAGAGGCACCAACCACAACTACAGCAGCTCCAACCACAACCACAGCTGCTCCGACCGCAACAACAACAACCCCAACCACAACCACAGCTGCTCCAACCACAACTACAACTGCACCAACCACAACAACAGAGGCACCAACCACAACTACAGTAGCTGGAACCACAACCACAGTTACTCCAACCACAACAACAGAGGCACCAACCACAACAACAGCAGCTCCAACCACAACAACAGAAGCTCCAACCATGACTACACTAGCTCCAACCACAACAACAGAGACACCAACCACAACGACATCAGCTCCAAAAACAACAACAGAGGCACCAACCACAACTACAGTAGCTGCAACCACAACCACAGTTTCTCCAACCACAACGACAGAGGCACCAACCACAGCAACTGTAGCTCCAACTACAACCACAGTTGCTGCAACCACAACTACAAGTGCTCTGACCACAACAACAGAGGCACCAACCACAACTACAGTAGCTGCAACCACAACCACAGTTACTCCAACCACAACAACAGAGGCACCAACCACAACGACAGCAGCTCCAACCACAACAACACAGACAACAACCACAACCTCTACCAATGCTCAAACAACTACAACTGTTCCTGCAACAGCCACAGTAGCCCCCGCAACTACAACAGTGACTAGAACTTCATCTGCTCCTCCAACAACAAGCACCACTAATCCTCCAGCAACATCTAGATTTTTTCCTCCAACAGTGACCACAAGTCCTCCAACAATTACAACTGTTAATCCTACCATATCCACCATTGCACCTACAACTACAGTTTCTTCAACAACACCCACTTCAGCTGCTTCAACAACTACAGCTGTTCCTCTTACAATTACTACTGTTCCTCCTACCATAACCTCAATTTCATCTGCAACAACCACAGTTGTACCCCAAACAACCACAGCCACTCCAACAACCACAGTGGTACCTCTAACAGCAACTACAGCAGCACAAACAACTACAGCTGTTCCTTCAACAACAACAATAGCTGTTCCTCCAATAATGACAACAGTTGCTCCAACTGCTCCTCCTGTCATAACCACAGTTATGACAGCCACAGTTTTTCCAACGACTATCAGCCCTGCACCAACAACCACTGTTGTAACTCAAACAACTACAATTCCTTCTACAGTAACCACAACCAGAACTAGAGCCACAGCTGCTTCCACAAGTACCACCTCAGCTGCAACTGTTCCTCTAACAACAACCATCCTTCCTCCAGCAACTACAGCTATTCCTCCAACAACTACAGTAGTTTCTGCAACTACAGCAGTAGTTACAGAACCAACTACCACTGGTCCTGCAACAGCAACCACAATTACACCAACAACTACATCTGTTCCTCTAACAACAACTATAAATGCTCCAACAACAACAAAACCTGCTTCAACAACCCGTCTTTCACCACGAACAACTACAGTTGCTCCTACAACCACAAAAGTTACTTTAAAAGCAACCAGTGTCACTCAGTCAACTGCTGGTACAACATTAGCCACAATTTTGAAAAAAACCACAAGGACATCTTCTACTGTTGCCCAACCAACTACCACTAGGAGAGCAACCACAGATGTTCCAACCACTACTATTAATGCCAGGACAACTATGGTTGCACATACAACAGTTTCTACAAAAACAGCAACAACTGCCCTTACCACTACTGTAAATGGTTCAAGTGGAGAAATCCACAAGATGAGCTTCATCTCCTTGTTCTGCATGGTGGCTTTGTCACTGTTACTATTGAGCCAGTATGAATATTAAATTTTTCTATTTCTTAAAAGGAAGATATTATTCAAAATGGATTTTGGCACAAATAGGCCTAGAAAATATTATTGATACAACTGAACCTTCAGGAAGTATTGCTTTAGCTAATAGGCTGGAGAATAAGTCTGAAATGAAAACACCTTTCAGCAAGTGAGAAGGATTTAAGAGTTGCAACTTTTTATGTAAATCACTCATTGTTTTTATACCAGCCCAAGGAGACAGATAAAAAAAAATTACTTTTAACACATTTGAGTCCAAGTCCAGCCTTTTTGGATTCAGTTAGACTTTAGACATCTCTTTCATTTTATTTTCACTTTATTTCTTTATTTAAAACAGGGACAATGTGCAAAAAATCACTAAGAAATTCTTTATACCAGGATTTAGTTTCAGTCTGTTGTGCCTAAGCAGGTGAACTAATATGCCAGTCTAAAATCATCACAGTTAGGCATATTATAAAGGTCTTATTTAATTTCATGCGATCACTTAGAAATGTATTTGCATAATTTCCTGTGCTCATGTAAAACTCCCTTCATTCGGGAAACGGTGCTACTGTTCAGAATAAGTAAAAAATATGTTCTGAACAGGAAATGACTTTTGACAGGTTTTTGTGTCACGAAGTGGGATTTCATTTTTGCATGCTGGGAGATGAGATTGCTCATAATTTTATTATTAAAGTTGTGGCATTTTTATTAATATGATTATGTTGGCAGTCTATGAATGTGGGGAAGTGAACTGGCACCAGTAGCAGTAGCAGCATTTCTGGGCATAGAAATGTGGAAGCAAGATTGGTCATGCTGGTCTCTTTTAAAGCTCATGATTCCCCCACAGCTGGCTGACAGCACACAAAGTGAGTTTTTAATGCCCTTCACAGATACCATAAAGTTATTGTAATGTTTTACTTTTATTTTTTAACCTTTTCATCCACACAGAATGAATTAATACATAAATAGATAAACAATATTCGATTTACTGTAAGTGGTAAGATCAGGAAATCCTCAGGAAAAATTTGCTGTGACTAATGAAATCGAACTTTATTGTTCTTGTTCTAAAAAAACATGCAGCAGTAAAAATATAAAAGTTTAAGAAACAAAACAGCTGATATAAAATAGGAATGAATTGTGTCTTTTCACACTGTGAGATTTGAACAAGTCATAACAGAATGCAAAACACAACACTGAATGTAAAGTAAAATGCAAAACTGCACTGCTGTTTGGTTTTCAACTGACATAATTTTCCTATCACCTCTGTTTGGATTTTAACTTCCCTGTTCTGTGCTTCTGACTTGACCACAGAAATTATAAAGCAGCAAAAGCAATTTTATGCTTTTGTAATTTATATAAAATTATATAAGAATATATATACAAAACAAACTGTTATACTGTTGTTGTTGTTTTTTTTGTTCAACTTTGTTTTCTAAAGTTTCTTAAGAAACATTAAATCTTAATTGTACAAATATTGCGTAAACAAAATGAAGCATAGATATAAATACAAACTGGAAGATTTTCTTCAGCCTCACCTGCGTCATCCAATCGGTGCGTCATGTGCTTCTACCACAACCAATCAGCATCGGAGCGCACCTCAATAAATTCCTCCATCTACGGCTCCATCTGCTCACCAGCCGGGCTTCAACCCACCTCCATCCCTTCTTCTCCACCCTTGTTCCTTCATCTTCTTCAGACTTCCATCCTCTCCTTAGCCTCCTCCACCAGTGTCCGGGTCCCGGGGGGAAGACGTATCTAATCCTCATCCTAATCTGCTCATCCAAGCCTATAGCATTTCACAGCGTCCATCTCTTCTACCGGACGCCATAACTTTAATCCATTCATGTTAATTGAAACTTTCTAATTGCAGCTTTTTCTTTGTGATACTTATCCAGTTTTGCTTGGTTTTCCATTTACTTGACTTAGGAAATGTTTCTGTCAGGACTCTGGGTTCTTGGGTTGAGATCCAGTTGAGCACAAATAACTAGTGAAGGTGGAGATTAACCTTTCCTTTTCAAACAGGAAGAAACCTAAGGGTTAGTATGAGAGACAGAAAAATTAAAAAAGAAAATATACAAAGTTAATTACAAACAATCCACGAATAGGGAGCAGAAGGAGGATATGTCAGAGTGGGGACAATCGTTAATATATCTACAAGCAGGGGCGTGCCGTGGTGGCGTAAGGGGATAGCGCGACCCATATTTGGAGGCCTTGAGTCCTCGACGTGGCCGTCGCAGGTTCGACTCCCGGACCCGACGACATTTGCCGCATGTCTTCCCCCCTCTCCTTCCCCGTTTCCTGTCAGCCAACTATCATATAAGGGACACTAGAGCCCACAAAAGACCCCCTGGAGGGGTAAATATATATATATATATATATATATATACAAGCAGCAGAAACGTACAAAAATTACAACCTAATCTACGTGAACTATAAGTGCAGTCAAAAATACACATTTTATGCCCTAAACTTCAAAACTGTGAGTACTTTATAAGCAACGACTGGGAGCTCTATAAGGAAAACCAAAACATTGAATCTGGAGTTTCTGATCCTGAGCAAGCATCAAGTGACAGTGGGGATGACTATCTCAATTTAACAGAAGAAAACCTCCAGCAGTTTGAGTCTGACAGGACAGAAACAAGACATTATAAAACACTGGGCCACACGTCTCTGTATGGAAACTGACCAACCACATCTGATAATGCTAGAGAGTATGACCTGAAGACAATATTCAAATATTTTCAGGTGACTTGCAAGAAACTTGTTTGAATAATGGCCGTAGGGAGAAAGTTATTTTTGTCCAAGTTACATAGTGGGGTATTATATTGGTGCAACTGAGAGTCTGTCCAATGTTTCACTGGATACAGAAGAATCTGAGCAAGGAAGCCAAGTGTCTATTGATTAAGTAATTATTTCAGAATATTTGTTCATCAGTGAGGTATAGATAATGGAAATACTAGTATAAAGACATTAGCATATGTCAAAAAACATTTCAGCTTTCATTTTTGGTGAGTACTTTTGTTCATTTAGTACCACACTGTACGTATTTTTGCCACGTTGTATATGTTTAGAACGACAATGCTTGAGCTTCGATTTTAATGTGTAAACGAGGATATGTAAATCTCCTAGTTGGAAATGCAGAAATGAGTTATTTGTTGTTAATGTTTAATTGATCTTCATCATCTTTGTTTTATTTTTACTCATTTGTAGATTAAATTTAAACATGGTTTAAACGCCTTTATCTAACCATAGTTAACTCTGGACCTGTGAATTATTGCAGAATTGCACAATTCACAGTTCTAGATTGTGTATAATTAACAGACTGTTGTTAATTATATTTTTCAAGTAATCTACTCTTCTGTTTTTTTAAGCAAACATCTGCCCGCTCTCACGGCGACCTTTGTTCATAGCTATGCCATGATTCTGGGGTGCTTAGGCCTTCATCTATATTTTTGTATTTTGATTATTTCCTTGTTAATCTGCTTCATGTTTGAGTTTATAAATCAAGATAAACGTTTTCATTTTGGTCCAAATGCCCACACTAAACTCTATGCCCCTCTGTGAGGCCTGTACTCAGTCAAAGTGCACATAAGGGTACAAAAACACACAAAACTTAGAGTTGTGACAGTACGCATCTGTGTTGTTATGTTATTATGACTTGTTGAAAACAAAACTTGCTTTGTATAGTCACACAACTAAAGAATAATGAAACAAAAATAATTTCATCACTTTACATTTGAATCTGCTTTTTATTTCAAAATGTCACATGAATTGCGGGGGAACCGAAGTCCGGTTGGATGTGAACAGAAACAAAAAATGTAATGTCCAAATTTAGGCAAAGAAGTTAAAGCCTCCAACTAGAAGGTGCTGAAAATGTTATTGTTTTACTCGATAGCCTCCTATGTTGCTCTCTCTTTCCCTAAAAATCTCAAAGACAGGTCCTGTAGTTGTAAAAATATAAAATTATACGTCTGAATCTACATTTAGAAACTCAAAGTACCAAATAGGATTAGAACAACAGTCTCTGCCAGTCATAAAAATATATTGAGTAATCAAAACTCTAAATTCAGTCAAATGTTTTATAAAACCGCAGTAATTATTTTGATAGAGAAAATTAGAACGATTCCATATACCTTAAAGTCTCTTATAATGTGAACTAAGTTCTTGTGCAGCTTTAGACTAACTAGTCAGAAAGATTAATCTACAGAAGAACCTCAGTTTATAAGTGAACATTTGTTTTCTCTATATTAGAGTGGTCTATTCAAAGATGCCAATTGTATTTTTCATAAGAATGGTTACATAAACATGAGGCATCAATTTATACACCAAGTAGAAGAACATATATTCAAAATCTCATCCACCATGAATGAAGTTCTCATGAATTTCCTTGTTCTTCTTTTAATTTGGAACAGACCAAGCACGAAATTCAAACTTTTGCACGCATGTTTTGCATGTCATTTGCTTATCTGACTTCAAGGCAAACATGAAAATATTAAATGAAGTATTTCTGTAACAGAGAGACAAAAGCAAAAGGCCTGAACCTCAAACAGCCTTTTGTTTAAGGTATAAATAATACCTTTAGTGTGGGCTAACTTTGCAGATGGTTTAAATGTAAATGTTTTTCATAATGAAATCAAGAAAAATCAAGGATGTCTCTTGAAGTACATGAGTCTTTCTTTATGTATTTATGACTAAGATTTGTTCCAGGGTTAAATTAGCCATAGTTTTACCAAATAGACAAGTTTGCAAGTACTAACAAAAGTTTGACATGCCGTATTCAAATGTTGCTGCTAATTTTGCACACTAACAGGAACTCTTCTATTCTTAAATTAAAATAAATGGAACTAAGTGTCAAGTGTTGGATTTGCAACTTCAGGAAATTAAAGTTTTGAATGTTTGATTTTTCAGATTCCTGTACTGTCACAATGGACTTTAGATGGATCACTTTAATTCTTGTCACTCTAGCAGGTAAAGTATGTCAAGTCAAAGTAAAGTCTTTAAAACCTTTGTTTCAATCTCACAGAAAACCTACAACCGTTTACATTAGTTACACATGTCTTGTTTCTAAGTGGAGTTTTAGTCAAACAATATGGTTTCTGGATGCCTCTGTAATGTGTGACAAAAGTGGGGAGCAGGTGCTCTGGTGTTATTAGATTTTATTTTGTTATATTTTTCATTCTTCATAACAAGTAGGTCCAGCGAGTACAACAGCAACAACTGCAACAGGTCCAAACACAACAGCAACAACCACAACAAGTCCAAACGCAACCGCAACAGGTCCAAGCACAACAGCAACAACTGCAACAGGTCCAAACACAACAGCAACAACCACAACAAGTCCAAACGCAACAGCAACAACTACAACAGGTCCAAACACAACAGCAACAACTGCAACAGGTCCAAACACAACAGCAACAACCACAACAAGTCCAAACGCAACAGCAACAACCACAACAAGTCCAAACGCAACAGCAACAACTACAACAGGTCCAAACACAACAGCAACAACTGCAACAGGTCCAAACACAACAGCAACAACCACAACAGGTCCAAACACAACAGCAACAACCACAACAAGTCCAAACGCAACAGCAACAACTACAACAGGTCCAAACACAACAGCAACAACTGCAACAGGTCCAAACACAACAGCAACAACCACAACAAGTCCAAACGCAACAGCAACAACCACAACAAGTCCAAACGCAACAGCAACAACCACAACAAGTCCAAACGCAACAGCAACAACTGCAACAGGTCCAAACACAACAGCAACAACTGCAACAGGTCCAAACACAACAGCAACAACCACAACAAGTCCAAACGCAACAGCAACAACCGCAACAGGTCCAAGCACAACAGCAACAACTGCAACAGGTCCAAACACAACAGCAACAACCACAACAGGTCCAAACGCAACAGCAACAACTGCAACAGGTCCAAACACAACAGCAACAACCACAACAAGTCCAAACGCAACAGCAACAACCGCAACAGGTCCAAGCGCAACAGCAACAACTGCAACAGGTCCAAACACAACAGCAACAACCACAACAAGTCCAAACGCAACAGCAACAACTGCAACAGGTCCAAACACAACAGCTCCAAATCCAGCTACAGGTGCTCCAACCACAACAACAGCAACTCCAACCACAACAACTGCTGCTCCAACTATAACAACAGCAGCTGCAACTACAACAACAGAGACACCAACCACAACAACAGCAACTCCAACCACAACAACAGTTGCATTAGCCACAACCACTGCAGCTCCAGCATTAGTAAGGCTGCTGACTTTTAAGTCTGATGAAGTATTCACCTCTGATTTGGGAGACCCATCATCATCAGGATTCCAAACACGCTCTGGACATATAATGAATCGTGTATGTTTACATTTCTTATTCACATAACAATTTACACTGTACATTTTAAAAATGAATTCTACTACATAAATTACTAATCTGTTGTATGTTTATAAAGGATATTTTGTGTTTCTCTTCAAACTAAAAATATGAATTAAGTTTTCTTCTAAATTAGAAAAAGACATCCTAATCTTAAATGATTATAAATCCTAGTACTTACCTAGAATAGGTCTAATTTTTCTCAAGCATAACAACATATAATTTAATTTGTTTTCTTTTAAAGAAGTACACAGAATTTCTATATAAACCAATGTAACAAAATGTATTAATTGTACTAATGATTTTAGTAAGAAAAACTTTGAGAAACATATTTTTAAAAATTGTACACTTAACATTATTTTTCTCCACGTAGCTTGACCCACTTTTCAGAAGAGCTTTCCCCTCATTCCAAAAGACTGGAGCCATGAGATTCAGGTAATTTCCTTGTAGTTTGCTCAAGAAATTAGAAAAACTTTGTAGGAAGGCACTTGTAGACAATAACTAATTATGCTAATACATTTGCAGGGCTGGATCAATAATCAACTCTGTGGATCTTGAATTTGAATCATCATCTACTACTAATGATACACTAATTAAAGACATTTTGGTTAATGAGGCTTCAAACATCACAGAATTCAACGTACTAGCAGACACGGTTGCTATTAGTGACCCAGGTAAGAAAAAATAAATAGATGTCTGAAAATTCTATATTTATGCAAATAATGAGAGAAAGAAAGCAATGACTGAACATTTATGAAAAGTAGATAGAGTGACACAAAATTTATGGAAAACTTGTTTGAAAATTAGCTGATTATACAAATTTTTATGAAATTATAAATACTATTAATATAAACCTTAAAAATTGAGTATTCAATTGTTCTTTTAAACTGTGCATAAGTGATAACTACGATAAATGTCACAGATCCTGCATCCACAACAACAGCTCCAACTACAACCACTGCAGCTCCAACCACAACAACCACTGCAGCTCCAACCACAACAACAGCTGCTCCAACCACTGCAGCTCCAACCACAACAACAGCTGCTCCAACCACTGCAGCTCCAACCACAGCAACAGAAGCTCCAACCACAACAACAGCGGCTCCAACCACTGCAGCTCCAACCACAACAACCACAGCAGCTCCAACCACAACAACAGAAGCTCCAACCACAACAACAGCGGCTCCAACCACTGCAGCTCCAACCACAGCAACAGAAGCTCCAACCACAACAACAGCGGCTCCAACCACTGCAGCTCCAACCACAACAACCACTGCAGCTCCAACCACAGCAGCTCCAACTACAACAACAGGAGCCCCATTTGTACCCACTACAACTACAACTGAACCTCCTGCTCCAGTGTATGTTCTTGCAGCAACCATTATTGAACCATATGATGAACAACTTGGAAACAAATCCAGCAAATTGTTTATGGATCTTGAGAAAAAAGTCATAGAAACAGTAAGTACCAAACAGCCATGTCTATTTTATATTTGCAAAGATTCAGTAAACATCTATTTTGAATGATTCAAATTTATTCTTCGTTCTTATGGTTGCATTCAATGTTATTTCCTACAGTATGACTTAATCTACAAAAAGAAGTTTGGAATCCTCTTCAGTCATAGTTTTGTCATTGCATTTAGGTAAGATTTAAATTGTACTTCTTTTCTTTCTGCAAGCATATTTGTGATCTGAATGATGATTTATGTTATTTGATGAAAAAGAGCCAAAATATTATAGGTTTTTTATTTTCTGTTTTTTTCTTAACTTGTTTTATTTATGGTTATGTTGCAGAATTTCCACACAATCTGCACGATTGACTACTACTGAAGCAGAAGTGGGGTTGGAGTTTAATAAAACTACAACTTCTGACAATCTCCCAAAGAATGAAGTTGTACAAGAAACCTTACGCAAGGCGATAAACAGCACCACTTTCAACGTTACATTCATTCCTAACACCATTAATATAATAAGTAAAAAAATTTTAACACTATGCAAAAACATAAACATGTAGCCTGTTTTGTACTTTCAATCAGTCTGTGACGGTTTAGTTTTGATGAAACACAAAAGGGACTTTTTAAAAACACCAAAATGTTAAATTTCAAAGAGTTTCAACGTTATTCTTTGACATTTCAAGTTTTTGCAAAAAATTAATTGTTCTGAGTCTTACCAGAAAAAAAACGAACAGAAAACAATACAATTTTCTAATTTGAAATATGTGCTGCCTTTTACCTACTAGATTATGTTACATTGGATTTGATTTAACATGAACCAATTTTTAAAAACAATCTTTCTGACTAAAGCATCTTTTTGTGTTGCATTTTTATCCTTTATTTCTGGCAGACTCTCCTTTGACAACCACAGCTCCCAGTACAAATTCTAGCATTACTGCTATAACTGCAAACACTACAACTACACCAACTACACCTACAACTGTGGAGTCAACGATAAGAAGGCGACTGACTTTTCGGACTGCTGAGACCTTCACAACTGATTTACTGAACCTGTCTTCTACAGCATTTAGGAATCGAGCTGCACTTTTAAAGTCCAATGTAAGTGTTGTTTTACCTGGCAGTTAAATATTTGTATCATTATTTTTACAGGAAATTGCCTTTAAATGTAACAGTTTTTGGGGTCATAACCTTTCAATTTTACAAAAGAACAATCAGGAAAAATATATTTTCAGAAAATAAAAATTGTAGTTATACATGAAGAGGCCAATTCAGGCTGTGAAGATCCAGTATTGCTGCAACATACATAATCCAAATTTTGATTCGATTCTCATTTTCTCATTTTCTTTAAATGGGTAGATTTAAGTAAATCAAAACGATAAATAAAATACCAAAAATATTTAAACTATGATTAGAACTGTCCATCCACTAACTAATACACTAATACAGAAATCATGAACAAATTAAACTCTCTTTTGTTCAGTTTTCTTTCTTCAGATAGGTTTTTTGTTCAGCATGTATCAGTTTAATTTAATTTCAGTAAAACCTCTCAAAGACTCAAAAACATCACGTTCTGCTCCATAACCTTTAGGCATAAATGGAAGATTATTAAAAAGTAAAAAGCATTGAGCCAGAATACATTTTATCAAACTATGAAAATATTAAGAGCATGGGGGGAAAAAACTAAAAAAAAAAAGTAAAGCAAAAATAGTCTGGATATAAATGGTTTCCTTCTAAAGCTTATTCAGACGTCACATCCTCGAGAAATAGTTTGCAATAGTTTAGCATTTGTCAGTAGGTGAAGATTCCTCTCATCTATGATATATACAGTATGATATATGTGTGTGTGTGGGCGTGTGCATGCATGCGTGCGTGTAACAGATGGTTTAGTTTTAATAATACAAATATTTCAAACTTTGTGCTTAGTTTTGAATTTTTAAATTTAAAATTAACCATTTACAAAAATCTTACATCTGTCTTTCTGCGTGCAGCTTGAACCATTCTGCAGGAATGAGTTTCCTTCATTGCGTAACTTCACTGTGATTTCATTCAGGTATGATTTGCAAAGAAATTCTGATTATTGTTAAATATATATGTGCACCAATTAACTGATATTTTTTTATGCTTGCAGCAATGGGTCAATTGTCAACAACATTGATCTTGAATTTGCAACAGCATCCGCTCCTAATAACACTAAAATTGTGGACGTTTTGGTCAAAGCAGTTTCAAACATCACAGTTTTTGTTATTGACAAAGGTTCGATTGTCGTGGATGTCACATGTAAGCCAAATTACATTCACATAAAAGAAAATATATTATGTAAAATATACAAAGTTTGCTCAATCTCAGAGAAGTTTGATAAAATAATGTCCTGGTTCTCTTATTTGTTACCTTTGAGTCAAACTAATATTTTATGTATATTGATGTTTGCTGGAAACCTGCAATAATGAATTAAAGAATTTGTAATTAATCAAGATGCATCATATTTGTACCAGGTAGGTATACTTGAAACAAAGACAGAGTTCCAATTCCAACTTATTTCAATCATGACTAAATCCACACATAGAAAAATGAGTTTTGAATTATGACTATATAAAATTTGTACTTGAATTTAGAGGAAGATTGAATGTTATGGCTTTTATGAAGGGGTTCATCCAACCACTGCAATTCAGATGCAGTGAAAATAAAAATGTCTTTGTGCCACTAAGTGGTCAAGATGTTTTTGGTCCATGGAGTTGGGGGCCAGCAGCAGCCGATTTCGAATTAAAGTTGCAAGAGGCCCTAAAACAACTCATTCTGGAAGGAGAAGAACTGACCAAACTGAAATCTCATTATCCAAGAATGATTTTGTGCAAAAAAAAAAATTGCAATGAGAATGTTTTGTATAGCCAGACGTGTCCTAACCTGTTCAAAGAAGCATAAAATGACATAATAGGAAGTGCATTTACCTCTTTGACTCCCAGAAAGCTAGAAAAAAACGGTATTGCTCATTCTGGTGTGAAATGGCTGAAAATATCTTGTTAATACAAAGGGACCTATGTACAATGTCAGACTTGCTGACTTTTATAATTTTCTTCTCACCTCATTGTCTTTAGATCCTGAAAATGCCAAAGCCTTCAAAGCATCCAATCAAGATGAGACCAGCATCACTCTGCAGTGGAATGAAATAAACAACAATATCAGCTTTATTCTCCAGTTTAATGGCAGAGAGACATCCATCAGAGCACCAGATGGAGATGGACCAGTAAACCACACAGTGTCATCTCTCAGTCCTGGAACCAAATACACATTCACTCTCTTCTCTGTGTTTAACAATATCAGGAGCAGTGGAGTACAGCTTGCAGCTGCCACTGGTAAGATATTTAACAAAATCCCTACGTAGTATTAATGCCAATCTGTACAGTTTTGTATTTGGCACCAGTGATATACATGTATCAATTTCATCTTAAATGTTGACAGAGTTTTTATATTTGTCTGAAATTATGTCAGAAATGACCCAATTGTTGCACCTTATTCCAGAGACCAGATGCCTGTTTGTCATGAACATATTTCTTGCCCTTAGCGAGAAGCATCAACTGGCCAAGACATTATTATATTGTTCGGGATGACTTAAATATTCAGAAAAGCATTTTTTTTAATATATTAAAGAAAACTCTGTTTTCACAACAGAAAAAAACTAATTTTGGTATTAAATACAAAAAAATGTATCTACCACAAAAGGGAAATTCAGGTGTAATACAAAATGACTTGTGACTGTAAAAAAAAAAACTTCCTGTATTTTCTTTCTTTTTATACATTTGAAATACCACTGAAATGCATATGAATAAATTGCCTCTCATCATGTTGTGGTTTTAGCTCCTATAAATGCAGATGACTTCAGAGCATCTAGTCAAGATGAGACCAACATCACTCTGCAATGGAATAAAATAAACAACAATATCAGCTTTATTCTCCAGTTTAATGGCAGAGAGACATCCATCAGAGCACCAGATGGAGATGGACCAGTAAACCACACAGTGTCATCTCTCAGTCCTGGAACCAATTACACATTCACTCTCTTCTCTGTGTTTAACAATATCAGGAGCAGTGGAGTCAGCATTACAGCAGCTACAAGTAAGATCCAAAATTATGTGGCTTTTAATACCAAACCTAAAGAACCACTCAGTCAGCAACACCGGGGCAATAGTGGATGCTTTTTAGTCCCAGGTTGATACAGCAACTGTGTCTTCACTAAATACATTAGTCATTATAAGAAGTTTTCCCTACTCATTGTCCAACGTGGTCAAATCCATGGCAACAATCTCAATTGGTCGTGACGCCAATAGACGACTCATGAAAGTGCCCGAAGCTACATTTGTAGCAACCTGGCACCACTTACATTCTTGTACCCAACTGTACAGGAGGCAGTTTGTGACGTGTCCTGATACAAGGACTTGATTTACCCATTACTCATACTGTGCCAAACATTTCCTTCCAACAGTTGCTCGAAAGAGGACATGAGGAAAACATATGGTAGAAAGTTTCCTCTATATGGTTGCATCTAATGAATAGTGGACTAACAGTAAGGTAGATAGAAGACAGCTAAGATTTGGAGAAATGAGACTGATGAACCATCTTAAAATGGTTAACTCATCCTCAGTTTGTACTCGACAAATTGTACAAATGATATAATCTATAACCAGATATGCAAAACCCTGAATATAATAGGAAAAATAGAAAAACTGCATATGCCAAACCATTTCCTGAACTGAACTCATATTTTTTGTGAATATTTATCTAAACGGTTTGTAAGTGATCCAATAGAGTATAAAGGCCAAACAGAGCAAAGAAGGGCACAAGCAAAAAGTTATTGTGTATGCAGACCTCCAGTATAATGCAGTCAGAATAGTTATAGTGGTCATAATAACAGGACCAACGAACAAGATTTCTAAAGTTAAATATCAAGTAATAGACGTGAAAGTTTGGCAAAACAACACGCTCCTCCTCCTGCAGTTTAGTTTTCTGAAGATAGATTCTTTTATTTTTTTATAACTATGACTTCCAGATGAGCAAAATTGTTGATACTTTTAAAAGTGAGGTTAGTTATGTCTAAGGCTCGCTCTAATTGATGTTCAACTGATAGCCTAAAAAACTGCAGAAATTATTAAGAAACACTAGAGCAGAAGAAGGTGATTCGTTTGGGATGGAGACATAAAGCAGGAGATCATCTGCATAGAGAGAGACCCTGTGCTGCATAGCTTCTGTCAAAATTATAGATATATCTTTGCTACTGTAAAGCACAGCTTTTTCCACAGTAAGCACACATTTGGGTTATACCTCCAGGAGCAGAGTAGAGAAAATAAAAAGCTTTCTAATGTTGATGTTAACAATGAAAGATATGGACTTTATATGAAGGTTCACTCCAGAAAATAATAGGAAATTGTGCTCAAGTCACTTCTCTATCCATGTCCTCCTTGGCATAAAACTTTCATAGGAATTAAAGTTTCTCACTAGTCCAGCATAGTAACACAATTTATGATTTGTAGTCTATTTGTTCATATGACCAGGAACCTAATGCCGTCTGATTTACAAGGATAAAACATGAGTGGAATCTGTGAACATTTACTCGCAGAAGGTTAATGGAATGTTTTGTGTTTTATAAGATGCAAAAGTCTTTAAATCAAAGTTAAATATTAATATATGTTTCTTCTTCTGATTCAAGGTCAGATCAGGTTAGCTGGTGCTGGATTTTCTCGATGTTCTGGAAGAGTTGAAGTCTACCACAACAGTACCTGGGGAACGGTCTGTGATGATAACTGGGACTTAAATGATGCCAATGTGGTCTGTAGACAGTTGGACTGTGGAACGGCAGTGAATGCTAAAATTCAAGCTTTCTTTGGTCAAGGAACAGGACAGATCTGGCTTAATGATGTTTCATGTTCTGGGAATGAAGCTTCACTTACACAGTGTGGGCACGGAGGATTTGGGACACGCGACTGTGGACACTGTGAGGATGCTGGTGTCATCTGTTCAGGTAAAACTATTTTTCATGTCAGAAAGAAAAACCCTCTGTTTTGCTCAAATGATTTTATTTTCATCTACATCCAAAACTTCAATGAGCACAAGGAAATAAATGGATTTGTTTTGGCAAGTAAAAACTATTTAGTATGTTATAATATTTATTTCAGTAACTCAATTTCCAGATTTCCAACTTATGTAGAGGAATTACCCACTGATTGATATTTTCTGTAAATTTTAAAGATTTGTCACTATTTTTTATGATGATGATGAGAATATTGCATAAGATCAATTACCAAAAAAAAACAACTTATGATTACAATATGTGGGCCTGATAATAAGTATGTTTATTACCTGCCTAAAGATTGAGGCTAAAGTCTTTAGTGACTTTTTCAAGTGAAGAAATACATTAATCCATATACATCTAAAGACATTTTTTCTTGACCCAGCTTGGAGTCGATTGCAAAGGATGACCTGTATGTTTAGTCAGCTAAAGTCCATGTAACTTGCCAGTCTTCATCAAAAAACTCTTGCAATAAATCTTCCTTCGAAGCATTAAGTCCATCTTGAGATCTTGAATTCTCCTGTGGCCGTACGAGACAGGGTCTCCTAAGAGTTTTTCTTACCTCTGTGCACGGTCCAGTACAGTTTCACTGATCTCATCTGTGCTTTTGAAAGATTTGATCTAACAGGACAACCCCTCTCCTTCCTCCTGAGTGTTTTGCCAAAACCATGGGAAGATTAAACTTTTAGTTTACAAGATGGCAAAATTCATGAACAACTACAGTACATATTCTATTTACAAGAACAATTCATAACATGAATTTATGACTTGCACACATACACATGCAAAAGGAATAAATTCCCAGCCATTTAACTTACAAAACACAATTTGAAAACTACACAGTCCGATATACAAATACAAACTATGAGCAGAATTTGTGAAAATATATTTGCTGAAAGTAGCTGGTTTTTCTTGCATTTCAGAAGATGCAATATTGTTTAAATCCAATCCAAATAATATATGTTTCTTCTTCAAGATCAGATCAGGTTAGCTGGTGCTGGATTTTCTCGATGTTCTGGAAGAGTTGAAGTCTACCACAACAGTATCTGGGGAACGGTCTGTGATGATTATTGGGACTTGAACGATGCCAATGTGGTCTGTAGAGAGTTGGGCTGTGGAACAGCAGTGAATGCTAAAATTGAAGCCTTCTTTGGTCAAGGAACAGGACAGATCTGGCTTGATGATGTTTCATGTTCTGGCAATGAAACTTCACTTACACAGTGTCGGCACAGAGGATTTGGGACACACAACTGTGGACACATTGAGGATGCTGGTGTCATCTGTTCAGGTAAAATTTACTTCTACTTCTGAAAAAATGCAACATTCTTTTGAAATCGTTTCATTTCTATTTACATAAAATAACCTACCAGAAGGAAACAAATTTAATTTTTTTTAAACTCAGTAGCTACTTGATTGTGCTATAAAACACAACTCACTGTGTGGCTCAGTTACTCTACTGGGATAATAGTACATTTATTTCTATTACATCAAGTAAGATTTAAAGAAGGACTTGAATAAGTACAATTTCTTAATATTGTCAAATAGAATATTAGAAACCATTTGGGGCATTTTGTTTTGTAAGAGGAAACATTTATATAAAGTCTCCAGGTGAAACAACAGCTCAATTTAACAATTTAAACACTCATTTCAACCCGATTATTTTAAATGTAGTGTTGAATTCCCATGTTACAAAGTAGACAGTTCCTTGATAGTTGTGCAGGAGTCTATATTTCTTCTATTCATAAACATATAGTTGTATAATTGAGCATCTGTTTGCAGGCGTTTTTACCTGCGAGTGTAAATGTAGAGTTGGGGGCCAGCAGCAGCCTATTTGGATTTAAAGTTATAAGAGGCCCTAAAACAATTCATTCTGAAAGGAGCAGAACTGACCAAACTGAAATCTCATCATCCAAGAAGGATTTTGTGCAGAAAATGCAATGAGCATGTTGTATATAGCCATAGACGTGTCCTAACCTGATCAAGGAAAATAATGGGTCACCTTTAAGGAAGTGCATCTACCTCTGACTCCAAGAAAGTGAAAAACAAAACAGTTTTGTTCAATCTGGCATTAAATAGCTACAAATATTTTGGTAATACAAAGTGACCTATGTACAATGTCAGACTTGCTGACTTTTATAATTTTCTTCTAACCTCATTGTGTTTTTAGAGCTTGAAAATACAGATGGATTCAAAGCATCCAGTCAAGATGAGACCAGCATCACTCTGCAGTGGAAAAAATTAAACAACAATATCAGCTTTGTTCTCCAGTTTAATTGCAGAGAGACATTCATCAGTGCACCAGATGGAGATGGACCAGTAAACCACACAGTGTCATCTCTCAGTCCTGGAACCAAATACACATTCACTCTCTTCTCTGTGTTTGAGAACATAAGAAGTAGAGGAGTACAGCTTACAGCTGCCACTGGTAAGATGTTTAACAAAATCCCTACGTAGTGTTAATGTCAATCTGTACAGTTTTGTATTTGGCACCAGTGATATACATGTAACATTTGCATCTTAAATGTTGCTTAAGGTTTTATATTTGTCTGAAATAATGTCAGAAATGACAAAATTGTTGTACCTTATGCAAGTTTCAAAAGTTCAAATGGATTTCAACCAAGTATTAAAGAAGTTTATATAAACTTCTGTTTTCAAGACAAAGAAATATATTTCTGCTGATTCTGGTATTAAATTTCTGGCATTAATTATTTTTCTACTTGTGCAATCTTTTATATTTAGATGATGCAGTCAAAAGCTGTACACCAAAATTCACATATTAGCATTCCTGAAAAGAAAAACCCAAATGCAAATTACTACTACAAATAATGAGTAGTGGAGCTTCACCATTTCTTGCTTTTTCATTGCAGTTCAATGAATCACAATAGAAACATGCCACATTTGGCACATCTTGCCCTCCCCCTTTAGTAGGTCCTGCTAACGGAGATGAAGCGCGTTGGAGTAGAGTGGGGGAGAATATTTAAAGCTTTTTCCATGGACAAGGGGCTTTAGTGACATGAATAAACTGCCTCTCTTCATGTTGTGTTTTTAGCTCCTAAAAATGCAGACGGCTTCAGAGCATCCAGTCAAGATGAGACCAGCATCACTCTGCAGTGGAATAAATTGAACAACAAAATCAGCTTTGTTCTCCAATTTAATGGCAGAGAGACATCCATCAGTGCACCAGATGGAGATGGACCAGTAAACCACACAGTGTCATCTCTCAGTCCTGGAACCAAATACACATTCACTCTCTTCTCTGTTTTTAACAATATCAGGAGCAGTGGAGTCAACATTACGGCAGCTACCAGTAAGATGTTCTTCATTTTTATGTCACAAAGAAGGAATCTTTAAAAAGCACTACAGATATTCTATGAAAATATATATAATATAGAAATGTCTTACTACGCATTTGCTGTGCAATCTAACAATGAAAGAGTTAGTGTTAGAATAATTATGTATTGTTATCATTCTTACATTAGTAATTTTACTCGTTTGTTTTTCATTCATAGGTTTAGTATTCACACCCCAGAGAGGAAGAGTCTGTTAAACTGTAGACCTTGAAGCTGCAGCTGTTTCTAATCTAGGGATCCTCCTTAAAGGGCTTGTGTGTGTTAGTTACTGCATTCTCTCTTCTTGTTACTTTAAAATAGGCCCCCTTGATTTATTACCTCCACATTCCATTTTTTGTATTAAATGTCTTGTTCTAATGCAGAGAGTCAGAACGCATGGACTCCTTGGAGAAGTGGTTTGCTATGCTTTCTCCTTTTGCAAAATACTTGATTGAAAACTAAAACGTTGTTTGTGGTTGTCTTTTTATAAAGATTTGAAATATACCTATCAGTTAGAGTGAAATGTGAAGAATAAAATGATGCAATAACCTATTTGCACATAACATTTTGACTGAATTTCAGAATCTTTTGCAAAACTGTCAAATAGTTTTTCTTGTAGACATGATTATCTAAGATGATTTTGGGGGATTTTATATTATTTTTTATGATTTGGTCATGTACTAAGTTTTCTGTGTAAAAGCCATATTAAAATCTATGTCTAGGGTTTCTAGTGGGCTTGGAATCTGTTAACTGCTTGCAGTTCTAGTTTGTTTTTTTCTTCTTGAACCCCTCCCCCCCCAAAAGTTATATTCTAATCTAAGCTAGTTGAATCTAAATTTCTCTTTCTACAAGAAAAAATCTTTAATGCCCTAATTAATTTCAAAATAAGGTGTGCAAAAAGTCATGGATTTTCTCTTAAAGTCCTGAGATATTTATTTTATTCCTTTTGCTTTTTCCGGTATTGACTAATTGATAGAGATCTAACAGTGTAGATTTATAGTCAGTTATTCGTAAGATTTCTTAATTTAATTAGCTGAAATCTTTTTTTTTTACGTTAATGTTTGTTTAAAATTTGCTTCGTTTCTGACATATTTTCTCCCATTCTTGTTTTGACAGGCTCCAGAGCTACATGTGGTCAATCATCCAGGGTTTGCAAATGTACACTGGTGTCTGATTCATGTAAACAAACATCGAGATCTTCTCTACTCAAACAGCAAGACTTTACAAGAGTTGCATCTTTCACATCTGTTGAAGACCCTTTAACAAGGGACTTACTGAACTCATCTGTAACCTTCAATAATATGTCTTCCCTGATAAAGACACAGGTGAATGCTGTCCGTTCAAAATGTGCCTTATCTATCTGTTCACAGTTGAATCCGTCTCTTCTGGTGATTCACTCTGACTTCTTTTCTGCTTCTGTAGCTTGAACCATTCTTCCAGAAAAAGTTTTCTTCTGCCTTCTTCTCCATGGAGGTTTCTACAATTAGGTAATTTTACTTCCACATCGTAGGTCAATTTAAATTTAAACTCACTGAATATGTTGTTTCCTTTTTGATTATGTTTCCAGTAAAAGCTCACTTGTCCACACCGTGAACCTTAAGTTCAGAGGCACGTCTGTTCCTGACGATAATGAGATACGGGATGTTTTGATGGAGGCGGCTTCGTCTGTCGTCGACTTCAGAATCGAAACGAAATCGATCAGCATTCTTGGCAAAAGTAAAAATCTGTGTTTGTAGAGTAATATCACTTTATGATATCTCTGTCCCATGGAGGAAAAGATACAAGAAAGTGCACAGAGATGAAGAATGTGGTGCAGGTGCCAGACATCTACAGGAGTGTTATATTGATTTTGGGTCAACTATTTGTTTGATTTTTTAAAATTTCTTTAAGGTTAAACTTCATTTAAATACAACAACTGTGAATATTCTATCTTCTTCACAAGATAAAAATTTTTCATACAGGCAATCAAATAGCTAGCATGCCACTTACAAAGATAAGTCTAAAAAAAAAGCAAGTTATTTATCTGGAACTAATTTGTTTTTTTCTCTATTTACAGCTTGAGGTGTGGAAAACCTGAAGATCGGCCTCGAGTCACTATGGTTTAAACCAAATGCACAAGTGCATGTTATTACATATTACTCCTTGTACTAAAGCTTAATGTCTATAAAAATACAATTATTGTGCTGTAATAATTGGATTTAGACATGTAGCAATTATTTTATTTGCTGCTGAGGGGAAGGCATGCTTTAAACATTTATGTTCTACTCAAACATTAACTGTTTATGTAATTTTATGGTCTTTTCTGAGTAAAAATGAAAAAAAATCAATTGTGATTAAAAATGTAACTTATATCTTGAGATGCTTCTAAGCCTTGACTAACTCCTATTAAGCTTATAATATTTATAAAGTTGTATTCAAAGAGTGCTTAAAATAGCACTGGTATGTTTCATTTTAATTTTCAGTCTTTAAAATGAGAAAATAAAAGTGATTACAAAACGAAGGTGTGTTCTCTCATTTTGGTTTTTGTAGCTAAAATGAATCTTAGTGGAAACTAGACGTAAAGGTGATCAACCTACTGTACGAGTTTCACCTTTCTCAACAGTGGGTCAGGTTTGGGCGCATTCGTAAGTCTGGGAAAGGCTTTTAGTTTATTTAGGTGAAGAGTCTCTTTGTTGGTCATTGTTTCTCTATCACCATTAAATCCTATTGACCAGACATTGTCTTGGTAGCACAAAGAAAAGCCAGGACTTACTTGCAAAAGGGACTTTCTGCAGGCCAGATATTGAGATGGGAGTGACTAATCATTAGCAACAACTATGGTAGTGAGAAAAATCCATCTGAGAACAAAAGCTTCAGACAAACAGTGTTTCAGACAAAAAAAATAATAAAAACAAGAGAGCAGATACAATCAAGACTGATCTCACTGTGGAAGATCTTTGGGAATGCTACCAGTGAAGCCAAGCAATTTCACTATCACAGTTAATATGAACGGTTCAGGTTTGGGAGGTTTTTCATCCAGAGAACTGTTTCCTTGTTCATTTAACTCTTAAATCAGTCAACTCTAATTGTTCTGCAATACTTCTTGTCACATAACAGCATCTGAATAAACAATAAAGTTCCCAAATTACTGATCAGGCTTAAAAAAATTTTTTTAAAAAACTAAAATTACAGCAGCTCAGTTCTTTGAAAATTAAAACAATTAAAAATGAAAGTAATAACTGGATTCTGTGGGAAGTGGGAATTTCTCAGTTTGTGGCGATCTGATAAAAAACTGTGCGGATTTTATTTTGGTATTGCCACTGCCTATACCATAAAAGGTAAACCGGAAGAGGAAAACGCAGGGATTATAGCGTGTACTCAGCATCCTTGGTGCACCGAGCATCCTTAAAATAAACTCTTCGTGAAATCTGCCTGGATTATTCTTTTTTGGGATAAAACACCTTTTATTACCGAGGACTGATTTATTGTTTCCGTTGAGGAGGGGCTGTTGTTGTTGCGGACTGTCGCTGCAGCAGGACACCCACAGTCTGTGGAAGTGGGACAGCGGAACAGATGGCGTATCCAAGCCGGTCCGCAGGGCTTTGTCCAGCACAAGAGACAAGGTGCCATCATTAACATAGTTCGCTTTTACAGCTTGTTTTATTTTTGTGCGACTCTCTCCTCCATCATACACAATCAGCCATGTTGGAGTGACTGGATGCAACTGGAGGACCGAAACGCGTCCGTGTACCGCCTGAGCCGAGACCAACCCCCCGCCGACTTAATCCCCTTTAAGTCCGTCTGGGTGAACAATGGTCGACAACCGCTACGCCACTGCTCTGGTCATCGCCTGCGTGCTGAGCATCCTGGCCACCGTGTATCTGTCGGTGGCCATCGGCACGCAGCACTGGTACCAGTACAGCAGCCCCACCGTGCGCGGCGAGGCCAACGTGTCCGAGCTGCGCTCCCTCTACGACGAGTTCATGACCGGGGAGTTCGACGAGAAGACCTACAGCGACACGCTGTTCCGCCTCAACGGGACCGTGGGGCTGTGGTGGCGGTGCGTGCTCGTCCCACCCTCTGCCCACTGGAACAGGGAGCCAGGTATGTGGCTGTGACCCTCCCCCCCACACACACACCTAGTTGCCCCAGTTCCCTGAGACACACCTGCAGTCATACCAGAGCTGCACGCCTTTCACTGCAGCTGTCGCCGCAGATGTGACTCATAGCTGTTGGACCTGGAATCATCTATTCTAATGAACTGAATTGCATGTGCCAAAAACATGAGTCACTGCAGGTTGATGAAGGATAGGCAGGGTTAGGCCACATTCATTTCGTTTCAGTATCAGTTCGATTGTTGATTTTTTTCCCCAGGTGCCATTCTTATCAGTTTTGTTTTTCATTATACAAACGCGACGCCACTGTTCTTGTCATCGCCTGCGTGCTGAGCATCCTGGCCACCGTGCATCTGTAGGTGGCCGTCGGCAGCATCTCTGGTACCAGTGCAGCAGCCAATGTGCTCACTTTCACCCAAACACTCAGAACCATGACAAAACAATATGAGCTCTACTAGAAAAGCAATAAGCACCAAATAGTTCCAAAAATACCAGACCAGACTCAAAGGTCACAATATGCGCATGTATAAGAGTTTTGGAATAAACATATTCAACACAAACTACAGTTAAAAACCAAAATAGAATAGAATAGAATGACTTTATTCATGGGAAATGGGATGAATCGCAGTTACAGCAGCATAGAGACAAGACACACAACATCCACCACTGAGTAGCAATGTAGACAAAATAAATAAGAATAAAATATGACATGCTGTCAATATAAAAAGCAGCTTAGAGCAGTCCTTGCAAGGATTCAAAATGCAGAACAGACCAGCCATGTGCATACCATTGAGGTATGCACAATTATGAAAAATTATTAAATTCCCTCTGAGATCATTGATTACCACACTCCAGTCTGGTAGGTGGCTGTAAATGCACCTTCAGTTGGTTGCCATCCACCAATAAAAAGCAAAAGAAGAAGAAGAAGTAGGTTCCCAGGTGTCTCATATCAAGGATCAGTGTTGCACAGAAAAGGAGAAAGCCCAACTTTGCCACAGGGGCCTTAACACCACAATAAAGTGAAAAGGTCTGGCTGAACATGATGTTATTGGATAACTTATTTACTGAAGTGGTACATACCATTGGTTTATGAGCTATGAACAAATAACTCAACCGAATTTGATTAACATCTGAAGTGGAATCTCCCAACATGGCTGCAATTTGTGTTTTCTCATTTATGAAGCATAAATACAGTTATTCCACTGATTGGCAAATTGACGGATTGATGCAACAATGTCGCATTTCTTTGCGACATTGTTGGATTTTTAAACACTACACCCAGTTTTGCACCAGTTAACTGCATTTTCTGACTTGTACTCAAAGTAAACAACTGAATCTATGGTGACTTTCAGATGCAAAGATCTTGCTGGAGTGTCGAAACTTCACTCTGCCGGAGCAGTTCACCCCTAAATACAAAGAGCCAGGGAACCACAACAGTGGAGAGGACATGCTCCGCACCTGTACGTTCAGAAGACACACACAACAAAATCATCCCGTTATATGACCACAATTTGCATGACAATGAACATGTACTTCTTCATCAGAGTGTGGTTTACTAATGACGTGTCTCCTATGAAAAGATTTGTGGAGGTGCCAATTTCTGCTCCCACTGGCGTCTCTCGGTCTGGTTGTGCTGGCGGGCCTGATTGGGTTTTGCGCCTGCCTTTGCAGAAGTCTCACTCCCACATTGGGCATCGGAGTTCTTCATCTCTTGGCTGGTAAGACCGGTTTCTCTGCATCTCAAGCCAGCAATTAATGCAGTCAGTAATTTATGACTTTAAATAAGATGTCAGCGCAAACTTTTCAAAGGGTGACCTACTTGTCAATGTTTCCTGTTGACTATGTGCCAGCATGTATAGTACTGTAAAAAAAAAAAAAAACAACAACTAATTAAATCATTCCTGCTTTAATTAACTTCCGTAAAACCAGACCTTCTAGAACAGATTTCTGAAGCTCTCTTAAGGGTTTTTATGGTCATTGGCTTAAGATGTAGAATTATGGCTCTACATCTTATATAGGTACTTATAGGTACAGTATATAGTTAACTTTTCTGGTACAAGTTTAGACATCATTTTTGCTTGGGACTCAAAATGTACTAACAAAATATATGCCACACAGGTACACCACTGCCACCCTGAATGGAGCAACTCAAATCATCCTGGAAAAGTTTTTCTGATCTGTTACTGTCCAATTTTGATGAGCCTGTGTGAATTGTATGTTTAGTTTTCCTAATTTTAGCTGTCTGGACTGGCATCTGGTGGGCTCTTCTGCTAGCCCATTGGTTCAAAGTTAGCATTCTGAGATAGTGTTCTCCATACACTGGTACTAAAGTGTTTTATTTGAGCTTCTGCTGCCTGTCTGTCATCTTAAGCTAATTTTTCTGTACTCCTTTGACATCAACAAGATGTTTTAGGCCACAAAAAATGTTCCCCACTAATCGTCTGCATTTCGGTCCACATGCAAAGACACTTCAATCCAATTTATTCCAGAATCTAACGCTTAGTTTGAACTTCAATGGGTTGGCTTCATCTAATCTAACTGCCTAATTCATTAAGTTTCAGGCCCTTTGAATTATTCACTAGTTTTATAATAACCAATTAGAAATGTGTATCTAATAAAGTGGCCAGTGAGTGTGTACGTAAAACGGATAAAGAAATGGAAAACATCTAACCCAAAGTAAGCGCAAAAGAGCATAAAACAGAGTAATGAGATGCTGAACAGAAAGTTCATTGACTGACTACAGTAAAAACTTGTGGTTTGGTAGTTTTATTCGGTGAGCAACGTTGCAGCTTCTTATCAAAGCCTCTTCAGATTTTCATCTAGGAAGTGACCGACTTTCCATTTCTATACATGCATACCAAGAATTTAACAGCATGGATTGGAGCATGACTGATTGGAGTTCAGTCACAGATGGTGAAATACTGTGGAATCGTCTTGACAAAGAACAGAACAAAAAGGCAACCCCAGGGAACAGGATCGTTAAGACAAATGCAAACTGTTTTCCCCCATGCGTCCATTTATGTTTTCACCTTTCGGTTAACCGCGGCACATTTTTCTCAGGATTCATGTCAGAAACCGGATTAGCAAAGCAAACTCTTGACAGATTTCTGTGTCATCCTGCATTTTACAGGCCTGTGCACCCTGGCCACAGTGTGCTGCTACCTGGCTGGGATGGACCTGCTCCACAGGGTGTCGATGCTTCCTGACAAGGTGGATGGCTCCCTGGGTTGGTCCCTGTACCTGGCCCTCATCTCCTCGCCCCTGCACATGATGGCTGCCGCGCTGCTGGTGTGGGCGGCGCGCAGTCACAGTCAGAACTACTACCGCATGACTGCCTACCGGGTGGCGTGAATATGTGGTTTCTATCCCATCTTATGTTTTAAAGTCTAGAGTAAAAACCCTAAGGTATGCTGCATTCATTTCATTTTTATTTTTTTTTCTCTAGTCAATGTCCAGGTCAGAAACACTGAAAATTAGCTGATTTTTTTTTTTTTTAATTTAGATTTGTTGGTAAAACCTCAAAATCAGCAATATTAAAAAAAATACCTGCCTGGATCTCTGGTTAAGCTTTAATATAATTTACTTCTACAAGAGTAAAAACAAGGTTTCCTCAATGCTTTTAAAAGTGACACCTTTTCTTTTATGTCTTCTGAAAACGATAACACAAACTCCACAAGTGTAGTTCACTGGGTTGTTACAGTCAGCTAAAGCAAAGCAAGGTGGAGGTTTGTTATCCTGTGGTTTGGCTTTGTGTGTCATTGGCACTGCATCACTTAATCTGCTGAAAAAATAATGAAGATTAAAGACGTTAGACCCAACTGCACCAACCAGTGTCACGCGAAGCAATGCCCTGGGAGGAAGTTTCTGAGCCAAACGCTCCCCAAACAAAGGCACGAAATGAAAAGGTTTTTTTTTAAGTTGACAAAGTTGACAGTCCTGACCTATATATGCATAGAATCTCTTATTAAACGATCCATGTCACCACAAGAGATAAAAAAAACACATCCTCATAGTGGAAGAGTGCCAAAAATCAGGACACGGATGCCAGGTGTTTTTGGCAGGTTGCTCTTGTTGAGGACGTTTATGAAGTTAGACAGCAGCGCCCTGACTTCAGTCTTGCGCTGCAGAATTGGATTATTTCGGTTGTTGCTTTTGATCTTCAAATCGATGTATTTATATTGCACCAATTTACAACAATTATCATCTGAAAGCCCTTTACAAAACATGCAGATCTAACTTCTATGCAAAAATTCTAGTTATAATGGATTGCAATCGGGTTCGGTTTATAACGCTAATTGGCAAAATGTTAAGAAATCATAATTGATTGCTTCAAGTCACTGACCTTGCAGCAATCCCTCATATTGAGCAAGAATCTTGCTGAAGTGGAAAAGAACAGACAGCCCCAACCACTAGCAGTAGCAAAGGAAAGCCATTATGTGGCTTAAATTATAAAGTGAAAATTCATCTGCCTGTTTTAGTTTGACGCATTCATTTAGTTGAGATACAGAGGATTCAACCTTCATGCGGCCTCTTTCAAGTAAGTTTGGTTCTTAAGTATTTTGTAAGACAGCTGCTTCCTTCCTTGTGATTTTTTTCACGCTGTTGAGTGAGCAGTGCATGCACACCGCACGCCTCTGACGATCCTCATCTGATAAGGAGCTGAGCAGAATGCTGCCTGTTCACTTCTCAGAGCCAAGTGGTGTTAACGATTTCAGGAAAAAAAAACCACAGACGTCACTTAAGACCCAGTCATCAATCTAAGCAAGTGTGCGTTAAATTGCTTTGAGCTTCTTTTTTTAATTTATTTGTATAAATATTGTACATATCAAACAGAATAAGGAAGGAACAGTTTTGGTCAGAAGTTTACGTACAGTACACTCCTTGGCATGAATGTCATTTTGGGATTTACCGATTAATTTAACAGTTTTTCTTGTTACCAGGTCGGAATGATTATACAACAAAGAATGTCAATAAGTAAAAACAACAATTGGAAGCTCAGGTTTTAAATTGTTGTGAATCTTTCTCTAATCCACCCATGGGAAAAAGTACACTTACAGTATGAAACTCATACTGTCCCCTGTAATATTTGGTAAAAGGCCACCTGGCAGATTGACCTTTAACCTTATACTTTTTGTAGTCATCACCTCTGCCGTATTCCAAGCTTCTAGGCATGGCGCACAAATTTTCAGTCAGGTTGATGTTGGGGCTTTAGGCAGGCCATGTATTTAGAAAATCTGTGAGTTATGCTTAAAAGCAGCATTGAATCTTTCGAAAGGAGCGGCCAAACATCCCGGTAGAGTCATGGTAGAAACTTGTTGAAGGCTGCACAAAGCTTGTGGTTGATGTTCAGCTATCGAAGCAACATATAAGCAAATTAATGTTGTTTTTTTTAACGCAATTTTTAAAATGTAGTAAAGGCAATACAGTTCAATCTTTCCAATATTAATAAGTCTTCTGGCTATAACGACGTCTTTAAAATCTGATTCAAAACAGATTTTATGTACATCAGTACATAATGTTTTACCGGTATGTTCTTAAAGAAAACAAAAGCAAAAGGTAATGAACTTTGAAGCATATTTCCATCATTTCTGCTATGTCACAATTGCTCCTATGATCTTATTCAAAGTTACAGTGAAGAATTTCAATTCAGTGGTTGTCTCAGAGTTATGAGACCACACCTGTGTGACAGGCACACCTTAAGTACTGAATGTTTCAAGCAAAACACAAAAGCATTCAGTAATCATCTTCAGAGGCTTTGACGCAGAATGCTTTGTCACTGAGAAGTTAAAGTGAAAGATTATTACTGCATCCATGTTAGTCCTGACAAAATGTCCACATTCATGGCTTTTTTTTTTTTTTGCTATTTAACTTGATTTATTTATTCTTTATATATATACAAAGTATGTTGTTTTGTTACTTTTCATGCATATTTGATCTGATTTTGTAGAGGAAAACATTTAATTTGTGTCATTTAGTGGCGCAATACCTTCTGTTTTGTCTATCCTGATATTTTTGTGGTTTTGTTTCCTGCTTTGTGTTTGATGTTTCTTTGATTGCTAAAAATCCCTGTTGTGAAAGTAAGTCATCAGAAATAAGGGAGAGTATGCCTGCCCCTTATAAATTATGAATGTACTTTAAGGCCATATGTGGACGAACTGTTGAATTTGTTCTGCAATTTTACATTACTTTAATCATATCCTGAATATTGATGTAATTTTACATTGATAGATAAATATATATATGTATATATATTTATTTGGAGGAAATAAACACACTTGCTGGATGGTAACAGATGAGCATCATTTTCCAAAGTGTCATGACATTTCTGAATGGTTTCACAAACGTTCTGCTGAGTTGGATTGTATTTTACTCATCCAAACATCAAACACAAACGGCTCTTCTATCCCTGATGCACTGTTGAAACATGATGTTTGTGAACCTAAAGTGAAACTGTTGCTATGTGTGTAAATACGTGTGCGTATGTGCAAGGCTTGTACGTGTTGTCATTTCAATAAATAAAAAAAAATGTTGCTAAAAATCATTTCACACGAGTCTCATCTGAAGAAAGTCTTCACTCCTCTTCCTCTGAAGCAAAACTCTGCTCACTCGCTCGTTCTTCCTCATCCGTTTGCACACGGATAGAAGGGACGGTCACACGCTTCTTTCTGGCCAGGGACAGAGCGATGCCCTTCTCGTAGTAAGCGCATTCGTTGATGAAGAAAGCGTAGAGCGGTTCGTTGCCCTTGTATTTTATCGTTTCTCCTGAGAACGCCTGGAAGAGGGGCTCTCCAGGGTGGAGCAGGCAAAAGTCTCGGTCCTGTGAGAGAAAGCACTTTGAGGTTTTAAAACCTAAAGGGACGCCATGTTGTACATGAAACCAAACATGGAAATGTTTACAACTTTAAACTGTTGAAGCTCCAGAGGAAGCTAGAACAAGAGCATGTCGGTGAAGTATTAAAACGTCAACTTGGGTGATTCATAAATAAATTAACCTATATTTCCTCAAATAAATTCCTGGTTTTGTTGCAACAGCAAAACTTGACATAAAATCATGTAGAAAAATCCAACCTTTAATTGAGGGACATTTAGTCAGCAGTTGGAAAATCAAAAACCAAAACTTTTTACACAATAACTAGAAATTTCCATTTCTGGAAGTTAGAATTCAGCAGAAACGTTTAATAAATAATCTTTGAACTCCTGGGGTAGGAATATGATGTCACAAAAAGGGTAATTTCTTCTTAAAATGGGAAAGAAAAGAGCAACTGTCATTCAAGTGAAGCCGCTCTCCTGAGCTTCAAAACTCAGCAATTTTCTACAAAAAATTTTAAAAAATTGCCTTTTTTACAGACAAAGTAATATAACTTAATTTACGAAAAGTTAATCCAACAGCATAAACATATATTTAGGTTGTTACATTGAGCTAGAGGCCTGAGTTGAGACTAATAATTTAAAGTTGGATATGTATTTTGAAAGACTAAAAGTTGTCAAACCTGAATTTAATGCCTGCAACATCTTCAAAAATGTTAGCGTTAAATCATGTTTTTATTTTATAGTGTTGCTTTTATGAGAAATTATTTCACTCAGCCAGGCAGAGGCTGAACTTTCATTCATCTCCAAGCTACCAAGTCTGCATCAACATTCATGTCATATGAAAGCAATTTTATGCTTTTACTGTTAATGTTTTCCATTCTCGTTGCGTTTATACGTGAAGCTACCAAGATTTTATTAAATTTACCATAGAAGATACCATTTCTCAAATTGCAGTTTTGCAAGATATTGCTTGCTTTTCTTTTATTTAGCAAATTACTCAGAGCAGGCTGTACCTGCAGGCGTGGATGGATGGCTGCCGTAATGCTGCGAGTCTCGCCGTCTCTGGGATAATCTAAGTTTTTAACCATGGTGAACACGTCGACTGGTCCTCCATCAAACACACAACCTGAAGATACAAGCAGGATAAAAAGCCAAAACTATTTAAATCACATGGAAGCTTTTAAAAATAGACACAATGTGCCATTTTTTAAACAAAAACATTGAATTCTGATATTAAACTAGATTTTCTAGGGGCCCGCTAAAGTGTGCCCATCGGTTGGAACCCAGCAATCTCATGCTAAAAATTAGCAACAATGCTAAAATTAGCTAAATGTACTCAATAGTATGTGGATAGTTACAAGCATGTTGAGTAACATGGACTTTCTCCATTCAATATGTTAAAATTAGTGTATGAGCTAAAATTTGCCAAAATGCAAATGTTAACCTAAATGCTGCCAGTGGCTTGTGGGGTATAACTAGCATGTTGTCTTACATTGACTTCCTCTATGCAGTGTGCTAAACATGGATAATAAATGCACTCATCTCCTAGCAACAGCTTACAACAAATATTGTAATTGTTCAAAAAACATGAGATTTCTCTTCTGCTCTTTTGAACACTACTTAACAAGAATTGTGCAGTTGGTGAATACGACAGAAAAGTGAAAATGTTTTTTTTTTTTTAGTCATCGATGATAAATATATTATAAAACAGACATTTAACACAAAAGTAAAAATCTGATTTATACTTCATGGCAGTTTGTTACCAGAAAAAAAACGGTAAGCTTTTAACAACAAATTAATTATTGTTTATAAAACATAAGCTCTTTTGAAATACTGCTTTGCAAGGCATTTCAATGCAGGCCGTGCATTTGGAGGCCCCAATTATGTTAGGAAGGGTAGGGGCTTCAGTAAAAAATACCACAGTTTCACTGTGCAAACACAAAAATTTAAATAAAATTGGAATAATATGATATAGTAATTATTTCTTGCTTTTGCAAAAAATACTCTATGTACTATGATAGCTATAATGGTGTCGATAAGAATAGGTTTTCTTTTTAATATTGATATGTGCCACATTTAAAATAAACATGAACTAAATTTAAATCTGCTCACAGTGCAGAATGTTGCAGATTGTTGATGTTGCGTTCTTCACAGACTCAAACTATAACAGGCTATTATATCTTTAATGTGATGGTAATGTAGTGTTTCCTTCAGCTACCTGACTGGCAGTGTGCAGCAACAGGCAAAGGGATAGGAAGTTCTGCACAAATTTACGCTCCATGCAGCCTCTGGTCTCTCTAGTATGCTTTGTCACTCTGTATGTCGAGTGAGCATCTAGTAATTAGTAATATTTAATTTTTCTTACTAATACTGCTTAATTTAGTACAATTTTAAAGTACTCTACCCACCTCTGCATACAGGTAACTGAGCCATGCTCACATTGGACTCACCTGAGTTAAAACAGCGGACCCAATCCTGCATGTGCTGCACGCCTTCTTTCATTGCTGTGTAAATGTTTGACTTGACACACCCATGAGGCTGAGGACCAATCTCCATGGCTACACAAAGCAGGATTTAAATGAAAATATCCTTTCAGTGGGTTCAGATACATTTATGTTAAAAACAGGAAAAGGCGAAAACTCACCAAAGCCGTGTTTTCCAATGGAATCAAGGGAATATGACTCTTTAGTGGAGACATCAAAATGGATGAATCTCATTGGCGTATCCGGCATCTGCTTCTAAAAGAAAGTATAAGAATAAACCCAAAGTTATATAAACAAATGATTTTCATGGAAATGGTTGTTCAAGTTTCCTGGAGTTTGTTTTTTTAAGTTTTAATTTGTACTTTGTTTATCTCATCTTCTGACCACGGTGATCATTTTGCGAATCTGACCTGATCTATCTAGGAATCACCCAGACGTAAAAATATTTAAAAACTTTAGGCATGAACCAGAGTTGAGTGTACTACTATCAGATAACTTAACAAGGAACCGGTTTGAAATTAATCTTTCTGCACAATTACCATCAGTCTGTTACAAAGGTACAATTTGTTCTTGTTTCTTCGATTTCAAAGTAACTATGTACACTGGCTTACGGAAAATATTGGTATCACTTGAACATTTACACACTTGTTAAAGTACAAACAAAGTGACCAGTTAAGCAAGGTGAGGATTAAAAAGAGAAACAGCCAAGAGGTAATCCTCGAGAAGCTTCAGAGATCCACAGTTCAGGGGAGAGAATGTGACAAATATTACTGTCAACTCCAAAAATCTCAAGTGCACATCTCCAGCCAGCTCAGCTGCCTTCCTCTCCTGCAATTGGCCATGCAGCTTCTTGGCTAACATAAATGGTTTTGTTATCTTTCATACATCACTGTTCTTATCCTCATCCGAAAACAAAAAAATACCTCAGCTTTCAGAGTCCATGGAGCAAATCGCAAGTGCTTCTCTGGAGCACTTGAGTGCAGCCACTTTTGAAACTGTGACAGGTATTAAATATTAAATATTTCAATTTGCGGGACATCCTTAGATTTTTCTGCCACCCTGGATTTAATCCGGTCCAGCTTGACTTTCAAACAATTTCTTTATTAAGCTCATCATTCTCCATTTCATGCCAGTAAGGTTTTTGGATTTTTCTCTCAGTGAGTCCTCTTCATTTCTTCTCATTGTGACCTGTGTCCGTTCCAGGATCACATTTAACCTTGACATTGCATCAGAATCGCATTTCAATTGCTTAATTGTCCATCTTGCTTCCTAAAATTCAAAATTCAGAGCCCAAATCTGTCTCTTGTAATGGTCGTTTGCATTTACCAGCATTTCATTCTCTGCTTGCCAGCTCCTTGCATTGTTATTTCTGCTGCCGGTGAGTCGTTCAATTTTTATCCTCAGGTTTTCCACCGTTTTTTGAAGCTGCTCGTTTTCTTTCTGCAGCTCTTCTGCAAAATGTCTATTTTTGCCAACTAGGCCTGTCGCCATAAACGATAAATCAATGAATCGTACGATAAATTAAAACTATCAACCTCATTTTGGATGGGTTTTTTTTTTACTTTATTCGCAGACACACTGTATATGTTATGCCTCAAGAAAAAACAAATACAGATAAATACAGATAAACAGTATTCAAGATAAAGAAAAAGTTAAGGGGCTTCGGTTCCCAACTGTATATTCAAAGCAATACAGATTTCGATTGTTTTAATAGCTACTTTTTGTCAGAGTCTTTGATAGTCAGGACATAAAACTTATACATAAATAAAACTTATATTCATTGTAAAATGCAGCAAGGCATGGCTTTCCCTACCTGGAACAATGAATATGATATTTAGCTAGTGACAATAAAGGATTTATGAAAAACTCTGAATTGTTGAGCTTTTAGTGAGGCCAAGTAAGAATCTTCCCATAATAGCATAAATTGTGCTTCTATGTTGTTGTGGATAAAGTCACAAAGATTCTGCCAAAAAGCATCAACAAAGGGACGGTGCAAAAACAAGCGGACAACAGTTTAAGGATATGAATCACAAAACGTACAATTTACATCAAATTCTTCCTTGAATATAGAGTTCTCAGAAAAGGATTACTGCAAACATCTGCGATAGCTTGTCATTTTAAACGGGTAGGATATTCTGATGAAGGAAGTGATATTTTTGTGTTTTCGTCGTGGAAATTGTTCCAATGCTATGCTAAGCATAACTTCTAAGCTTCCACTTCAGTCTCGTCACATAAAGAACTGAGTGATAAGAAATGATCATATTTAACATTAACAGCCTGCTATAGTTTTCAGTTTGCAAACATCACGGTAAAAGTTTTAGACACGCAGCGACGACAGCTAGACTAATATGTCCACTATTTCTACTCGGGTCGAAACTGAAAACTTAAAGTATTTACCTGCAAGTATCTGAATATGTGAAGACAGATCCAGTCACAGTCAGAATAAGCGATGAAGCTCAGGCCCATGTTGGCGGTGGTGTTGTGGAGGTCACAGATGAGATCCACTGCCGCCCGGCTGCCTTTGGGACCCAGCAGGGCATTCAGTTCACGGGCCCGGAAGATCTCATAGGGGGCCCCCTCTGATACGGGGCCACTAGGACACAAGCACCTTAGTTAATGGAGTGCTGTACTAATTTAATATATGATTTTATTTATTAAGGTTAAGGTGGAATCCAAGTCAACCTGTTCGCAGGTAAAAAAATAAATAAATAAAAGTTAATTCCCCCTGAAATCTAATAAATGGTTGTTTCAACCTCCTATATCCACAAAGAAAAAAAATATTCTCTGCATAATTGTTTTGATTCATCCATATTGGAGAGTTTTCTAACATACAAGCAAATGGCCTGTTCAAGGTCATGTCACATAATCAAAACAGTAGTTTTTATGTTTGGAGCCATTCAGAGGTTGGCTTGTTGAGGAGTTCTGAATTGTTCTCTTGCAGCAGGACCAAACTGAGGTTGAGCTTATAGTCTCAAACTGGTGCCTGGACATTCTGCTTTGGGATTTCCCAATGAAAAGCTACATTTATGGTTAGGCTGGTACCTCTGACACCCAACCAGAGATAAACAAAAAATAATGGATGGAAGAATAAATTTGCTGAGTCACAATTTAACAACAGGGTAAATTACTTCCTTTTACATTGATGCAGATCAGTTTGAAGAACTTTTTCTCTCAGCACAATAAATAATGATTTAAAAACTCTGTTTTGAACCTACAGAGCTCCTCTGTGTGGTATTTGAATTAGTTTGATGACCTAAAACAACGTGTCGGTGACACAAGCGGATGGTTTTTGCAACAAAAACAGTGCCTCACTTGAGGGTTGCGTGGGTGAAGCAGCGGTTCAGGTCAGTGTCAACGTATCTGCTGCACTGCTGCATGGCCCGAGGGTTGGACAGCACCATCAGCACTGACGCGGGCTCCCCGTCCTCCTTCCTTTTCTCCGTCTTCAGCATCTCTCGCACCAAGTACACTCCTGAGAGCTCGTTGCCATGCGTGCCGCCACAAACTGCGACACGGGACAACCTCGGCAAAAGCACCGGCTCATCTACCTGCATCTGACAGAGGAAACCAGAGTTAAAATAAGAGATCGAAGGGTGGCGCTTATGTTCTCATGTTTTATTCAGTGTGCATCGATGCGAAAAAAAACCAAAACAAAAAAAAAGCAGCCAATATGACACTGGGGTTGGACAATCAGTGCAAAACAAAACAGAAAAATATAGATTTGTGAAATCTTACCTTGTTTCTCAGGGCTGATGTTAACTGTAAACGCAAAATGTCGCCTTTAAGCCAAAGTAAACAAAAGTCACCACTGGGATTTACTTCAGCTTAAAGTTTCTTTGAAAAACACAGACATGGCCGAAATAGTGGTGAACTCGATAGATTATTGATTAAATGAGTGAAAAGGACTCATGCAGCTCATCTTTTGCCACCTACCCCTCCTGTTACCTTTCTCTCCCTGCCATTTACCCACTCGTTCACCCTCTCCTGGACCTTTTCTGTAGTTTCACTGATTCAGCATTCCCATCCCTCCCTCTCTTCTCTACAAGGCTGCAGCCGCCTATCATGGTCTCTCTCAGCCTCTCATCACACTGCACCGCTCTAGGGCAGGCAGGGTGTGTCCCCGACGGTAGAAACACAGAGCGTCCCTCTCTTCCTCTGGTCGCAAACAAATGAAGAGTTCAAGCCGAACCCCGAGCCCCCTGCCCCCCAGCTCACCGTGTTCTCTGCACGCTCCGTGCATGGATGGGATGGTAGGTTCCAGCGGGCTTTTCAGATAAACCTGCCAGCATGACACAGCAAGAGAACAGAGGCGCCTGTGATGTGTGGAGCGGAAGGAACAGCTCTCCTAGCTGAGAGCAGAGCAGGACGGGCCGACTGAGGATTTGCAACACCGATGCACAACTATTGGTACTCCTGGTAAAGATGCAGAAAGTACCTTAAGATAAGTTTGGCTGAAAAACTCCAGAGATTACAAGACGTTTCAGACAAAGTAAAAGTTGCAACAACTGTTAACACCAGAAGTGATGCAGGTAAATAAAAATCAACACATTAAAAACAGAGTAAAACAAATATATATATATACATATATATATATATATAATTATTATTGTTATTTTTTTTACTCTGTTTTTTAAAATTGGGATACTAAAATGTTATATCAACAAGGTCTTTGGTTACAAATATGTGACACACATGACCACTTTGCTTCAAAATGGGAAAGATGAGAGAACATGCAATTCTAAGGCTAAATGTGTCACTATCTATAGACGGATAACGTTTTTGTTTCTAGATAATTAGATAACAAAGCTGGTGGACGGCCAAAGTTTATTTTGCCACTGTGAGTAAAACCATATGGGTGGTAAAAACAAATCTCCAAAGCTTAGAGCATCATCCCTTTTTCAGTCATTTTTCATTTCTTTTTTTCCCCTCCTCCATTTTTCTGTGAATTTTTGAATGTATGTTTTTCTTGGAAAGTGTCCATGATGTCTTGAGAAGTACCAAAACATACATTATTACTACAATTATTATTACTATCCCAACATAAGGCTATGGTAAGGTTAAGCTGCAACCAGCTTGTGTGTGACGTGGCTGAGTACAACTAAACGGTGTGATATTCTGCTCACTTAGCGCTGGATACCTACTTAATTCAAGCATAAATATTGCCCATATTTCTTTGTAGCAAATATAAATTAAACATATAACAGTATTATAACTGTAAATGTCAGTGTTAAATAAATTAGCAACAGTAATAATATTTGTTGAACCAGAGGTATTTGCACTCAAAGTTATCCACATTTTTACAGGGATGATAATATTTGTAAATATTAAGATGTGAATAAAAGGAAACTGATAACTACAATAAAACTAAATATGAACCCAAGATATTTACAGGGTTCCGTGAACCCTGTAAATATCAAATATCAAACTTTATATTTTAAGTTATATAAATATAACTTCAAATATATTGAAGTTATATTTATCTTCAAATATTTCACATTTTATGTATTCAGTTTATTGCATGGCTTTCATGTGTTATACTAATATTTTAAGATACTACTCTTAATTTTATTCAAGACACAAACATGATATTTGTGTATACAAAGATCATGACTGAAATAATTCTATTAAAATTATAATGCGGATGTACAAACAGTATCATCAGAAATGTTTTTAGACTGCTGTGTAAAACGTGGCAGGACGGTTAACTATTAAAAATGCAACTATTAAAAGAACTGAAATAAACGAGCAGGCAGAGAAAATATTTGACGTTGCAGTATTTATTACAGATTCTCTTTTGTGTTAATACAAAATACTGAACAATGTCAAGTCTCTACTCGGTCAAGTACAGAATTCCCTTTTTTTCTGAAAAATGAAGACAGTCCTCCCACATTACAAGAACCAAACATTTGGAGAAAAAAAACCCTACAATTGTCAATACTATAATGTGAATTTCTATACATTTATAAATTCATTGTTATTCGCCACATCTTTGTGTCTGAACTCTTAATTTTTAAGTACACTTACAAAGTTTGAAATTCACACGCACACATACATACGCACACACACGAGGAAACATTTCAACTCATGTTTTTGGTGTTAAATTATATTTGCATATAAACTAACTCTCCATCAGACATACAGTGGGGTTGTGATGTTTACTTTTACCTCAAATATTTGCTTTATAGTCATTGTTTGAGTCCCATACTTTGTCAACTAATTCTTCTTCTTTATTTGTAATTCATCTGAAATTTCATAAGTAAATATAATTTACTTATGAAAACAAATATTGACGTGGCGTCTTGTGAGTGAATGAGACTTCTGTCATTTTCCAACATGTTTTTTTACATGAAACACCAAATAAATGCAGGCATTTTTGTTCATTTAGCTGCGACGACAGAGCAGATGAGAGCAGGTTGCTCTTTTTTAAGGCGATAAATGTTTAAACCTTGTAGCCGAGTTATTTATTTTTCAGTCGTATCTTCCTTTAAATCTTGTTTTAAAAAAATCTATCTATAAAATGTGACAGTGTTGATGGTCGATAAGTGTTCTAGACGATCGAGTCTTTTCTCGCGCGCACTGTAATCCAGTCGCCATGTTGTTGTTTTTTTCATTAATGGAAGAGCAGATAAGATGTCTTACCCACAAGCACACAAACAAGCAGACCTTCACTTCTTTACATTAAGACACTAAATCAGAGAAACAGAAACATTTTTAAAGGCCACCAGTTGACATTTCAATGAAAGTGTAAGCATATTTTAACATAACTGTATATATTAGCCAGGTTTTACCCTCTTTTTTAGCGTTATTATCTGAGCAGATAGTTCTGTGGATCATTTTATCACAGCACACTGAAAGAAATCTCTCCACCTGATTTGACTTGGGCACAGACTCGACAAATTTGGAAGCACTGCTTATTTCTTCAGACCGAGCCAACTCAGAAACCCCTTGACAATAAGAATAATAATAATAAAAAAAAACATTTAATCCCAATCCTCCTGGATACGCAACAGCGAGAGGAAAAAAGTAGTTTGAGACTTGATTGGACACAGAAGACTAGATCCTTCAATCTCTCTCGCATCTCTGAATAAGACAGTCGTGATCGTCCGGGATGAGGAGGAGGATCTCTTAGAACAGAGAGTCGCTGGAGGGGAGCAGCCGTCCAATCGGGACAAACGGGGCTTTGTGAAGCTGTCCGTCCAGCTCTGATGTGCGTCAGTCTCCGCAGAGCGCTTCAGGGGTCAAAATATGTCCGGGCAACCCTCCCAGCTGCCGAGCTCCTTCGTTTCCCAGTAGCCTCCCTTATAGATGTGAACTTGCTCACCTGTGATTTGGTCCTCACAGCTCTCGAACCAGAGCGCTTTGTGGGCGTCATGCGGAGCACCTGGAAGAGGGAGAACTCGTGAAAACATGCACGGAAGACTTTATAGGTGGCGATTTAAGCGTAAGGAAAGGGGATGTTGGCAGATTAAAGAGGGATACTTGCTTTTCATGGAGTGATCAACAAAAGAGTCCTCATCGACAGCTTTTAGAAGAGAAAAGGGCGGGATCACAGAGATTTGTTTTTACCTCATCAACTCCAGGATTTTCCCCAAGCAAGCCAAAGAGGAACACAAAACGAAGAGCGTACGCTTTCTCCTTTTACCTTCTTCCGACTGGCTGGAGGCGCGCTGGCTCGCCGCTTCCCGCTCCCTCTCACGCCGGGCGCTGCGCTGCTTCTCCTCCAGCCGCTGCTTTTCGCCGTTGGCTTCATCCCAGCGGCCGTCCTCCATCAGGCGCTGGTCGGGCCTGCGGCGGCTGTCGGTGGGCGCCACCCCCTCTTCGGGCTCGTTCAGGGTCAGAGCCAGGGCGGTGAAGTAGTACATGGATTCGGCTCCGTCGCTGAAGAGAGAAGCAAACACAAGGAGCAAAGTGAGTCGGATGTACATCTGATGTACATCTGTATGTACAAAGATCTTCGGCTCATCATGGCAAATTACACAAATGTGGGGATTTTCTAAAGTCCAATTTACTTTAAAGATGTTGTTTTGGAAAACATCTTAAAATTACAAACATTATAATAAAAAGATTTTAAAAATCCTGAAAGTAAAAAACAGGAGTCACCATCTACTTTTACATTGTTTTGTAAACCAGATTCTAATAGTGCTTGAGTCACATCTTCTAAAATAATAAGGAACTTCCATATTTTTTATAAAGCAATTCTTCTTGGAGAAATCCTAGATTTCAAGGCAGAGAGAAAAAAACACAACACTCTTTACAATATGGACAATAGGTCAAGCAAAGTAGAGAAATCACCGTAAATGTTCTGAAATTCATATTTTTATCTGTCGGATAACCAAATGTGAAATTACGTCTGGAAAGCCAAACTTTATCCTGTTCTCCGTTTTTGCTCGTTAGCCAAATTACTACATCAGGTGGTTTGACAGGTTCAACAGAACACATCGTTATGTGAGAAGCTGGAGTTTGTCTTTGACAACATAACAGGTATGTTTTGAGTTTGTATTGCAGCCAGAAAAAACTCACAACTCTCCTCACTCTTTCAGCAACCAGTCTATGCGCAATTTGGAGGCGTGTGTGTGCTTCTTCACAGCTGGTATTCCTACTCCAGCAGTAGGAACACTGGTGTCAGACAATAGCACTGTCATTACCTGTGTATCGGGACACTCCATGGATCGTATTTTACAGCTAAGTTATTACAACGAGTCACTTAAAAATAAGTTGTTACTTGAAGCAACGTCTCTCCGTACGGCATGATGAGGTTGCACATTATATATCTCCATGTTTGTGTACACCACAAATTTAGAACACATTTTCAGAAAACTGCAAAAGAGCCAAAACACTGAGTTTCTTTAAATCAAGGTTAAAAACCCACCTGTTTAGAGTTGCCTTTGATTAGTATTAACTGGAACATTGTTTCACATGTTTGAGGTGTATTTGTTTGATTTGACAAAATGTAATGTTCATTGCTTGTTTACTGCATTATGTTCTTATGGTGTAAAGCAGTCTTAAATGCCTCACTGCTGAAATGTGCTGCACAATGAAACTCGTTTTAACTTGAGTATTGATGAAAACTACTAACATTTACAGGATGACCACTGGGTTTGTCGTTTGAGGACTAAAGTGAGTACTTGAACAGAAAGGTAGATAAACAACAGCTAAACAAACTGAAATTACCTTAAATAGTTATGCATAGCCTCTGGCCTTGCAGTAAAAACTCTGCAACCAAAACCACTTACGGTAAAGGGTTTCTCTTCCACAACTCTCTGGCCTTCAGGGTTTGATATACGGTCTTCTGTTTGCCCTCGGTGCCGTTCTCTCCTCCCCGACTGCTCTGCATGACCCTGGAGAACTCCATCTTCTCGTCCCACGTGCCCGACAGCACATAGTGGGCCTTTCCGTCCTTGTCCATCACCACTCCTGTCACCTATAAACAACAAGACACAGAAACACAGCTCAAAACCGGAAGAACAGGAAAAAAAAAAAAAGAAAAGAAGAAATAAATACGTCAAGCCGTTTCCTCTTCTTTCTGACCTTTCTGGCTACGTCTCGTGAGAAGTAGCTGTAAGGAGCAAACTTCAGGTGGCAACGATCCCCTGTGGTGTGGTTTACTATGTCGATTTCTCCAGACTGAGAGGAAACAGGAAGAGTTTGAGGAGTTAAAATTGTCGGCATTAAAAAGATAGCTGTCCGCATCATATTAGGAAGAGCTAAAAATTGACTGTTAATATGCATTAACACAACTTTTGTTTTGCTGCAAATGTATAAAAAGCCAGTTAAATTTATTGGCATTCCTAGAAAAGATGAGTGAAAATTCGTAAAATAAATTTATCTTTTAAAGGAGAAGCATAATTGTCCTATCTTAAGGGCACAATTTGTGAAAATAGCGTTGGATCATTAACTCCACTTGTAAAATGTAATTGAAGCCCTTGTTGAAGCACTGAACAAAAACGGCGTTGAAACTCGACGGCGAGTTCATTAAGGAATCTACAAAGAGAGACTACATCGCTATCAATCAGCACTTAAAAAATTGTTGCAGGGCCTGCAATGGATTTGTCAACTTCTTGTTAGAGAAAATTGAAAAAATTAGAGGGTCAGTCTGCTTATCAACACCAAATCCAGCACCGCTGCTATACACAAACATAATAAATGTGGAGGAAATGGCTACATTTCACCAACTCAACCATGAAAACATGAAAGAAGTTATAAATCAACTAAGACCCTCCTCTTGCTAGCTTGATTTTGTACCCATAACTTTCCTTAAGAAGGTTCTGCCTGTGATTGCATCTGATCCGATTCAAATGTGAAACTCATTCCGCTAGTCAGGTGCTTTCCCTCAGGCTTCGTCAACAACAAGTGTCAAACCACTAACAAAAAAAAAAAAAACAATCTGGAAAAGTCACTACTGCAGAATTACAGGCCAGTGTTTATTCTCCACAACAACAACTGCAACAACTGGTGGAACAAACTTCAGGAAAACCGCAAAACATTCAAAACACTGAGTTCCTTTAAATCCAGGCTAAAACCCCACCTGCTTAGAGCTGCCTTTGATTAATAACTGGAATACTGATCAATATATTTGATGATTGTGCTTGATGATGGCTTTTGACAAAATATAATGTTTATAGTCTTATAATTGGGTACTGTATTATATTTTTATAATGATTCTATCACTGCCCTGTTGTTGAAATGTGTTATATAAATAAACCTGGCTTAATCATCCTGGTTCACCTGGGTGTGAATATGACATACCAAAAATTTTCTCTTACTCACTCCGATATGGGAAACAAGAGACATGCCATTTTAATAGGACTCAGTAATGATTGTTATTATTAATCAAAAAATGACTTATTTAATTACTCCCCTACATTTGAGAGCAATTAAAGAACAATCTCTGAAAATGCTAAACAACTGGAAGTGTTATAAACAAGTCTGGATGAGGACTCCATTTTTCATGCCACCAACTAGATAAGCAGGATAGTTGGGGAATCCAACATTCAAACATCTCAGAGGCTTACTGTTTGAGAACTACTGCAAAGAGCGACATCTAATGGTTAGAAGTCTGAACAGCAGCCATTAGATGCGTTTGAGAGTGATGAAATGACAAAGATTTCTCAGTAACAACCATGTGGTTTCTTAAACGTTGTACTTTAATCATACGACACCTCCATCACACACATCAGGCTTTTGTTTCAATGGAGTAACAAGACATGATGCCAAAAAATAAAAGTGTAAAAATAATCTCATCATGCTGCAGTGTCTGTAATATGATCACTGATTTGTTTTCTGGGCCATGTGAAAAATTTCCACCGCAGCTCAACGTTTCGATGCATCACTAATTAAGTGGATCTGAATAAAGAGAATGGCTCATTATCCAGAAACCCTGAGGAGGTAATTCAGCCGTTAGCCTCAGGTCTGCTGGAGCTCTGAGCCATGAAACGCATCATGGCTTTGTTTATCATCTGATTAAACTGGCAAATAATTATCACTTGGGAACACTGTAGATAATTCTCAGATGTCAAGTTGACCCATTAATCTGAAAAAGAAAAACAAAAATGTATGATGCACGAAACCTTGGATACCACATCAATCTTCTCAGTATCTTTAGAACAATAGCTCATCTGCATTAATACATCAAAGCCGTGACAGAACTTGATGTTCCAGAAATTCCTTTTCATCTACTCAGGCTGAGTAACGCGTGATTTCCCATGGCAATATTAGAAAGTGTGTGAGCAGCTTGATATTGAGATTTTCTTGTCCAAAAAAGAAAAGAAAAGCACTTCACAATGAGCTTGCTATTAAAGGATGAATATAGAAAAGCACCTCATGGCCACTGCTAAGTGGAGTGAAAGATCTATCATGCTGTGGGCCTGTTTGTCTGCTAAAGGCCTTGGGAACCTTGTGAAACAGCACAGCATGTTAAAATGCCTGGAATACCAAAATGGTAAAAGTCACGAGATGTGAAGGGTACTGATCACACTGGGGGCCAATTGTATCTTAAACAATTACAGATTTTACGGACTACAACTTACACAGGAGTATACGTCGCATCAGTCAAAAAATGCGTCACGAGGAGTAGAAAAACATATACAAGTTGCACTGGAGTATGAGTCGCATTTACTTAGAAATTGTCAAATGTTTGGCGGATCTTTTTTCTGTTAATGATTTGATCTGGTGACACGCTGTGATCAGTTACCTACTTTTCAACAAACTCACGGAAACTGTTGACTCACTAAACCTAGATATTCAGAAATGACTCTGTTCTGCTGGTGAAGTGCACAGCAAAGTGGAGACGCACGTAATGTAAATCCGGGATGATAGCTAGGTAGTTGTGTGGCATGATGCGATAAACACCAAGAACATCCGCCAGTAAAGTCATTTATATTCATTTCTCTGGTAACCACCTGGCGCAACACTCAAGGACCCGTATGGAGACTCATCCCTCCAGCTCTGGAGGACTTGCTTTCAGCCCACAATTAACTTTCCTTGCAATTGCAGACAATAATCTTTCATTCTTGGCACATGTCCGTCAGTATGAATTGAAATTTAACGCTACAGACAATAAATGCGTAATGAAAAGGGGAAAAAAACCCATATGAGTCACACCTGATTAAAAGTTGCAGGTCTAGCAAAACTATATAAAAAAGAAAGTGTGATTTGTATTGTAGAAAATAACGCATGACTTTCCATCCTTTTCTTTTTTTTGAAAGAAAAACTGAAGTCAAGATATAATGTTAGGTAAAGGTTCTTCAGCCCTAGCTTGATCAACTTCATGCTAGAAATGTTTCTTGATGACTAATCAAAAACTGGTCCCGCAATAATGTGGCAATGATTCAACTTATCAGGTCAACGGTACAATATATGTTGACCTGATATCTTTTTCAATATCCAGGTTTTCTTAGTTTTATTTGCACTGGCACCGATCACTCTCACCTGATCAATCCACAGCTTGCCAACAATGATGTTGTGCACTGTGGTGGTAACCTTCTTCCATGTGTAGTGATTGCTGCTCTTCTCAAAAATGGCATGGATAGTGCCTGTGAGAGAAAATACACGCAACAAAAAGAAAAACTGAGTGTGCTAAAACAACACCAGGTGCTTGATAATACCTTCGAAAAAAAACAAAAAAAAACAGGTGTGTCAGAAACATTTTTCTAGCTATTATCAGGCTGCATAAAAAAACATTTTGTCCATTTGTTTGTGTACGTCTTTATTAACGCTGCAAAAATGCAGTGGCTGAAACACACCCTGCACTAACAATCACAAAAACTCCAGGCACATGTTTGACTCGCATATCGTCTCTCACCTAAAGGCATGATTGACAGGTATTTGCCTCTGAACTTGCTTGCAACAGTAATCTCCTGCCTCAGAGTCCAGCCTCGGTCAGAGATTGCGTGATGTGCCGCCGCAGGAGGGTGGTGACTCACCTGTGAAAAGAAAATAAATAAATAAATAAATTCAACAAAAGAAATTTGCTGTGGGGCAATTGTCGGTGCCTGCTGCCCAGCCCTGTTCTTAAAAGAAATTCTTTTTAGGAAGACAATGACACCCACACAAGTGTGGTGCACTAGAGAAACTCCCATGTGTACAAGTAAATATAAATCCAAACATTCATCTTCAATTAGATTAAAGGATTTGCACCGCCAATATTCTTTTGCCTAAATGCAAAAGAATATACACAAGCTTTAATCCTTAATTGTGTGCCAATCTATAGAACATTTATTTGCCATTCACAATATAAAGTTTCAGTAACTGGACTATTTCATCTCCTCTCTCCTCCCTCTGTTATTATTTTCCCATCACTTCCTGAATCATATCCCTTATTTCCTTTTGTGTTGCTCTTAAGTACCTGCTCACAGAGGGAGCGGTAGCCGCTCTCTCTTCGGCGGTCCAGCTCGTACGTTTCCCCCAGTAGCGGGTTGAAGGGCTTCCCCGTGCGGTACACCGTCGTGGAGTAGGCGGATACGCAGAAGGCCGCAACGTAGCACATCTGCTCCAGGGAGCTGTGGCACTTGGCTGCCTTGTCCAGCAGCTCGTGATACTCGAGGTCCTCCGACAGCCGCTGCAGCATGGAGATCGGCTCGTTGAAGTTCACCTAGAAAGGAGGAATTTATGCGCCCAGCGTCATTTTAGGCGAAAAAACAGGAAATTTGATGCAATTAAAATGCTTGTTCCTTTAATTAATTCAATTTTTAAAAAGTGAAACCTTTGATTTTATGTAGATGTGATGAACAGAATGACATACTTCAAGTACAATAATGTCTATGACAAAAAAAAAAAAGATTTTTAAATTCAGAAATGTTACATAATGGGCTAGAAAATTAAGGCGTGGGGTGCTGATTTTACAGTACTCCAAGATATAAGGATGCTAAACCACAAATAATCATCACAAAAGAGCCTCTCATACATTAATTAAAAGTTTAGTGGATGGAAAAAGTGCGGTGGACAAAGAAGCACTAGCAACAGGGAGGATTGTAAAGATAAGCTGATCTAACAAATTGAGGAAGATTCTCAACGCTAAATAAAAGTTTCCCATTTTGAATTGGATCACTGATTTAAATTAAGCTTTGATCACTTTCTAATGTACTGATACACACCTGTAGTTTAGACACATTATGACCACCGATCTCAGTTCAGTCTGACGAGGCTCCAGTTTTACAAACTGGATTTAATGTTCCTCAGCACAAGTACTGCAACTCCGAGTCTTTAACATCTTTTTAAGAATATTAAAGACCAGATTTATATTTAGTCCATTTCATGTTGTGTCTTTTCACTGATTCACCACAAAAGGGATAAAGCATGTGCCACTAGTGTGGCAAATTCAGTCACACAGTCACATGTAAATGTTGTTACTCATTATGGAGTCCACAGGAAATAAAGAGCCTCATCACCTGTATAAATCCAGAACAATATAATGTAAACATGGCCGGCGTTTTGACGTCAAGCAGCGGCTGGGAAAAATCTGTGCGTGCGAGTAAGGCCTAGCACAGACGCAGTGGGCAGGTTGACTTCCTCTGAATAAGCGTAGCTTAATTATCTATTCTGCAGCAGATCAGTCAGCGGAACGTTGCTGCACCAGTTTGGCAGAAATGGGGAGGATCTGTCGATGGAGCTCAACTGGAATTTAACAAGTCAACTGTTGCCAAGACATGCAAGAGGCCCGGCGGCGACTTATGATCTTTGGATCCGATTGGTTGAAATGTATTATTTTAACGATACAAGAGAAAGAACTAAAAGGTCACCTTGCTGGTGGAATAATGCTTCAGGGTGTTCCATATACGCCTACTGAAAGCTATTTTATGATACTAATTTGTGTTTATTAATTAAATGAATATATATTAAGTTTAGTCTTTTTTAAACTGTTGATCATTTCTTTCTCCTGATAACAAAAAAGCTCCAAACAAATCAACAAATTACAAAATTGAACAAAACAAAGTTTAAATATAAATAAACAAAAATTATAGAACTTATAGAAACTAAGTGATAACTTAGTTGTTTAAAAAATAACTGCTGTAAATAGCAGCAATTTAGATAATTATACTCCTAAATAGGTACTCCTAATAAAGCATATTAAAAGCATAAATTATAACAACCTTTGCTCTTCTTCTTAATGTCCTACATCTATTCTATCCCTCCAGGTCAGGGCTGGGCGATTAATTAATTTGATCAATTAATCAAGTTTCCTGTTTTTGAAGATAATTTGAAGATTTGACAAAAAGAAAAAAAAGTCAGGATTTTTTTTTACCAACTGCACTCCTTATAGAAACAATACTTCAGTGTGACCCACTCAAGAACTGCCATCTTATTTGACATGCATGCTTTAAAGATCTTATTTAAATGTCTAATTTACGTCAACTCACAGAAGGAATGACTGAAACATAATCAAGTTCAAGATATTTTCTGTCATTTGTCCCCCCCAAGGAATAACATGAGGTAAAAATACATGTTTGAAATTGGAAATTAAATCTGACATAAAACAATTGGAGATTTTATTTTTAAGACATTTCTCCCAGCTCTACTTTATGTTAATACTCAATGGCTAGATTATATTTCTTCACTTTTTTATTTTTGTTAAATGAGGCTTAATGATTTCAGAAAGTCAGATTTAAATTATAAAGTACAGATTATGCAAAATATATAAACATCCTTTGAAAGGAGCGGCTCCAAATGCTTAATATGGGTATTAATTTATGATGTCAACAATTAAACGAAACCAACTTCCTCCTCTCCGTTTATACAACAACCAACAGCACTATCAGGTGGTTTCCTCTCTGCAATTCACAAGAAAAATGTTGCAACTGAGTGTCACCTTTTAACTCTTAACAGCTGATACACCCAGTCCAAGCGGATTCAGCTCTGACAGTTGCCGTGGTTACTCACAGGCATGGGGATCTTGGACAGATCTTTGCCGATGCAGTTCTTCATGATGCTCCAGAGGTTCAGAGAGTAATTGGGCTTGTCGGGGATGCGTGTTCGCCTCTTTCTCAGCGGCACCAGCTCCTGAGAGGGCGACTCCTGGTTCATTGCGAGAGGCTCCTCGTTAAGCTAAAATATATCAAATTAAAAGCTATGAATATATGTGTTGATGTCTCTTGATTCAATTTGATTTTGCATGGTGGTACAACAATATTAATCATGGTGCATAAAGGAGCTTAAAAAGGACCTACCGACTGATCGTCCGCACACATATCGGTGTTCAACCCGCTCGTGTTACTGCTCGAACGTCTGAGATGAAAGAGATATTTTGTCAGCACAGTTTCTGACTACTTGACCACATTAAGCTGTAATAAAGATCGCAATAAGTTAAATAGATTTTAAAGTAATAAACATTTTTCCTTTTATGTCAAATAGGAAAAAAAATTACAGATTCAAACTATTCCACAACACTTTTCCTTAAGGTTTAACATTATTTTAATTGATGTCAGAAAAAATGCTTTTCCAGATTTTATGCAGCAATTAGAGAAACACTGATGCCCCACCCCAACATGTTGCTGGCTGAAAGAAGGCTGGTGAACTTTTTCCTACTAATAAGATAAACACCATCACTATCAGTCTACCTATAATAGTTAATGTGTTCTCATATTTTAGCAAAAGTTAGAAATATTTGCTTTTCTGTTATTTAAATACTGTCAGCCATTTTGTCATAAACATTTGTATAAATGCAGAAGTGCTGTATTTTTGCTTAAAGTCTGTCATACCATGACATTTCATCTTTCCTGTCGTACAACAATTATGTTATAAAGCAGGAAAAACACAAAGAAACCATTTTGCAAATGAGTAAATATGTGAAACGAATATGTAAGCTCTTAAAGAGGCAGTGATACTGACTTGTGGAACTGTGGGTCTGCAGGTACGGTTATAAACTCGGGGGCGTCCTCCATGGCATCAAAAAACTCGTTGTCATCGTCCTCGTCGCTCGCCTCACCTTTTCCTGGCCCAGCAACACCTGAGAAGCAACAACAGTCTTGTTTCCGCTGTCACTTCTCACTGGAAAGAAGAGGTGAAACTTGAAAACTTTGAATGAAAGCCGTGCCAACAGCTGTCATTAAGGGAACCCGACTTTACACATCAATCATATTATTTTGCCTTTAAATTGTTGGAGAGTAGTTTTGAATTCACACCAAGATGAATTTAAAAAGCTGATGTCAAATCTGACAGGAGTTAATAGCGGTTGTGCTTAAATAAAAACTAATGTAGTTTACCCGTGAACATGTTTAAATTACATCAAAAGCTCAACTATCATGAATGAATCATTAGTTGGAAATCTCTGCAGGGTTTCTCCCAGAAAACTTGCTAAGTCCGGTGCTCAGGGTGCTAGGGCAGTCATCCAGCCCACCGCCGTGTTTTTGAGTTAAAAGATGTTTAAAGTTGACAGGAAATTTGAAAATATCACCTGATAGTTATGCGTTATTGGAAGACTGGAAGATTAATACCTAAACACCAACTATAAAGTCATAATAAAGGCAATAATTTAAAAATAATAAAAATAAAATAAATAAACAATGCTAAGCCTGGTGGGGGCACAAGTAATGCCTAGTGGCCCGCCAGGCTTATAATACACTGTGGGAAACCCTGCTCTGGTTTTCAAAAAACACAAGTTCAAGAGGCTATGAGATGATAAGCAAGTTAAAGAAAGAGCACCGGTTCACATTAGAGCTTCAACTTTACCTTTATTGTCTACGATAGAGTGAGCCTGCGCGGCCCCTCTGAACGCTCGCTCCAGGTGGTTGTGCTGTTTGGCCAGTTGCTCTAAGGCCTCCTCCAGCCGCACTCGCTGCTCTCGCTCAGCTTGCAAGGCTTTCTGCCACCGCTTGCTGTGACTCTGCGCCAGGGCCAGGAAGTCCCTGCAGGCCTGCAGCCGCCAAGAACATGGACATACCAGGAGGATTTTAATGTAAAGATTTTAAAAAGCAGAGATGAGGAGAAGTTCTGCCATAAGTAGAACTTCTCCTCTACTTAGGAGAAGTAGAGGAGACTTCTCTCCTCTACTTAAAAAGATTACAAAAAGATTAACACATCTTTGTGTTAATCCATAACAATAATTCTATTGATTATTCTGATGATTAATCAGAGAAAAGTGTGCAGATGTTTCAATTAACCACTTAAGCCTTTTTAATACAATATTGGAAATGCATTAGAAGAAGCAAATAAAAAATAATTCCTTTTTAAAGAGGAAAATGAAAATTTTGCTGCAACAACATAGCATGCCTTTGGTACGCGTGGTCATTTATAGCAAAGGATGCATCTGCAGCTAAAAATCTACTTCTAACAACATGTGAAGAGCTCAGCCCTTTCTGACTGACTTAACAACGCAGTGAGGGACTAAACTGTTGACAATTTTTTTACTTAACCGATTAATAATTGGATAGCAAAAGGTGTTTTTTTTGTTTTTGTTTATTTTTTTTTACATAATTTGAACCAGTGAAAGCGAAAACTGTCATTCCAGGACTTCGGGATAGAACATATTTAGAGACAAAGTTTTTTTCTTTAAACTTAAATGTAAAATGTATATATTTTTGAACAGTTTTGGTTTAATTTCTTCTCTTATTATGTTGTTCTTTCATCAAATATATTTTTTTCAAAGTCTATATACTCCAGGTAACGATTTAATCATTGCTAAATTAGTTGACAATTATTTCAATAATCTTTCCATCCCAATTAAGTTGATTGATCATTTCAGTCTTTGTGAAACCCAAAGCAATTGTAAGAAAAAACAGTTTTGTATATTAAATGCAGTCAGAATGTCTGTCGTGCAACTCAAAGATGGACATTGTAAATCATGTTGGGCTATAAATCTTTGCTGTCAAGTATTTATTACTATGACTCACTTTCAGTGTCAGTTTCTATTTAGAATAAATACAAAGGCAGAGGAGGTGACACTTACATTAATCATAGCATTAGAGGTTATCCGGAACAGTGTGGCTCTTTCCGTCACCTGACGAATCTTATCCCCGGCCTCTCCGGTCAGCCGTAAACTGTCCAGCTCAGATAAAGACCTGAAATACGACGACGTTAAGAAAGACTTACGAAATCCTGTATTTTATTTGACATTAAGGCTGTGAAATGCTGCTTAGTCAGCAGTAGAACTGGACAAACAAGCCAGACAGTCTGTGTGAGAGAGTTTCCTTCAATGCGATGAGCTGTGTTAGACTGACCTCTGCAGGGCAGAGCCGTGCTTGGAGATCAGATCGTTGCAGGTGCTGAGATCCTCCACCTTACTGCCCAGCGTTCGGAGAGTAGACTGGGCCTCCAAGTTCTGAGGGCCCCCACCCTGACCTCCCCCCACTGGCAGGGACGATGGGGAGAAGTCATCACCAGAGTCATCTGTTCGCAATTAGAGCAAGAAGAACATCTGAATTTTACTTGTACATATGAACTGGATATTGTAGCTGTCGTAAAACGTATTGTTGTAACATGTATTTAATTTTAATAAAAGTATGCATTTTTATATTCTCATATGAAAATGTCAATTTTTATTTGACCTAATCTGTGAAAACACATTGTACACATTTGTGTGTCAAAATGACACATTTTAAACACTTGTTTGTGTTGATTTCAATGACACAATAGTTGTGTCATTAACGACACTACATGTGTTGTCCCTGAGCTGATTCGGCAGGTGTAAAAATTTAACACATCATGTGTTGTTTTTGACACATCTGTTTTAAGAGTGTCGATGAAAATGTGTTAAGACTTATCAGAATATAGATATATAAGGATAGCTTTAAAGGGAAAGAAACAGAATATTTGTACTTGAGTGAAGTTCAATGGTTGTACAATGATTGTTATAAAGACAAAGTTTGAGAATTTAAAAGAAAAAGGCTTTTGTTTGTGACCACTAGGAGGAGCTATAACCCATAAAAGACATTTATTAAAGGGTAAAACTTTAAAACAGCCCCGGCAGTTTTAAAGTTATTTTAATAACTATCACAAATAAACACACTTTTTGTTTGATTTGGAGGGACCTGGTCGATCTTTTATGACCTACTCTTAAACTAATATTTATATCTTTAAAGTGATGAGGTACAGATTTTCTGTTTGACATCATTTATAGAATGTAAGGGGGAATCTTCACTTGGATAATAGCTATATTTATTATATTAATCATATGACCTTTAATCCTGACACGTTATTGCAAAAGGATTCATAACACTTTGATATTTTTTTTCATGTTAAGTCACAAACTTCAAAGTATTTTACAGTAATTTTATGTGAAAGACACACATAGCAGTGGATCATTGTAAAGTGTAGGGAAATTGATTCATGGTCTTTAACATTTATCACATTACAAAATCTATTATGTTGTGTGTTCAGTCCCCTTTACTGATGCTCCTAAACATCCACGCAGCAATGCCAGAAAGAAAACCCAAGTAATTTATAATTTGTTTACAAGTAACAATTTCTTTCTACGTCAAAGAGCTGAAGTCGCCGACATAGAAACAGTAATCAACACGATGCATGAAGTTAACTCTAAGTTAACTCTAAGTGCATAACCACACTTAGAAGAGGGCAGCTGTGTGCGTAAACGCAGCATCTGATGCACATAAAGTTTGTTTTATCTTTTTATCACCATTTATAGTGCATTTATTTGTTTTAATGTTGCCATTAAAGCCACATGCAGTTTTGAAACGTGGTTCTACAAAGTTTTGACCGATGTAAACTGTTAAATTAATATTAAAACTTACCATATTTACAAGACAAAAGCCGCCCTCATATCATGAGGCAAATTGATATGAGGGCCTGATAGGATTTTCACCACATAAAATATTTTTTCTGGCCTCGATAAAAATGCATTTTTGATGTACCTGACTCAGCTTGCATGCGGGCTGCCTTGGCTTTGGCCAGCTCCAGCGCAGTGATCCACCGCTGACGTTCCACCTCGGAGCTGGCCTTCAGGTGATACGTCTGAGCACCGCCGTTAGAGATGACGAAGTTGCAGGCGTCATCTACGGAGATGACCGCTGTGGCTAGGTTGATTGTGCCCCGACACGTGTGACCCATCTCAGCCTGGGTCCTAATGATTTATAATGAAAAACATAAATCCTAATTTGGCTTTTTGACAAAAATGCAACAACTATCATTTCAAATTCCAAGTCTGATATAACCAGACCTCAATTCAGATGAGATGTTAAGTCAGAATGGTAAATATGACAGAAAAAAATAGGTGAAACAGTGAGGATGAATGGATGTAATAAATAAGAAATTAGGCTATGTTGATACAGAAGGTCTTGAAGTTCGATTCCAATTTTTGCTGAAATCCGACTTTCTTTTTTTACGCGGTTGTTCTGAATGATTTGACTGCAATCAGACTTGTGTTAACAAACGAACCACACAGCACATGCACAGAAGAACATAGACACCTCTCAGCTGTGCATTGTTTGCAGAAGCAATAATGGATGTCATCATCTATGGAACAATTTTTAAACTTATGCAGCAATGGGAGCTGACAGTATTGTCACGAGATCGTAAAACATGAAGGAAGCTTTAAAAAAGGAAGCACAACTAATAACAACGACCTTTTGAAGAGCATTGACTGCAACTGTTTGGATGCCTAGTTGGACCAGAAGTGGTGGGATTGTTAAGTGATGACTTCTTTCATAATTTCATCATTTTATTTTCAGCTTTACCGCATCTGGCTTCTTCTGCTGCAGAATTATGACCGCATACCACATATGAAAGTGGTCCACATTGAAGTTTTTGGAGGGTGAAAAGATTGGAAAAGATCGGATACAGGTTTCATTTGCATGCTGTGTGAACGTGGCCTAAGACGACTGATGTTTTTCTGACGCCGCCGTGCTTTCTGCAAGGAAGCCTTACCTGTAGTATGATAGCAGGCCATTGCTCAGAACGAACCACCTTCGCTGATAACCCTTGATGTAGTTTGTCCACTTGAAGACCCATCCTTTGTACGTGTCGCCGGCCGGGGTGGGAGTAGGGCTCTTCGGTTCTGACATCACACCCCCCCGAAATCAGGTTTCAGATTTAAAATAAGCCTTGAAAAGGAAGATGTCCAAAAAGTAAAAAATAAATAAATAAATTACCATCCTAAAATTCAAAATTTTCAACAGCAGTAACAGCAGCCAAGAAGAGAGATTTGCTCTTAAAGAACATTTTCTTTCTCTGGAAGATTAACATGGTTTAACAGCCGTTATAGGTTTCTGTGGGAGTAAGTTATGTGCTGACTGGGACTTTTTTTCTTCTTCTTAGTAGTAGTCACATTTTTGTCATCCACATAAATGGATTTTGTGCAGATGTGTGCATGTTTCACTTCTCTGTTTTTGGGATCAGAACAGACAGGTCAACAACCTCTCCATCTGAGCAAAATGAAAGTAACTCATTTTTAAAATCTACTTTTCAAAATGTTGGTACAGCTCAATTCATCTCCTAGCCATTCTGCTTGTGTCACACCTCTGTATAGATGTTTCTGATCAGATGTGTACCTTCTTTGACAGCTGATGATTTAAAGGAAATAAAAATATCTATGTACATAATGTCTCTCAAGAGTCATTTCATCTAGATCAAAGGTCATAACTTCTCATATTTCATAGGGGTTAGCTGGTCCAAACAACTACCAGGGTCCAAAATAAATGTAAAAATATGTTGTAACATAAATACAGATATGTGGAGCACATTACATTTTCCAATTGCCAAAAAAGACAATTTGTCTTGTACAGGGTGCATGCTGAAATTGTTTTTAGGTGGGTTTTGTTCTTAACATAATATATACACTGTAACAGTAAATATTTGAAAGTGGTTAGTGATTGTCAATGATGCTGAAATAAAAAAAAAAGCTTTAACTCACTAGAAATATTTTGTCGTTTATCCAGACAATAGAAAAGACTTATTTTGTCAAAGAAAATGACATTGTTGGAAATTGGCCACAAAATATCTTATGTGTGCGTTTCTGAATATACTCCTCAATATTAAATTAAACACGAGAAAACACAATTTTTATCATCATTTAAATGCATAAATAACAAAAAAAAACACTTAACCAGAACAAGAAATATGTATGCATTATTTAAGTGTATGAGTATATTGGGTTTGTTTAAGAGTGACAAACTGAAACAGGGTTTTGATTGAAACTGCAATTAGTGCATGTAAAATGCTAATTTCCCTTTAGTGTAATTTGTCTAATTGGTTTTAATACATGACATTCAACAGGGAGGTGGATATTTTCACTCCAGGTGGCAGTTTGTGAATGCACTTTCCTTATTTATCAAACATGCCATCAACTTGTTGAGAAAATGTTCTATTTTTGTCATGGTAATAAATCATTTTAGCTCTTATTCCAGTCTTATTTGCAAACTAAAATATCTTAAAGTTATTTGTATTTTCAGTTCCTGGTTGCTTTGGTTGATCTTTGAATGTGGTATCACAGGTCAAAGGTTAACTAATGAATCATTACACGTTCACATTTGACAGTTCTTGCTCAAAAATGTAATACTGAATTCAAGAGCACTTACTAATTAGCAAAAACAATCTAGCTTATGAATTAAATGAAGCCTGCCGTTTATTTGTTTTGAATTATATAAATGATCTACGGCTCATTGTGCGATTTTAAAACTGACTATTGCTCATTTTTAAGTCAAAATATGACAAATGCTAAGCTGGTGAAGGTCTATCGCCAACGAAAAGAAGTAAATGAACAGTGACACCACACTTTCGATGAAGTTGCTCAAACACAAACGAGCCTGACCTCCAAGAGCTAGCCTGTCCTGACAGCAGATAGAAACTTTAAAATCTGCGCCGATATCCGCTCACAGCTAACAAGAGCTAAAGTCGGGAAACAACCTGACATCTCTGATCATGGTTTCACCTGCTGACATTGAAGCAATGCAGGCGAAATGCAACGCTGGATATTAATTTGCTCAAAAGTAGCTAGCTCTGAAAGTCGCTGGCGGTTGAATGTTTACCTTGACGTGTCCAAAATGCCAGATGAGGAAACCAGACAGGCAGTGAAGTCACTGCTAACTCTGACGCCCCATACGCTGCCAGGCTAGCAGAGCTAGCTCAGGCTAATACGACTCGGCTAAAGCTGGAAATAAGTCAGAGGACGTTGGCGACGACAACGGTGTCACTTTCAGTAAATTGGGCTGCGAAATGGTATCGCTGTCCTTCAGTAGTACTGTTTGTAATGTTCACCGTACTACTGCGTACGATGATAATAATCTAAAGCTAGCTGGCTACATCTCACTAGCCTAACATTAGCTTTTACCAGACAGCTTGTGCACCTTCATTGAAGTCCGTGTGGAAACGCTGCTACTTTCCCTCAAATGATCTCAGTCAAACAAGTTAATTTATGTAGGTAACTGACTTTTTTATGATAATATATGTTACTTTACGTCACATATATGCGGTCCCGTTAAAGTTTGAGTTTCTTTTCGGATTCTGTTACTATTACATTTTCAGCTTATTTAAAATTTTGTTTCACAAAACTCCCCAACCACTGAGACGCAGCATCGTTTCTTACGCAGCGCCAAACAAAGTAACTCTAGTGATAAAAAAAACATTGGTTATCACGAATGTTCCTGTGGCAAACGATATTTTCGTAAATTAGGAAGAAAACATTAATGAATAAATGGCTAGATCTAATCTGTAATTCAATTCAGGTGAATTTTTATTTGTGAATAAAACTTAATTTCTATACCTTTTGGATCTAAACCCTTACATGGCAAAATATCTAAGCGACTGCTCGTAGAAATTTATGGGAGTGATAAAACCAAATTACTTTGTGACAGATTAACCGCAGTGGCAACGAGGCAAAGAGAATATCATCCGTCCCCCGCAAAGGAACGAACAGACGCATAGTCGGTACGACCATTTAATTTCGTACTAATAGACCTGTTACCAAAGTAATGAAAATGTGTTTAGACTTATGCACTCGAATATACAGCTGAAAGAACATATTTAAAAGTAGTTGATACTTTTCTGTTGTTTCGCCAAAATGCGACTCCGGTGGGACTCGAACCCACAACCTTTGAATCACTTCGTGTTTGCCTAGAAGTCCAATGCGCTATCCATTGCGCCACGGAGCCACCTGTTGATACAGACGAGCACTGCTTAATTTGAACAAAACACAACAATTTCCCTGGAACAATTTGTAGTTTTGCAGAAAGAGAAGCTCCTGTTGTGTGTGGCCTCAAAAAGATGTCCGTGAGGACATCGCCTTCTGAATACAGCTATATATGGCGGTAAAGTAATCCCACTTGTATTGCCAAAATAATACACAGGGTGGCGCTAAAGCCACGAGTCATACTAATCCAGGGTAGTAAAATAAGATGTCACTTTGCAGTTCTTTTTTTCTGATTGACAACTGTCTTTTTTTCGACACAGTTTGTTTTCATTCACACGTGTGACAGCAAAGCCTTTTCGAATTTCATCAATTTTTTCCAACATTTGCGCGTCTAGAGAGCATTTTACGGTCTCGTTTTACCTCCGTGGTGCATTCAAGTCATGTCCTATGCTTGGTTATCAATATTCACTAAAGAAAGTAATAAAGTGTCGTCAACATTTGTATTCAAGCCGCCCTCCTATATGACATGAATTCTGCTGGAGTATGCATAATGTGTTCAGAAATGCCCTTACATTTCAGAGCACAGCCACAACTATGGACTTGATAAAACACTGTGGACGGCAGTAGCTCCCAAAATTTTTCTTTTATTTATTTGTCTTTTCTATTTTTTTATGTCTACTATGGACCAGGATACTGTGTCTTTAATAAGTTTGAACTGACCTGACTTTTTTCATAGTAATATTAAAAAGATGTACTAATTTTGTATATTTTTTTAATATAGATCACGTAGTTTACGACTGAACTTGAATGCACTGTGAAGTCACAGTAATTCCCAATGTAGACGCGCGGCCTGAGGGGGAAAGGGTGGAGGGGCACATCCCAACACACAGGAAAGCCAATGGGAGATAATTATCTTGTCCTCCCACCGTATCTTTGATGTGTCCTCCCAGGAGCGGAAGTGTCTGGGATTCCGCTCAATCCATCGCTCCAAAACCAGGCGTTTGCACGGGGAGGACGGAGCGTTTGCTTCTCTTCCCAATAGAGGAGGGAGATCTTTCACCGTCGCTCTGCGCTATTTATGAGGCTTTACCAGCGCGGGACATGGTCTTTGAGGTTAGAATATTTTCTTTCCTGCAGCAGACTTCCCATAAAACCAAGGAGTGGCTTAGAATGCTCGAAATTTACGACAGAGGCTTGTTCGCTCTTTTCTTCTTCATCCAGCGTCATGTTTTATTATAGGTCTGCGCAATAGCCACGGACGCCTGCCTGGACACGGGAGGGGATTAAGTTACTGCTGCTGGCGGCGGATTATTTTATTGGCCTCCTGTCACGCCTGCCACCAACCAGCCTTTGGTGATCCTGTTTCCAATTAAGCACGATCGCTGAAGAAGAAGAAGAAGAAGGGGGGAAAAAAACAGGTAAAATATTGGATGCCTAAAATATGGGAGCGTTCCTCTTTAAATAACGTCTCACTATTGGTTTAACCACGCTGAAACGCCCATCCTTTGTTGCTCATTCCCCTAGTCACTCTTTGCATGTCGAGATGCTGTATTTAAATACGTCTTTATTAAGACAGGGCTACAATAGGAAAAATGATGAGAATTGATGCAAGCTTGGTGGTGATAGAGTAAAACGCTTAGGATACGGTCTACATAAAGCGGGATATTGCAGGCTTTTGAAGCAACAGCGTCCTCATTTGCAAATTATGCATAACAATGCTTTGCATGAGTATTTATATCTCTTGAGCTTTTTCTTTCTGCCACGATTTGTTTTTCATAGAATGTTTTATTGTGAGACGGAAAAATAAATGCTTTTGTTGGAGTAGGTAGGTCTTTACCGGCCTGTCTTAGCAGAATAGCTCAGACACAGGCAGATTGGTTGGAGAGAAACGTCAACTTTAAATGTTGCCACAGCTTTTTGGGTGTAGGTCTAGGCTTTGACTAGACCTTTCTGGCTCATGCATATGCTTTGATGTAAACTGTCCACTGAAGTTCTGGCTGTATGTTTAGGGTTTTTGGTCCGGTATGAAGAGACTCCTTTCTGGTCTCAAAGCTTTTGCTGCTTCTAAAGCGCCACCATGCTTTAGTGTGTGAACTGGGCCGTTAAGGATGCTAGTTTTTAAAAGTAGATCAAACAGTTGTTGACATTTATCCAGAGCATCTTCTTCTTCGCGTTTGCTGTCCCTCTACATTGCCTATTGGAAATTGACAAATTCTCCCACCTGGTGGACGACCCAGAGTTGATGGGGTTTACAGTAGTGCTGTAGTCTGCTATCTTCAGCCCTCTGTGGTCAAAGTTTGGGATATTGCCTTCCGATTTAGCCATCCATCCATTGTCCATACCCACTTCTCCTTACAAGGTTGCCGAGAGATGGGGGGGCTCAGTAGTCATTGGGTAAGAAGTGGGAAGCGCCCTGGACAGGTCGTGAGTCCAAAATCGAACTCTCCATACCTTTCTCCCTGACCAGTCTGCTGTGTTCCTTGGTCTTAATGATGGTGTTTGTTCTGTAATGTTTTTTTTTTAACAAATCTTTGAGGCCTTCACAACATGCATTTACAGTGAGATAAAATCATGCACTAATTATGTGACTTCTGAAGGCAACTGGCTGCACTTGATTTTATTTAGGGGTGTCAGACTAAAAGGATTTAATACAAATGTACACCTTGTCACTCTTGATTCTGCTCTACTTCGTGTCGACCCACCACAGAGAAACCTAATAAGATGAAAACCTTCCAGGTGTGTGTCTTGTGATTCACTGCAGACTTCCTCCTTCCTGTGTGTTTTCATGTTGTGCCTTGCTTCGCCAGCCGTAGAGCGTTAGCTGGACGCCAGCAGCTTCCACTTCCCAACCCCCCTCTCCTTCCTCTGTCCCAGCATGTTTTGGTCCGCTCCGTGCCGTTTTGGTCCACTCAGTCTTGACTGTACTTTCCCAGGACAAAGTCTAAGCATAAAAGAATTCGACTGATGTTTTGACGGCCCTGTTTTCTCTCTCTAACAGACATTAGTTAAGAATTTCTTTCAAACACAGATGTCAAACTCCGGTCCTTCAGGTCTGGCGTTCTGTAACTTTTAGATGGGCCTCAACTGAATCAATAATTAGTAAATAATAAATATGAATCAAATAATTAGTAAATATTTAAAAGTTGAAGGATATGGGATCCTGAGGACAGGATTTGACACACAGGGCTTTACAATGTTGCAAATTGACTTAATTATATATATATATATATATATATATATATATATATATATATATATATTTTACAATAAGGATAGCCTATACTTTCAGCTTTAACCTTTAGTTAAGGTAAATGGACATCTTGGCCTTTTACCTTAACCCATTTCATAAATCTGCATTTCTCTGCAAATAATAGTAAAAAGCATTTGAAATCTACGATTTCTCTACTTTCTTATCAAATATATTTAACATGTTGTCACTTCCTTTTATACTAAATAGCATATAACTAAAGGAGACGGCATCTCTCTGAAGTACTGAGCTTTAGAAAGTATTAATTTAGATACACAACTATAGAAACAAATGCATAAAAACACAAATTTTATTTGAAATCAATAGCAAATTAAAGTGATTGCCTTTAAAAATTAAATAAGAACAATTCTGAAGACCTATTTGCTTTTATATAATATACATCTATATATAGTGAAAAAACATTTCATTCAAACATTTAGTAAGATTACATTCTGTAGACAGCGGAACGAAAATTGATGAGTAGCTCACATTTTGTCAAATTAAATCACATAAATTAATGCTTCCACGTTTTTCCGCTGTAACAGTATTTTCCTCATCCATCCGTCCGCAGGGATGTCGTTCCGTAGAGGTGTGGTCCGGCAGAGTAAATTTCGCCACGTCTTCGCTCAGGCCTGGAAGGCCGAGCACTGCCTCGATGACGTCAGAGTGTCCCGGGTGACATGGGACGGCCCCCTCAGCGCGGTCAACCCTAAGTTCATCGCGGTCATCATCGAAGCGGGGGGAGGAGGCGCCTTCCTCGTCGTTCCGATCGGCAAGGTTTGACCTTCTGCATCAGCATCCTGTATCCGATAAAACCGCGGATCAATACGTTTCTTTCAAGCCGAAAGCTTCTCTATGACATCACCCTTTATATCCCACTAATGCACGCGAAGCACTTTTACAGTCCAGACTTGGCGCTGTGCTGTAATGCAGCCTTTCAGGTCAGTGGAGTTGAGCTTTTTGTTTTCTCCAAACAGAGCGGCAGAATCGACCAGTCCTGCCCCACAGTCTGCGGACACGCGGCGCCTGTGTTGGACATCCAGTGGTGTCCTCATGACGACAACATCATCGCAAGTGCCTCAGAGGACTGCACAGTGAAGGCAAGTGTTCATGTGGAGGTGGTTTGTGGCCCTTTATCAGCTGGTTTCAGATCAACCACTGGCATCCTTTCCTACCACAAGTAAACGGCTAGGGTTTAAGATGAATATATTATTCTGGGCTTTTAGAGGTTTTCTTAGGAACTTGTTTTCCAGGCTGGAATCACTTTGAAACATGCAACCCTTTTTAGAAACAACTATTGGCTGCAGAAGTTGGAATTTGTCATGGTTGCTTTATTCCATCCTCACATTGTCAAAACTGTACATGCAGGCTGAAATATATACGTACGGTCACCAAGTCTTATAGTAAGTGACCTTTTAACTGTTAACTTGACAAGGGCGAGTTTGATGACAGTTGAGGCAAAGATTGAGCTGTTTAACCGGAAATCTTTGGAAGATTCACAGTGAGACTTTCCAAACTTAAGAACACAATGCAGACTGCCAAGTATGGAGTTGATTTACTTCATATACGCTGTATAAAATGGATGCTAAAGCTCCAACATCTTCAGCTCAACTCAACAGCTAGAACTCTGACTATTCTTCCAATTCTTGTTTTTAAAATCCCTTCACGGTGTGTACGTTACATAATCACTCTAACCTGGAACTTGGATAAATTATTATGAGCCTCAAAGTAACGTCACATTCATTCTCAGAACCAGTGCTTGTAAGCTTATAATTCTTGTAAAATTATAATAATTTCAAGATAAGAAACTAGTGTGTTACTAAAGGAAATATGTTTCTATTATTTTTATTTTTATTTTTTTTTAAAGCGAAGTGAGTGAAGGCAACAAAGAAATTAAATGGTTGATGTATATAATTGGGTAACTATTAAATACAGAAGCAACTATCGCTCTAAAATGTTGTTGCAACAGTTGCACACAAAATAAAATATCATCCACTTCCGCAAGGAAAACAGATAAGTGGTTTTATTTTTGCACACGCTGGGTTTCAAGTGACTCAGCCCAATCAGGTCTGCTTTAGAAAGCAAAAAAGGATGTCAGAGACCAAGACGAACAACTTCTCAGACAAGCACTGCAAAGGTGCAACAATACATAGAGTCTGTTGTGCCATTTGAAGGTGTGGCAGATCCCCGACGGCGGGCTGACCAGTCCGATGACGGACCCGATTGTGACCCTGGAGGGCCACAGTAAAAGAGTGGGAATCCTGGCTTGGCACCCTTGTGCCTTCAACATCCTATTGACTGCAGGTGGGATAATCTTTTACTTTCCAGTTCTCATTAACCATGGCTCGACTCCCCGTCTTTTGATTTATGCAAGCTTCTTTGTCGGCCGTCTGTCTAGGCTGCGATAACGTGGTTTTTGTGTGGAACGTGGGCACGGGCGAACTCGTGTACCAGCTCGCCGACGCCCACCCGGACCTGATCTACAGCGTCGGCTGGAATAAGGATGGCAGCGCCGTGTGTACTGTGTGCAAGGACAAGGCCCTGCGCATCATCGACCCACGTCGGGGCGCTGTCCTGAAGGTAGCTTCACAGTGTTGCGCATATATTTATATCTGTGTGTGCGGACATGCAGGAAACATTTGTATCATTACTCATGTTGTGTGTTGAGTCTGTTATCAGCCTCTCTTCCCTCCCAAAGGTCAGAGAAAAGGTCCATGATGGTACAAGGCCCATGAGAGCCGTCTTCCTCGCCGATGGGAAAATTTTGACCACAGGCTTCAGCCGTATGAGTGAGAGGCAGCTCGCTTTGTGGGACGCAGTGAGTTTCCACCACAAGACTTCAGCTGTTTACAAACTCGTTGGAGTTTCACAGCAGAAAATGTTGTTTTACAGGATAGTTTGCTAGCCATTCAGTCCCTTAGGAAAGCATCCATCCATTCCTCTTGAACTTTTTTTCCCCCTAATTTTGTGACGGTATAACAACAAGCTACATTTTATTATATTTTACATGATAGACCAACTCAGAGTGGCATATAAATTAGAAGGAGATGGAAAATGATACATGGGTTCACTTTTTTTTATTATTATTTCATTAGGCACATCTGTGTCAATGCTGTGTCAAAACACTTTTTGCTGCAATTACTACTTTTAAGTATTTTATGGTATGTCTCTGACATCTAGAAGTCGCCGCCCTTCCTTTCCTTTTGTGCAAAACAACTCAGACTCCTGAGACTCGACAGAGAACATCTCTGTACTTTTTAATTCGTAATGTTCTCCTTGCCTGGCATAGACATAGACAGCCATGTTTTGGTAGGTTTCCCATTGTGCCATTTCCATATGATGGACTGATAAGAGATGTGTGAGATGTTCAAAGTTTGAGATTTTCTTTTTGCACATCTCCACGTCTTTCTCCCAGACCTGTCTGCTGGGTCTTCACGATGCTGTTTGTGAAAACCCAAACAGCATCGCTTCTGAAAAACCTCTGAGGTCTTCACAGAAAAACTCAAGTTATACTGAGATTAAGTTACACACAGGTGGAGTCTGTACACTAAATAGGTGACTTCTTAAGATTCACAACACAATTTTAGGATTTGTTCTTGTAACATACTTGAGAGCTGCGTGGCCTTTGTCTTCCACTTCCAAATTAAACAACACTTTTGTGGTTGTAATCTTTAACAGAAGTGACTACCCTTTGCAAGCTCATGTGTTGGATGTGCTTTTTGTTTTACAGAAAGATCTCTCTGAGCCGATGGCTGTGCAAGAAATGGATACAAGTAACGGAGTTCTTCTTCCCTTTTATGACCCTGACACAAACATGGTTTACCTTTGTGGAAAGGTAAACGCATAGCAGTTTTAAATGCAGAATAGTCTCGCAACCATTTTCAAGCAGGTGAGTTTGATTTCTCTTCATTTCAGGGGGACTGCACCATCCGGTATTTTGAAGTGACAGACGAGTCTCCCTACGTTCACTTCCTGAGTTTATACAGCAGTAAGGAGCCTCAGAGGGGTGCAGGGTTTCTTTGTAAAAGAGGCGTGGATGTCAACAAGTGTGAAATTGCCAGGTTAGCTCTTTAAATCTGCTCATATTTTTGCTGTAATCATTTGGAATATTATGTTTAGAATATTCTGCAGAAACGGGTAAATACAATCATGAAGTTAATTGATTTATTGACTATTGTGACAGGCCTATTTAACACTCATCTGACATTTCTTATGTTAGAGGTTTTCTTACCCCAACTGACTGAATGTACTCAGATATTTGGACTGGATGTCAATAGGATTTTAAAAAAAAACAATTAATATGAAGTCATGTCACTCCAGTAAAAGAATAATTTATTTTACTGGTGCCACTAAGTATATGGGAAGTTGTGTTACAAGGTTTTTTCTTTATTCTGCTCGTTAAATTGGTTTACATGCCTTCCTGCTGACTCTCATTTGTAGATTCATGCTGTGGGCAACTTATAGTACAATCTTGGTTGCTCGCATTTTGATGCAAAAATACCCTCAGAGATTGCAAAATGTCTTCATGTGGTTTACAGTGCTCTGAGAAAAATTACACTACAGTTATCACGTCAAACTTCATCTACTTCCTGAAAAATATTCAAAAGTTGACTTAAGGTGTATTTATACCACTTGAAAGTACGTATAGTTTCCGCTCAACCTTCCCTCTAGTGTAATCAACACAGAACTATTAAGATTATTCAGTTCTGTTATTAATTTCCTGTTAACCTGCAGGTTCTACAAGTTGCATGAAAGGAAAGTGGAACCCATTTCTATGACTGTACCACGTAAAGTAAGTCGCACACATGGCCTTTAAAAGAATGTTACTTGGATTAATGTACAGACAAAAATAAAACACTTTTTCTCGCTATGTTTCATTTTTTGCCCCACCAGTCAGATCTCTTCCAGGGAGACCTGTACCCAGACACTGCAGGCTTGGAGCCGGCTCTGCTGGCAGATGAATGGATTGCCGGACAGGACGCAGCACCTCTGCTCATCTCTCTGAGCGGAGGGTACGCGGCTCCTCCCTCCAAACACAGAGACACCCTCAGAAGCAAGCCCAAGCTAAGCTCTCAGGACTCCGGGGCCGGGGGCGCCGCCACAGCAGCAACCGTAGCAGCCGCTCCCACACCTACACCTACCTCTGCCGCCAAGGAAGTGGAGGGAGAAACGCCGCAGCCACGAGTGACCGCAAGGGAGACGGATGGAAATACCGAAAGGCCGAGGAGAGAGGTAAAGATCCTTGCCTAATACTTTAAACCGTCCGCACAGCCACAGACGATCATCTTTATGCTCTCGTAACTGCTTTCTGATTTGTTGCTCTTCTTTGTTTTAGGATGAAATGTTGAGTGAATTGTTAGCAGAGATGAAGGCCTTACGGGCAGTCGTGCTCGCTCAGAACCAGAGAATCGAGCTGCTGGAGAGGCAGCTCGCCCGGATCGAAGACGGCGACGTGTGAGGAGGCATAAAACTCACCGCGTTCCTGAAGAATCTATAGACTGTAGCCTTACTAGTCTTAACAATACCTTAATGCTTTGTGAGTGTAAAAACTGTGTGTAAAGACTATGAATCGCAGTGGCTTCCAGCTGCTATGATCAAGGCTGTACTTCCCAGATGATTTTTCTTTTTAGTAAATATGGTGTCATCTGCATAGAGTGAAATTTATAGCAAAACTAAAGGATCTTGTAGCAGTTATTGGAACTTGCAACTTTGAGCTTTTTTAAAAAAAATTAATACTTTGATTCTGCAAGACTAGAGGAGTTACAACAGGGGTTCCCAAAGTGTGGGGCGCGCTCCCTAGGGGCGGCGGAGTGCCAAGATGGTTTGTATTGTGTTTTGTTGCAACCTGAAGTGTGAAATAAACTTCAGTGGAGTTTGAAAACAAAATATGTGTATAGGTTTATGTCTGGTTGAACGATGTGTGTGCCCAGTTGATTTTTTTTGTTGATATTTTTTATTTTTGGGGGGGGGATTTTATTGTAATCCATAGGAGGGCCCAGAAAATCTTTGGGAACCACTGAGTTACAATGACACGATTCCTTTAAATTAACGCAAAAGGTTATAATAGGCGTAATGTGGAACTGTGCTGACTCAGCTGAAGGTTGCCATTTTATAGCAAAGCATTTAATTACCTCCAACACGTGTGTTTTCCTGGCGGACATTCATCAATGTCACTTTTAGGGCTTATTCAGGTAGTTTGAGGTGCAAAAGTGTCAAGTCATGGCTTGACTTTTTACATGACTTGTTCTTTGTTTTCCCTCTATTTTATATAGTTTGCTCTGTTCAAATGTATGAACCTAAAATCTCAATATACAACAGTGAGAACCATGTGAGCGATAGGTGGTGAGAAAGTTGTGGAGTATCTATGTGTAGTTTCATTCCGTGTTGTTGCAGTAATGGAAACGCTCGAGCGCTAGTGATTTCGTGTGTTAAGAACAGCAGCTGTGTTTTATGGGTCACTTTGAAGTTAAGCATTTGATTGAAATTACACACATGCATTTATAACAGTTTCAGTCAACAGAAATTTAACATAACACTATTTTTCCTTTGGTTTCAGCGAAATATGCATCTGTGTTCAAATATGTAAGTTTAGTTCTGTTTCTTTCATTTTAGTCGTACTTTTGTGAACGTTCTTTATTTAGAGGCATTACTGTGTGTTTTATGTAGCAGTAGGATAACAATGTTGCATTCCAGTTGAGCCCTTTAATACTTTAATTCTAATTATGCACTGACCTCTTAACACTCCTATGAACAACAGGTTCAGCTAGACAGTGGTGTAATGATTGACTCAACTTTGTTTCATGTTTTGTACGAGAAAGCCTTTCGGTTTACACTCATGTTCCCTTCATGGTCAAGTGTTTGTGATCAGTTCTAGTTCTGATTACCCTTGGAAATACTGTGTTTGAGTGTGGTAATTGTTAAATAGATGATGAATGGACTTTGTTTTTAATCCAACTTGTCATTCTTAATAAAATATCCCATAAAATATGTGTCTGGTTAAGCTGACTGAAGGTAGAAGAGAGTACAATATTACTATTTAGGTTGTAGCCTCTCCACAGTTAATTACACCTTAAAGAGAAATACCAGTAGCGTGTGCTGCTATGATAAAGATGAGAACTTTGAGAAGATTTTCTGGATTAAGTGGAATGTTGTCTGCATCGAGCGAAATTTATAGCAAAACTGAAAGATCTTGTTTTTTGCTACAAATTAAGAGTTTTTAAAGTCAATGCTTTGAGTTTTTAGCATTATTTTGAGCTCACCCTGACATCCAAAGTGTCATTTTTTTCTTTCTCAGACATCTACTTCATCTCCGTGCTAAATAAATTGTAGCGGTTATTTGATGGTGCTACTTGAACTTTTTAAAATGAACACTTGAATTCTGCATAGATTAGAACAAAAATATAAAAAATTAACAAAATAGAATTTGATTATTTGTGCTGTCTAGCACTGCAATTGCTCATTAAATTATTTCCTCTCATAGACAGAAATAAATGTCACCACTATTCTAGTATTTTTAGCTCATAGTCTAAAAGCTGACTATTTGTGTTTTGGTTTTTTTTCTCCATCTTTCTAACATGCTGAGTTCAAACTCATGAGTGAACATCTGTTCCCTTGAGTCCAGGTGTTTGTGATCAATTTCAGGGAGATAATACTGTTCTTACTTGTGTTCATTGTTTCTTGAGCTGATAAATAAATTTCCTTTAAAAATCCAATTTGCCACGCTTAATAAAATGTCTGGTAAGACACATTATTAAGAAGAGGGCATTCAAAGAAAAAGTTTAGGTCTGATTTGGTTGTAGAGAGTAAAAGTTTGTGAAAGTTCAGCAGATAAAAAAAAGGGAAGTGAACAAAGACGAACAGCAAAGGCAAAAAAATAAATAAATTCTGGTGCTTGAAAGCAAGTGTGTGTTAAGAGGCTGGAAAGCATTATAAACAAAACTCTGGTCTGATAAGATGAAAACTTAGTCAACTGTGCAAAACTGAAGTTCATCCAAAGTTTTAATGAAGAAAAGTTCTTGAGCTGACCTCAGATTAAAGTAACATTTCTAGAAATTAGTCCATTTGAAAGCTATTGAATTTGACTAAATGCTACAGAAGCCATGCTGTCAGTAATTTTTTATGCATATTATCCAACTGAGAAGAGCTTTTACATGTGAACAATGCAGAAAATAACCAAAAACATATGAAAGTTTCCACAACCTTTGCAGCTCTAAAGTACAATTCTCTCATGTTAAAATAGCTTTAAAATAAATTGTAGTGGGCTCAACAACAGTATCCAAATCTAAATTTAGCTTTGTGTAATTATTTAACGGGTGTACAGTGTACATTTACGGCACGGCTTGGAGACATTGTTGCAAAGTGCAGACGGCGTGTGAGCCGGCCAGCAGTGCAGAAACAGGATGTGGCCAACTCGTTTCAGAAGCTCTGCACAATGTTCAAACTTTGCATACACTTGTAGAGGGTTCCAGTTATGCAGATGCAATATTTTTAAGAATTGTCCTTAAGTCAGACACTAATTCGATCACTGGTTCATACAGATTCATGTTGCTCGACTAGCTGTTTGTGCACAACATCAGAGTTGAATCGACACTAGTTTCATGAGCTCTGATCTCCATTGCAGAGCTTCGTTGTTTGCCACAAAACCAGACTCAACAGGATGTACACCATTCAATTTGAAAACTGTCAGTGGGTTTGCAAGGTTTTTTTAATATATCTTTTATGTCCTAAGGCATTTAACTGCACCTGTTCTGCCAACTTGTACTGACAAAAGTCTGCCTTGAAAGAGAAAAAAAAAATCACAAAGACATGTTCTTCTTTCTATAAATATTTGTGCATTTTCATATCTGTGCCTTCCACCACACCTCGCTGCAAGTTCGACTTTAATCTGTGCTTGCACTCCCTCCCCCCAGCCTCCACCCACCTCAAACAGTTTCAGCTAACCTTTTTTTTTTTTTTTTTCATGTCATGCATCACTCCCCTCAGCTCTTCTTCTGTCCCTCTCATCTGCAGGCATGCAGTGGCATTTTTCAAACACACCCTTACTGACATGTAAGCTAGTCCTGGTCTCATTGCCAGTCTTCGGTCTTTGGCGCCACAAACTTTAGGTTTATCTCTCCCAAGCAACTTTGGTGAGTTTTTTTCGTAGCTTTCTGGTTTCTTGTTTTTTATCTGCTGAAGTCTATTTTTTTTTTTACATGGTAACTGTTGATCTCAAGAGTTTAATTTGTCAAACACGTGTCACTGTACAACTTAAAGTATTTCTACTACAGCTACTAGTTCTACGGTTTATTTAGAGCATCTTTTTTAATTGTTTTATTACACAATGTCTCATTGTGATCATCTAAAGTTGGATGTTTTGTGCCACAGCAGACTGACTGAGGCTGCTCAATTATCACTTTGACAGGAAACCAGCAGCACTGAGAGCGATCTGCTGAGCTTCCTGTCTTTCAAGTCATTGCAGGCGGCGCAAAGTGCAACAGAAATAGTCCTCTTGAGTATGTATAATACTGTTTGCTTAAATTTGTTTGAAATGGGAAGTAGCATTCATCCTGTGCTGATATTGTTTCACAAATAAACAAGTTGGCAATGCAGTGCAGCAAATTAGTTAAATATAAAATGTGGTTTATTAAAGTGATTATATTCATAAACTGAGTAATAAATTATCCTTTGCTTTTGTAATTTCCCTGTTTTCTACAGGCTGTAAATGTAAACATACAGATGGATTGTCAGATGAGAAGCTCCAGGTTCCCTTGAAACTACCCGGGGTTTTTTTAATGCACACTTCAGCTGAAACAAAGGCATTTGAGATTTTTTCACACTCAACTGAAGGCTTATTTTAAAGGTAAAGTATCTTGAAAAATAACTTTAGAGTTTATTGTCAGAGCTGCACGCATAACATTGACAATCACCAATTGAGGCTCAATATTTGAATTTCATTCCGTTTTAAAGCTCTAATTGTGCACTATTCAAGAAATAGTTTGGAAACTACTGTATAAGTAGTTTTACATGAGAGGTAGATAAAAACCTGCAATATGACTTCATATACAGAGCTGTGACAATGTATGCGCCCCTCTCCAGACGTCTTCTGCTTTTGTTTCATTGTCACACTTAAACGTCAGTGATTTTCGATTTTATAATCTGTTACAACAGGACTGCCTAAAGTTGAAAAACTAGGGGAGAAAAGCAGCTCCTAATTTTACAAAACTCATGTTAAACATATCTTTGCTGTTGAGCACAACACCAAGATGCATTTTCTTAAAAGTTAAAGACTAGGCAATGCAAAGCAGAAGCTTTGCATTGCCTAGCTTCTATTAGGCAATGCAAAGCTGAGGATCATGTACTTCATGATCCTCAGCTAACAAAAACTTTGGTAAACAGTTTAACAGCATGCATTGTGCCTTGAATGGTTGTTTTGCATTTTGGAAGGGAAAGTTTGGGAAAATGTTTTGAACCTTTAACATCGTGTTGGCAGTACATCTTTCTTATTACTTCATTTTTAATACATTAATTTATCCCAGAGAAACCAGCCAACTTATACAACGTAAATAATTTTCTTAACCTTCAAACCTCTTCATGTTTGAATTGGTAGGTTATTAACAGGGAAGCAAATAATTATTTACACTGAAAATTGAGGCAGGAAGTGGTGCGCCACCATTGATCTTTCTATATGAAACACGTACTGGCATGAACACAACGTATGAGGTAAAAATAGCAGCTTTTCTGTAAATAACCTTCCAATACAAACAACAATGAAATGTTCGTAAAACAATTCTTGCATAGACTTCAATATGACTTTTTGAGGCTGATGTTGCTTTAAGATGCCTGAAATCTCAATTGGTTTAGGCCAATATTGGACTTGCTTCAGCTTCTGGAACCAACTAATCTACCTTAATTCAAAATTAGGACAATACAGGAGCTTTATACTGCAGGTAGGATCTTAACTGCCTAAAACCTTTAGACAGAACATAGCTTGAAAAATGTCTGTCCAAACCAGCAAACAATGTTCCCAATTATTCTGTTTCTTTGCTCGTCATGAAATAGATGTGTAGAATTTTTATCGTCAGCTTTCACCATTATGCTCCACTTGATGTCTATGAGAAACTGTTTTAGAAATCGCTTTGGGTTTATCTCAAACATAATGGACACAGAAACAGAAAAAAAGGGAGTAAACAATGGTAGAAAGATGGGGGGAAAGTCTAAAGGACAAAAGAGGACAAGAGCAGAGGAGAGAATGAAGCACTGAAACAACACAAGTCAGCACCCTGGTAGTCTGCCTCTAAACCTGCAGGAAGAGAAAAAAACAAAACTGAGTGATCACAATAAAAAACAACATAATATTTTTTACACGCAGGACTGCTACTGCAATCTTTCCTTAATCTAAACAGTTGCCTTTGCTTTCTTCAGCTCCCACTTTAGATTTTATTCATTTCACTTTGATTCTTAAATTGAAATGTAAACATTTTTTGTCAAACCTAATCACTGGAACTTATATTTTTACATCTTTATGTTATATACAGAAAAGCAGTTCGGGTTGCATGTAAAAAAGTTTAACTAACACTTATAGCATAAATTTGACAGTGTTCCTGTACTTTGTAGCTTAACTAGAATATGGATAATGTCCCAGTAACAAACTTTTTTTTTTTAAAAATCATAAGGAAGTTTAAGCAGCTTAATTTTCATGGTTTTAATTATTTTAAATCTCTTTCCTCTTCTCACCTCAGGAAAATGTCCAGCACCACTGTGGCGATTCTTTCAATCCTCCTGTTGGTCCTAATTGTACTGCTGGTTTTCTTCTACAAGAAACTGAACCAGGAGGCAAATAACCAATACACAGTCCGGAACATAATATACAAGAAAGATGGGGTCAGGGACCGGGTGAGGTCCGCAGCACTAGCTGTGGAAACACATCTTGGAATCCAGATGTGGCCTCGCGGACATGATGACGAGGAAGAGATGGAGGAAATTGAGGACGAGGAGGGAGCAGTGGAGTCTGGAGACAGTCAGCACCAGAGTGACGGGAGTGGCACGGATGGAGAGAATGAACAAGAGGAGGATAGTGTGGACCACAGTGGTAGCACAAAGGAGAACGAAGGAGATAACTCAGATGCAGAAAGTTCAGAAGCAGGGGAGGAAGATAGGCTGCTAGATAATAAACCAGAAGAGAATGAGGAGGTGGGGGATAAGCAGGAGAAAGAGTTAAACGAACAAGGTAAAGCAGAAGCAAGTGGTGGGACTGGATTGTTGATAGACCTAAAGCAGTTCTCTGGAAGTGCTATCTGGTCGGAACAGAAAGAAGATGAGAGTCAGGGCGGTGATGTGACTGTACTGTGAAAACGAGCAGAATTTATAAAGCAGGGAGGTGTGAAAATGGGCTATTTATAAAGAAAAGGATCACAATTTCAAGTAAGCCAGGGAGGAGGTCATACCATTTGAAAATAAAAATCTAATTTAGAAAACAGTGCCAGCACAGCTTCAGCCTCATAATGGTGCATCTTTTATCTTCATGCCTTTAGTGTTGACACGTCAGGGGAAAACACAATGGCTGAATGAAGCTGTTATAAATATGCATTTATATGGTTCTTGTAAAGTTTGTGTAAAGTTTCTCATTTTGGACTTTAAAATATTTTTTTAGGAAACAAAAAGATATATGTCTAGCTTTTCAATGTAAACGGGTTCATAATATTTTCTCAGTAGTGATTGACTCTCTTTGACTATATATATTGTAAAAGAGTAACAACTACTCAAAAGGTGAATATTTCATAGTAAAATAAAGGCTTTTTGTTGCTGTATTCTCTAGAGAGTAACACTTTGAAACAAGGTGTCAATATGCTCAACTGTCTGTCACATGCTCATGATGTATATGTCGCTAAAAAACAAAATAAACTACAAATTTGAATGTTTTTATTTCATAATTGAATTCTTTTTAAATAAACTTTTCAAAATAATTAAAGCTATTGGATTTTTCTTGACCAATCTTTCAAATATACACATTTTCATTCTACTGTAGTGTTCTTTTCATTATTATTTTTAAAAGTTATACTAACTTTAAAAATGTCTTACCTTTTATTTCAGAATATTTTTCTTTTTCTCCATTTGTTTTGGTAAATTCTTAATTTTAGATAAGTTCTTTTTAAACACATAGATTAATAATGCAATTTTGCAGCCCATTTAAAAAAAATAAGTATAAACAAATATTGTGTTTATATGTAGTTATTTTTATTAGTTATTTTCCCCCCCGATAGTATTCTCTGTTCCTGTCTGACATCATAAAAAAGATGTTATAGTAAATAACTTTTCTAACTCAGACGTCATTGTCGCTACCTTTATATTACAAAGTTGAAATCGCGTCTACCAATGGGGATGTAGCTCAGTGGTAGAGCGCATGCTTCGCATGTATGAGGTCCCGGGTTCAATCCCCGGCATCTCCACGACTTTCTTTTTTTTCTTTTCTTTTAGCTATGCATAATTTCTTATAATATATATTTTAAAAAAATATGTCGCTAGCATAGTATGACACGGACAAATTTGTTTTTGCTACATAGAAACTGATAAGTATAGATATGACATCAGTTTCTGATTGGTCAGAGAGGCTCTTCCTAGATTCTGATTGGATACTGGGCGTTCTGTAAAGGAAGTGATATTTATTTTTATATGAAGCTATTTTATGGAGGTGTAACAGATTAACTTAATTGTAGTAAGGATTTGCTTATTAAACGACCTTATTAATTGAGCAAATGTTCTCAGTTCTCACACAATTATATTTCAACATTTCTGCAATTCCTCTTAACGGCGAAGACAATGGTCGTGGAAAATCAGGACGATCTACCGATACATAAACGTGCTTTTCCACAATCACAGTCAGAATATACCTGTGGCTTATTTATATGGGCTGGTGCATTCAGTTTGCGTCTTCCTCTCTCACCCAAACTTGACTGTTCCAAAGAAATGATTTCAGCAGACGTCACTCATCTGCATAGGGAGTAAGATGCAACCATCCTGCGAGCAGGCTCCTCGGAACCTGAAAACCTCTGTGTCTCTTCCAGGGAAAAACACTGGGCCCGCTGACTGCTGCATACATCAGACTACAAACATGGAAGGTACACTTTGCACGGACTGTCATTCCGCAATGTGCGCTTATATCCGCATCCAGAGGACGCGTTTAGGTTGCAAGATGGATGCAAAGCCGCCTTGCACAAGGATGCACGTAGAGGCGGCTGCAGGGTGTCTTTAAATACCCCCACCGCCGCCAACACCTCTCGAGGTTCATTGTCGCTCTTATGCCCAGCTGTTGTTGCGCTTATTTGTGCTTTGTGTCTGCAGGAGTAGGATGTTATTAGCGTCCGCCGTGGTGGTATGGGAATGGCTGAACGAGCACGGACGCTGGCGGCCGTACAGCCCGGCTGTATGTCACCACATCGAGGCAGTCATCCGGAGCGACCCGCGGTGTGGTAGCGTGGTCCTCGGCCAAGTGGACTCTCGCCTCTCGCCCTACATCATCGATTTACATTCCATGCACCAATTCCGACAAGACACAGGTGAGAGTCAGAGGAGAGCGACTTTGGGTGGAACAGTGACATGGAAGCGAAAGGCCTTTTCTCATTTCTTCCCATCGTAACGCTCTTGTTTGGATTCTCTGGGGAAATTGTCTTGCATGGATTTGTCCTCTGTTGATTTGATGTCTTGTTGGGTTTGTTTCCATGTGATTTGCATAATCGCACGCGTAAATAGCGTTTTGACTCCACGCATTGCTTTTTATTTAATATTTTCTTTAAAATACCCAGTTAGTATTTACATATGGGGCCCATGTGGGAACGAAATTGTCTGAAGAATGGGCCTCAAATGGGATTACATAACACCTTTGTGTTAATTTCAAACATTTAGCATTTGGCTACATTAAAATATCTCTGAAAAGTTAATGTATTTAATTTTCCATAAGTAAGTCAAACTTAACACCCAGCCGGAAATATTTCAAGGGGTTAAATCCATTATAAAAATTAGGAAAAAGTTACACAAAAACAGATTTTTGATAAAGAAATATTCTTCTGTAGCCATGTAGCCATTCTTCTTCAAATTCACTATAATACAGACCTCTGCAAGAGACCTCTCCTGCCAACATGCATCGCTATTTACAATTAATCTTTGAAGAATTTGAATCTGAGATGTGCCGATTTAAAAGGCCCATGGAAACAAAATCTGAAAGAATCTCATGTTGAAGCTAAATGCAACAGTAAACGAGAGAAATAATATGTCAGATATTTATTTATTAACGATTTCAAAATCTGAAGTTTACATACAGAATCAAGGAAGAAATGTCAAGATGACGCTGCCATGGCTTTGGGCACTTCTGATAGGAAAACTGACACATTTGAGTTAAGTGGAGGAACGCCTGTGGATGTATTTGGTCTAAAATGAGCAGTGTCATTGTCCACAGTGAAATGTATTCTGTACCAACAAGGACTGAAAGGCCACACGGTGAGAAGGAATTGCTTAAAAAGAAACATAGAAAAGCCAGACTGCAGTTTGCAAATCCACACAGAGACGAAGACAGTGTAAAAGATTCATGAATTGCTGATTGTATCAGATTTCTTCACTAATTATGCTAAATTCAGGTCATAAAATTGTTTGGGATCACATTCTTCACATTGTGATAGGAACAGAACAAGAAAACAGGCTCACAGACACGTATGATGGAACTATTTTGTATTTTCAAACATTTCTACCTCACCAGCTCATCCATCTGTAACAAATCAAGGCCTTCAGCTAGTCACAATCCAGAACACAGCGTTGTTACCAGGGGCAACATGTTTGCCCAGACTCACAGCAAGTAAATAAAATCCTTGTTGATTTTAGTCTGGGCTACATTCTGCTTGTTCAGTGCAAATAGCAGTGCAGTAAATTGTGTCTACCTCCTGTCATACAACTGCATGCTGTTTGTTTAGTAGTCAGGAGAGATAACATCACTGCATGGACTCTTTTCAAGTGAGGATGTGTGGAGTAGTTACGAGCTGTCAGCATGTTACCTTTAGTTTGAATAATTTGGGAGGAATTCTTATAAAGAAGAGAAAATAATAAATAATGCTTTGGACAACTTTTTCAGCATTTAACTTTCTTTTTTTTTTTTTTAAAGAACAATACTCAGAGGGATTTGTGGTATTTTATCACATTTCTCTTGCTGAATCTATCAATATGCAGATAAGAGGAATTTGAGAAACTTCAGGTATTTACAACCAAGTGAACACATCCACACAGAACATTTTTTGAATCTCTAGGAGGAAGTTGCGCCATTCAGGTCCAATGAAATGCCTTTTGTGGATTTTCTCCTAATTGTAAAAGATTTAACCTTCAAATAATATTTAGCTTTTTGTTTGTTTTCCAAATGTCCACATATTGTTCAATATGTGTTTCTTGAACACATTGAACTTTATGAGGTGATGATCAGCTACAAAGTCTGTATTTTGTGTGAAAATATAAAGACGAATAAAATAATACATTAAAATACCTTCAGAAAACTATTGATCGACACTAAGAGTTTAAAAACATTCCAAGGAAGTTTGGCTCCTTAGAAAGAAAGTGTTAAGGAAGGCTGAGGGTACAACGCTGTGAAATCTGTTCAATGACAACCGTCACTATAATATCAAAGTATAAAATATTACCTTGCTGCAATATTTGGTAGGATAAACATTGCAAGTACCATGGAATCAAGTTATCTTTAAAAATATTATGTGTAGCCAAAGGGATTTTCCATTCTACCTTCACTAGATATAGTTCTTAGCTCAGGTAGAGTTTTGTTGACATTCAGAGGATGGAAAAGACAGAGACTAGTGAGGAAAAAAGGGTGATAACAATCAATTCCATCAATATTCAACGAATATACAGTATATATGGTGCAACACAGGTAGGGTTCATCCAACCGTGACAGGAAGTAATAAATTATCTTCCTGACAGATACAGTCCTACTACCTGTGGTGTGATTCTTGCTTCAGGTACCCTTCGACCTGTTCGACGTAGCTTCTACGATCCCACCACAGCACCAGGCCAAGGCTGGTTGTGGGAGTGGGAGAACGACGCTGGCAGTTGGACAGCATACGACACAGAGGTGGGCATCGCCATCCAGGCAGCTCGTGATCGCCAGCAGCCCTGGCTGGACCTGGCGCCGCTGGGGTTTTGCTACCTGATTGACTTTGAAAGCATGACCCAAATCAATGGGCAGACGCAGCGCTGCCGACGGATCCAGAGACGCGCCGATCTGGCATACCCACTGGTGTCTGGACCCTTACCCAGATCCCATCACGCATGGGGACCTGCATCTATGCCCGGCTATGGAGGACTGCTCGGCGTTGACGTTTCCGGTGTAGGCATGGGGATGAGGATGAGCAGCAGTGGGATTGGAAATGGGAGCGCTTACCCAAGCGGGGCACTTCCCGCTTCGGCAATCACTTCTTTGGGACAACCCTGCGCCTGTCAACAGTGTATGTTGGTGCTAAGTCTCAAAGCAGGAACAATGTCGACTGCCCACACTCTGGGCCGAAGACCACCACAGACTAAGCCACCCAGTCCCAAATTAAACAGCTACCCCATCCCAGGAAGCTCTTATTCTCTGACTCTCCCCCGCCCCCCATCGCTGTCATCAAGATCTCTCTCTCCTCACAGGACTTCTGGTTTTGGGGCAACTGGTGGTTACAATGTAACTGGTATGGGAATTCCAGGAGGGATGGGGGTTATTGGTGCTGGTGGCGTTGGCAGTAACACCTTCGGGTTTGGAAGTAGCTTCACACACTCGCTTTCCCTGCTCGGACCAGCTACTGCTGCCCTCTCCATCTCCTCAACTCGTCCCCCACCTCCTCCTCTCCCCCCACCTCCTCCGCCACCTCCTCCACCCTCTACAGCTCCCATGTCTGCCTCCATCCCTCCGCCTCAAACCTCAGCTTCCTCCACCCTCTCCGTCTCCTTTTCGGCCCCCACGCAGCAAAACCCAGCCCCAGTTCTCATCTCCACTGCCGCCTCCACCTGCACGCCGTCGCCTTCTGCCCGTGTTCTCGGTCCAGTGTCTTCATCTGGTGCTGCTGCCTGTGCGGCCCCCTTGCCGCCACGGTCTAGCCTCGCCGGTCTGAGTCGTCCTGCCCTGCAGCGTATCGCCATGGCTCAGTCGCGAGCACTTATTGCCTCCGGGTGAGTAGGAAAAACGTACAATGCAGCGAGGTTGTGCTATGTACTTAACTTCTTGTTAGATAGATTGTTTTAAGTGTTTTCATATGTTTTCATGCACAATTTGGTTCTTCATGAACAAAATATTTGAGCCTTACTTCCTCAAGGCCAATTTGGTTTCCTTTTGCAGCTGCGTTTCCTAAAAAGTTGACCTGTTTTGTAGGAAATGAAAACATTGCAACATACTTTTAACTGAGAATTGCATACAGTTTAAGTATATTAAATGTCATTTCGTTTTTGATCAAAAAGCAGTTTTGTTTACACAAACACACTGCCAGGAGTGAGTCTAGACAGTAGGAGTGTTTTTGGTGAATTTGTGAATCATGTGTAGCATGGGCTAGCTATCAGTGTCAAGGTATGTTGAGGTGTTGCCAATATTGCAGTTTTACAAATGCCAACATTTCCCACTTTGCTGTCCCTTGGATTTAATGTCGTTTTACAAGATGCCAGATAAAGTGCTGTAGTGACCAACATTTTCTCAGACACTGTTGTTTAGAGCAACACAACCTACCCCCCTGTTACTGTTACTGCGCCCTGCCAGTCAGCTGGCCTTAAAGAAAGCTAATGTATTTTTGGCCTTGCTTAAACCAAAGACAATTTCAGCAGAAAATCAAATATTTACATTCTGGGGTTTAAAAGACACTTAACCTTTTTGTCACTGTCTTTTATCAATTCACACTAAACATTTTCTGTTTTAGGTCAACAAGAATTACCAAAATTATTTCTATTTGGCAAATGCCAGGGAGTAAGAGAGAGAGTTTTTTTTTGTTCACATGCACCAAGATTACGATGCCTTTAAATAATTTGGGCATACCCATGGCTACTTAAGTTTCTGATAGATTAATTTGCAACATTTGAGTGAACTTTAGGCATAGCTACCAATGTAATTTAAGGCAATGTCTCAAACACTCTGCTTTCTTATTGGACATCATGAAAGCATCCTGTAGTAAATGACTGTTTATATCTTTATACAAAGCATGTACATGTATGATTTCATCTATATACAGTATGTACTCTATTTAGACAGTACAGTTTTAATATATGCTCAAGAAAACTACTTTGGGAGAAGATCAGGGCGGTGAAATGATTTGTTCAGCAGGTTAGGAAATTGAAAATGAAAGTTATACTTAAACTATTTACCCTCATCGTTTCTGTATCGCTGAATCCCATTTACAACATAAACAAATTCACTGGGATATTCTTTTATAAAACTCATGAACTGGGAAGTTTCACAAGTTGCAAAAGTATTCAAGATTTTTTTTAAGTAAACAATACTGATTTAAAAGTAGATTTTTTGTTTCCTGTGAAATGAGTTGCTTGTAACAAGAAGAAACTGTTTCTCAACATTCCTGATAAAATTATTGTATGCAGCCAAATGTAAGCAGAAGATGTGCATTTTAAAAGAATGCCAATGAATTATGATCGCAGTACAAACACACTGTATGTAAAAGTATAGTCTATACCCTAGGAATAAAATTGATTGAACGTAGGCATTAAATTAGTATTCACAAAGCAAAATTCTGTTGATGATGTTTTATCATGTTAGTTGTCTGTGTATAAAAATTGAGGGAGCTCAGAGAAACAGCAGATCATGTAAGGAATTACAATTAAAGGGATTCCCTATTAATTAGTCCTTTGTACACGGCGTCTTGCATCAGTGCTCATTGGTATTTGTGAGAGTTTAATCTTTGAGACAAAGTTCAGCAGGCTTGTTCACATCCAGGAGAAAACAATGATGGCCATTCATATTGAAGGAGCTGAGTTTGTACAAGTGGTTTGCTCTCGTTTGAAATGCAAGTGTTCAATAATGAAACCACTCAAAAATGCTTGAATAGAACCAAAGATAATAAAAAGGGTAAACACTAAATATAAAACCAGCATACGGTAAGGTTTGTAAGTCGATAGTTACCCATATTTTGGAATTGTTTTTTTATCAGAATTGTCTGGCTATCTCATGTGTCTCTCAGGATCAACATTTTTTGTGTACCTAATATTTCTGTACAGCATAAGTTTTCAGTTAAATATAAAAGGAGTGATTTAGGTATGTCTTGATGTTTTTGTTTGAGTTGTATTTATTTCAATGTGCCTGGGCTTGGCTTGGCTGTGGGTTAAGGATTACTATTTACTCCACTTTCCCTATCATTTTACACCAGTAAACAAAAATGTTTTGGACCTATTGATGTGATTTGTGTGCAAAAACTCAACTCTGCTAAAGTTCTGAATCTACTCCTAGTCAGTGTGCAAAGGGCATTCCTACAGTCCAGTATTATTGATTTTTATTTGTCTGCTTCATCCCTGGACAACAGTTCACTTTACATAACAGTTGTATTATGTTGTATTATTACATAACAGTAAAGTAGAGTTGTGAAGAAAGCTGCACTGAGCAAGAAACATAAATCCATAGAAAAGCAGTGTGTTTAATTATGTTGTTAAAGAATGGATGTGGTTCTGTAGTTCATGTAGAAGGTAAACAATGACAAACAGTGTTCTGACCGTCTGTTTCCACCTGTTTTCCATGTTTTGAGTATGGAAGTATGGGAAAGAACAGTTTGAAAAAAAAAAGTTGTGTCATCCATCCACCAATCTATCCATCCATAGTCTGTGATGTTTATAAATGTTTATATTTAAAGCCTGGCCACTGTCGAAATATTGGTCATAAATTCACCGTGAACTTCTAAAATTTAAAAAAGGAATTTAAAACTTTGAAAATTTGAGTTTGGAACAGATGTAATTTTAAAAATTAGGCTATCTAATTTATTGTCCCAAACGTCCTTTTTCACAGTCTGACTGTGAAAAAGGAATAACCCGACATCTTTGTCATAAGGTGATTTTCAGGTGTGAAGTGAATGATGCCGCTATCGCCAAGTGCCAAAGCCAGGGGGCGCTGGTTAGTTGTCTCACTCTATTGTTACTGTTTTAAATCAATTACCCTGTTTAAGGCTCGTGCTGTTTGGGTTGTTTATGTTGACGTTTCTATTACCTCCATGTAATCTGATTTTAAATATAACCAAATGTTGTCTTTCACTAGAAAATATTTATAAATAATGTACAGCTGCAAAATTAAATGAAAATGGAGGGCAAGGAATAAAATATCCAATTTCATTCGGCATTATTCAGATCCATGTTTTCTGCTCGTGGGTTTCTGCCAAGAAGTTGCCTGAGCTGCGATCAATGAATAAGACACTACCTCATGCCGAGGATCATTTCCATGTGACCAAATCCAACTGTGGCCCAGCACAGTGACCCAACTTCCATAAATCCTGGTATTACCAAAAACAGCCCCGATGACACACCACTTCCACAGCCACAGAGCGGTTAAATAAAAAAAACAAAAAAAAAACATGCGGCTTAATATTTTTACCTCAGATAATCTGTGAATTTTGTGTCAGGCTCACTGTGTGGTGGCCTGCGACTTTAAACATTGCAGGTGAGAGTGTTTGTCTTCGCAGCAGATGGCCGAACCTGCTGCTGCGGTAAAACCCAGTGGAACGTCACAGATAAAGGGTGATCCCATTACTCCAGTCTTCAGCACTCACCGCAACTATTTCTCCATTTGTAGAACCTTAGATGGTGAAGTTTTACCCTTTAAACCCATAGTTTGTGTCATTTCTAAGCTTTAGTTGTTGTCAGGATGGTAATACGGATTGTTGGATGTAGGAACATATTTAAGTAGTACTAAATATTCTAATTATTTTATTCTGATTAAATCAAGAGATTAAATTAAACTTAAAGTTCAAAGTAACACTCTCTGTTGGTGGAGCTGGTTTTGAAATGAAAAGGGATTTGTTGACCAAAATGCACATAAATACACCGCCTTACAGAAATATTCATACCCCTGGATCTTTTTCACTTTTTGCTACTTTACAATCATAAATGAGCTTTACTAAGATTTGATTTCTAGACTAGACTGGAAATATTATGTTAACAAATACAAATAAAAATTAAAAAATGTACATAAGATAAACTAAAATATAGTATATGTGCAGATTTCCGTTTTGGACTGAGAAGCACATCCGTCCTCCTTAGGCGTGAATCTTACAAAGTGAAGCATTGTGGGTCACAGGGCTCAAATATAGAAAAGTAACACTAATGACTAAGCGAAAGGAAATTATTTTAGTTATGTCTCTATTTCACAACAGGTTTGCTGTTGACTTGAACACAATGAAACATATAGCTTTCAAGTTCCATTGTATTTTGCTTTATAGTCAATAGAAAAAAAATACAAAATAATTGTTCTGCAAATACAGTGAACTTGTGAAAATTGAAGTTTTTCAGTGTAAACCTTAAATGGGAATTTAGCGTATTCCATTGTCTAAGTGTTGTCTGCATTTTTACATGGCTTCTTATCTTGTCACTTCTAGGCTGCAAATATACAGAAATTAAACAGTTCATGACAGATTGTCAAAATTAAAAACAACATACACATATTTTAGGTGTACCGCTAAGGATGCTCATTGTTGACCTGATTTAAGGAGATTCTGAACCAAAAATACCATTTTCTCCTTTCTCAAGACATTGATTGCACATTGATTATAGAAAGCATGTGTTATCTTTTAATAGACGGCAAAATGTAGCGCTCGGGAGCAGTGAGGTTGTTTTCTTGTTATTTTACATACTAAACTCATTCCACAAATCACATTTTGATTTCAAAATGTGAGCACAGCTGTTCTATCTATCTATTCTGTCTGTGGCTGCCCTTGCTTGCATTGCTTGGAGTTAATTCGAGCAAATGAGCTGAAGAAGATCTTGATTAAATTTATAAGATCGGTGAATTAGCATTGAATGTCTGGTAAAAGATAGCGGTTAAAAACGAACTCCGTTTTAAATGTGGTTTGGTGGAGACAGTAGTGAAATGAAACAGATGGTCTGTAAGTGAATCGTTTAAGTCTGGGGGACGGGGGGTTCTCCAGCGTCACAGGTTATCACAGTGACGAAAGTTGCACCTGCTGCACACACTTTTGCTCTCTCTTTACGTCGGGTCTGACGTTTGTCCATCGTTTGTCCCTCATTGGTTGTTCTGCTCCTACTGCCAGAGTTTATCCCTTCAATTTGAGCTATGAGCTTTGCATCTGTAAAAGCATCTGCTGCCACATACGGCATCTTGTGTTTTGGCATCATCCACTGCTGCAGATGGAGGCTGCCTTAATGCTACAAGATTAGTTCAGGATCAAAGCAAACGTGACTAGGTGACATGCTTTTCCACCTCTTTTTATCTTCCTTTCCTTTCTCTGATTTTCTCGCCTATTCCTTTAATGTTCCCATCATATCTCACATCTTCCTGCCTGACACGAAAATGTTCTTTCTGGGTAACGTAAGGAAGGGGCACAAACTGAAGAAGCCAATAGATGTGTTGTTGGTAAACAGCGTTCAGTGACAGTGTGTAATCAGATTGACCTATACTAGAACTGGACAACACAGGGAGTTTTTTCCCCAACTCAATGTTACATCAGTTAATTGGATGAAGTCATATTTTTCCTTCAAGTATTCTTCCAGTCAAGGAACAAGGATCTCAAACACACTAGTTTAAGGAATAATTTTATTATTTTCAGACGTAGATCCGTTTGGACCTGCTTGGAAACCAGTTCTGTGCTTTGAAATCAACCGTTTTAAAATTAGCTCTAGTGTTTTTGATGTGAAGAGTGATAAAATATCCTTGAGTTATGCCAGAAGCATGTTAATGGTTATGAAAAGTGTAGTGAAATGTGCAAACCAAATATGTTGTACAGTATATATAACTTTGATTATGTATCGAAAGTTGACCTTCCAATTCCTGTTTTATGCTTTATGATCAATTCTCTTTGGAAAAACTCAAATGAGTCAATAAAAACAATCAAAAACATAACAATTTGACTTTCATACCTATGATTAATTTATGCACATAAATTAAGAAACATAAATTAAGAATTTTTTTAAACATTTCTAACATTTAATAAAAATCTAAATGCATATTTTCTCTAGCAAGCATTTGACAGATTGCATAAAACTATAGAGGACAGATGGAAGCATAAATTATTACACCCGAAGAAACAGCTACAGAAATTGAGGTACATGTTACTCATTTTATGATTATAATCTAATATCTATGAGCCCCAGAAATGTTTCACATTCAGTCTTCATTTATAGTGGTAAATATATCTACATCTCTGTTGATTTTGATGTTGAGTGCTGTTGCTTGAGCTTCTATCTGCCAGCCGTTAGGCCGCCTGGCAGAGTGACGTGATAATTCACAGGTAATCCCTCCCGCTGCCAATCGTTGGCCTCTAAACGGAGTTCAATCAACAGATGGGACCAGGTGGCTTAGCCCTTTAAAAGCAGGGAGGAGAAGTAAGGCAGTAGCACACAAGCGGAGGACGAGTGCAGCAGAGACAGAGGTGGTTTACGTGCTGCGTTAAAGAAAGAAAAACAGTCCCACGAGTGGATTTTGTTGTTGAAACATCTCGACTCTTTGGTGCATTGAAGCTAGGACGATGACTGTTATTAAACATGGCAGACCGTAAGTACACACCTCAGACAGGACAGCTGGTGTTCCTCACAGACTGTGTGACACATTGCAGATTTGTGTGGATTTTATACGTCATGTTGAGCAGACGCAGTGAAAGAGATGCTTATGTTGATTTACCATGCTTATGATGTAAATTAAACACAAATCAAAGCTGGTGATTCAGATTTTTTTTAACTTAAAAGTTTGTCTCACATAAAATTGATAACTGTGATTGGCAAACTTTTAATCTGATGATTAATGTTGCTCAGTTGACGTACATGATTTGTTTTTGGCTTTTATAAAATAACCAGCAGCATGGTTCATATATTAAGTCCCTTTTAGTAAAATCTCAATCAGACAAGGGTTTGATCATACTGTTAAGCCATAAGCAGTTTGAAGTGGTAAATCTGGATGAATTAAAGGACAGTATGTCGCGTCCTGACGAGGAGCATCTGCTCCTGTCTCCACATGACTCGGCAAAAAGCCTCTTAACCTGGTGACACGCATTGAACCGGAAGCGAGCATATGCTGCAGCCAGCTGCAGCTCTACCTGTTTACGTGTGACTCATCAGAATCTGATGGCCCGGCCTTGTGCTGAGCTGACCCGGCCAATTAGTCATGTGGCTTCTGTCTGTGGCAGCTGTGTGTCTGCGGATTAACAGAAGTTTGTGTCTTCCTTGTGTTTCAGAGTGCCAACAGTTCCAGTAAAGAACCTCAATGGATCCAGCCCTGTGCATCCTGCCTTGGCAGGTAAAAATATACAAACGGCCTCATCAAAAACATTAAACTGCTTTGATTAAATAAATTAAAAAAAAAAAAGCTTTAGTAGTGGGATATTTATGAAGTGGATGGGCAAGTGGAAAGTTATTGTTAATAAAAACCTGTATGAAGTTCCATATAAAGTTCTGTTTGCTGATGGCCACAAAACACATAGGGGACAAAGCAAATATATGGAAGGAGCTCTGATCAGACGCAACGAAATGGGTTCGCTCAAACTATATTCAGGTATTAAAGTGGCCTAGTCAAAGTCCAGATGTAAAGCCAAATTATAATAAGAGGCAAGATGTGAAATTTGCTGGATTCAGTTGAATCTATCCGGGAAAGACAATCTTTAGATGTGCAGATCTGGAACATACAACAAAACTATATTGACTCAAGGGAACTAATTACACAATTATTGGAGTTTTAATGGTAAATATATGTAATTTTCCATCCATTTCACAATTATGAACTACTTCTGACAAATAAGACGTACAGATGAAAAGGTTGAAGGTGTCTCACTACTTTTGCAAGGTGCTGTATTTTGAAGGCAGGATAAATATAACCTCGTAATACTTCACAGGTATTACGGGCATCCTGATGAGTGCTGCGGGACTTCCTGTCTGCCTCACACGCCCTCCTAAGCTGGTACTTCATCCCCCACCTGTCAGCAAGAGTGACATCAAACCTGTACCTGGCTTGAGCCAGAGCTGCCGCAAAACCACAAAGAAGCAAGCTCGGAAAGGTGGGCCTCTTGGCTTGTGCTGCATTGTTGTTTTTGACTGACAAAACCTATAATAAGCTTGGTCTATCGTTGTTGTTTTCTCACAGGCAAAACGCCAGAGGAAGTGGTGAAGCGTTACCTTCACAAAGTCCGAAATCCTCCAGAGGAGGTGAGTTTGCCTTGTGTTAAATATATATATATATTTTTTTTTTCTGACTTCATGTAGTTTAATTGTTTAAAAGGTAATAGAAGTTTGTCACAATTAGAGTAATGTTTAGGTCAATGACATGTTGAGTTGTTTTTAGGATTGCCCTGAGTTTAGCTCTATATATCTTCTCATTAACTTCCCATCCCTTGTAAAGATAAGCATCCCTACAGCATGATGCAACCAATACCATATTTCATAGAGAGGATGATATATTTTCTCTGACGAGCGCATGTCCGGTGTATCCCCCACACCAAACATGTGCAAACTGTAAAAAGAGAGTAGAGTCCACCTTTTCATTGAATACCCTGAAAAAAATTACTGCAAATAATTCCTTTAAGAAGCCATATAACACTACAAGTAGTAAGTTCACCTTGGTGTAATGAGACCTCTATGTCAATACCGCTGTGCGTTGAGAGCCTCAGAGGTTTTGCCAAACTAACAGCATAATCAGGGAATATAGTTATGAATTCATAAAATACACTGAAATTTGTGATTGTAGAGTCATAATGTCACCAGAAATAATGAAATGGACAAAGATGGATGGATTCATAATACAAACTTGACTCATCTTTCCTCGTCAGGACTGCACCATCTGCATGGAGGCCCTGGCAGGACCTTCGGGCTACAAGGGCCCTGGCGTGGGTGGCATCTCCCGTGCCGAGTCAGTGGGCCGTCTGGCACAGTGTGGTCACCAGTATCACCTCCAGTGTCTTGTTGCCATGTACAACAACGGCAACAAGGACGGCAGCCTGCAGTGCCCCACTTGCAAGACTATCTACGGGGTCAAGACGGGCAATCAGCCCCCAGGCAAAATGGAGTACCATGTGATCCCTCACTCACTGCCGGGACATCCAGACTGCAAAACCATCCGCATAATCTACAACATCCCGCCTGGCATTCAGGTAAGAGTCGGAACATAATTGAAAAGCAGAAATATAAGCAGAAGAGGGATTTTAGTGCTTATTATTTTGGGGATGTTGTGTACTTCAGGGCCCTGAGCACCCAAATCCAGGAAAACCGTTCACAGCACGTGGTTTCCCCAGACACTGTTATCTCCCCGACAGTGAGAAGGGTCGCAAGGTAAATAAACATGTCCTCTTCCTTATGACTTTACTAGCACAATAATTACCCAGTGAGCAAACTTCACTTTTAATTTCCTTGCTCAGGTTCTGAGACTTCTCCTGGTAGCGTGGGACCGCAGGCTCATCTTCTCCGTTGGCACGTCCAGCACAACCGGCGAGTCCGACACAGTGATCTGGAACGAGGTGCACCACAAGACCGAATTCGGCTCCAACCTCACGGGCCATGGGTACCCCGACCCAGGTCACCTGGACAACGTCCTGGAGGAGCTGAGGGCTCAGGGCATCACCGAGGAGGAGTGCCTAACTAGAGACTGAGCGGATAGACGTTTGGCGCACAAACGACCTGATATGAGACTGATGACGGAGCTCTCTGAGCTATTTTCTGACAAATGCAACAGATTGATTGTGAATTAACAGCTGTTCAAAGAAACTTTGCAGGAATGGTTTCAGCTTCTGACGACGGAGGCAGATGTTTTGCTGTTCTGATGCTGAAAACGCATCAAGGCCACAGGACTCATATAAGCCCACAGTAGATTAAAAACGATCTGTCATTTCTTACTGAGAGGCTTCGTAAGAGAGAAGCATGATGAGAATGTAACTGAGGTTTTTTTTTTGTTTTTTTTTTTTAGTAATTTTTGACATGTTTACCACTGTTGCTGCTTTGCTGGACTCAGAGAGGAATTTAACTGAAGGTAAATGTTTGTTTTTTTTAACGTTTTTTCAGTCTTAGTCAACAAAGCAAAACATTTTAACTTGAGATAAATCAAATGTTTAACAGGATATCTGAGCATGGATATTTGCTGACCTCTAGTGACACTTTTTCAGAACTGCATTCCTTTTTTGGTCTGATTTATAAATGTATTATGTATTACAAATACTTGATATATGATGTTGGCTACACTAATTCTTGTTTTTATATTTTATTTACCATTTTATTTTATACGTTGTTTCACTGTTTTATTGGCTCGGGCCAACGGTGTTGGTGTACAAAAGACTTTATTTTCTTCATTAACCTCCATTTTCAGGATTTTGTATTTGATAAGCTCACAGATGAACATTCCCTAAACATTTGTTGCTCAAAGTACGAGTGCTTTTAAAAGCATTCTGTGTTTTATTGTTCAGGACTAAAAGATGAAAGCCTTGAATCATTGATTATAGTCCCTCGAGGAGGAGCAAATTCACCAAAAAGCTAGGATTTACATTTTAGAACCATCTGCCTGCCATCAGATTTGCACACTACTTAGCATCAGAAGAAAACAAGATCGTTTGCATCTTGTGGTTTTTGTGTGTCTAAGACACAAAAAGACACCAGCCTTTAGTCACACTACAGAATGTGGTCAATGTTTATTATTTTTGTCATGTTCACTTTTTATCATAAGAAGGTGCAAAACGACTATCATGAAGTGGATTCAGTTTTGGCCAAAGTCAGTTTGCATTAAGTGGACTGTTTTACTGTGAGGTATGTTGGAGGTGTGTTGGGTTACACTAATGTGGGTCAACATTTATACTTTATGTAAGTATGTGTTTTATGTGCAGATTTGAATTAAACTGTTTTCTAAGGGAGCAAACTGAAGTCTGATGTTTACCTTCATTTTGTGCAAATGTGAGTATGCTTAAGCATATCAGGAGTTTAACTGTAAACACTTCCAGAATGGAAGTACTAGATATTCATGGACGAAAGTTGATTTTGTATGTAACCCATTTCTTTGATTTTTTTCCCCTTTGCTTTGGTTCTTCATGCTGTGATGACCCATTTTGAATTTTTGGGCAAAGGTTTTCAGATTTCTATTTAAAATGTCCTGGAGATTCCATTGGTCTTTGGAAGAGCAATGGCATCATAGATCCTCCATTGTGCCTAACCATGGAGATTAGGTCTTTTTACATGGTATTCATTAAGCCAAAACACACCTGTAGTGTTTATTTACAAAACATTAATCTTAGACCCATCTATGAAGGAGAGGCAAGACCACGGCATTACAGATTATTTTCTATAAAACCCATCTAGTGTTTTGTTCTTCAGAAAATACTAGATGCCCTTTTATTATGCCAACAAAAAGGCATAATGTATTTCTCTCAATTTTATGCATTAAAGCAAACAAAAAGAACATGTTAAATATTTTTTAAGCACTACCCTTGAACACTGGTGTAATAAGATACCAACTGCGAGAAATATTAGCAAATAGTTTTATATTAGTTTATCCGCATTCTATTTGCATGGCACCTATACAGGATACAAAATTTGGGGTTGTTCAAAGAGCTCAGAAATATTCTGACTTCAGGAAGGGTTCTTGTTGTATTTCTGGAAGATCTGAGTGCAAAGAGAATGGGACAATTGCTAATGATAAAACTGATTATGGTTGGTTATGAGAAGACCCCTTTGATCAAAAAGCTCACCTGACTAAGCCATCAGAAATTCATTTAAATTTACTTTGCAAGATCATTGGTTGACTTTTTTAGGATGAGAATTTTCACATTTTATCATTCTTAATTTATAAAAAACAAAACAAAAATACATAGTCTCTGCTAAATTAGTTGCTGTGTATGGACATTTTAAAGCCTGTGTGCCTTGTACAGCAAATGGCTAGATTATGTAGATCACTCACAATACTGACTTCTTTCTCTCAGGATGAGCAGTTTATCTGCAGATTAGTCTGGTTTCTGGATTAGCTGGCGGGATTACTTCCACCTTAATGAATGAGGAATTTACAGAAGCAACTAAACACAATTATAAAGGTCCCCAGCTTTCGAGAAGAGTCAGCTTTGGAAAAGAAACAGTCATGGGATGAAATGTGACAATGACGTGACAAAAACTGTAAGCACTTCAACACACATTGGCCACTTCAGCACCAGTACCAGAAATGTTGTCGCTTTGATGATGATCCAGAATGCTTCACACTGACAACCTTTCAGATCAACTTTCCATTTCTCCTTCATTTCTGCAGCGACAGAGCTTTGCTTTAAGTGGCAGATGTGATGCTTCAGTATGTGTAGGAGTTTAAAAAATGCAGCAGGCCACCTGCTGGGTTAAAGAGAAGCAGATGGGTTAAGGATCTAATCGGGCCGCTCCTTGGTTAAGCCGGACCAACAACAACTATTGGCACTAATGTAGATGAAGTGATAACGGATGACTTCCATAACTGCATCGCTCTGTCTCCGCTCTTTTATGGTATAGTGGGGGGAAGAGCTGCAGAAAATGATACGTTGGTGCGTATTTCAACATGAAGTAGAGGAAGAAACGAGAGGAACTGCAAAGAGAGAAAGAAATGCATTATGAAAGAATAGATTAAGGTGTGTGAGGATTTGCAGAAACCTCTTGGCAGGGGGAAGGGGGTTCTCAACTGGTCAGACAAACCCCTCCTGCAGGGCGCTATTGTCCACCACCCACGGCTGTGCAAAGAAAGCTGATTACAAAGGACAGCAGGATCATGTGGTGATCCTCTGCAGTTGATGACCACATGTTGTCATTTTTACCTCCCTGGAAATGCCAGCCTTCGGAGATTCACACTTTTCCCAATGACACGACTTGCTTTTCTTTCTTTTCTTTTCTTTTTGTGAGGATCTGAACTGTTGTCTTCTTCGTCTTCCTGCATAAATCCAGATGCAGCAAATCCGCCCTCCCCGCAGCTCCTCAAAACGGCTTGTCTATTATTAAAAGCTTTTAAATGGAGCAGCGTGTTGGCTGACTACCAAATCCATTGCCCTGTTGCCAAGGAAACACACATTTGTGGTCGCTAGTCTTTTTTGCTCCTTTTTCCACCCCTCCCCTTCCCTTCTCTTGAGGCTCATATTTCAAGAGTGTCAGCAATCTGCTGTGCTCACACTGCTGCCTTTCAGCTAAAAGCTTTTTGTGCTGCCAGTGGAGCAGAATGGAGGGCAAAAGAGAGAGCGGATGGGAGTGGTTAGCGAAGAGAGGGGGAGGGGGCTTGGAGGATAAAAAGGCCCTCTCTCACCGTTGCCAAGGCAACTTGATGTCACGGTGACATCACACAGTATTAAAAGCTTTTAACCGGATTTCTCTCCTGCCTTAGGCCCCATTTTGAGTCCTCTTTCAGCTAGGCTAGGGGGAAGGGCAGAGGCAGGCAGGACGGCTGTGGCTGTGCATGCTCTCTCACATGTATCCCTCCTTCCCTGCAGACTCAACCCAGCCCTTATAACAGTAAAAAGACTTTCAAATTCAAGCTCTAAAGCTCCTATCTTTGCAAAAAAAACAAAAAAAAAACAAAAAAGAGAGAAACCCACAGCCAGCACAGGCCATAAGAGAGACATAGAGAGGACGAAGCCAACTCCAAAATGGCAGTGGACGATAGTTTCAGCTACCTGATGCCAGGCCACAGCGAGAAACACAGGCGGGCCCCGAACTGGACCGACGGCGAAATGAAGGCCCTCCTGTACGTGTGGGAGGAATTCCACAACGAGCTGAAAACCAGCAAGAGGAACGCCAAGGTTTACGAGAAGATGTCCCAGAGGTTTTTCCAGCTCACCGGAGAGCAGCGCTTCAAAGAGGAGATCAAGATGAAAATCACTAACATGTCCTTCCAGTTCAGGCAAGTGCTCCTTGTCCAGCAGCTGTGACTCCACAGGTCCAGATGTTGCACGACTAGTAAAAAAAAAAAAGTAATAATCCTTCCGCTTTCTTTGTTCTTACAGGCGACTGAAGGCCACAGCCAACGAATCGGGGGAGACGCCGGACTGGCCTTACTACAAGGCCATCGAGAAGATCCTCTCCAAGCCGCTGGAGAACGGCAGGGTGAACTCGCTGGAGTTTCAGGCCTCGGCCGCCGGTCCCTCCACTTCGTCCCAGTCCACAGACAACCCCTTGTCCCAGTCGGAGGAGGGCGTGATTGGATTCCTGCCAGAGTACACTGGCTCCTCAGATGAGATGGAGATAAAACAAGAGCTGGACTCTTTGAGTTCAGACAGCGAGCACATGCTGGGCTCCAGGTAACAGGAAAATCAAACACCCATGTCCAAGTATGCTGTTTTATCTTCAGGCAACGCAACACATTTTAGGCTCTTTCTACTATGATGCTTGTAATTGTTTGTTACTAATATTCCATATTTGTTGCCTTACTATTATGTGATGCTGTTTGGGTTTATTTTCAATGCCACACTTGAGAAAAATACACATTAGAACTTAGAATAATTGAAATAACTTTATCTATTTATGTTTTTTTTCATGCCTCTGGCAGACTTAGATTTAAAATGATTCTGACAGAAAGTGAGGCAGGCATCTCTCAATTTATACAAAACAATGCAAAAGGAGTATTAATTCTTGAAAAATAAATAATAAAAATAGTAGTAAAGGCTATGCCCTCTATTGGCACTGCAACTCCTCTTATAACTATAACAGTTTCTTGTATGTTTCCACTGTTATTTTGATAATTGATAATTTGTCCTTTGGTGATGAGCTCAGAGTTTTTAAACTTTAGCTGCTTTTACACTCAATTTTAGCCTCCCACCTAACCATCTTTAGAGAGAAAATGTTTTTTTTTCTTTTTCTTTTTTTTTTAATCGAGTTGTTAGATTTAGTAACGAATTAATTAAGAAAAAAAACACATTACATCTAGGAAGCCAAAGATCAAGATATTTGAGATAAAAGCCAAATAAAATAAAAGTAACAATACAGTCAAATAAATGATCAAATATTAATTATCACAGAGAATAACTACATTACAGATGAAATACTAATTTATAAATGGATTGTGTAATTCTTTCTAAAATTATCTATGTAAGAAGTAAGATAAAATAGAGATAAATAAAAAAATCAAGTCAAGTTAAGTAAAATACAAATTAAATAAATGCCCTTTTAAAGGCTAGTGGTAAACCTACACCCAACTAAACCTAAACTTAAATTGGATTTTTAATCATCTAAAGCGCCCCACAGCAAAACAATGCAAGAATGTCCACAGTAATGAAACACTGGACCTTGACAGCTGCCTGCTCATTTTAATCATCAGTATTAGAACGTTTTAGTGATCTACTGCACCACAAAGGGCTGTTTATAACCAAAACCAACCAAAACAATCACACATTTAATAAGCATCTCATGACATGCAAATAGTGCTGGTGACTGCCAAATTTTGAGACATTAATCAATTCTGCATTGCATTTTATTTTGCGCAAGGCTGAGACAAAATGAACTGAAACCAAATGTTTTTTGAACTGGTTTTACAGTAAGAGGGATTCTGCTTTTAAATATGAGTTCTAGGATACTTTTTAGTTCACATAGGCAAACATTATTAATTGGGCTAACAACAGATAATAAACCTAAGTGTGATAGATCTTTCAGGCTGTTCAGGTGTTTGGAGGGATGAAACTTTTTCTATTTTTTGTCAATAATCTGGGGTTTGTTTTTTTTTAAAGAACACACTATATTCTTGATAGGTACTATTTCTTCTAAACCTAATTCCAACCTAAAATTGTTGTAAACCTTTATAGATGTTCCTCTCCGCTCCTCAGCTCCCACCCCGTCTCAGCCAGGAAGAGACGTGCCAAAAAGTACCTGTCCCTGAAGAGGAAGAAGCTGCAGGTCATGCAGGCCATGCTCCAGCAGCACAAGAAGTCCAGCCAGGCGATAGAGGAGACGTGCAGGGAGCTCCGCCGATCCATGCACCAACAGAACCTCCTGCAGGTCCAGTGTCTGCAGCTGCAGGAGAGGATGATGAACCTCCTGGAGAAAATGATACAGCTCCCCAGCTCAGCATCAGCGGTTTGGAGTCAGAGTGGGGCAAAAGATCCAGGGAAACCGTGAAGGGCGGGAAAAATCATGGCATCTTCCAACGCTCATAGGAAAAGCAGGTTCTTTCATTTTGCGTCTCAACTGCATTATTACATACAAAATAGACAAAAACTGTTATCACACCACAGATAAGGACTACCAAAAAATATACTTTCACCAACTCTGTGGGGGTGCCTGAAAACAATAATTAAAAGAACTAAAAGGACATTGTTTAAATTTTAGTATCCACTGTATGTTGGGTAACAATGTAGTCTTTTTTTAGCTTAGAACTAGTTGTGTAAAATATTTCTCAATTACATGCCAAGTATCCAATTAAAATAACTACAAACAGTCTTGCCTTTTTGTTCGTTGTGCCTTTGTAATTACATATCAGGATTGTCCTGTAGCAACACAAGCTAACTTGTAACATCATGAGGCAAAAATCGAATTCACTGATATTGGAGGAAGCCCTTAGAGAAAAGAAGAACCAACACAAAGTCTTTTTTGGTGTCAAGATTTGTCTTCAAATCTTTTGAGAATGTGATTTCGGTGGGAAATTCCTCCTTGCAAACATCAGATTAGATATAATTACAGTTAGTCTTGATGCCTCAACATTACACAGCTGAGTCTCACTCAGATCGCTGTGAGTATAGCAGAGGTGTTTTGTTTGATTAAAGCTTTCATGGTGCTGCTTCTTCAAAAAGTCTGCCAAGTCAATTTTTTTCTATTTTTGTCCATTTTTTCTCTTTTGCTTCGAAAGTAACTGCTAAACATGACATTTCTCAGTGATTCATATAAAAGTAAATGAATTATACTCATGCATAACTTCATTTCGGTTACAGACTGTGCTAACCTCTCAGTCCTATGTTTTTCTTCAGTAAGTCAAACTTTTTTAGTTCAAACTGAGTACTTCCCCAAAAAGGTCTGTTTCCCATTTGGATGTTTTTTTTATTTTAGTCTTATAAAATTATATTCTTGCAGCTAAATGTTTCCAGAAGAATATTCAGTGTGCAATGTTCCCTGTCATGGTACATGGTTTCTTATCTCTTCCACATTTGCCCTGCCCTGGCGAGTATCAGTTATGTATTTATTTAATTAACAAACTTTTTAAATAATCTTTCCATTATTGTTTTACTTGTTAGCAACTTTTTTTTTATTACTGTTCCACCTGTTGCACAGTCTATTAATTTATTTTAATTTTGTTGTTGTTGTTGTTTTCATACTTGAACTCCATGACAAAAATAACATAGCAAGAAAAATAGGGTTCCTTCTGTCTTATTTTAGTCTAGTGACTCATTTTATCTCGAAACACTAGGAATTATTTATCACTTATAACAGCTCCTACCCTTTCCTCATGTTTGTTCAACATTTGTAAAGTGTCTTTAGATTTAAAACACTGCTGTGCAACTCAACAAGTTTTGCCAAACTGACTGGTACTGTGTCACCGGTGCTATTCTTGTGGTGTTAACACTTAGTACGATCCCCCTTTGGCACTGGGACAACGCTCAATTGTCTCCTAAAACATTTTACATGTTTGCAGTGGTTCACTGTGTAAAATAATACCCGACACATAAAAGGCCCTTCTCCATTGTCAAGTGTCATTCTAGCCAGGTAGTATTGGGTTTGGTTCAATTTGTGACAGAAGCAACTGCCTTTTCATGCTGACCCCAAACCTGGATTGCGAAAGAACCTGTGTGTTGTCATAATAGCGGCTTGAATTGCACGTTTGCTTGTCTTTTCAGTTGTAAAGAACCTCCAGAGAGACATATGACAATCATAAATAAAGAAAAAATAGATTATTGCTTACTATGCAAAACTAGACACTCTGGTCAACCTAAAAAAGCATACATACATTTTTGGGTTTTATTTGTTTGATATAAAACATTAATGTTGCTAGTGCTTTTGTGAAAAATAATTATTTTTACAAATTGCTTCAAATTAAAGTTTTTTTTTCCAAGTATTTTTAAAAATGGGATTATATTGAAGTACTATATTGTATTGCTTATAATTAGGGATTCCAAAACTTACTACAAGGAAGAAAATTAAAAGTAAAACAAAGTTTGCATCTTGGGAAAGACATTCAGAATATCCAGCTGTTGTTCAGGAAACTTTTACAAAGTACTGCCAGAGTTTTTGATGTAAGCGTAAAATTCAAAAACTTTTTAGCTGTTGGATTTGAAGTGTGAAAGATGACATGCTTAGTGATCCCTTGTAACGCGCCCCAGTTTTGATTTATTCTTCAGAATATATTAGGTCTGTATTACTTAAAAAGCAGCAGTGTTTTTTACTCTAAAAGAGAGCTTGTGGCGAATACAATGTATATATTTCACACCCGAATGTATACTCTTATTGTGAATGGGGAGAAGGTGAGGTGAGATTATTTTTTCGTCTTTTTCTGCTGACTTCCACAAGCTATGATATATGTGCCCACCCACACACATTATTATGAATGGAGCAAAGCATAACAACAGGCCTGGTTGACTGATAACTCTGATATCACATGACATTTGTTCAAATAAGCACCGTCCCTCCCTTTTTCATATGTAGGAGTGTAAGCTGCACTGCACATGTGTAGAAAAACAATGTGTGCAACCGTTGAAGCCCTTTGACCACTTAGGTATTATTTTCACAACAGTTGTGGTGTTAGTGTGGAGCAAAGCTGGGGCTACTAACATGAAAAATAAATGCGACAGGATTATAAAACATCCAGGTAACACTTATGCTTTTATTAATTTTTTTAAATTAGGAAAATAACTTACCCTTATTTCTCCATTGTGAACTTTATAGAAATGTACTCCGTCGTTATGTTTACTGAGGTTTGACGCAGAATTCAGAGTAACTTTTACTACGTTTTTAAGTTCTGAAACAAATCACGCTGAAATACAATCTGTGTTTTAAAATGTGATCAAATTCAGAGCAAAATTAACATTTTCAACTGCCGCTTGTGTCAGCCAATAGCGTCACTCCACTCGTTTGAATATTGAATGTGACAGCCGTGGTGATTGGCCAAAGGGAGGCGTCACGTGCTCGAGAGACGTTACGCTGTCATGGTTACAATGAAAGACGCTTTGTGATTTCCACGAGGGAGGAGGTGCTATTGCGAGTAGCCATATGGACCCCTGAATCACGGCAGGACAATGTTGTAAATAGTGTAAAAGGAAATAAATCGAAAGAAAACATGGACGTTTGGCATTAGTTTCGTAAACAAAAGGAGTTATTTCAAGGAGTGCGCATAAATTCTGGAGTTTATTGGAACTTTTTAATGCTTAAACAGGTAAGCCAATACGTTTTTTTTCCCCTGTACAGGTTTTAGTTAAAGCGTGAAAGTAATGAAATTGTGATGCTTTAATGCTTTTTTTGTAGTAAGAGAAAAACATATGACTGCCATTTTGCCTATGTTCAACTCTGTCCTTTTGTGGTAAGTTGGGATATTTTAAAAATAACAGTGGTTTGCTGAACCAAAGTGTGTGTTTGTCATTAAAGTGCTGGTGAGTAAAAAGCCAGCTGGCGCTCTGTTTTGTGGAAGGGGGTGGGCGAGGGGTTAGGGAGGTAGGGGTGAAACAGGGTGAGTAATAAAAGCTGTGTTTGGGCACGAAAGATCCACCTGTTACATCTCTTTACATCTCTGACAGATAATTGGTAAAGCAAGATTGATTTAAATTTGGTTAGCTTTTATTTAGCAAGCAAATGGAAGCATGAAATTAAATTAAACGAGATGTGGGTACACGTGAGAAAGTTATTTTATATGTTTTAAAAACAAATTTTTGAGCACAGGGTCCAAACAAAAGGTTTTTCTAGAAAATGTGTGCATATTTATTTTAGTCTGAGATCTATATAAATTTAACTCATGCCTTTTTTAAAAATGGGAAAGACAAGATGGCATGCCATTCAACTAAGGTGGAGGTGTTATTAAATTATCTTTATGCTTTAATACAGTCTGAACTAACGAAGTTCCCACATAGTGTTGAAATATATTGAACTTGCTTTAATACTTTCTTTGTCGTTGGGCACGAAAACAAAGCGTGTCCTACTTTCGATACATTTAGAATACATAGCAATGAAAGCAGTCTGAAATGGTCACCTCAGTGGTTACTGCCATCATGATTTGCTGCAGAACTTCCTCAGTGTGGTCTAACTACTGTTCTTTTAACTTTAAAGTTGTAAAGTATATTTCCAGATGTGTCTCTAGCAACATTTAGGGACTTTGTTGTCAGTTTGTGTCACTTCTATATATTTATTTGAGACAATAATTTATTCGCTGAACGGTTTAGAATATTTTTTTTCGTCTTAGCCATATTTCTAGTATGCAGTGAAATATCAGTTCAGGTATTTTAAGGTGTTCTGTCTCACACATGTGATTGGTTGCACCGGATTTACAAGTACGTACTTTTACAAGTAATTTTAATCAGAGGGTTGAATAATGTTGAGGTTACAGGAGTCATTGTAAGTCATATTTAGTGATGGATAAAATTATTGTAATACTTGTTTTATGTGACTATATAAATAAATTTTAATGAGAGTTGAATAAATATAGGTGCAGCTTTAGTGATTTTCTGCTAGTATTAATCTTTTTTCTCTCTTTATTTTCAGCAAATTGATTAAAATGTTTGGACTTGGTAATGGAAGTGCTTGAATTACGCAATCTAAACTGTTTTTTTTTTCTTCATCTGATTGCAGGATGACAACAATACAGTAGTGGTGGCAATCTCAAGGTTTTTTGTTTGAGACTTAAAATGAGGATCCAAGGGCAGCCTGAGGGTGCGAGGAGGCGTCTGGATATGAATGCAACTGGTGAACTCCGGGACGTGGAGGTCATCCGCGGTCGGGCTGGATATGGTTTTACTATTACAGGACAGAAACCGTGTCTGCTGAGTGGCATCATGGAGGGTAGTCCTGCTTTTGTGGTGGGACTCAGACAAGGAGATCGAATCATGGCCATCAATGGAGCCGACGTTTCTGCTGCTGCTCATGAAACTGTGGTGCAGCTGATCGGTGGCTGCAAAGGACCCCTGCATATGGTGGTGCTCTCAGAACGACGAATAATGGGGAACCCCATCCTCAATGATGCCAAGTTTGGGTTTGAGCAAAAAAATAGTGTATTCCAGAAGCCAGGTGTCCTCCGTGCTGTATCACATGACTCAAGCAGACCGTCCTTTAATCCTAACAACGGTCTCGCTGCTAAACAGAGGCCAGTTTCAGAGCCCGACATGTCACTGTGGTCACAACAATTCAATGTTTTGTCTGGAAAGACAAAGGAGGAAGCACCCACGGTTAAAGACACAGATTATGTTTTTACCGACACCGAAGAAGTCAATCCAGACTGGAGTGTTTTAAACATGACTTTGGTGGTGGGCTACCTTAGCTCCACAGAGCTGATTCTGAACACTAGTGCCTCCGAGGACGACTGTTTAAAGGCCATTCGGGAGAGAATCCGACAGCTGGGCACAGAGCAAGATACCCACACCCTTGTGATGATGAAGGTCATGTTTGATTGCATTCGACTGTGCGACGACGCAGGAGCCGTTCTGGCAGCGTTCCCTGCTGAGAACCTTGTTTTAGGAGCTGTTTGTGCTGAGGACCCGCGTTTCTTCTGCCTGGTCACCACGGCACACATTATCAATGGCCGGGTACCAGATGATGGTCCTCTTCGGGCGTCCTGCCACGTGTTTTTCATTGACCCAGAGCTGGGAAACCACAAGGATCACATAGGGATTGCTTGCCGGTTTGGCTTTAACTGTACGCCAGATCCAGACTCTATGGGTTGCCTTGAGTTCCCTCAGACTCCTCCAGACGTGCTACACTTTGTAACAGTCCTATATAGTGATCTGGGGGAGGCGGTGGAAAGGCTTCGAGCTAAACTGGACATGGAGGCTCAGCAGACCGACAGCACCAGTAAACTAGGCAGTGCTAGCAGCAACGGGGACAGCGGGATTGAAAATTCTTCCCCCCCTGAGGAGAGAGCGGACAGGGATTTCCCTTCTGAAATCCCAAATCTTTCTGGGACCCACCTCCCAAGCTGTCCATGGGATTATCCCTCAACTGAGGTCGTCACCCCTATAAACCCCATCAAGAATGGCCATAAACTTGAGCCTGAGAACAGTGCCAGCCTACATTCCCTTTCAGAGTCACTACCTGGCCCAGATTCTCTCACAAGCTTCTACGGAGGTCCCCCACCCAGGCTGGAGTTTTATTTCAAGCCCCCACCTCCTCCGTTACCCTTGAGTAAAAAAACAAACTTTCTGGCTTATCCCTTAAGAAGCAGCCAAAGGTGGTTTTCAAAGCCAAAATGGCCTAAAGCCCTAAGCAGCGACTCTGTAAATCAGGAGACATCCACCAACATAAACTCCACCACAAATAACCCTCCATCTGCACTGAATCAGGTGCACTCAGACAGGTACCACTCCATGATGCCTCCTAGAGAGGAATGGACCAAGAGGTTTCTCGAACAAAGACAGAAACAGCGGGCACATGGCAACTACAGAAATGTAAGATATTGCCCTAATTTCTCTTCATACTTTTCAATACAGATTAAATATTTAGCTTTAATTACAAATAAGTGGATGTGTTTATTAAACTGCTGGTTTAAAGTGGCTGATTATTCATTTTAGCTTGATAGATCTTCTAAAACACAGATACTTGTGTAAATGTTGACTGTTGTCAACCATGACGTGTAGGGAAAAAAAGTCAAGATTTTTTTTCCTCCTTGTTGGTTTTGCCTTTGACCACAAGATGTCCCCATGTATCCATGTAGCTCCGGAAACAAGCTTCCCCTTTGGGAAACAGCAATGCACTTAAACAGATCCACTGGAGTGGTTTCTCACTCTCTCTCTCTCTCCAGCCGCACAAAGGGCTCCAATTAGGCCCCATGATGACAAATGAGTGTTCATTAAAAAAAAAAACAACTACTCAAAAGTATGTGTGTTGGATAGGTTTGGATTCAAACTGCATCCTTTTTTAGATCACCTCACTGTATTTATTATGGTAATTTTCAAACTCAGAGCTAGATTGTGTGCCCCTGCTGCGTTCTTAGATCTGAAAGAAGACAACTTTAGACAGGAAGCTGAGCAAATTACAGGGTAGAGCCAGTTTCATACATGGGTAATTATCTGCAATTCTTAAACTCTAGTTTAAACATCAGTCACAAACTCGGCTCTCATAATAATTGGCTGGGGTGTGAAAAAAAGTTAGAACTCATTATCTTTTAAGGTAGTTCTGCCTCAGATGGGCTGATTGACTTTGATGAGATTTAAAATGTGTGATCTGTGCGTGTGGATGACACTTAAAAGTAATTTCTTACTTCTAGTCTACTTGAGCTTTTAGATGAGTAACTCCGATATATCGCAATTGCATACTAAAACTGCAGATAAGCAACTTATTAAATTGTATTTTTTTGCAGGTAGTTAAACACTGTTTCAAACTTGAATATGTGTGTGCTCAATCTAAAACCAGTAAACTTGCTTTAAAATGGAGAAAGTATGGTGATAATTTAAATAGTGCAGTAATTTGTGTTTTCTTTTCAACCTTCTCCTCTGATAGGGATCCAGGCTTTGGGGCATAGGTGTTGCCCGTGCTTCCAAGCGTCGTTCTTCCAAACGTCTCAGCATGGCAAGATCTCTGGATGATCTTGAGGTAGGGGTTGTTATTTTTAGGGCTATGTGATGGTATGATTCTGTGTATATTGGGTCCCACCCCTGATCCAATCCCAAGTATCTTCTCCGCTCTAACAATCTAATTGTTTCTCATTTTTTACAGTAAGATTTACTTAAGAATGCACTGATATTAAAATTTGGGTCACTATAGATATCTGACATTAATATTGCTTGTATGACATACCATCTTGAAACACATAGACAAATGACAACAAGATAGAAACAAACATCAGTTGTTAATATTGGCCCAGTTTTTCTTGTATGTTTAAAAAAATGACTAACATGGTACAATATTAATTTTATTGCTAATATATTAATCATCGCTCACATTTACAGTGAAAGAGAGACTATATTGGCTGCAGATTCTTGTCAATTCCTGCTTTGCGTAGTGCGGTCACAGTTTCAGATGTATGTACAGAGGTTGAAACATTAGCATTTATTGTTTATAACTTTCAAAGTAGAGCACTCAGTTTATAAAGGAGAACAACTTCTGAAATATGACATTGTGATAGACACTGATAAATGCTAGTGTCCTCCTGAAAACATTGTTAGCAGCAGCAAGATCAGAGTTTATTAAAGACTCTACTTATGTCTATTAAGTTAGCTTTAGAAAAATAAGCCTGTCTTGTGGAAAATGCTGCTGGGACAGAGTATTAGACATGTTAGCATCCAGTACATCGTTTATGAGTGAGTTAAGTGAGGCACAATCCCAAAACCAAGCAAGCAATATAATGCTGATGAAATGTAATTTGTTGGAATTGCAAGTGCTTGATATTGATTTTAAAGTATCAGATGGAGATTGGACGTCTGCAAATGCATATGTTGAAATGACTTCACTAAGCGATGAGTTATTTTAGTACCATTTAGAGATTTGCTCAAATCACTTCTTCACCTGTGCTTGACTGCAAACATTTTTTTTTTTTGGTCTTTTAATGTGGACTTTCAACCGAAACCCCTTTTTGCTGCACCTTCAGTTCTCTCTAACCTTTCATTTCCGCTGCCTTGAACTCTGTTTGGTGCTCCACTTATAGAGAGAAGTGGCTCACAAAGTGGTCTTTGTGTGAGTCAGAGGCATGGACCTGTTTGTTTGGTCTTGCTAATGAGCCCTGCCGCACACTCTGAATTTTGTGCTTACGTTGTCTCATATTAATGACACTTAACAACTCGTTCTATCCCCCTCCCTCTGCGAGCCTGCATTACTGATTCATGTTCGCCTCCAGTTTACCTAATATGACCATTTTAAATGTACATGAAGAAAACAGAAAAACAAACCAAATGATTGCATGCTGTATTGTATAAATATGCATGAGTCATACACTCTGAGAGGGAGACCATAAACCTGCTTGTTAGATTTGCCTCAGCACACACTGAACAGAGCTGTAGTTTTAAAGCTTCATCTTTAGAGCAGGTTTGACCCAGATGTGAAAATCACATTTCGTCTTTTGTTAGTAATTCACTATCCTGATCAGTTTCATTTGCTGCCATCTTCCATGCATCCAGTATGTTGTGATGAGTTATACAACTTAAAGACACTTTAAAGAGTTTTGAAAGTTGGCTGATGAGTGGTTATCACTCTGCTCAGTATTTTTGCCTTCTTGATTGTGTTTACTTATATTTATTTCCTTTAGCTTCCAAGGAGTTGCAATTTGCTGCACATCAATCAATAGTGAAATTGCTTCTGAGTATTTTCAAGCAACTGATGTAGTGCTTTTCCTGGAATCATTATCTGGCTGTAAGATTATGCCCTGGTGAATATAAATTGAGAGACTGTAAGTGGTTGTATAACATAATCTCAACTTGTGTTGCTCTATCTTCTCATCCCTACACCTTTAATTTGCTTTGTTACACAGTTTTATACCAGTGGTACATTCTCTTACATGTACCACTGGAACATGTGTGAACATGTTTCGGCCATGACAACTTGTGCCATGGGTAGAACTAAAGAACCCTAAAAGTTTGAGATAGTAAGTGGATAGAGATTGTACATTTTTTGTTTAACTTAAATGTGATATGGGAAGTAAAATAAGTTTGGAGGTCTTTGTGCTTTCAGCTGTTTGTTCCTTCCTGGAAGATGGAAATTTTAATAAGGGAATGGAAAGTGTTAAATGAAGTTCATATGCAGCCTGGAAAAGTTGGAAAACATGTATAGGATTTGATTTGAAATTCTATGTTTCAAATCAAACATAGTTTTAAAATATCTACATATTTGAAGTGTTTATGTGTTTTTCTTGTCTGGATAAGCATGGAAACACCAAGTATGGAAGTAATATTTGCATTCCAAGATTTCATTCCAATTGTCATCAATCCACCCATCTTCCTTACAATCAGAAATATTCAAGGTTTCCTGTGGAAATGTTTTTCATAAATCTTGGAAAATTGAGTCTTGAACGTATGAAATTATGATCTGAAGAATGTGCCAGAAACCTCTCCATATCCAAGGTTTCTATGGGTGTTTGGATTTCAATCTTAGCTAAAGGTTTGTATCATTACACAAACTCCGTAATATTCTCCTTGCAAATTATCTTGCATCACCAACTGTTTGAAAAACACTTTACAGTTAGCATGGATGTGCTATCATTTCCTGTGATTTATTGATGTCATAATCGCAGTTTTCTCTCTTTTTTTTCTTTTTTTTAAGAAAACATCCACAAAAAAATCAATCAATAAGCACATGTTCAGTTTCTGGCATTTTAGTCGTCCATCTTCAGCCAAAGCTCACTCCTACAAAATGGGAGAAAAATGTAGTCAATATCCTTAAGATACACCAGTTGGAGAACTTTTGCGTTACCTTTTTTTTTTTTTAAACTCCTGACTTAAGATTAAGCTCAGGACCCTGTCTAGACCTTGTATCTTAGCCTTAAACTGAAGCCATCAGGAAGTTGTGAATGACAAGGTCAGCATAAATACATGATAACCTCTGAATTAGTGCATGCATCTGGACTCACAAGAACATTCTGAGACTATTTTATTCCTCGTTACCCTCCAGGGCAGACCTTTCTGGCCCTAGTTAGCCTTGATGCATGTAGACAAGAACAGAACAAACTGGTTTTGGTAGTCTTTTTTTGTTTACTGGTTGGTGTGGCAGTGGTTTGTTTAAAAAGAGCGAACTAATTCCCTTTGTTTTATTAATATGGCTGCTGCAAGGAAGCCACAGTGTACTGCACATATGACCTGTTTGTATTTGTTGTGCATTTCTCTCTCAGTAGAGGGAGAAGTGGCTGATATTCCATGTCTGTTTTTGTCTGACTTGTTTTTCCCCCTATAGCTTCCAGCACAGTGTTAGTCAGATCCTCTTTATGTTTGGGCATGTCAAAGAATGTTCTGCTTTGTACATTCTTGTCTTATTACCTTTCAGAGCTCGTCAGGCAGATGTCTCTTCATCCTCCTATACGTAGAGCTCCAATTTTAGGAGCGTATTTTCTCTTCACAACCCCAAAGCAGATGCTTGCACTCAGCAGACGACTGTGTGTTCAGCTCAGCGGAGATGACACCATTAGTCGGCTGCTCTATTTGTGTTCACGCTGACTCTGCTCTGTCTTCAGAGGTGTTTTATAGCTGCATATGAAAACATCTGTTAATGTGAGCTGTTAGAGGAAGCACACCGTTTTCACCCTGCTGCGAGATCCCGGGCAATTTTTTGCTCTTTGAGTGTCTCCTCTCCTTTTAAGTGTGGAGGCATTAGTAGCACTTGTTTGCATGCCTGGAGGTAACATATCTATCTTGTGGGCGTAGCAGAGAAGGCATGAGGACGCAGAGACAGTGAGGGAGGTAAATACAGAGGGGAGAGGGGACACATTCAAAGCAGAGAGAGAGAGAAAGACAGAGAGGGAGGGAGAGGAACCGGCATCAGAGGGAGGAGAGAGGGAGCTTTTGAACTCCCAGTAGCTGTCAGGATTTTCAGGCTCCTCTTCACTCCCTCACCTCCTCCTCCTCCCCCATTCAGCTGCGTCTCTCTGCACTGCGAAGCGCACAGGCTTTCGCACACACGCTCAGCCGACATCCAGCGGATGGACTCTTTTACATGCACCAGCCGCAGGGACCAGCGCTGAAAACGAGCCAGACGCACGCACACAGGGCTATACATGGAGCAAACTTTAACTCTCAACTCTGTAAGTCGTCATATCTTTAGCTCTTTCTCATTCAGCCTGTCTGTCGATGCCATTTTCATCTTCCACACTTTTCCTTCTTGGGCTCCTCTGTGTGGCTCCTGTTGTAGCAGTATACAGTGGTTAGCTTGTGTGGTCTGTCAGAGGAATGTTTTGACCAGTGCCAGCTGAACTCCCATGTGTTGTATGATGCACACAGTGTGCTGCTGTATGAAGCAGGATGTGCTGCTGCTTTATACACCAGGATCCAAGCTGACTTTCATTTAGATCCTGAGACTTAAAGGCGCTTATAAGTTTTTATGACCCAGGCTTATGCTTATTAAATACATGGCCTTTTGAATGAACTGCGCTCTGCTGCACTTGCCCTGAGAAATGACCCTGTTCGCAGTCAGCTGGCAGCACCAAGACAAGTTCCATTGAGTGTGAAGGACACAGAGATGCAGAGGTTGTTGCTGTCAGATGGGATTAAATTTGCTGTGACATTTAGTGGCTTTGTTTTGAGCTGTGATCACGCTGCAGCCACAGTTACGTTTTAACTTGAAGTGGTTGCCTGTGGTTCTACCTTACCCATATTTGCTTTGTGTAGGCATGTCCCTGCTTTAATTCGCCAGTTTAGCAGCACTGCACTCTTAAGCTATGAAACTGATGTGGACGTGTAAAAATTGACTTACTTTTTTGGGGTGGATTTTAGTTGATTTTTAGATTTGAGTTGAAATGGAGCAAGTTTAACAACTAAAAGACAATTGAATAAATCAGGCAAATTCCAAAAAAAACTAATTTACAATATTGTTAAAAAGTTAATTTGTTTTAATAACTTTATTCTTTAAATGAAACATATGAACCTCCACTGATCACATATACTAATTTATTACATATGACTATATATATTTTGTCCATAGCATCTTGTCTTACTGATTAGCACAATAATGGGTTATCTTTAGAGATTAGCTGTGTTTCCTTTGGAGAATATTATATCCATAAATGTGATCTCACTCCCTCACAGCCTGAATGAACTTCATAACTGATAATGCATAGAAAATACACTTCCCTTTTCAACAGCGTCTTACGTTTCTGTACTTCCTCTGACTTAATTTATGGCATTTACTGAAAGCGTAATAACGTTTTTGTGTGTATATGAACTTTACATACAACTATTTTTCCTTCCAAAAACAGCAAGGTTGTGCGTATTTTTAACAATGCCCGCCTGAGCTTGCTAGCAGTTGTAACCTTATTAGCTCAGTATTGGCTGAAGCATTATGCAAACCTTTTTAGATCTGTTCTAACAAGATTACATGTGAACATGTAAGACAGAAATGAAAACCTTTTTCCCTGACAACCAATCCCAACAGTGATTCCCTGATCAATAACTTTTTAAAGCTTCCTTACAGTCAAGGACCTGAGTTTGTTTGCAATATTGACTTTAGCATTGGTGCTGTGGCTAAACTGGATATATACCATATACAAACTTAATTTTTGTGACGCAGAAACATTTTTAATAACAAGCCTTTTCACTGATTTTAGATTACATTGGCCCCACTGCGCTGGGCACCCTAAAAATGTGAGAATAAGGGTTGAATGAGCGATTATATTTACACACAGACAAACATGGTAAATTTTCGTAAAAGATTATGCTGGCCAATTAGTGGCACTGAAACACTGCTGCAAAACAGTACAACAAACATAGAATGCTGCCATGTTTGTAATTTGTCAGAGTGAGGCGCATGTGGGGGATAGAGAGAGATGAAGCTACGACGTCATCGTTGGAGAAAGACTTTGTTCAATTAACTTTGTTCAATTATTTAATTGAGTAATATTTAATACCCTCCAGAAATAATTTTTTTCAGTGTACTGTAGCAATTCGGTCACATAATGATTGATCACTCCTTAGGTTTTAAAGAGCTTTAAGGACTTGAAGGAATAATATACACTGCAATAACAAAAATGTAATTTGTTTTGTTTTGTTTGTTGATGTGTGATTTTACACTTCATTATATTAAGACTTCCCTTCATCTTGTTAGATAGCGGTAGATTCAGGCCAACAAGACACTTTTATCTCTCTGACATCACACGGCCAGCTCTGGGAGGGGGGCAGTTTTGCTCATGAAGTGTCCCCAAGGGATGACATTTTCAAAATGTCTCCATTGTTGTCCTCTTTTCCACTTTCCTCTTCCCTTGAAAATATTTTGTTGCATAAACCTGCTCAGTTGTTATCCAAACTGGAAGGAAAAAAAAAAACAATAACACATCATGAGTTGGTTAGATGGTATTTAACTGTCCAGGTGCTCAGCGTATGAATATTCTACATTCAGTAATCAGCTGAACAGATGTGGATGTGGTTTTGCTGAGCTTGCAGTTTGACCAAACCATAGCCACGGAAAATACTCACTATCTCTAGATGGAGAAAAGCTGCTTCTCCATTCTTGGCTCATTTCTCACCATTGCCATGACATCATCTTTCGACACTCAGGATTTTCTTCCCCCGTTAACAACACTGCCCTTCATACTCACTCATCCTGCTGATTCCTCCTTGTGACCCATAACTGTACCTTCTCTAAGTGATTCATCTTCACCGTCTGTTTACCTTCCTCACTAGTACTTCTACAATACTTCTACTGCCAAGGGTGTGGAGGTTGCTCAACAAGGAATGTGTTTAGAAGGCTTTTTATTGGATTCCTGTTTACAGTGTAGACATGTCTGACATACTATACACTGCTGACGTTTTTTTTCCCCTTTTAATGCCAAAACATGTTTGCTTCAAATGCTTCTGCTTTGTGCAGAGTTGAGGGGATGGCTGATTGGCTTCAGGACAAGATGCTGCAGAATCAGCTCCAAGGTCATGTCTACTTCATAGTGTGGGAGTCATAAACTTGGATAGTTCAGACAGCAGCTTGGCCCAGAAGCACTGACACACACTTTCCTCTGTAACATCTTCCTCTTGTAGGTTAAATAAAAAGGTCTTGGTAATGTGTTCCCTTGTCATTCCCTGTCATCCTTTTCTCACAACACATACCATGTGTAACCACATCCTTCTCAGATGTAATAAAAATTAGCTGAAATGCAGCTATGTAATGCTACACTACTTTTAACCCTAACATAGCCCGTTACCCTCAAACCTTTGTGACCCAAGATGCCACTCTTTCATTTGTCAGTATCATCTTCATTTATAATACACTTTAAAACAGAAATGCAGCTCAAAAGACCTGCACAGGAACCACAATAAAAGTAACCTCAAGAGCAACAAGAAGGAGGTACGTTAAACCAGATGATTAAAATAATCAAAAATGTTGAACAATAAAAATAGAATTTATTTCAATTGGACTCAAATGTTGGGCTCTGTTTAAATTGAGAGCCAGAAGTGAAACTTTAAAAGCATAGATCTATGAGCTATGAGCAGCTCCTCTTTAGAGCAGTCACAGATAAGGCATGACCACCTCAGCTTGAGCTCAGTGTTAAAGATCTAAAATAACTTAAAATATGCCTTGAATATTATGGGCGAAGACTGCTGTCCAAAAGCAAGCTTGCTCAATGCAGGGCGACAAAATAAACTTAAAGTCACAGTACAGCATATAGTGAAAGAGAAGAAAAGTGACCCCACTGTGTCACCTCTTATTTATAGCCCAGGAAAACAGAAAGTCACAGATTGCTAAATAAGAGTTCCTGGGTATTTTGACACCTTTTAAATAGTACCGTGCAACTTACAAAAATGCACCTTTTACACTTTATATTACAGAATAATTAGTAGTGTCAATACGAGTGACCCTGGTGGTTTTGTTAAAAACTATTATTTCATTATTTGGATTTTTTCCAATTGAATGAATATACCTAAACAGTACTGCATTTGCGAACGCATTAAAAGATAATAGTTTTTAAGTATTTTTTACTCACTTTTTCCAGGTATGCCAACAAGAGAGTTACAGCACTAAAAATCTGTTGTTCTTTCATCTTTTTTTCCACCTGAAATTTGGCCACTCTACCTCAAGCACTGAAAAGCAAAGTTAAACAGAAACATTTTATTGGAACATGACCAATTCCTCCATTATTGGTCATGGAGGAAACTCAGATTTCCTCCATGACCAAAATAATTTGGCAGCAAGCTCACTCAGACTTGCACCGCAAGTAAACAGTAACAACAGTTCTTGGTAACACTACAGCAACATTCAGTAAATATTTCAGAATGTCGATACTGTTTCATATTATGCGCTCACCAAAACACAACAAACGTACCCATGCACCCGTGATTATCAAAACATTCTACACCAAGTTTTATTTAGTTCAGTGGAAAACGGTGAGGATGGGGTGGGGGCTAAAAAAGAGCTAATTATAAGTGTCGGGTTCAGGTTGGAAAGTCCATTTCTGCAGGGGTTTAAGAAAGGGGACAACAAGGGTGTGGTGGCATCTCATGTGGTTTATCCACTTCAGACCCTCCAGGCTCTTGCCAGCACAGTCCTTTCTCTGCCATAATAAATTGTGGTGGGAGGGGTCGTGATGAGTGCATTTTCTTTCCCTCTGAAGTTACTCTATTTGTGTAGTGAAGGTCCACTTTGCCTTTTGTTTCTTACTTGTTTTGGGTGTCACACTACCTTCAATATGCTTCTCATAGAGCTGGATTCGTATTTGAGTTTTTAAGATTTTGAGTATGTCTCTACAGGCTATGCAAGTACAGGCAGAGGTATTCAGGGGTTTTTAGGATCAAACCCTACATTGAGGTGAGTCTGAGAAGTTCTGATATGGGCTAAAGCTTTATGTTACAAACCCTGCAGCAAACTGAGGAGCAAAAAGAACAGACTTCACCTCTTCTTTTATTGAATAGCAACCACAGCTTCTCATTGTCAGCCTTTTTTTTATTATTTCATCTATTTTTTATTCTAACTTTCCCTATTGAAGGACAATAAAGAATTATTCTATTCTATTATTTTCAGCAACAAGTGCCTAATGCTCTTCGCAAATTATGATAATTCCAGTTTAATCCGGACAAAGAGGAAGAGCTTTAACCATCTGCTGTGCCGAACCTGGGCGAGTTGGGAAACAGGCAGTAGATTAGTGACGATCGGAAGGATTTAGAGCTGAAACATAGTGTGACGTCGGCCTGTGTTTGCATGCAAATCGTCCACGCACCTCTGTGAGCAACCCATTTGCTCGCAGAAGGGATTACAGTGAAAAGCCATGTCTCTTTATGCAAGTCTGGAGTGTTTACATGAGTCATGGCCAAGCGCCAGACATGTGGACACTCAGCTTCTTTAAGGTACTTTAAAGAGGATCTGTTCAGGAAGGCAATTAGTTTAGATGAGTTTTTCAGGTAATCTGATACAATGAGTGATGTATACCACAGTACCACTTTTTCCGCATATCTTTTCATTGCCTCCTCTCACATTGTGAATATTAGAATATTAGTAACCCCGATCAAAAATGGGTGTATTATTGGAACCAACCTTTTTTTCCCCTCACAGTCATAATCCCAAAATCACAATTTCAAAGTCTGAGTGCAAAAATAAATTAAGTCTTTTAATTTGTTTGTTTTTACAAAAAACAACAAAACATTTACTAGTTAATGTATTGATATAATGAGGCAAACACTGATAGCAATATTACAATATTACTAAATTATTGATTTATTATTCTTCAGGGTGCCCTGGACAAATGAGACCACAATACAGCTTTTTAGTTTAATTGCTAAACATTTTGTGTGGTGGAAAACAAACACTGCCTGTTACCTTGAACACGGCATCTCCGTGATGGTTGGGGATGCTTTTCTTCAACAAGGGCAGGAAATCTTGTCATTGTTAATGTGAAGATTGATAAAGCTAAACTCTGTTCAATACTCAAAGAAATACTGGAGGCCTAGTCAAAGTTCAGACCTCAGCCTAATTCATATTTTGAAGCAAGATTTGATATTGATGCTCACTGAAGCTCACCAATAAATCTGACTGAGTCATTGTGTGTTGATTCAGCACATGAAATCCAAAGAAGCACGTTTGAGATTGTAATCTAAGAAAATACTAAAAAAAAGAAGTAAGAATACATTTTTCAGGTTCGTTAGCGTTGTAAGCCTAATCAGATGCATACGTTATTGTCATGTTTGATTTGCCCAGATAAAAAAACAATAAATCTGACTGTCTATTTTCTAAAATCAAATTAACACTATCAGGTGTTCACGATAGATTATTAATTATGTTAGTCTAAGATTAAATATTGTCATCGAGAGCTTCCAAAGTTCCCAACCCTCTACATTTCCTTTGCTTCCTCACAATCCTCGCATGATCTGGAAAGAAATGTGTCTTCCACTTTATCAGTTACCGCACCCTCACTCTCCCTCGCTCCAAAGGAAGTTGGCTCTTTCTTGTTGTTTTTTTCTGGGGGTAGATTATCTGCTTCCACAGATAGCAAACCTTGATTATTTTTAGCCTTTTTGCAGTCAGGACTGCTCAGCGGAGCACTTACCATGCAATTAAGCCTTATGACAACCACTAACTATTGATGTCAGGAACACTGTCTGGAATTGTTTCACGAATCGATTGAATCAAGTAGAGCCTCTGCGCTCACTTTTTGTATGTTATGTCATGTGATGGACCGAGTTAAAAACAGGAGGAGTCACAGGACATATTAGAAAATAGGGTTTTTTATTTTAACCCAAAGATTATAAATAACAAAAGATAAACTGAGCTCATAAAAGAGGTCAAAGAAACAAAACTGAACTCAGGCAAAAAATGTAAACAAACTGGCTGCACAAACAAACATAACTGACCTAACAAAGAAATGACACACAGGGGTTTATATACTGGCTGATCAGACCAATTAAGACACAATAGGGGTAACTAAACAGAATACCATTACAAATGACACAAAACAAATAACAGTACAGCTAAGTTTGGCTAAACTAAAGTCCCAAAACTGAAAATCAAAAATATCAAACTTTAAATACTAATATTTACTTAAATACAAAACTTATCTAAAGAAAGAAACTACAAATTCCCCCTGCCAGCAGGAACTAGTGGTGCAGTCCAATCAGCATGTAAGCCTGCTGAGCCCTGGCCCCATCCTTTGTCTGGTAACTCCAAGGCAGGTAAGTACCGGAGGGAAAAACAAACAGAATTAATCTTAAGCAAACAAAATTAATTTTAAGATGATATAAATACATATGTTAACTAAATGTGCACGCTAACAAATAGAACAAATGCATTCAAATCAACTAATAAATGTTTTTATTGAAACTAAAGTGTTGTGTTTGTATGAAAAAATAAACTGTGCATAAAAAGAGTTACCGACAGAGTGTGGCCATGGATTTGGCCATCACATGTCACAAGCACCAAGGAGTAAAGCTAAAAAGTTGCTTTGCTACCGGCGATCTGTCACGACAACGTTTGCTACTGTTGGATGTATCACCTTGCAGCAGTCGGCTTTCTGTGTGATGGAGGTCGGAGGGCAAAATCAGACCTGCAGGGCGGAAATGGGCCGCTCAGTGTCTGGAGATTCATGTTACTACAGTTATTGATGACTCAGCTCACTGCTGGGTTCAGCTTCCAATTACTACATGACAGACGTTATTGTCACATGAAAGCATTTCCATTCCCTTTCTGTGTCACAATACTGAGCTCTCGCCTCAAGTACACAGTGGGATCATTAGACTCAGAGCTTTCCGGAGCACCAGGAGCTGTTCTAGTGCAATTCACAATTATAAAGTCTTCCAGCTGCAGCTAGGGCACATCAAAGGCATACTAATTGACTTTGTAAATTTGTAGCCTCTTTTAGAGGGGAAACCCTGAAAGTAATAGAAAATTTCAGCTCAACTTCTTTTACTTCAACGCGTCAAGGTGGAGAGCTGTTCGAAGGCTACGTTTTGACCAAAAATAGGAAGTCTTCTCTTTTGTCAGAACAAGACTGCAACAGTTTTTCAGTGTGGATTCAAGTGCAGAGACCTACATGTGAAATTGTGTTGGCAAAAGAGCTTTAAGAACTTCAGCTGCTGGGCGATGTGTTGCTATCTAGCAAGATGTTGTGTCCTCTATCAAATAGGGGAAAAAATGGATTTGTACATTTTTGCTCGACTTGTTTTTACAGCAAAGCGGAAGGTCTCTGAGACGATCTCTGTGTGGGTGGTTCTTCTTTGAAACTGCTGTACCATCTAAAGGGATGCAGGATGACACAGTGACTCCTCAGCAATTGCATTTAATAAATTTTGATTTGAAATCCCGTTGGCTGCAGCCGATCGTGACTATGAGGAAGGATGCTCGCTGTTCTATTCATAGTGCAGCTACACACACGCACATTAAACTGTCTGCGGCCCTTATCTTTCATTGAAACATTGTGGAGGTGTGAACACTTATAATCGTAGGAAACATTGATGATTGAGTCAAGCACATTTCCTTTTTTGTGTAGACGTGTAGGAATCTTAAGGGCTGAGCATTGATGGTTTAAAAAATACTCTGCTGGTTCTTGCCGGGGAATTCAGATACCAAAATACACAGCAGTCTTCACATGTATTGATCACCTGATAAAGATGTGTGGAAGCCTTTTGAAAAAACAACCACCTTGAGAAGTGTAGAATAAAAAACTGCAGCTTAATTTTAGTACATTTAATCATGGTAAAAGAAGTCCTGATTTAAGAAATAACAGTTTTTTTTTAAGTCACCAGTGCAGGCAATTTAGTATGACTAGAACTAACAATTTGCTTTCTATCTGTTTTTCAAACTTGAAACTTGAAACTTTGAGCTTTTCAGACTAAATAAAATACTTAAAATACATCCTATAATGACTCAAACAGTGTCAATAAATACTAGTTCTTTTCATTTTAGGACATAACACTACAAGCTTAAAGCTGCAGAATGTAACTTTTATATTAAAGAAAATGTGGACACAGCTTTGGCGTAGGGGAACTAACAACGCATGTATGGAGGCTCCCAGTCCTTGATGTGGCTGTCAAGGATTTGAGTCCCAGCCCGTTGACTTTTATTTCACCCTGTCTATACCTTTTTCCTGTCAATCTACTGTGAAATTAAGGCCACCAAATGGATTCTTTAAAAAAGTGTTTTTTTACATATTTGTTAAAATTATTGTTATGTTTTGACAGTATAATATGAAACGGATCACCTTTTAACCAGGGTGTCTAAGCAGAAGCTAAACTTTGGGGTCTGAATTAATTTAATAGGACAAAGTTGTGATTGATAGAGGATACTATGAAAGTTATCCCATAAATCTTTTTTTTTTCTTTAAATGAAAATTTTTCTGAGGAATTGGGTGTCACCGTCTTAAAGATTCGCTGTAAAGCGAATCTTTTATTATATCTTTTATTTACAGCGCCACAAAGAGGGTGACTGACATTGCTAAGACTCGCTTCCTGGCTCTGACTGGTTGTTTCTAATTAGCACTGGGAGAAAGCAGAGGAAGAAGCTTGGTTTCTTTCACAGATTATCTGTCTCATACCATACTGTCACAACAGAGTGAAAGTTTGAACAAATATATAAAAAGTTATTTTTTACAAAAGTTACATACTGCAGCTTTATGTAATCTACCTGTGACTGAGATATAAATACACAATTAGCAATGGAAACGATCTAGTCTAGTTGTTTTGCGATTAAAAGGTCACATTAACAACATATCTCTTAATTTAAAAGCTTGTTTTTCATTTTAATTGTCCTCATTAACACTCATAATTCATGTCCTTCCTCCGTTTTGTTTTGCTTCTCTTTGTACTAATTCTTTTACCCACATCAACTCCTGAGATCAACAAGGCACTCCATGCTTCTAGCTATAAATGCAGTCATTTCCACTAATTCCCAAGCTGTGGTGAAATCTAATCATCTTGAGAATAAGCAAAGCTTCTAATAAACACTGTATCACATCTAGTTTTTACATGTTCAACAAGTTCAGTGTCTCATCCTAAACGCCACAGGCCTATTTCAAAATGAGACTGCTCCTCATGCAGACTTTTAGGAAATGTGGTGGGAGAGTCCTGCTGTGGAGTGAATGACTTATTTCAGAATAAAAATGTGTATATATTTAGATCTCGCTGCTATGTGTGCTTAACTGCGAGCAGAAAGCACTAATTGACACGACTGCCGTTGGGTTTGCAGGAGGGAAGCTCCGCGACGGTGGATAACGAGGCTCGAGTTCAGCTTGTGATCCTACCCAACTTTCATTTAGATTGAACAAAAATTCATATGGTCTCAATTTAAACTGACTCAGTGTTTTCTTCTGCCTTTGAGAGCGCCCCGACTGGAGACAAAGGAGCAAGCGGGGGCAAGCCACTCTGCGTTTTCTAAATAATGAGTGTGGATTTTGCGCCCGGGAATAAATGGGGGTTAATTCTCCCGATTCCTTCATGCTACTTTTGACAGAGACCGTGTGTATTGTGAGGCAGGTTGCCATAGCAACAGCTGCAAAATAAGAAAAGCTTTCGTTCCCTCTTCGAAAGCACCCCCAACCCCTCCTTGTTCTGAATTTTCTTTCATTCTTTTTCTTTTTTGTCCAGCACCTTGTCAAGTCTCTTCCTCTTTCACCCTCCCTTTCTTCCCCCTTTCTCCAACTTGTACAGACATGGTTTGCCGAGTTTTTGGGTGGGGAATGTTCAGGTATGCATTAGCACATGCACACACGCATACACACGCATACACACACACAGAGGTTCTGCCTGTATGCCTCTAGTGTAACAGACCAGGGAACAATGAGTCTCAAAAAGAGACTTTCCTTCAAGAGGAGCTGGAACTTCAACACTGTAAGTAAACAGTAGGCTCTCCGACTGAGCCTCCTCTTCCTTTAGACCTCGAAGAAAGGAGAATCCTTTTGTTCAGTCAGCTGTTTTTCTCATTGATCTCCGTCTCTGTCGCTCGTCTCTTTCTCTGCCCAACTTAAAACAGCTGTCTGTCTCAGCATGGACCTGCGGTTGTTAGCGGCGTGTTAGAATCAGCCTCGGCCTGAGTCAAAGTTTAGTTTTGAAATGTTTGAGTACATCAAAGTGTGCGAAAATTAGTATGGGTAATGGGTAAATAACCCAAAGTCTTAAAGATAATATAAGTCTCTTTTGAAACATCTGAGATACCCTGTGAGGGAGTGGTGCTCGTGCACTTAATGTTTCCAAGATTTTCTCAACAATTTGTTCACTTTTTTCTTTCTACTCATTTCATACTTTTGCCACCTTTGTCTCTGAGTGATGCCCTACACTAATACATCTTGTGGTGTGTTTATGATTCTGGCTAGACGGTGGGAAGATCACAGAGAAACCTTTCCTAACTAAAAGCCAAATCATAGGCTTTTCAGATCGAGCACGTTATCCGTTTATTTGACCTCTGAAAAGTCTAGCTATATCTCCCAGCTAGACTTTAAACTGCTGTCTTATGTAAATGCTGGAGAGCCACCCACACTGAGAAGTTTGTTATTAGAGGTGCCAACTGTGGAAGAGAACATATGGCCAAGTGGTGACTGTCTACACGGATCATTTGTTTAGTCAAAATACAGACTAACCAGTTAAAGAACCTTTTTTAGTTCCTTACTCAATACAAATAAAACTTTGTGATTTCTTATGCAGCTATCACTGCCATTAAGTGATCTGCTGACTTTAGAAGGTCCTGATTATTTTGCCCCTTCCAATTTAGAGGTTTGGTCCTGTCTGCTTTGGGAGATTTTGCAATGAACATGTCCTCCCTGGAAAGGGGACACTTTGTACCTGCCTTGACTACTGGCAATTTAAAGTAATTGTCTGTAATCTATTCATTGTCTTCTGTAAGAAAATGTTGTATTATGAGTAAAAAAATATATTTAAAATTCCAGCAGAAGGTCGCTTAAAATTGTTATATTTTCATCGGGGTTTATAATGTATAACAGTAAATAGTAATTGAGTTTAATACAAAGATTTAAGATAATAAAATGCAGTGACTTAAAATGAGAGAGGAACCCTGTAGATAGTATTTGAAAGTACTTAACACTAATACACAATGGTTCAAGTAAAATTGTATGAAGTGGTTTGTTTACAGGTACTAACTTTAAATATTAGGAAGTGAATTGATTTTGAGCGTTATAATGTTTTGTGACTATTTCCCACACTTTCTCAAATGTAAAGTTTGACATCTTCATAGTGCATATTTTCATGTAAGAAGTTCAGTGTTTTCTCCTCAAGCTTTTTTAGTCATTTTAGATTCATGTTTTGGGTCATTAACTTGTTGGGGGACCAGAAGCTCAAAACCACTCCTACCTTTTTACTCTCTCTCTCTCTCTTTGTAGTTTAAGCACACCTGTTACCGTGGCAACCGCCTGCGCCCCGCAAGACGAGCAAAGATTACGTTAAAAACATAACATTCAGTTCATTATGATACCAAGTTTCCAGGCTTGATATTTATTTCTCGATTATTAATCAGCGCTTACCTGAACACAGCGATGGTTGATTGACTAGCTGTACTTGGTGCTAAAGTGGCTAACACGAGTAACAATTCAGTCCAAAGCCTTTTCTGCTAAAAATAAAATCTTTAGTGTATGTCAGATACAGACACATTGGATATTGATCTGTTTAGCTAACGTAAGACTGTGTAGCAGACAGGCTTCAAGGTGTAGAAGTTGTATCAGTTCTGCCATTATGCTGTACTTTGCTAACGGGAAGCTAACGGTGTGTTTGTGAGACGGCCACGCACGTGACCACGTAGAATGGGCATCAGCCAATGAAAAGCGGCCCCTCTGGTAAGGTCCATACCTTTCAACCAAGGAAACTTTAGAATAGAATAGAATAGAATTACTTTATTCATCCCAGCAGGGAAATTACTTTTCACTACCTGAAATTACCTCGTTATTCTGACGTGCCATGCACAGATTCAAAGCTCTTTCAGCCAGATGCAGCCCCTGTTTTGTGTCTTTCTTGGGTCTCCTGTCTTTTTCTGTCAGACAGTGAAATCCATTAATGATGGTTTTCAATGGTTCAATGTTTCTCCTATTATTTGGATTATGATTCCCATCAGCTTTGAGTTTCATTCCACAAGATTTGGATGCAGGATTCTTATTGCAATATTCTTGATATTAAATCTTAACTTTTTATACCAATTATCTTCTTTGTGAGCTCCTCAGACATCTTCCCCCTTTCTGCATCTGGCCTTTGCTTAGTGTAAGGTAATATTTTAGTGACATTAAAGTGGGTAGCAAAGCCCAAGGCTATGTTTGTTCCTTTTGAATAGGCTTTTAAATAGCTGCTAAATGCTTGTGGGTGCATAGAAAACTAATTGGGGTTAAATAGCTTCAAATATGACAATAATGCAAGGATAAATGGTCTCTTTAGGGGAGAGATCTGGAGCTTCATGTGACTCTGTAGACCCTTCACATTTATCTTAATAAATTTGGTGAAAAATGATCTAGAATGAACAAAGTAAGTATAGCATTTTTTCAGTTTAGTTTTTTCATGGAAATATTTTATTAAATTTCCACAAATAAATTACAATAAATGGGCCAGCAACTTAAAAAAAAGTCTATTTCTCCTTCAGTAGGTTGGGTTTTTACATAATCACGCACAAATATGAACATCTCATAGAAGAAAATGTATCTATCATCTCTTCTCTAAAGTTTTATTTTTCTTGATTTAAAAACCTAGGACAAGAAATTAAACATCTGTTCTTTAAAATGACAACAAATATCCTATTATAAATAGTTCTGTTAGCATTTGGCACTCCTAGCATTGTCAAAACAACAGTCTGAGTATCCTTTCAAAAAATGTATATCATTGACTGCCAACAGTACCAAATATGTCATATTTTATAAGAGACAAAAGGTTGAAAGCTCCAAATACTGAAACAGAATAACTTTACTTTGGTCACCCTGCCTGTTATCTTCTGAAAGTATTGCTCTCTCTCAGCCTAAATTGAAGACATTTATCATGTCTCCCAAAACTTAGTAACAATTTACATAGATTTTTAAATCTCTGCAATTTCTCGTAGTTAACATTAAGGTTTTTTTCAGTTTCCACATTCACACCAAACAGTGTTGGTGTCAGCCTGATGTGGTAGCACTTAGGTGTAATGCTTTCACTGGTCAGTAAAATCAGTGAAAGTCACCAATCAGCACTGATAAAATAGGATGATACCAATTAGGATATCTTTGTAAAATAAACAACACATAACTTATTTTCACAAAAGGATTGGTTTACTTTTCGCATACTAAAGAAATCCTGGTATATATTATTTTCTCCTTTTAACTTTTAAATCAATTCTCAGGAAAAATGAAGCATTTTCTCATGCTGAAGGGGGTAAAGCTAAGCCAACGCTAATCAAATAGCTAGCACAGCCAAGTTTCCATAGAAGCTAAACTTTATTCATTGTCAGCTGTTCGATCTTTAGACTTGTTTTATGTCTCTGGCATGAGTACAGCTACAACAATGAGACATTGCATCAACTCCATGTGTCAGAACGGCGTGATTAACTGGAACTCTCCCACTCTTCTCTGAGCAACCTCTGCTCTTGCACAAAGTAGGTATTTATCATATTTGTCAGCCATACATTTTCTGTTATAGGCCCTTGACCCTTGAGGCATTTCTAACTGCTAAAACACCACCTCATAATTTCAGCGTTTAACCTGTGGACCTTTTGCTCGGCCAAAACCAAAGTTGACGTCACTCTGTGTGACAAGATGTCTGCCCTGTTCTCCAGAGTGAACTCTGCCCGTGTGGATTCAGAGCTTGCGGTTTTGCCATTTTTAGACCCAGAGGGACAAACAGATGTAGTGGGTGTTCTCTCTCTTTCTTTTTCTCTCTCTCTCTCCTCTTTCTGCTTCTCTCTTCTGTTTCGGGGTGTTCTTCATGTTGGTCCTCCCCTCCTGTGATTATTGAACACATGCTTAGCCACCACAGAAGAAGCGGTTTTTGGGTGTTGACGATTGTAAGGGTGGATTCTGCAGCACGGTTGTAAAAGAGGCTGTGACACGCAATTAGTGGTTTGGTGGTTTGTGTCTGATTGAGATTTTACATGTGGCCAGTCCTGGAATAGAACCGAACGTCATCCCCTCTGTGTGCTTTCAGAAGGCCAATTGGGCCTACACAGAAGTTCACGTGAAATCATTTTAGTATTTAGTTGTCAAATTAGCTCTCCGACAGCTTTCGCTTTACTTCTTTTTTTAACATCCCAGCTCTTAAAAATTATTTAAAGGCTAAATATCTGTGTTCCACATAAAGCCTATGAAAGAAAAACCTTGTTTATGCATTTTCTCAGCTTTGCATATTCTCACTTTGAAGAGGCAGATCAGAAAATACCCCACTGCAAATAGTCTCTCCGTTTCAGATTGTGTCCTCCAACGCACCAATCCTTTGCGAGCGTTCTTGAACCGAGTCCCAGGATATTCTTCCCAGCATTTAAATATAATGGTGAAAACAGCTTGACAGTTTGGGCTTAGAATGTTCCTCAGCTTGCTTTACACACACAAAAAAATTACATAAGTGAGTATACTGTTAAAATTGTCCTTTGTTTTTAGAATATTGTAAAACCAGAGTTTATTTTCTTTAAAGTGTTGTTAACTGGTAGCAGAAAGATTTTTATCAGAGCAAATTCATGTTGCAACATTCATGATGAAGTGCTGCGGCGTCATGCTTTTGCCCTCTCTCACACATTACAAGTATCTACAAACGTTTGATTTTAACGTCAATGCAGAAATGCTTATTACTGACAGCTCGGAAGCCTAATCCCCAATTCTTGACGGTCTGCAAATGTGTGAAGGTGTGATTTTTGCAGCAAGCCTTTTTGCTGGAATACTTTCTGATGTAGGAATAACACCTCCACTGACGTGTGAAAACGACTTCAGTTTACAGTTATACAACGCCGAAGGACCCAGAAAGAGGAACTAGATAAACTTCTACACTAAAGGAAAAGAACAAAAATGACTGTGTGGATGCTGGTTTTCGAAACAGTTATGCAAGTAATTATGGAGGATTCAACATTTGGCTGCCATGGCTACCTTGTGCGATTGCTCAGGGAAACGGTCACTCACTCCCTGCATTAGCAAGTAAAAAGAGGGCCATTGCAGCCACTGATGGCCTCTCAAGTAGACAGCCTTGATGAGTCCTTGTCGTTGTGGCTGCTTTGAGGAGGAATGCGCTCCAAGGAGGGGAGAGAAAGGGTGGGTACTGAGTGTGTGTGGGTGTGTGTGTGTATATGTGTGTCATAGATGCCAAAAGTCAACCCACGAACATACGAGCGGGCTGGTGGAAGGTGCAGACTCACACTTCAAGAAAGCAAACCAGGGAAACACACACCTCAAAGCAGCTGGTTGTGATGCCAGAGGAAACTCTACCAGCAGATCAGACTTCAGTCTCTTCTCTTTGCACTGTGGGTCATGAGGGCAGCCTCTCATTCATGTCTCTCTTTGTTCTCTTTCAGTCTGCAGCTTCTTCAGATGGTGGTGAGTACAACTTATTTTTTCTATGTAAAAATTAATCCAATGTAAATCCTAAGCTCTCATTTAATCTATCCTTTTTTACTAACACAGTAAAACTCTTGCAGCTTCACCAGGATTCTGTGTTTTGTTCATTTGCAAAGTATAAAATGATAAAAAATGGCCTAATAAAAGTCCCTCTCTGGGGATGGTGTGTTCATTGCAGGCAGTATGCCTCATTAACAAAGGATGTTTGTTGAGGGTGTTTGGGGTTCCTGTCGGGTTAGCGCCCATGCTATCTGGTCGTCGCTTTTTATAGCACTTTTGGCAGCACTCTCAAGTCTGCAGCAAAGAGTCCAGCTGGGCTCCTTTTGTTACTGCTGATGTGGCTCAGACTCTTTAAAGCTGGCTCCTTAAGAGTTGTAAGGAAGATCCCACAGCTTTGATCGTGTTGCATTAAAGCAATAGTTTGGATTCTCTGAAGAGATTCTCTCTAAAGTTGCCAAGATTAGTTTCTTTACTTAATGTAGACAGATGTGATATCTCAGCAAGAAGGAAGACAAATGAAGAAATACTCTGAGAAGTGGAACGCTAACAGCTGCTTTGATGTGTTCATAAATTTTAGCTATTCAAAACAAACATAAACTTGAAATATTGATATCTATGGAGTGAGGCGTGGGACAGTCTGAGATTCTCACACCATAGTAACCTTGAGTAGAAATACCACAGTATCAGTTATTACACAAAAAATTGCATGACACGTTTAAACAACAGATTGTGAATCATCTTGTAGCTTTGTAGCTGTAGATTAACAGTAGAGTTACATCGATAAGGGAAATGTCCTGGACCCATTCAGTTTTCACATATTGGGACTGTAGATTTTTCCAATCTGCAAAATTTGTCTTTGTAGTAAGTATAAGGAACTCATACTCACTTTCTTTCAGCCAGCTGGCTAGCAGTGCGTTGGGGCAGCTCTGTTTTACTCAATGCTCCACACAGTCAATCTAATTGATGTAAATAACCGATCAATGCCAATGTAGCCCAATGTTGTTCAGCTTTCTTCTGTTTTTGAAAGCTAATCAACGTCCCTGTTGTTACACAAAATTACGCTGATGGAAGCTGACCTGCCGGTAACAATTTTGGCCAGTTTTGATTTCTTTAAGATAGAAGAACACTATTGAACACTATTTTTCTCGTCTGTGTACCATGAGAATTCTTAAATAATTTACATTACAAGCACATAAAAATGGCACACCTAGCTTTTGTACATTATATAGGCAGTTACTCAAGCTAGCGTTCCAATAAGAAGTCTCAGAGTGAATATTCAAGAGAATGTGAATACTAGAGATGTTATAAAAAACATTTTCCTTTTTAGTAGCTTCTGGCATACTTTTCCTTTTTATGATTTTATTTTAGACACCTTCCTGACACTGAAACTTGAATCAAATACATCAGTTTGAGTTTGGTTTAAATGGCTAAAATCAGTCAAAACAATGGTTTACTGAGTGATTACCTGTTAGTTTTTACTGCTCCTGGGATTTATTCACCTAAGCTCTAAACTCACAGTGTAATGACATCTTTCTACATGTATGGGGTTAATACTGTAAAAAACTTTGCTGAAACTGCAATAAAAAAGATTTCAGTCTGTTTTGTAAACTTGAGCAAATGGCTTGTCAGCTATACTTAAACAGCCGCTCTCAGTAACACAATCTAACAGATGGTTTTATGGTGTTGAAATAAATAAACCCACACCAAGTTTCTGTATGTAGTTTTAAAAACACTCCTACCTAGTCAAAGGAACTCACACTCAAGAGTGGGTTTAAAAGGTCGCACTGAGGCTTTAGTCATACTCTCTGATCTCGGCTACTATTTATGGTGTTTTTTAAAAGAAAAATTATTTCACAAGGTGAAACTGAACTGCACCTGTTTGTAAATCTTTCCCACTCATGCTTGCGTATTAGCAGCATGAAGGCATGCATAGCTGCACCTTAAAAAAAAAAAAGCAACAAACAAGTGTGTTTTTGAGACCAGGCATAAACCTAATTCCTGTTGTCCATGGCGACCAGTTAACTGCTCAGAATGAGAACGACTGTGCATCTGTAACCATCTCCGCTGTGACCTTTTTGTTTTCACTGAGCACCCCTTGTTTGGTCTGCCCACAGCTCTCAAGTGGCCATCTGCCGTCATGATAGCAGGTACTGCTCAGGCTAAGGTGCTACTTTAGTCGCCCACCAGTTGCTAAATAGTTGCCCACTCTTGCTCCTTGTGTCCCTGTAATCAGCCACAACCCCCACCCCACTTTCTGCTCCTTTTATGATGCTCTCCTTTTGATTCGCCATCCCTATAGCAACATCTGCTGTTTCTTTTACTTTATATTTTTTATTAGTCCACTCTAAAATTTCTGTTCTGTGCTATGAAATTGACGAGCAGGACAGCAACTGCAAACCTCAGTGTGTAATTTTGAAGAAATCTTTGCTTATAATGAAGTGGTGGTTTAAGTACTTATATAGTTTTAGTCTGTTGTTGTATATGAAACTATAGAAGCAATAGAAACAGTCAGGAAAGGGTTGGACATTTAGCACCCTCCACAATTATTGCCACAACTCCTAGAGCTGTGTAGAAACGGCTTAAAATATGTAGTTGTAGTTGCTATGGAGTCTTGGTGACCTTAAGATGCTACTTTTTCCTGCGATCAGCTTTGGAAGTTTTTTTTATTATTATTTCCCTTACCATCTTTTTTATAGAATGTAATGGTCATCATTCAGCCTCATTTGTTCTAGTTGTTTAAAACTTTTTAATTATTAACATGGTTACTATTTCCCAACATATCTGTCTTACTTGAATGGCACATTTTTTGTCTTTCCCTTTTTTTAGCGTTATGGTGCTCTTTGTCAGGTCATGTTTATGGTGAATTCTATTTATACTCAAATGTCAGATTTTCTGAGTTCTGGTCGGAAATAACGCCCCTTGAAAATTGTAATCATGGCGAGGGAAAGTGAAAGAAGTATGTTGTTTTCTTCTTGTATTGCTGATAGTAGCACCCCAACAATTAGCAAACCACACTGCTCCCCAGACTCACAATTAAATGTGTTTCATACCTGTGTGGCATAATTCCCAGATCCAAGCTGTGACTCCAAACTAAACACAACATTGCAACCTGGGAAAAAAAAAGGAAATCTTAGAAAATTACTATTCCGATCTACAAAAATCAAATGATTTCAGTTGCATTTATTTTAAAGTTGCTCATATATCAAATTTCAACTTCCATCTAAATATATATGTGTACAATATCATAGACGGGACTGCTTGGATAGAGTGTTCATATAAGTGGCATTTATGTAAATTCTGGTCTATATGATTTCTGGGCATTTTGATAGGAAGAAGTCAGAAAATTGTGGATTACATATTATTAGTATTGTTATCCCAATACTCTGCAATAATACTGGAGAGTTAAGTTCTTAATATCATGCAGACCTAATTTTGTTTATAGAAGTAGCTGTGGCTGATTTAATCAAAAACTGTTTCCAGAACTAGTATTTCTTTACTTAATGAATAAATGTGCTCAAATTCAAGGTTGGATTTTCTTAAATATTCAGTGGGGTTTTACGCCACTGTAAAAAAGATGTTATTTAAATGCTTTTAACACATCTTCACCAAGGGCGCGGAGGTTTGTGCATGGAGCTGTATGCTCTATCTAATAGTCATGGAAAAAATGACTATTCTTTTTTTATTTCCTTGACTGTGTGTAATCAATAACACTCAAGGGTTTTAAGTAAATAACATTTTTGGGTTTCCTCTTTCCCGTTATATTTTGCTTCTTGCAGACTACAGTGGAATCCAGTTGCAGGGATGCTGCAGTCATAGCAGCCTGACCAGCAATGGCAGTCTTCCAGGGGCCGGCGGCCATCGGGGATCCACAGATCAACGGGTGGCCGGCTGGTCCACCTGCTTTGAGCGGCTTCTCCAGGACCCCGTGGGTGTGCGTTATTTCTCGGTAAGTTGATATAAAGTTTCTCTGACTGAAAACAGTATGAGAAAACATTTTATTGGTTCAGTTGATTCGTTGCTCTTTGTGGAGAAAGATTGTTCAGAATTGTGACAATAATGATTCAACCATTGTGGCTTGTATGATTCCTTGGAGGAATTGGCGAGTTATGAATTTATACCTTGGAGGTTTGCATTTGCTAAATGTCATGTTCAGTACTTCATGAAGAAATTTGAGTTGACTTCTGAATTTAGCCAGTCAGAGCCAACAATGTACAGTACATGTCTACATAGTCATGCATTGTGTGCTGGAATTTGCAAATGGTTCCAGTTCAGAATAGTTGATCAGAAGTCATCCTTTTAACCAGAGCCACCTTTGTTATACTGTACTCTGTCCTCCCACACTAAAGATGTTTCATTGAACGTAGCCCATAACACCTTCAGAAAGCTCGGCAATAAGTGCTAGCTTCAGAGATCCACCTCCCTCCACACTGATCAGCTTCTCTCGCCCACACCATCCTGCGCCCACACTTACAATACACCAGTCTTCATACGTTGCACCCAGTAATTTCTGCCCTCACTAATGGTCTCAACAGCAACAGCTCTGGGTAAGACAAGAAAACAATCGGCTGCGTCCGATTATATAAAACCTCTGGTTTGCCTCCACAGGAATTTCTCAAGAAAGAGTTCAGTGAGGAGAATATCTTGTTCTGGCAGGCCTGTGAATACTTCAGTCATGTCCCTGCAACAGACAAAAAGCAGGTAAGAGCAGCTACAGATGAAACCAGATGCTGCTTATTGTAGGGGTGATATTTGATGCGACACACAGAGCCCTCCAAACTTATTGGCACCACTGACAAAGATCTTTTATAGAAGTTACAGGACAGGAGATTTATATTTTTTTGTACAGTTTTCACTTAATTACTACTCTGAATATGTTGGGGTTTCTTTCAGTAAATTGCCTGAGTCTGAATACTACATTTAACAATTAATCAATTACTAAATCGGTTGACAATGATTTCAGTAATCTAATTAATCCTGTTAATTTCTTCTGCCCTATTCCACTTTTTGAAGTTCATCAGTGAGCTTCTAGTAGGTACTCCAAGATTTCCTGTTTCATTGTAAATATGATGAGACACAAAGACTTTACACTTAGCCGCTATTCAAAAAGGGAAAGCTAAAAAAGTTAAATAAACATAGCGCTATGGAAAAGAAATTGTATTTTCAGATCATTTTTACATTCCTACATCTTCATTTCCCATTTGTCTGTCTGTCCATCGTGTGTTTTGAGTGGATATTTTAAAAAGTTTTATTTAGAGCCTGAACTTAGTAGATAAATATAAGTAGTAAATGATATTTTAAAAATTATCCAAATACAGAAAAAGAACTTGCTGTTTAAAAACTAAAAATCTGGACCTACAATAGTGCAGGAATATGGTAATAAATCTCCTAAGTTCACTGTTAGAGAAGTTGAGCAAAAAGTGGTTTCTTGGACTTTGCTAGGTTTTGTCACCAATATTTAAATACGACCGTGTGAAGCAGCAGCTAACCTCACTAGCTCTGCTGCCTGCAGCTGTCCCAGAGAGCGGGGGAGATCTACAACAGCTTCCTGTCCAGCAAGGCCACCATGCCGGTGAACATCGACAGCCAGGCCCAGCTGGCAGACGACGTCCTCACCTCACCTCAGCCTGAAATGTTCAAGACCCAGCAGCTACAGGTACTAGAACCGCTGCGTGTTTAATGTCGGCCGTGTTGTTTGAAGGAGTCAGCTTTCGGGGGTTTGCTCTCATCTAGCCTCAATTCGCTTTGTGGAAGCATATTGAGTTTTTTTTTTCTCTTTTTTTTTGGTGGCCATCTGGGTTTGTTTACAGAAAGGCTCAGAGGCTTTACCAGAGAGATAAACACAAACTGGCATACACCCACAGAGAATCCAACACACATTATGCAGACAGGGAGCCATAGACATGCAGTCAAAGATCTGTGTATTTCCAGCTAGTAGATTAGCATGATTACATGTGAACGGTTAAGACTGCTGTCATAACATCAGCTGGAACTGCATGTCATTACTGGGACTGCCTTTCTTCTTTGTTCTTTTTGTCTTCAGACTCAGGATATTATTAGACTCCAAATGTTCAATTTCACTCTGTTCTTCGTGTGTCCTTAGATCTTTAACCTGATGAAGTTTGACAGCTACTCGCGTTTCCTGAAGTCCTCCCTCTACCTGGAGTGTCTGCACGCTGAGGAGAACGGTCAGCCGCTGCCGGACCCCTACCAGATCCCCTGTAGCCCCGCGCCCTCCAAACACAGCGCCAGCTCTGACCGCTCCACCCTCTCCACTCCCAAAAAGGTAGCAATTTTTTATTTTTTTTAACTCGGACTCTATAAGTGCAAGTGTCATTTTTGCCATCGTTTGCGCATGTCCAGAGTCAAGGGTAATATGTGATTTTTGTTTTTTCCACACACAGGACATCAGGAAGCAGAGATCAGGGAAATCATTAAATGAAGACACCAAGGACGAGAGCGCAGATAAGAAGCGTGGCATCTTCTTCTCCTGGTCTCGCAACAGGAGCTTTGGGAAGGGACCAAAGAAGAAAGACATTGGAGACATTAATCTGGGTGAGAATTCGTGACCGTTGTGCTCTGATTGCTGAAACCCTTAACATTTTTAATTATTTAGCTGAGGCTAAATGTTCTTTTGCTGCAGACTCAGCAAAAGTATTCATACCACTTGATCTTAAAACTACAATTACAGCGTTAACAGTTTTTATTGGTGCTTTATCTGATTTACCAACAAAAAGTCAAAAAAATGCAGCTTTTCTAAATTATAGTTAATATAGTACCTTTATGTACAGTGGAAGGTTCACAAAATGTATTTCTGTTTTCTACATTTCAGAATAATTCAAGAGAATTTTTTACAGATTTTGTTCAACTTTCTTCAGATAAAGAACATATCTTACATTTTCTTAATATTTGGCAGAATTATTTCGTACATTTAGCAGATTTTTAAAATTTTTTTTACTTTTACCTGTGTTTGCAACAAAACAACCATAACATAATGCTGCCAACCCTGTACTTAACATTTGGGAAGGCTTGCAATGTTCATCCTTTTTTATTTAAACATAATGTTGCTATAAACCAACATAATTTGACCATAATTCTTTGAACAGATATTAACATTGATACTTCTCTTCCTTTTTTCAGTTTTTTATTTTTCATTTTTCATTTTTCCAAAATGGCGCAAAAGGAAAATTCCCTAAAATACATCAATACTGTATCAGAAGCATATAAAACTATGATCTCGTCAATTGAAATTTAAAAATTGTTTAAAGTTGTCTTAGTATATGCAAACCTCTGAAATTCAAAACAAAACCAATAACCTTTTGAATTATCCTGCCATTTTTTTGGTGGTGAACCACTGTTAAAACCTGAAGGGGTTTTCTTCATTAAGCTCATCCTCCTCTGTTGTCTTGCAGACTTCTGGGGGAGTAACGGTCGGAGAGAGTCCCAGGGCTCCCTGTCGTCAAGCGCCAGTCTGGAGATCCCCAATTCTGTCTCTGCCGCCAAAATGGAGGTAAGTTCTCTCTGGTCAGATCGCCATGGAAACACAGAGCCCAAAATACCACGATTTAATCGTAATAGGCAAGAATTGTATCTTTTTTTCCAATTTGTTTAAGCCCACACACTGTTTTTCTTGAGCAATATAAACAAAGGTGAGCGTTAAATCGTCTGGTTTTATGAATCCCGCGTCCTCAGTCTGACAATCGCCACTCAGTCGGTGCGTGGGAGCGCTCGTCCAGGCACTGCAGCGTGCTGCTGCCCGACGGCTCCTGCTCCTCCATCACCCTGCGGCCCGGCGCTTCCATTAGAGAAGTCCTCCAAGATCTGTGTCGCAACATCTGCGTCAACATTGCTGCTGTGGATCTGTTCCTCGTGGGAGGAGAGAAGGTTAGGAAAGATTTTCTTTAACTTATTAAGATAGATAAGCCTTTTCTAATCTGGTTAGACAAATATAAACAGAATCTAATCCAACAGGATGTCTTGCATTTCCTTCCTCTAGCCTTTAGTTTTGGATCAAGACTGCATGACTCTCTGCTCACGAGACCTAAGACTGGAGAAGCGTACTTTGTTTCGGTATAAAACTTTCACTTAATTTCTGTGTCCTTTCTGCTTCGGCTGCGTCCTCCGTAACTCTCGCCGTGTGTTTGCTTTTAGGTTGGACCTGGTGCCGATTAACCGCTCCGTGGGTCTTAAAGCCAAGCCCACGAAACCAGTCACAGAGGTCCTCCGTCCCGTGGTGGCCAAATACGGCCTGAATCTCAGTGATCTTGTGGCCAAAATAGTGAGTTCTCGACAATGCTTTAATGCTTTGAGACACAGCAGCCTGTGCAATAAGGGTGGAGTATTATGGTCAGGAGGGGAGGGAGACGACCACATCCTTTTCCATTTCTACATGGTGGTTAGAGCTCTGACTCAGCCCAGCATGTGAAGATGGAGCAGCAGGGCTACAATTAAGAATGACGACACCCCTCAAACATGCCGACTCTTTGGCCCACTCATTAACCCCTGTCAGGTTTATTTTAGTCCTGTGGGCTTCCAGGCATAACTACATTTATGCAGTAGACCAAAGCTGAAAGAGGGCTTATAAATAAATCACAGACGAATATCAGCCACATTCTGTGAGGTATTTACCGAGCAACAGGTGAAGAAGCTAACACGCTGTATTTGGTATTAGAGCGGAGAGACGGAGCCGCTGGATTTGGGGGCCCCCATATCGAGTCTGGACGGCCTGCGTGTTGTGCTGGAGCGGGCAGACCCATGTTCAGGGAAAGGTGAGTCACCTGACACTATTTCCCCCTTAAAATACCTCTAAATAGTCCGATGCTTTTAAATTGATTTTTCAAATTGTCCCGTTTTGTGCACCCAACAGTGCCTTGCAAAGGTATTCACATCCGTTTCGAAATGTGTTTTTTTGGTTAAAAAAAAAAAAAAAAAAAAAAAGGAAGGAAAAATTTGCTTGTAGTATTTGTGTTGAAATCACCTTATTGAAAAATGCGACGTAAATTCACAGAAGAAAGTACCCCGCAGTATGATGTTGCAACTAGAATGTTTCAATGGCATTGTCAGGGTTGGGGTTAGTTGTTAGTTTTCTGCCACACAGAGCATTTTGTATGTTAGACAGGAAAAAAATCTCTTTTGAGCAGAATATCTTCATTGATCGAATCATAAAGGTTCTTTTATAGTGTTTTTTCTAACAATGACTTTCTGCTTGCCACTCTTCCATAAGGGCTGGATTAGTGGAGTGCACAACAAATATTTGTCTCCCACCTGAGCCGTGGATCTCTGCAGCTCCTCCAAAGTAACCTTGGGGCTCTTTGCTGCTTTCTGATTCATGTTCTCTTCACATGGCTTACCTGTTTAGGGGGCGATATTAATTTTATTAGGAAAAAGAGAAAGATTTTGGATATTTTATTTGAAGAGTGTATTTCCCACAGGCATGCTTGAGGAAGTACCTTTCAATGAGTTTTGTGAGTGATTCTATGTTGTATTTATGTTTTAATTTGATTATTTAATGAGATAAAACTATTTGATGAGAAATAATGTACAAAACTTTGTGTCACCTCTGGTGTCAAACAATTAAAGTAGGGCTGTAACTCACAATTCTTCTTCTATTGATTATTTTGATGATTAATCAGTTTTAGAAGCATTTTGTACGCAGTATTAGAAATACATTAAAAATGCAAATAAACAAATAATCTCTTTTCTAAATAAGAAAATAAACATTTTATTGTCTAAACTTGTAGCAAAAGATACAAATGTGGCTAAAAAATATACTCATTACTTCTGACCATTAGTACCATGCATGGCAGTGCAATGTGTTGTTTCTTTTTTTTAACCAATTAATAATTGGACAGCTCTTAATAGGAGTATTTTTTTATTTTTATTTTTTTACAGAATTTGAACCAGGTAAAGCTAAAACTATGTTGTTTTACTATATAGACAGTTTTTTTTTTATCTTAAATGCAAAAGTTTTATATTGTTTGTAAAGTTTTGGTTTAATTACTGCTCTGAGCATGTTGCTTTTTCAGCAAATGGCCCTTTTAGAGTATAGAGACTCCAGTTAACAATTAATTGATTACTAAATTAGTTGATGATTTTTATGTTAGTATGGAACTACATTTTTTTAAGAGTTCAAGAGATTTCTATTTGTTATTTTGCCTTATCTCCATGCTCTTGGGTACCCTGTGACTAAGCTGCTTTTAGCTTTTTAATCTGATTCCTCCCTTTAAGTTGAAGTGGTTCAGCCGAGAGCCTATTTGGTTCAATCAGACCATCCATTTGAATGCTGATTGGTCAGCCTGTTTATGTGTGATTGTGGTATTGGTTCATTTGAAGTTTTGTTGTTCTCTGTAGTGTTTTTTTAAATCTAAACACAAACTGTGTTTTGCTCTACTAATAAAGTTATTTCTTAGCACTTCAAGTGCTGCTGGAGTTCTCATCACAGCAGATTTTTCATCCTCTTAATGCAAATGCAAAACATTCTGAAAATCATTTTCCTCCACTGAGACAAAACGTTAAGAAGTCCAATCGAGGCACGGTTCGGTTTTACAGAATAAGATCTGTCTCAAGTGTCCACTTCTTCTGCCTCTTTTCATACTGATACATTTTAATGTCTTCTCTCCATGTTTGTCAAATAGAAAAATCCAAGTCTTCCTCCCTAAAAGGCCACCCTCCACCCAGGAGTTTTTCTGCTGCAGTGAGTACTAGAGACACATTTTACCTTTATACATGTCGAGTGAAGCGGGTTCTATGGTGGTGTCGTTTTGTCCTCTTCCATTGCTGTGCTGCTTCTGCCATGTTCATCATTACTACAGGGTTTCTCAAATTTGTCTTTATTAACATTCACTTGATGCTGATCTCTCAGTGTTTTCTTTTATTCTCCACTCTTAATCAATCTATTGCTGATGCACTCATTCACATTTTCCCTGCTTTAAAGAACTGCGTCAACGATAAAAAAGCACAAATGGAAAAAAAACAAAACAACGTTTAGATCAGCAAAGACACGAAGCCAACAGATGGATGAGCTCTACTATTGAACGGGGCTTGAGTAAATCAGGACTCTGCTCAGTAAAGTGCTTAGCAGCTCGTGCTTAGCTTCCCTCTTGCGACCGCACCTTCCCCACCCAACCCAAACCCACCCCACGGCTCCATCCCCTAACAGAGTGCATTGTTATTGTTGCATCTGCAGGGAGATGAGAGGTCAGCACCAAAGGACATTTCTGTGAGAGCGGCTGGACCAGCCTCAGCACTCCCAGAGGAAAAGAGAAAACAGAAAAAGATAAATATAGATGAAGCTGAAGGTAAATGCCCCCCTTTTTCTTGATTTCTCTTTTCTGTTATTTTAACTTTTGGTGAACTTCTGTGCTTTGCTTTTGCGTCTGGACTAACTGATAAGGATCTGTGTCTGATGGGAGGTGGCTACGGCGCTTTTACAGACCAACTAACGTCTCTGATCCGTTTGAAAAGCCAAAATGAAGGAAAATTTGTTGTTTTTCTAGAATTCTTTGAGCTGCTAAGTCGAGCCCAGAGCACCCGAGCCAACGACCAGCGTGGGCTTCTGAAAAAAGAAGACCTGGTGCTTCCAGACTTCCTCCGCCTGACTCCACCCACCTCCTCCTGCTCCGCCTCCTCCGACCTGGCCTGTTCCACCCCGGCCTCCCTGAAGCCGAGCCGAGAGAACGGCGTGCCGCCCCGCGGGTCCCTCACGGCCGCTCTGCGCTCGGAGAGCCTGGACTCCTCCCTCAGCTCCAGCGCCAACGGACACTCAGCGTCCAGGCGGTGCCTGCTGCCTCCCCCCCGCCACTCTACGTTCGGCACCCACCTCTCCCCCATTCCCCGGCCCCCTGACTCCCGACCGAGCCTCCGCACAGTGGAAGAGGACGCCCACGCCGACCTGACCCTCGTGGGTGAGGGTGACATCAGCAGCCCCAACAGTACTCTCTTACCCCCTTCGCCTCCATCCTTCCCGTCCCTGGAGAGCAGCCTCCCTGAGGCCAACTTCACCCCACCGACACCCTGCCCCCCGTCCCAAGAAACAGGTGGAGAGGGAAAGTCCAGTTCAGGTATTTCTACAAACCAGTAATAAACCAGTACTGTGTGAGTGTGTCTGTGTGTGTGTAGGCGTGTGCAGTTGTGTTCAAATTAATAACAGTGTGTTTAGTTTAATGAATCATGAACCCTTTATATTATAGTACAAATTACAGGATGAATAATAAATAATAATTCATTAATAAATCTGTTCTCACTCTACGGAAAGTGGAGAAAAAGAATATTTAAATAAAATAGAACTTCACAAAATCAAGGATCGACCGTAGAAATTGAAAATGATTGCGGATGCAGCTTGAACCACCAAACTAATTTTAGTTTTATATCTAGTGTTCAAATATGTTTCACATAGAGTCAAACTTTCTTCTTGCACATCTGGCCAAATTTTCTAGCCCCCACTAAAGTCTCATTTGCTTTTATTGGTGAAGTCTCAGAAACAGCATGCTTGATGTCACCTCATAAGTTTTAAAGTTCTGGGTTTGGGCTGGCTGCTAATAAATGTTAATGGCATTGGTCCGAAACCAAGACCAATGCCAAACCTTTCCTGTTGTTTCAGCAAGAAACAACAAGGCCACCAATTGTCATCGTATTTCCTCCTCAGCATAACGCAACATGAACTCTCCAAGTGTTCTGACATATCCAAACCGATCCATGATCTGTAGTTTGTGGTAGACTTGGTCTGTTGTGGCTTGAATTCAGCTCTTTGGGGTCAAGTTCCCCAAAACATGAAAGGATGATCTTGGTTTGATCAACCCATAAAATGTTGCATCATTTCTCTTTTGGCTAGTTTAGGGTTTAGTTAAAAGTCTTTTTTTCAATGTTGGGACTTTTCAGGAACCTTTTGTCTACAGCTTTGCCTCACATCGCCACCTGTAATTGTCTCAGTATTCACAAGCAACTTTATATCTTCTTTTATCAATCTGGATGTAGCAGTGGCTGAAAAATTGTGGCTATTATTTAATCATTTTAAATGGTAGTTTTTCAGTTTTCATGTCGCTCTGCTGAAGCTAAGCAGCTTTGCAGCATACCATTTCGCCTCTTCTTTAAATGTTTCCTCCTCTCCAGTCAACTTTATGACATAATTTTTTCTTCTATTTGCAACATTTTCAGCCTTTGTTCTTAAATAAAAACCTCCTATTTGACTCCCGTTTGTTCACTGAGTGACTGTCCTCACTGATTGAACTCCACGCTGCTATTGTATGAAAACTCTCTTTAAATTAATGATTCAGTTACACAGAATCAGCAGCATGCATGTCATGACTGATTCATCTGATGGTTTTCCTGTTACTCTACTACGCGTAGCCTTATTTTCTATGTAGAAAACATTTATTTAACTAAAAGCAGTGATTCATTTGGTTCATGAAGTTGGACTGATATTACTTTGAATACAACTTTACTTGCATGTGTGTGTAATAGTGCGGTCACAATAGTACCGCTGTTATGGCAAAACTCCTTCTATACCGACTGACGCACTTTAATGACAAATTGATGTTGACTCCCTCAATTTGCCTGATCTGTTTAACTCAACGTCTGTGAGTGTGTGTGTGTGTGTGTGAGTGTGTGTGTGATCCTTATAACACTCCTGTAAATAGTGATGTGTATATTTTCTCCCGTGAGTGACGTTTACCTGAAAAAGTCCAGTGCTGCAAACTTTTGGGGTTGAACATGTGACTGGGATTTCCCCAGCTGGATATATTTCCACTTTGTTTTATAGTTTTGGGTGCATGCAAATGTGATTTGTTTACAGGTCTTAGGATTTATTAAAACAAACAAACAAAAAAAGAAATACATACAGGTTTTCTTGATCAGTATTTGTTGCACAATCAATGTTGTACTGAAGAGTAGAGTTGAGACCAGCTGAACAACTGAAAGTGGTGATATTAGCTGCGATAGTAATCCGGAGCCATGAAACTGCAAATCCTGAACAGCCGTTACAAACAAATGCTGTGTTCCTCTCCATCCCACCACTTCTAGTTAAGAGCAACTCAACAATGTCACCATCAGAGTTTTTTTTTCTTTTTCTAAAATTTCTTTTCTTTACATCTCCTTAAAAGCAGTGAGTCACCAAACTTTGTCGGCTCATGTTGCAGCGATCTGAGCAGTAGGAAAATAGTCATCAGTCAGTGACATTGTTGAAGTGCCCATCATTCCTTATCTGGCTCGCTCACTTCCTTCTCTAGGTGCCTGTTGTAGATAATCACTGCCAATAAACTCTGTACCTGTGACTGAATAGATCTAATAAATGTCAGAATTGGAAATCACTCTCGTCCTGTCTTTTTACACGTTTGTGAGATCAGTTTTCTCTCCCAGCAGCCCCCGCTGCCGCCTCCTCTCTCCGCCTCCGCATGCCTTTTCCAGTTTTCCCCTTTAGCTCTGTCTCATTTTCATCTTGTGCCGTTCTCCTCATTAGCTCCCACTCTTTTGTGTACTTTCCCTGCGCGCACCCGTTGAGCGCCGGCATCGCTTGAGCGGTGTGATTTTTGCTCAGATTGTTCACTGTGGCCTGTTTGTTCCGTCTTTTGTTTGCTTGATCTGCTTTCTCGTTGTGTGGTAATATTTATTTTTCGTTGGGATCGCTGCTGTGTTGTGTGTGGCTTAACAGCGCTTCTCAAAAGTGTTCATAATCCTCTTTTGCATTGTGCCGTGTTTTAGAGTGATTTTATGTGATAGATCAACATAAAGGAAGGAAAATAATGTGTGGTTTTCATATTTTTTTCAAACCAAAACCTTAAATTGTGATCGGCATTTGAGTCCAACCCCTTTATTCTGATACCCAACAACAGCCTGTAGAAGTTATCTATTTTGTAAGAAGAGTCTACCTGTATATTTTACTAATCCAACTGTTCTGAGAGGTTTTTCAGAGAACATTGGTGAACAAGCAGCATCATAAAGACCAAGGAACACAGCAGGTCAAGGAGGAAGTTGTGGAGACGCGTTTAAAGCAGAGTTAGATTGTGAAACAAGATCCCACGCCTTGAGAAAAATTTGGCAAATCGTCCAAGACATGGCAACCCACCTAAGCTGACAAGGAAAGCATTAATCAGACAGTTCTGGTAACTCTGAATAAACTTCAGAGATCCACAGCTGAGGAGGGATAATCTCTTGATGGGGCAACTATCACAATCCACAAATCTGGCCTTTCTGGAAACATGGCAAGAAGAAAGAAAAGCAAAAGGTTTCCACAAGCCACACAGAGGAAGAAGGTGCTCTGCCCTGGTGGGATGAAAATTGAGCTTGTTGGTTCCATGCAAAACATTATATGTGATTAAAAAAAACACCACACCCACTGCAAAACGTGGTCATCATGCTGTTGGGAAGTTCTCTATATACCAGTGACCGACAAACCATGCAGGAAAATAAAGTTTGTAAGAGCAGGCTAGACTTGACCCATCATCCTCATGGTCATGGTGGTGGCAGCATCATGCTTTCCTCCAGCAGAGACTGAAGTAAATCTGCTCAGAGTTGATAAATCACTGGAAGAAAACTTGTTAGAGGGTGCAAAGAATTTGAGACGGAGGTTCAACCTGC